>NC_086453.1:210058076-210665576 GCF_028390025.1 Pseudophryne corroboree | reverse complement strand
GGCACGACTACTGTGGGCGCTCTGTGTGGCACGACTACTGTGGGCATTCTGTGTGGCACGACTACTATGAGCATTATGTATTAGGCACGCTATCATTGTGGGCATTTTGTGTGGCATTACTACTGCGGGTGTTATGTGTATAAGGGACACTACTGTGGGTATTGTGTATAAGGAGCACTACTGTGTGTCGTAATGTGAATTAGATACACAACTATTTGGTGCAATATGAATCAGGGGCACTACGTGTGGTATAATGTAAATACGATTGTGATACTGTGTGGCGTAATTTGAATTGGGGAAACTATTATGTGGCCACCCCCTTCCATGTGAGACCATGCCCCTTTGGCGAGCACTGTCCCTTTATTACATATGGGAGGGCGGGCGCAAATTTATTGTTTGCAGGGGGGAACCGGACACCCTAGCACCGGCCCTGGCTGGGACTTTATCTCTGTCTGCTTTATCTCCACCCAAGGCTTAGTAAATAGACCCCTTAGTCACCTAGAAAGATACTGAGGTACAGTATGTATTATCCCTATGTGACATCAGGGAGAGGAGCAATACATAAAAAGCAGACACTTGACATTCGGTGTGTGCTGTGTGCAGGTTCCTCATGTCCAAAATGACCATATGTATATACATAAACATTTTGGGGGAAAAATATACTTGCAGGGACTGTTTATGAACTATGGAGACAATTTTTTTTCAGAAGACATCAATGTGAGCGAAGCTTTGGGCAAACGCTAGTTTTAGCAGCAGTGCACATGCTAAGCCGCCGCCCTCTGGGAGTGAATCTTAGCTTAGCAGAAGTGTGAACGAAAGATTAGCAGAACTGCTACTAAAAAATGTCATGCCGTTTCTGAGTAGCTCCAGACCTACTCCTATCTTGCAATCACTGCAGTCAGTTTAGTTCCTGGTTTGATGTCACAAACATGCCCTGCGTTCGGCCAGCCACTCCCCCGTTTCTCCAGCTACTCCTGCGTTTTTGCCTGGCACGCCTGCGTTTTATAGCACACTACCTGAAAACGCTCAGTTACCACCCAGAAACACCCACTTCCTGTCAATCACTCACCGATCAGCAGAGCGACTGAAAAGCGTCGCTCGGCCGTGTGTAAAATGGCATAGTTTTGTGTGAAAGTTCAAAGTACGGGGGTAATTCCAAGTTGATCGCAGCAGGAATTCTGTTAGCAATTGGGCAAAACCATGTGCACTGCAGGGGAGGCAGATATAGCATGTGCAGAGAGAGTTAGATTTGGGTGTGGTGTGTTCAATCAACAATCTAATTTGCAGTGTACAAATAAAGCATCCAGTATTTACCCAGCACAGAAATAAAATAACCCACCCAAATCTAACTCTCTCTGTGTCACTGACCTGGGTTGGGGAAGTTGTGAACTCGGGGGTTCTTCCGATGGTCGGGAAGAGGAACCACAGCTGGGTCGGAGCAGGGATGGTCTGATATAGGTTTTCCTCATATAAGACTCGGATAGTTAGGATTGGTGAAAAATGCTGAGGAACTTTATTATGGGAAGGGAGCAATACAGCGACACATGAAAGAAAGAGAACTTGTGGGCAATGTCAAAGGCCACTGGAGAATTTGTGAGCATTGTTTAAAGGCACTGATCAATGAAGAACTTGTGAGCGATGGTGAAAGACACTGAAGAATTTGTGAGCAATGTTTAAAGACACTGATGAATAAAGAACTTGTGAGCAATGAAGAAGGACACTAGAATTTGTGAGCGATGTTTTGAAGATACTGATGAATGAAGAACTTGTGAGCGATGTGAAAGACACTGAAGAATTTGTGTGCGATGTTTAAAAACACTGATGAAATGAAGAACTTGTGAGCGATCGTGAATGACACTGAAGAATTTGTGAGCGATGTTTAAAGACACTGATGAATGAAGAACTTGTGAGCGATGGTGAATGACACTGAAGAATTTGTGAGCGATGTTTAAAGACACTGATGAATGAAGAACTTGTGAGCGATGGTGAATGACACTGAAGAATTTGTGAGCGATGTTTAAAGACACTGATGAATGAAGAACTTGTGAGCGATGTTTAAAGGCACTGATGAATGAAGAACTTGTGAGCGATGGTGAATGACACTGAAGAATTTGTGAGCGATGGGGGTCATTCCGAGTTGTTCGCTCGCAAGTGAATTTTAGCAGATTTGCTCATGCTAAGCCGCCGCCTACTGGGAGTGAATCTTAGCATCTTAAAATTGCGAACGATGTATTCGCAATATTGCGATTACATACCTCGTAGCAGTTTCTGAGTAGCTTCAGACTTACTCGGCATCTGCGATCATTTCACTGCTTGTCGTTCCTGGTTTGACGTCACAAACACACCCAGCGTTCGCCCAGACACTCCCCCGTTTCTCCAGCCACTCCTGCGTTTTTTTTCGGAAACGGTAGCGTTTTTTCCCACACGCCCATAAAACGGCCTGTTTCCGCCCAGTAACACCCATTTCCTGTCAATCACATTACGATCGCCAGAACGATGAAAATGCCGTGAGTAAAATTCCTAAGTGCATAGCAAATTTACTTGGCGCAGTCGCAGTGCGGACATTGCACATGCGCATTAAGCGGAAAATCGCTGCGATGCGAAGATTTTTACCGAGCGAACAACTCGGAATGACCCCCAATGTTTGAAGACACTGATGAATGAAGAACTTGTGAGCGATGGTGAATGACACTGAACGCTGGAAACACTAAAGTTGGTTCAGCCCGCAGGCCTTGCTGAATCCAGGGAACGCTGGCAACTGCACTGCAGAGGAACACACAAGTTGTTCGGATCACTGGAGACTGTGCTGCAGGAAGGCACCCTGAATGCTAAAAGCACTGGAGTATAGCTGCGGGGGAACATACTGCGTACGGGAGCTCTGGCATCCACTTCAGTAAAGAGACGATACTCAGGCGCCGAGGCTCTCCCGGCGTCCGGTTTTGAATCTCCCGCCTCTATTGGATTGGTGAAGCGGGTAGTGACGTCACCTGCTCCCCGCCCATGTGATGCCGGCTGTCATGGCGGCGCCCACGCTCCGGGAACCGCCGGGAGCCGCGCCAGCCAGACGCCGGGACCAGAGGACCGCCGGAGGTGGGGACCGCCAAACAGACCAGCAGCCACGCAGGGGTAAGCGCGGTGGCCGCTGCCCCTGGCGTGTGACACTCTGCAAATGTTATATCTGCCACACCTACAGTGCACATGGTTTTGCCCAACTGCTAAAAAAAATTCCAGTTGCGATGAACTTGGAATTACCCCCTACATGTGCAGAACTGCCGATTTTTAGCCTGATCGCAATTCTGCAAAAAACCGCAGTGAGTGAACAACTCAGAAACAACACCAATAATTAACAGTGGAGTTTTAGTTAATATATTGATCAATGCATTTAAGCCTGCAGGGACCCCACTATACTGCAGGTCCTACTCTATTGCTGAAAATAATTACCATAAAAATAGTTATCACATCAGATATGTTACCTGTTCTAAAGCTCACAGCAACTTTGCTTTTATAGGTGAGACAGTCACCAACACACCTGTTATAAAGCACCCATCCCTCGCCCTCCCATGACATTTTTTGTATGTCTGTATTAACATTTGATTAATTTTATATACAAAATGTGGGTTTGCATTGTACATTGTTATTA
Organism: Pseudophryne corroboree; assembly: GCF_028390025.1. Taxonomy (NCBI): domain Eukaryota; kingdom Metazoa; phylum Chordata; class Amphibia; order Anura; family Myobatrachidae; genus Pseudophryne; species Pseudophryne corroboree. The sequence continues at coordinate 210,661,936 of NC_086453.1, read as the reverse complement.
CCATTTTCTCTTTTCTAATGCACGTCTTTTTTATATACTGTACAGCACTGCACAAGTGGCTGATTAAATAAAGATTATATAAAAAAAATTCTTTACTACTGTATATCTGAGAATAAAGAGACTCAGGGGGTAATTCCGAGTTGATCGCTCGCTAGCTATTTTTTGCAGCGCTGTGAACAGATAATCGCTGCCTATAGGGGAGTGTATGTTTGCTTTGCAAGTGTGCAAACGCATGTGCAGCCGAGCGCTACAAAAAAGTTTTGTGCAGTTTCTGAGTAGCTCAGAACTTACTCAGCCACTGCGATCACTTCAGCCTGTTCTTGTCCGGAATTGATGCCAGACACCTGCCCTGCAAACGTCTGGACTCGCCTGCGTTTTTCCAAAAACTCCCAGAAAACGGTCAGTTGACACCCACAAATGCCCTCTTCCTGTCAATCTCCTTGCGATCGGCTGTGCGAATGGATTCTTTGTTAAATCCATCGCTCAGCAACGATCCGCTTTGTACCCGCACGACGCACCTGCACATTGCGGTGCATACGCATGCGCAGTAGTGACCTGATTGCAGCGCAGCGAAAAATCCTATCATGCGATCAGGTCGGAATGACCCCCTCAGTCTCTGTGGTACTACACCAAAGTAAAAAAAAATATATTAAAATATTTTGCAGAATGGTTGCATGCTTTTGCACCGAAGTGGGATGAACTAATCATGTTTGATCCCAAATCAGCATTGGACCAAAAATAGAAGAAAACAGGGCACCCTGATGGTTAGGGGCGTTTTAACAGATGAGGGGGCCTGTGTGCACCTCTGGGTGGGCCCCCTTCTCTGCATGGCACAGTAGTCTCTGGCATTGTTCCGGAGTCTACTGCGCATGCTCAGGTCTCTGGAAACATGGCGCCCGCCATGTTCAGGAGACCAATTTGACTACTGCGCATGCTGGGCGGCCAATTTGGATGTGATTTTTGCCGCAACAGCAGCACCCGCCGCTGGACTCTGGAATGGTTATTTATTAAAATATGGGTGCAGTGTGTGTGGTGTGGGCCCCCCTAGACCATGGGGCCCGTGTGCACTGCACACATTGCACTTATTATAGAAATACCAATGCTGGTAGCATAGTATGTTTAAACTTCTTCAGAGACTTCATCAGGAGGACTCCTGAAAAATGTGTAGGTCTACCTCATATAAGGTTTACACCTCTGGTTCCAGACATGGAGGTGCGAGGCAAAATTGCAATTTACTATACTATATTGGAAAAGCTCATTATCATTTGTATTCAATGTGAACTTTTTTTATATTACATATATATCCTATGTACTACACTTCATCTCTACAGAGCTATAAAGAAGGCCCCACAAAAAAAGAAAAAACAAGTTCCAACTATCTTCCACAAGGAGAATTAACATCGGATGAGCTTATGGTTATAGTACACAAAGTACATACATTTATTCATTTTTTTCAGTCTGTTGCTTCAATATCCTACAAGTCATGAGTAAGCACCACTGGAGGTTTTCTAGTTCTGAGTTCACGGGGTAAGCACGGTGCAGGGCCGTCTTTTCATATGGGCTCAATGGGCAGTTGCCCAAGGGCCCCATGAGTATAAAGGCACTACATTGATAGCTGAGTGCCCACTTTTTCCAGGGGTACCAGAGTTTTGAAAATCGGTCCTGAGGAACTGGAGATATCTGACTTCAAAGCAGTGGTCCCATCCGAGACTGTTAATTGCTGTTCCCAATTAACAGGCCTACAGTTTTTCTAAGGATACAAACCAAAAGCTGGGACTCTCCCCTTTAGGTGGATACAGGCAGCTTATCTGTACTATGCCCAGAACCAGAGATATCAGCCTTCCAGCAGCTGGTGCCTGCTCTAGCTCCACACGCCTGATATGCAGTGTTAAATTTTCATCTGTAGATTGCTCTGGCTCCTGAACATTGATCCCCAAGTCCCCAGTACCACCTGAAAAGTGAGATTCTTTAGTTTTTTATCCCATTGAAAGCTAAGAAATCTATTTCCAGAATCTGGAGATATCTGCGGTCAAGCATGTTGCCCTCCCACAGTAAAATGAATATTAAGCCCACTCCACTATCCACCCCTCCCCTGCATATTAAACACCCCCTACTACCCTGGAAGTCATGTAACGAGGCCCCTTCATTCAGATCAATGCCACTTCTACAGTTTAGAGTTCTCCCGCCTCATCTCCCACCATCTGTGCAATAAAGGAGTAATTAGCAGAAATTACTGCTCCGGGTCCTACATGCTGACCAGAAGATAGAACACCCCCCTACTGCCTGCGGAACATCAAAGCAGCCACTTATAGCACCCCCCACCCCTACTGCTGAAGGATGGGTTGGGGCCCCAGTGCACTGCTTTGCCCAAGGGCCTACAGTGTTGTTAAGACGGCCCTGGCACTGTGCAGTAATTACACTGAAATATTCATAAATCTGTTAAACAGCCTAGCTGATCCCAGTGGCATCAAGAGGGAAATAAGTAACCAGTCTTTATCTCACTTAGGGGCAGATGTACAGTACTGAGCCTTGTAGAGTGATAAAGTAGAGAGAGATGAACTACTGACCAATCAGCTCCCAAGGCATTCTGGGTAGCGATTTCGGTGGTCAGAGACTGCAATGCCACTCACAGAGGGTCGCACCAGGAGGAGAAAATCCATTCTGCACTTGTGGGGAACACAGCCGGGCAGCACAGACGTATGTGATATGATTTAGCCAGGTAACACACTCCTGGCTGCAGTCGTACCACATACAAATGGAGCTGCGCTCATCTGAGGCGGTTCCATCGCAAACGAGCACTCCTGACGTGACTAGGTGATCCATCCGCCTAGTCACGCCGGGAGTGCACAGAGACGCTCCCATTCAGAGCGTCTCTGTCCAGGCGCGCTGACGGAGACACTCTCCATTCAAGTTAATGGGGCGCATCTCCATTTTGGGGAGGGGGCGTGCCTAGTCACAGACGGAGCCACGACTAGCCACGATTGTTCTGAATTACAGCCCACCGAACCAATACCTACCCAGTGATACTCTGGCAGGAACAGCTGACTGACTGATCCAGAATGAAACCCATGACATGGCCACCAGTAAGATGCATGGTACATAGGACTGTATGATGTACATCCCTCGATTTCTTTTCATTTGGAAGAGAAGGGTCAGCCTTGGGAACTGACCTGCTGGGAGATAAAGAACACATCACACTTTAGCCTTATGGAAAAGCTTATTAAATGAAACAACAAATTGTAATACTGTAATATACTGTATGAGAATGAAACAAGTTTTCTATTTTATACCCTATATAAATTACGTTCTAAGCCCCTGAGGAACAACTATAGCCCAGATGCCCTAAACCAGAGGTGTTCAACATGTAGGCCTGCAGTTATGGAGCAACTACACATCCCAGCATGCCCTGCCACAATTTTGCTATTAGGGAATGCTAACACTGCAGCAGGACATGCTCGGATGTGTAGTTCCACAGCAGCTGGAGGGCTGCATGTTGAACATTACTGCTCTAAGCTCTATAGTTGTGTTAAGGAGAGCAGGTTGTTAATACCTTTACAGGATCCTTAACACTTAGGACTTCACTTACTGGGTCAGATGTTTTAACCTGGAGAAGGGATAAAGAAGTGATAATGCACCAGTCAATCATTATAGATTTGAAAAATGACGATTAGGAGCTGACTGGTTGGTGCGTTATCACCTTCTACTTATCACTGCTTTATCACTTCTCCAGGCTTCTGCCCCAGAGTTAGCAGCTATTCCAGATCATTTGTACAAGAACAAACAGTGGATGATGCAGAGCTCAAAGCAAGTTATTTTCCATCTATGCATGCCTCACAGTAGAACCGCGTATGTGCCATGCATACACAACTCAGCTGGTTACTCACTTATACTGAAGGGGCGCAACTAGGTGACAATGGGACATCTCCAAGAAGGCAAAGTTTACAGACAAAATTGCGGCTATGCAGAATTGTGCGCACATGTAGTTTGAGTTTCACCTGTTTTTAGGTGGATCCTTGGCACTGGGTATAGGGAACACTGATAACGACAGTGGCTATGAGACAAAGCATACGGATGGGGTGGTTACATTGCAGGAAAGCATACAACTGTGCATAGGGACGGATAACATTTTCTTTCTGTCCATGCCTCAATGCAAGAGCAATTATGACCGACTAGTGATGAACTCTGCATCAGCCGCAACCTTGCCGGCTGACTTATTGCATATAGGAGAAAAAATACAGTACTGCAGATTTACATATAGCACAGACATTCTGCACAGCATTATTTTTGTAGTGGGATTTAGAATTGTGCTGGAGTGAGCTCTGATAATTTTTGCACATTTTAAATTTGCACCCCGTGCAGTGCACTCAATGAGGTCACTTATATTTGACCCTTTATATTAGCAATTGGATCAGGCACTGGCAAGATTCTTCTACACCTACATAATTTGGCAACAGATAAAACAAGCTGGGGTTCCAACGCTTCCTCTTTGGGGAGAGGTGGTAGCTCATCTTCCAAATGCTCTTCTGATTCAAAGGGAAATTGCTTGATTCTAGGAGAGACTTCCCTGGATTTTTCATCTCCTCCACTTGATGCTTTTATGGGTGGAGAGGCTGGTTAGGTTGGTTCTTCCACACCCAGAGTGTCTGGCCCTCTGTTTGTTTAATTCACTCGATAATCTGTTCAACATGGAATCTCCATGACTCTCATATTAGGTAAGGGTTTGTTTTACCAGCACACTTAGCAAGTGTAACTAGTGTAATAAGAGAGCTACTGTGCTAGTAGGTGACCTTCCCTACTAGGAAAACAGCAAACACAGAAGGGTGCACTGCGCACAGCTACTAATGCTTGCGGTAACTTCATAGTAGTAGTTTATAACCATGAATAATGTGTGGTACTGTGTCTTTGCAATCAGTCTGAATAAGATACTGTGTCAGTTTGTCAAAGTAGCAATAATGAATGATATTAATCTCAACAATGTAATTCAATTCATTAAGTTTGGAGTCACAATTCTCCACATGCGATTGGTAATGTACACACTTATGCTGCTTTCAGATCGCAAATGCCGGATCCCACCCGGTAAGAGAAACGTGTCCTTACCGGGTGGGATCCGGCATTTGCGCTCCTTTGCTGGCTTTCCGACCCGGCAATATACCGGGTCAGTTGCCATAGCAGCGGGGGGCGCAGCAGCAGCAGGGGCAGGGGTGGAGGCGGCGCTGGGAGATAAGCTCATCTCCTGCGCCGCCTCTCCCTATACTGTGAATGGGAGCCGTGTCGCATCGGAACGGCTCCCATTCACACTGCGCCTGACCCGGTATTCAACCCGGTAATAACCCTTCTTTTTTACCGGGTTGAATTACCGGGTCAGGCGACCCGCTAATTCACCAAAGGAGCTTTCACATCGCACACTGACCCGTTTCGACACGGCAATATGCCGTGTCGATACCGGGTTATTTGTGCGATGTGAAAGGGGTATTAGTAAACAATGTAAATGGTACAGATAATAAAACACATTAAATAAAAATTAATAATAATAATAATAATAATAATAATAATAATTTTATTTATATAGCGCTCTTTCTCCAATAGGACCCAAGGCGCTTAACAGATACATATCATAATATTGGCCCTCATTCCGAGTTTTTCGCACGGAGATTTTCATCGCATCGCAGTGAGAATTCTCTTAGTGCGCATGCGCAATGTTCGCACTGCGACTGCGCCAAGTAACTTTACTATGATGAAAGTAAGTTTACTCACGGCATTTTCATCGCTCCGACGTTCGCATTGTGATTGACAGGAAATGGGTGTTACTGGGCGGATGCACGGCGTTTTAGGGGCGTGTGGCTGGAAACGCTACCGTTTCCGGAAAAAACGCAGGAGTGGCCGGAGAAACGGTGGGAGTGCCTGGGCGAACGCTGGGTGTGTTTATGACGTCAGCCAGGAACGAAAAGCACTGAACTGATCGCACAGGCAGAGTAAGTCTGAAGCTACTCAGAAACTGCTAACTCGTTTGTAATCGCAATATTGCGCGTACGTCGGTCGCAATTTTAAGAAGCTAAGATTCACTCCCAGTAGGCGGCGGCTTAGCGTGTGTAACTCTGCTACATTCGCCTTGCGAGCGAACAACTCGGAATGAGGGCCATAGTACAGAAAATAATGAAGTACAGTTTCATAAAATACAGAAGCATGAAGATACTAAAAGGGACATTGTGGAAATGCTTGAGTAAACAGAAAAGTCTTGAGTCTACTTTTGAAGGATTCTATAGTTGGGGCCTCTCGCACTGTGCGGGGAAGTGAGTTCCATAGAGTCGGAGCCGCATGACTAAAAGCTCGACCCCCAGATGAATTACGGTAGATTCTAGGTACTGCTAAAAGTCCTTCATCTACAGATCGTTACAAATTAGTATCGCAGGGTTAACTATACAGGTTGAAATATGGTCGCTGGTTGCGATCCAACACAGTCTAGAAAAAATAAATAGTAATAGGTCCTTATAGTAAACTTTTTCTAGCAATCTTTTGTCCAAAATACTGTAAATGAAGTTCCAAGTCTCGATACCAGTTAAATGATAGCAGTGAACTGGCTTTCTATGATCTGGGTGTGAAGTAATGCATACTACAGTAGGTATTTTATGCTCTTGGTGGGGAGAAGGGAAGGGGGGTGGGGGACATACCCCCCCCCCCCCCCATACCCCTTTCCCTCCAAGAACATACACCATTCCCAGAAAAAGGCCAGGAACGGCTGAAACGCCATTGATTTATTCTTTTTATATCTTTTGGAAACAATTTAAGAAAGTTTGATTGTAATTTTCTTTCAAGATCAAATCAGTATTATTTTCATCCATTGTTGCGGGGCCCCTAAAAGCTGTGGGGCCCATAGGCAGGTGCCTTCCCTGCCTATTTGGTAATCCGACACTGCAGGCAGATCAATTACAGTACTCAGCAATAAATGCAAAGTACAATCCAAAACTTTATGCCAATGTTTCAGTGGTACACACCCACTCCCTAACAAAAGTAGGTGTAGACCACTGAAAGGTAGGAATAAAGTTTGAATTGTTCTTTCTACTGAAGTCACTGAGTGCTGGCATTGATCTGGACAAACACACACACACACACACACACACACACACACACACACACACACACACACACACACACACACACACTCTAATTGTAAAGCGCAATGAAATATGCTGTGCTATATAAGAAACTGTTAATAAACTGTTAATAAAATAAAAATTAAACCTCATTAATACACATACATGTTACATTTTCCCTGTAATCATGCCTCTTCCACACACAGGGATGGTGCAGCCATTAGGCAAACCTAAGCACACTGGCATATCTATAATGGGTGTAGTGTGTGTGGTGCACACAGGTTTCTGAGTCCAGGGTAGCCCACACCATACACGTTGCACCCATTTCTTTAATAGAGTCCCCATCAATGGTAGTAACAGAGCACAAATCCCCTGGAAAATGGCGTTGTAGCCATTTTCTGGTGTGTTGTGCATGTGCAGTAGCTGCCGACTAGAGAGGAGAGGGCCCAGACGGAGGCTGCTCATGGTCCTCCTCCTCTCTTAAAACGCCACTGCCTAGGCAGTTGCCTTAGAAGCCTCTGGTAAGGTAGCACCTAAGACAATGAATGAGTTGCATAATGTTCCTTATGCAGGCAGGAGATGCAGCTAGTAGCTTCTTACTGCACTGTAAAACTGCTGGCTGATACTCCAGGTCAGTTACACCTGGGGCTTGGTGCTTGGCTGAGGAGTATAAGTCCCAACTGAGAAGCCCATAATCAGCAGCATTTGGAAGCAAAGCTTTTGGGGAGGGTGCTACTAAAGATCCCTAAATCTTGCATCAGCTAAGACCAAATGTGCACACAATATATGCAGTGCATAGTGGGAGAGTACCCTGACATTAGAGGCGTAACTAGGGTCGGTCAAGCAGGGCATGTGCCATGGGCGCTATGCAGACCTGACAGAGGGGGGTGCCAATAGCGCAGTGTATACTGTACAACAAAGTGTTTTTTTTATTATAATGCCCTCCCTCCTGTTGTTGCTGTGGACTACGGTGCGCCTGCGGGAGCTGTTGGCGGACGGGACGAACAGGCTATAGTGCCCATTCCTGTACATGGAATGGATGCTGGAAGGGGCAGGTGGCTCTCTCTCTCCATGGCGGGTCAGGAGCAGATGGTTGGCGGCGCAGAGCTCCCTCTCTGCGGCGGTGCTCTCCCCGGCTGGCCTCAGCCCTGGGGACAAGGTGGTCCTGCTGCTGCTAGAGGCCTGCTTCGGGCTGGCCAAGCTGGGGGTGGTCACTGCCTTACTCAGCCCCTGAGGTAGTGCCTGGTGGCCAGCGGGGCCCGGAGCATCATCACCAGCCCAGGTATGACTGATATGTGTGCCTCATATACTGTATGTATTGTGTATGTGTGTGTCATGTATGTATCATGTACTCTGTGTATGTGTGTCATGTATGTATTATGTACTCTGTGTATGTGTGTTTCATGTATGTATTATGTACTCTGTGTATGTGTGTTTCATGTATTTATTATGTACTCTGTGTATGTGTGTTTCATGTATGTATCATGTACTCTGTGTATGTGTGTCATGTATGTATTATATACTCTGTGTATGTGTGTTTCATGTATGTATTATATACTCTGTGTATGTGTGTTTCATGTATGTATTATGTACTCTGTGTATGTGTGTTTCATGTATGTATATCACACACACACGCACACAGATGTAACACAGCGCCACATACATATGCTGACACCTATACTTACACCGGCATACCCATGCTGACACCTGTACGTACACACCTACTCATACACCGACATACACACGCTAACACACTGACATTCACACGCTGACACTTATACATACACCGACATACACATGCTGACACTTATACATACACCGACATACACACGCTGACACACTGACATACACACTCTGACAATAATACATACACCGATATACACACGCTGACACTTGTACCTTCACTGACATACACACGCTGACACACTGACATACACATGCTGACACACTGACATACACCAATATACACGCTGACACACTGACATACACACGCTGACACTTACACATACTGTACACCGACATACACACGCTGACCCTTGTACATACACTGATACACAAATGCTGAGACACTGACATTCACACGCTGACAGCTATACATACACAGCTGTTTTACACTGACATGCACATGCTAACACCTATTTATATGCTAACACCTATACGTACACAGACATACACACACCTACATCTATACATGCATTGACAAACACACCTTGACACCTATATATAGTGCTGCAAGTATGGCGGTATTGGGTGGCACTGCGTATCGGTAAGAAATCGGCAGCCGATACACAGTCGTCCACCTGTACATGCAACCGCTGCTGTGTGTGTCAGGGGAGGAGAGTGCAGTACGCACCTCTGCTGCCCCTTAGTGCTCAGTCTGGTGGTGGCGTGTGTGTGTCAGCTGTCAGGGGAGGAGAGCGCAGTGTGCGCCTCTCCTGCCCCTCATTGTAGAGGCGGCGTGTAGAATCTCAAATCAGCAGCCGGTTCGTGACCCAGTCAGATATCATGTACTGGCAGCGGCGGCTCCTGATTGGCTGCCGGTCCGCGAGCTCTGATTGGCTCACAAACTGGCACCTGGTTTGAGATCCTACCGGCCACCGCCAGACTGAGCACTGAGGGGCAGGAGAGCCGCTCACTGCGCTCTCCTCCCCTGACACACACACAGCAGCAGCCAGAGCAGCAACGGTGAGCAGCACTGTGGGGTGGTGGGCATGTGTGTGTACCTGGCACTGTGGTGGGCATATCTGGCACTGTGGGGACATGTGCGTACCTGGCACTGTGGGGACATGTGTGTACCTGGCACTGTGGGAGCATATCATGCACCGTGGGAGCATATGTGTATCTGGTACGGCACTATTGGGGGCATATGTGTATCTGGCACGGCACTATTGGGGGCATATGTGTATCTGGCACTATTGGGGTCATATGTGTATCTGGCACTGCACTATTGGGGTCATATGTGTATCACGCCCCAATTTTCATTGGCCACGCCGTGTGTGGCATGTGGACACACCCATTTTTTGGTGCGTGTGCCTTCGGGGCGTGCGCATAGTACCGCTGATACATTTTTTTTACTTGCACCACTCCCTATATATAAAGTGACAATTATTTCTGCGTGAGATGATGACAGGGTCGGCCTGGCCCACAGGGGTACCAGGGAAACCACCGGTAGGCCCCACTGCCTGAGTGCCCACTCCTTTCTCTAGGGATCAGGTTCCAGACTGTGCAATTGTATTATATATGGTAGATATGTTGCATTACACTGCACCAGACTATTGTGTATTTCAAGCCTCTGTGGAGGCTGGCCACACCCCCTTTGTAGGCTGGCCACACCCTTAAGTATGGGCCCCTATCACTGCATTCCCCCGGTGGGCCCTTCATTCTCCATTCCGACACTGGATGATGATGATGTGGCAGAGAGATGCAGAGGGTGGAGAGATGGTGTGCTGAGAGACGACGCAGGGTGGTTATGATGGTGTGACTGAGAGACACGGGGGAGATAATAGTGTGGCTGAGAGACGCAGGGGGGAGAGATGGTGTGCCTAAGAGATGCAGGGGGCAGGATGTGATTCTGTCTGAACCGCTGTTGTATGATGATGACCTTGTTAATATTCCTACACAAACAGGCATCTCCTACATTAATAGTGGCTACCAACTGAAGACACATTCTGCCTTAGAGGATGCATTTCTTCAGAGGTTCCATTGTGAGAAACCATCATATAGGTGAGGTGCATGTGGAATTCAAAAGAATGTGTGCGACGTGAAACAGGTGGCGCGTGATGTTGGCACACTCCATTTTCTGTGGCCACGCTCCTTCTTTTTTTCATAATGTACTATGTGGGTCTTTTTTTGTGTGTGGGGGGAGGGGGGGGGGTGCACCATTCTTAATCTTGCCCTGGGCTCCAACAACCCTAGTTACTCCTCTGCCTGACATCCTGTCTAGCTGAGACTGATCTCCTGCCACTGAGCAGGATGTACAGTACCTACTGCAGAGCGAAGCAGCTTTCATCATCACTTGAAGCAAACTGATAGTAGCATGATTTAGTACATTGATCTTTGAACTTAACAAAATGTTTTCACCTGTTACAGACAATAAGGTCAAAATGAGTAAGATACAAGCAAAACAAAAAAAACTGTATACAGGGGAATATATGCAGAAGCACATGACAAATTTCTATTAGGGGCCATGTTGGAGGAGTCAAAATTAATACTGGAAGTAGGGGTTTACTTTTTGAAAGAACTATTATGTGTTCTAGATATTTGCAGAAAATAAATGTTATCTGCTGTGAAGGAAATAGGATTGTGCAGTGCACTTGTTTGTTATAACCAACTTAAGGCATTCATTTTCATATGCTATACAGTGTTAATTTTAACATGGATTTTCGTTTTAGTCCTAGTCGCTTACTTAAAATTGTAGTTGGTTTATAGTATGTAACACATTCTCAACCTACTGAGCCTAGATTACTAAACACACAGCTAAAGGCATGCAAACTTCTTACGGGAATTTTACAGAAATGCTCTGTAGTAAAATCCATTACCATATCAGTAAACTATTTGCAAAAGTTATGACTAAAACATTAACTAAAATTAGACCAAAATGAAAACTGAGATCCACTGACTAAATGTTGACTAAAATAAGATTTTACTCACCGGTAAATCTATTTCTCGTAGTCCGTAGTGGATGCTGGGAACTCCGTAAGGACCATGGGGAATAGACGGGCTCCGCAGGAGACTGGGCACTCTAAAAGAAAGATTAGGTACTATCTGGTGTGCACTGGCTCCTCCCTCTATGCCCCTCCTCCAGACCTCAGTTAGGATACTGTGCCCGGAAGAGCTGACACAATAAGGAAGGATTTTGAATCCCGGGTAAGACTCATACCAGCCACACCAATCACACCGTATAACTCGTGATACTATACCCAGTTAACAGTATGAAATATAACTGAGCCTCTCAACAGATGGCTCAACAATAGCCCTTTAGTTAGGCAATAACTATATACAAGTATTGCAGACAATCCGCACTTGGGATGGGCGCCCAGCATCCACTACGGACTACGAGAAATAGATTTACCGGTGAGTAAAATCTTATTTTCTCTGACGTCCTAGTGGATGCTGGGAACTCCGTAAGGACCGTGGGGATTATACCAAAGCTCCCAAACGGGCGGGAGAGTGCGGATGACTCTGCAGCACCGAATGAGAGAACTCAAGGTCCTCCTCAGCCAGGGTATCAAATTTGTAGAATTTAGCAAACGTGTTTGCCCCTGACCAAGTTGCAGCTCGGCAAAGTTGTAAAGCCGAGACCCCTCGGGCAGCCGCCCAAGATGATCCCACTTTCCTCGTGGAATGGGCTGTTACTGATTTAGGATGCGGCAATCCAGCTGCAGAATGCTCCAGCTGAATTGTGCTACAAATTCAGCGAGCAATAGTCTGCTTAGAAGCAGGAGCACCTATTTTGTTGGGTGCCTACAGGACAAAAAACGAGTCAGTTTTCCTGACTCCAGCCGTCCTGGAAATATACATTTTTAAGGCCCTGACTACGTCCAGTAACTTGGAATCTTCCAAGTCCCTAGTAGCCGCAGGCACTACAATAGGTTGGTTCAAGTGAAAAGCTGATACCACCTTAGGGAGAAACTGGGGACGAGTCCTCAATTCTGCCCTATCCATATGGAAAATCAGATAAGGGCTTTTACATGACAAAGCCGCCAATTCTGACACACGCCTGGCCGAAGCCAAGGCCCATAACATGACCACTTTCCACGTGAGATATTTCAAATCCACAGTTTTAAGTGGCTCAAACCAATGTGATTTTAAGAAACTCAACACCACGTTGAGATCCCAAGGTGCCACAGAAGGCACAAAAAAGGGCTGAATATGTAGCACTCCCCTTACAAATGTCTGAACTCCAGGCAGTGAAGCCAGTTCTTTCTGGAAGAAAATCGACAGAGCCGAAATCTGGACCTTAATGGAACCCAAAGTTAGGCCCATAGTCACTCCTGACTGTAGGAAGTGCAGAAAACGACCCAGCTGAAATTCCTCTGTTGGGGCCTTCCTGGCCTCACACCACGCAACATATTTTCGCCAAATACGGTGATAATGGTTTGCGGTTACTTCTTTCCTGGCTTTTATCAGCGTAGGAATGACTTCCTCCGGAATGCCCTTTTGCTTTAGGATCCGGAATTCAACCGCCATGCCGTCCAACGCAGCCGCGGTAAGTCTTGGAACAGACAGGGCCCCTGCTGTAGCAGATCCTGTCTGAGCGGTAGAGGCCATGGGTCCTCTGATATTATTTCTTAAAGTTCTGGGTACCAAGCTCTTCTTGGCCCATCCGGAACCACGAGTATCGTTCTTACTCCTCGTTTTCTTATTATTCTCAGTACCTTTGGTATGAGAGGCAGAGGAGAGAATACATAAACCGACTGGTACACCCACGGTGTCACTAGAGCGTCCACAGCTATTGCCTGAGGGTCCCTTGACCTGGCGCAATATCTAGTTTTTTGTTTAGGCGGGACGCCATCATGTCCACCTGTGGCCTTTCCCAACGGTTTACCAACAGTTGGAAGACTTCTGGATGAAGTCCCCACTCTCCCGGGTGTCGGTCGTGTCTGCTGAGGAAGTCTGCTTCCCAGTTGTCCACTCCCGGAATGAACACTGCTGACAGTGCTAAGACGTGATTTTCCGCCCATCGGAGAATCCTTGTGGCTTTCGCCATCGCCATCCTGCTTCTTGTGCCGCCCTGACGGTTTACATGGGCGACTGCCGTGATGTTGTCTGATTGGATCAGTACTGGCTGGTTTTGAAGCAGAGGCCTTGCCAGACTTAGGGCATTGTAAATGGCCCTCAGTTCCAGAATATTTATGTGTAGGGACGACTCCAGACTTGACCAAAGTCCTTGGAAATTTCTTCCCTGTGTGACTGCCCCCCAGCCTCGAAGGCTGGCATCCGTGGTTACCAGGACCCAGTCCTGTATGCCGAATCTGCGGCCCTCTTGAAGATGAGCACTCTGCAGCCACCACAGTAGAGATACCCTGGTCCTTGGAGACAGGGTTATCAGCCGATGCATCTGAAGATGCGATTCCGACCACTTGTCCAAGAGGTCCCACTGAAAGGTTCTTGCATGGAACCTGCCGAATGGAAATTTGCTTCGTAAGAAGCTACCATTTTTCCCAGGACTCGTGTGCAGTGATGCACCGATACCTGTTTTGGTTTCAGGAGGTCTCTGACTAGAGATGACAGCTCCTTGGCTTTCTCCTGCGGGAGAAACACTTTTTTCTGTTCTGTGTCCAGAACCATCCCCAGGAACAGCAGGCGTGTGGTAGGAACCAGCTGTGACTTTGGAATGTATAGCATCCATCCGTGCTGTTGTAGCACTTCCCGAGATAGTGCTACTCCGACCAACAACTGCTCCATGGACCTCGCCTTTATAAGGAGATCGTCCAAGTACGGGATAATTAAAAACTCCCTTTTTTCGAAGGAGTATCATCATTTCTGCCATTACCTTGGTAAAGACCCTCGGTGCCGTGGACAGTCCAAACGGCAGTGTTTGGAATTGGTAATGGCAATCCTGTACCACAAATCTGAGGTACTCCTGGTGAGGATGGTAAATGGGGACATGTAGGTAAGCATCCTTGATGTCCAGGGATACCATGTAATCCCCCTCCTCCAGGCTTGCAATAACCGCCCTGAGCGATTCCATCTTGAACTTGAATTTTTTTATGTATGTGTTCAAGGACTTCAAATTTAAAATGGGTCTCACCGAACCGTCCGGTTTCGGTACCACAAACAGTGTGGAATAGTAACCCCGTCCTTGTTGAAGTAGGGGCACCTTGACTATCACCTGCTGGGAATACAGCTTGTGAATTGCCTCTAGCACAGCCTCCCTGCCTGAGGGAGTTGTCGGCAAGGCAGATTTGAGGAAACGGCGGGGGGGAGACGCCTCGAATTCCAGCCTGTACCCCTGAGATACTACTTGAAGGATCCAGGGATCCACCTGTGAGCGAGCCCACTGATCGCTGAAATTTTTGAGGCGGCCCCCACCGTACCTGGCTACGCCTGTGGAGCCCCCGCGTCATGCGGTGGACTCAGAGGAAGCGGGGGAAGAATTTTGATTCTGGGAACTGGCTGACTGGTGCAGCTTTTTCCCTCTTCCCTCGTCTCTGTGCAGAAAGGAAGCGCCTTTGACCCGCTTGCTTTTCTGAAGCCGAAAGGACTGTACCTGATAATACAGTGATTTCTTAGGCTGTGAGGAAACCTGAGGTAAAATATTTCTTCCCAGCTGTTGCTGTGGATACGAGGTCCCAGAGACCATCCCCAAACAATTCCTCACCCTTATAAGGCTCTATGTGCCTTTTAAAGTCAGCATCACCTGTCCAGTGTCGGGTCTCTAATACCCTCCTGACAGAATGGACATTGCATTAATTCTGGATGCCAGCCGGCAAAATATCCCTCTGTGCATCCCTCATATATAAGACGACGTCTTATGTTCGCAAACTAGTATCCCTGTTTGACAGGGTTACAGACCACGCTGCAGCAGCACTATCTGCAGGTCTCAGTCTAGTACCTGAGTGTGTAAATACAGACTTCAGGATAGCCTCCTGCTTTTTATCAGCAGGTACCTTCAAAGTGGCCGTATCCTAAGACGGCAGTGCCACCTTTTTTGACAAACGTGTGAGCGCCTTATCCACCCTAGGGGATATCTCCCAGCGTAACTTATCCTCTGGCGGGAAAAGGTACGCCATCAGTAACTTTTTAGAAATTACCAGTTTCTTATCGGGGGAACCCACGCTTTTTCACACTTCATTCACTCATTTGATGGGGGAACAAAACACTGCCTGCTTTTTCTCCCCAAACATAAAACCCTTTTTTAGTGGTACTTGGGTTAATGTCAGAAATGTGTAACACATTTTTTATTGCCGGGATCATGTAACGGATGTTCCTAGTGGATTGTGTATATGTCTCAACCTCGTCGACACTGGAGTCAGACTCCGTGTCGACATCTGTGTCTGCCATCTGAGGGAGCGGGCGTTTTTGAGCCCCTGATGGCCTTTGAGACGCCTGGGCAGGCGCGGGCTGAGAAGCCGGCTGTCCCATAGCTGTTACGTCATCCAGCCTTTTATGTAAGGAGTTGACACTGTCGGTTAATACCTTCCACCTATCCATCCACTCTGGTGTCGGCCCACAGGGGGCGACATCCCATTTATCGGCATCTGCTCCGCCTCCACATAAGCCTCCTCATCAAACATGTCGACACAGCCGTACCGACACACCGCACACACACAGGGAATGCTCTGACTGGGACCCCACACAGCCCGTTGGGGAGACAGAGAGAGAGTATGCCAGCACACACCAGAGCGCTATATAATGTAGGGATAAACACTATCACTGAGTGAATTTTCCCCAATAGCTGCTTGTATAAACAATATTGCGCCTAAATTTAGTGCCCCCCCTCTCTTTTTAACCCTTTGAGCCTGAAAACTACAGGGGAGAGCCTGGGGAGCTGTCTTCCAGCTACACTGTGAAGAGAAAATGGCGCCAGTGTGCCGAGGGAGATAGCTCCGCCCCTTTTTCGCGGACTTTTCTCCCGCTTTTTTATGGATTCTGGCAGGGGTAATTATCACATATATAGCCTCTGGGGCTATATATTGTGATTATTTTGCCAGCCAAGGTGTTTTTATTGCTGCTCAGGGCGCCCCCCCCCCCCCCCAGCGCCCTGCACCCTCAGTGACCGGAGTGTGAAGTGTGTATGAGGAGCAATGGCGCACAGCTGCAGTGCTGTGCGCTACCTTGGTGAAGACTGAAGTCATCTGCCGCCGATTTTCCGGACCATCTTCATGCTTCTGGCTCTGTAAGGGGGACGGCGGCGCGGCTCCGGGAACGAACACCAAGGACGGGTCCTGCGGTCGATCCCTCTGGAGCTAATGGTGTCCAGTAGCCTAAGAAGCCCAAGCTAGCTGCAAGCAGGTAGGTTCGCTTCTTCTCCCCTTAGTCCCTCGTTGCAGTGAGCCTGTTGCCAGCAGATCTCACTGTAAAATAAAAAACCTAACATATACTTTCTTTCTAGGAGCTCAGGAGAGCCCCTAGTGTGCATCCAGCTCGGCCGGGCACAGAAATCTAACTGAGGTCTGGAGGAGGGGCATAGAGGGAGGAGCCAGTGCACACCAGATAGTACCTAATCTTTCTTTTAGAGTGCCCAGTCTCCTGCGGAGCCTGTCTATTCCCCATGGTCCTTACGGAGTTCCAAGCATCCACTAGGACGCCAGAGAAAACAAAGCAAAAACAAAGGCTACACTGTGACTTTAAACAAAGTATAATTTTAAGTAAGCGACTAAGGCTAAAACTAAGCTTAAAATCCTGTCAAAATTAACACAGTTTCATGGGTCTTGAGCATCATTCAGAAGCCTTTAATTGAGTGGATAATCTGTATTATGACTTGCGTTACTTATTATTGCCCAGCATTGAGCGCTTACTGCTGCTTAATTAATAAGAAATGGGAGCTTTCAATATTAACCATGATTGCAGTGTTAACAGATGATTTAACCAATCAATTGAAGACTGACAATTATTTATTCATGCAATAAAAAGCCAATGATCTCTGGTGGGGACTACAGGCACATGAATACACACACAAGCACACACAAAGTGCAAGATTATGTGGAGACGTGTGACCAGGTGTATAACCAGAACTTCCTGGGCCCTATTATAACGTATTGAAGGGGCCCCTGTCCCAATGATTTTTGAGAGACACCTCCTGGCAGCAGTTATTAATTTTATGCCCCATAATAGTGCTCTAATTCATTTTCTGACCATAGTAGTACCCTAGTTAATATTGTGCCCCATAGTAGGGCCCTAGTTTATTTTATGAACCATAGTGGTGCCCTAGTAGACTTTATGTCACATTATAGGGCTGCCAGTATGCATTATAACACACAAGATCCCCCTATTCACATT
This sequence comes from Pseudophryne corroboree, assembly GCF_028390025.1. Lineage (NCBI taxonomy): Eukaryota > Metazoa > Chordata > Amphibia > Anura > Myobatrachidae > Pseudophryne > Pseudophryne corroboree. The sequence goes on along the minus strand of NC_086453.1, from coordinate 210,643,901 downwards.
ATGACATACATTGTCCGCAGTTCTTATTATGGCACAATTACAGTGCCTATTCAACTGTGCCACATTAGAGTAACCTCCCGATCATAGTATGCCACATTACAATTCTCCAGATCATATTATTTCACACTATAGTGCCTCAATTTTGTATTAGGCATCATTACAATGCCTGGTTCTTTATATGTTACTGTACATTATAGTGTCCTCCAGTTCATATTGTGCCACATTACAGTGGCCCCTTAACATTATAACATCCACTACCCACACCTCTCACTGAAAATATTATGTCAACAAATCAGGCTGGGCATTAGATCAGACCCAATTGCTTAGCAGGTAAATCTGAGATATTGGTATGCAACTTTATAACCTGGGTCCAGGCCACCCTAAGTGTCTGGGCCCCATAGCAATGGCACCCCTTGCACCCACAATAGTTCCGCTCATGCATTGTGTCCAAATATCACTTTTTTTTTTGTTTTGTTAATACAGTGGTTCCCAAACTTTTTTGTATCATGGGCCCTGAAGTATAAGAGTTTTTTTTACAGCACCCCTAGGCCAAAAGTTTCATATTGAGAAGTTAACCCCAAAATATAAAATGATGTAAAATGTTTATATGTCATCCTTAGGTTCAGTTATGTATTGAGTGGCAGGATTCACTTCCGTTTGTCCACATATATTATTATTGGAAGCCACAAGTGCTGGTTTTGCCTAATACATTGGTCAATGTATTAAGCAAAACCAGCTCCTGTGGCTTCCAATAATAAATTATGTGGACAAACATTTGAATTGGGCCTGGACCACCAACCCAGTTACACCCCTGAGGCACCCCAGGGTTCCATGGCACCCATTTTGGGAACCGATGGGTTAGTAGCAGGAGATTACACCACTGATTTCAATGCATCTATAAATTTCAATGGGGTTTCTAATTCCATGTGTCCCTGGGTACACAGAACACACATCTGAAATTAAATGGCCCATTTAAATAGATTAGAAAAAGATCAATATTTTTAAACAATGCTGGTGAATTCGCGTTTTTGTTTTTTTAACCTCAACAGGAGGAACAAAAATCACTGCTTTATAAATTAGAAATCTGAAACCGAGAAATCCCTTTTTGCTAATTTGCAATGGTTTTTGTCAATTTAAAAAAGGTAGGTAAATTGACCTGTAGTAGAGCCATTCATTGTAAGAATTCCGTACAATACAGAGAACAAGCGAAATTATACTGCACATTTGGTTAATATTGAAAAATAAATAAACAAATCTTTCAAACTTGGTGCATTTTGTGAAAATATGGAAGGCTTGAGATTGGGGCAAATCATTGATGAACAATGATTGCTTGAAGCACTGAGTGATCCAATAACGCACACAAAAATGTACATCAAAATTATAAAATAAATAGTGCTTAGTTTTATAAGATGCAAATATGCATACTGTAAACCAGGCCCATGTGGACAGAAATATTTTTATAAGATCAGATTAATTTGTGTTGCAAAATTAGTGGCCAAATAATCAGGTTTATAATGGATAAGAGGCAAATTGGTTGCAGTGCTGATTCACAGACATGTAACACATTAATTAACATTAAGAAAATAGATCTGAACATAATAATATCACCATAACAACTAACAAGACTCCAAGGATTTAGAGTGAAACATGCATAAAATACATATAAATTGAAATCTAACAGGTAATCTGATCTCTTAGAAGAAAAGGAAAAGATTTTAACATGTAACAATCTGGAGACCCCCCCAAGCAATTTAATTAGCCTTATAGATCCACAAATGCATGGAATAAGTTCTTCATGATTATCCAGCTATATTTAAAATATTAAAAACTTAGGTTCTCATGAATGAACACTCACACTATTAAGCCAGGAGAATAAATTCAATATGCAGCTAAAAAAATGTATCTTCTATTGTTCAAGTTTATAGAATTTACCTTCTGATAAAGCAGTCATTAGAAATGGAGAAACAAATCCTGATGCTAGCCACACATCAAACCAACTTTTCTCCAACACTCCAAACTTCCAACCATCCAACTTGTCTGTTCAACCAAAACAGTGCTTCACACATCTAACAAACTTTTCATCATCAGACCAACCAACCAGCCAACTTCTGTCCAACTTGTGATGTCACCGAAGTAGGCGAACAGTGCCTGCCTACAGTACTTTAACTTTTGTTTTTGTGCCAGATACACACGATATGCCCCCCTAGCAGTGTCAGATACACATGATATGCGCTACCGGACAGAGGATCGCTCAACTGAAAGAAAGGTAGGGGCGACTGTGTGACCAGGAGTTGCGCCGGGAGAGCCAGGGTCCCACCGGAAGTGGTGCGGCTGCTGTGGCGAGTCTCACTGAAGCAGGGTCAGAGCACCCGACGTCAGATGCATGCGCCGCACAGCGCGCTTTAGGGGGATACACACTAAGCATTTTTCTGGCTAAAAAATAAACGATAACGACATTTATGTTGTTATTCTTTTTAGCCTGAAATCGTCCAGTGTGTATGGGGGTGGTATTAGGGAATGGTGAATGATGCATGCTCCCGCATGTCGTTTAGCGTTCACCAAAATTGAGCTGACATTCAGCTCAACCCATCAAGCTGCATGTTCAGGAATGCCGGCGGTGACAGTTTGTGTGTGTCTCACAGTGTATGCCTGTGTGACAATATATGTGTGTCATAGTGTATATATGTGTGTGACAGTATATATGTGTGTGTGTGTCACAGTTTATATATGTGTGTATGTGACAGTATATGTGTGTGTATCAGTGTATATATGTGTGCGTGACAGTATATGTATGTGTGTATCACAGTGTATATATGTGTGACAATATATCTGTGTCACAGTGCACATGTGTGACAGTATATGTGTGTGTCAGTGTATATGTGTGTATCAGTGTGTATATGTGTGTGTGACAGTATGTGTGCTTTAGGGGCAGATTTATCGAGAATTTTAAAGAGGACATAGCGAGCGACCAATATTTTGCCTAGAGTTATGTTCTGCTGTGACCTACTAATGAATTGCTTTGTGCTCTCTGGTATAAATAATCATATACTATTAAAAGAAAAACAGCTATTAGAGCACACTTTTGCCATGTTGTCATATAAATTGAATTTAAATTACTTCTGAACATTTAGATGCCATTTTACATACAGTGTTGGTATTATGGAGTAGATTTGGGGGTATATTCAATTGCGGTCGAATTGCCAAAAATGTCGAAAAACGGGTCATTTTCGAGACAAAAAACCTGTCGAATTTGATTCGACAATTCAATACAGTACTTTTCGACAAAAAACCTGCCGTTTCATTTTCGACTTTTTGCAATTCAACATTTTTTTAATTCGACATGTCTGCAATGTTAAAAATGCGGCTTTTCGACAAAAGTATATTCAATTGAAGAATGTCGATTCGACAACAGTGCTTTTCGACAGTCATTTCGTCAATTTTATTCCGCCTCATTTTTCTGTCATGATCTAATAAAAAAAATTAAAATCAGGTATTTTTTGGTGCTTTTTTATTGCTAATAGCATATCTATTTATATTTTAAGGTTTGTCTATTTAGGAGGCAGAAGTATTATTTAATCGATTTTTTTTAAATAATATATATTTTTTTTTTTACTAACTACAATAATATGGAGAGATCAGTGCATGTTTTTCAGTTGGAAGGGGTGTGAAATGGTTAAAAATCCTGAAAAAAAATGTGTGGGGTCCCCCCTCCTAAGCATAACCAGCCTCGGGGCTCTTTGAGCCGGTCCTGGTTGTAAAAATACGGTGTGGAAAATGACAAGGGTTTCCCCGTATTTTAACTCCTCCAGGGTACCCCGGCCAGGGGTGACTAGTTGGGGGGGGTAATGCCACGGCCGCAGGGACCGGTATAAAAGTGTCCCCCGGCTGTGGCATTATCTCTCTGGCTAGTGGAGCCCGGTGCTGGTGTTAAAAATATGGGGGACCCCTACGTCATTTGTCCCCCGTATTTTTTGCACCAGGACCAGGCGCAGAGCCTGGTGCTGGTTGTTAAAATACGGGGGAACCCCTGTCATTTTTCCCCCCGTATTTTTACAACCAGGACCGGCTCAAAGAGCCCGAGGCTGGTTATGCTTAGGAGGGGGGACCCCACACATTTTTTTTCAGGATTTATTGAACACTTTTGTGAGGTCCATTAAGTCGAATCCAGGCTGCCCACTATTCGTCAATTGGTCCGTTTTTCGACAGCGGGACTGTCGAATCCGTTATTTATTGAATATGTCGAATTCGGGTCCCGGCGGGAAGGTTTCGCCTGTCGAATTGTGTCGAATCCAAAAACGGTCGAATTCACGCCGGAATTCGACCGCAGTTGAATATACCCCTTAATGTTAAAGACATCTAAAACTACACATATAGTTTATGGGAGGAATTATGTGGAAGAAATAAAACAAAATGGTGCATTTCATTTACTTTTTAATATGTTTGGCTTTTTTTTGTTTATAAATATTTAGGTTCAATTCTTATAAATTCATTTATTTGTTTTGTCACTGTACAGTAGAAAATGTTGTGGCTTTTAAATAAATAAACAAATTCAGAAGAACAATAATTTACAAAACAACTATTCAAATAACAGACCAAAAACTACAAATTCTAATAAACTGTGATGCCAAAAAACATAATTCAACTGGCTCCTGAAACTGGTGCGGGAAGCAGGCTGCCAGCGGTGAGGTGGTCGGTGGAGGATGGAGGCTGCCGGCGGTGAGGTGTGCGCTCCCTGCGGCCAGTGGAGGATGGAGGCTGCCAGCGGTGAGGTGTGCGCTCCCTGTGCCAGTGGAGGATGGAGGCTGCCGGTGGTGAGGTGTGCGCTCCCTGTGCCAGTGGAGGATGGAGGCTGCCGGTGGTGAGGTGTGCGCTCCCTGCGGCTGAAGGAGGATGGAGGCTGCCGGCGGTGAGGAGTCCACTCCCTGCGCCAGTGGAGGATGGAGTCTGCCGGTGGTGAGGTGTGCTCCCTGCGGCTGGTGGTGGAGGATGGAGGATGGCTGCCGGCGGTGAGGTCCCTACAGTTGGAGCAGGATGGAAGCCGTGAGATGTGCGGCAGCCGGAGCAGGATGGAAGGAGGGTCGTCCTCTGTCCCAGAGAGTCGAAAGTAGACGGACACTAGCAGCCAGTGTCCACCTACTTATCGTTCAGGTTTGATTTTTCCAACTAGTTGGACAGACCATTTCTGGACGTTTTTTAGAGTGTGGGAGCAAACGGCTGATAATCGTTTCCTCCCGCACACTGCTAGATTATCTGGCTGGTTGGAAAGATATTGTCCTGATGTATGGCTGCCATTATCCACAGCGCCAAACTTTTATTCACCCTCCTCCCCCCCCACCCCCTTTACCACCCTCCTGCTGACACTACACACAAATAGGCCATCTATGGCAAGGACATCTAAGGTAATATTCTCCGAAATATTACCTGTGCCACGCGCTAGTCCAGGGAGGCAGAGGGAGATTAGGGAGGTAAATGTGTGGCTTAGGGATTGGTGCAGGAAAGAGGGGTTTGTGTTCCTGGAACACTGGGCGGACTTTTCAGTCAGGCGCCATCTCTTTTGTCGTGATGGATGGCACCTGACTGAGGAGGGGGCAGCGGTGCTGGGGGGAAGGATGGTTAGAAGGTTGGAGGAGATTTTAAACTAGGAGCCTGGGGGGAGGGTTTAGCTAGAAACTACGGGTCATGCAGTGAGAATAGTGGGGATGGCGGTAGTAAGCGAAATGGGGGAGAAGTTGGGGGGAGGGTAAGAGCAGGCGGTAAGGTTACTAACATGGGTACTAAAAGAGATTTTACCAAAGCACTAACCAATGACGATTACAGGTCATCATTGCTACATAAGGTGAAAGATGTCCCTAACGCAAGGGAAAATTCTTATCTTAGTTGTATGTATGTAAACGCTAGAAGCATTACTGGTAAAAAGGGCGAACTAGAAATACTTGCAGCAAGCAAACAATATGATATTATAGGCATTACTGAAACTTGGTGGGACGAATCTCATGATTGGACAGTCAATCTAGAGGGCTATACACTGTTTAGGAGAGACAGACTAAATAAAAGGGGTGGAGGGGTGTGTCTTTACGTAAAGCCGTTTTTAAAACCTGATATACGGGAAGATATTCAGGAGGGGACAGTAGACACTGTCGAGACATTATGGATAGAAATTGCATGCGGGAAAAAAGGAATAAAGAAGTTAGTATTGGGTGTATGCTATAGGCCGCCTGGTATTAACGTATCTGATGAGGAATTGTTACTAAAGCAAATTGAAAGAGCAGCAAGAGTAGGAGACATAGTAGTGATGGGAGATTTTAACTATCCAGAGATAAACTGGAAAAACAATTCATGTGATACTGCTAGGGGCAATATGTTTTTAAACACACTTAATGATAACTACTTAGTTCAACTAATTGAGGAACCAACTAGGTACAATGCAATCTTAGACCTGGTATTAACAAACAATGGGGATTTGGTATCAGGTATTATAGTAGGGGAACCCATAGGAAACAGCGACCACAATATGGTCACATTCAATATCAGTTTTCATAAGCAGCCCTATACTGGCTCAACTAGGACTCTAAACTTTAGCAAAGCGAATTTTGAAAAGATGAGGGTATTTTTCAGGGATATTGAATGGGAAGGTTTGTTTTTAGGAAAAAATACTACGGAGAAATGGGAGGTACTAAAATTCCTGCTAGCTAAAAATACTCTCAAATGTATTCCTACAAGCAGCAAAAAAAGGAATAAAAATCATAAACCGATGTGGCTTAACAAAAAGATAAAGGAACTTATGGGCAAGAAAAGGCGAGCATTTAAAAAATACAAATCTGACGGGGAAGCAGAGTCATTTCAGCACTACAAGGAATGTAACAAAATATGCAAAAAGGAAATAAGAGCGGCTAAAGTAGAAACTGAAAAACTAGTAGCAAAGGAAAGCAAAGCGAATCCCCAAAAAATCTTTAAATACATTAATAGCAAGAGATTAAAGAAGGAGAGTATAGGCCCTTTAAAAGACAAGTTGGGAGTCTTAAGCAAAAATGATAATGACATAGCGGACACACTAAATGAGTTTTTTTAAACAGTATTTACTAGAGAGGACCCAATTCAGGGACTAACACATAATCTCAATAATGAGAATATCCCACTGATAGGTACATATTTAAGCGAGGAAGTAGTCTGTGACCGATTAAAACATTTAAAGATTAATAAGTCACCAGGTCCCGATGGTATTCACCCAAGGGTTCTAATGGAGCTTCACTCTGAACTTGCAAAACTGATATTTTTGATCGTTAAGGATTCAGTAATATCAAGTATGGTTCCGAAAGACTGGCGTATAGCGGAAGTAGTGCCTATATTCAAAAAGGGAAGTAAAGCTGAACCAGGTAATTATAGACCAGTTAGTCTTACATCTATAGTGGGGAAAGTATTGGAAGGTATTCTAAGATATAGTATTCAGAAGTTCCTTGAAGTCAATAAGGTCATTAAAAGGAATCAACATGGGTTTATGAAGGTCAGATCCTGTCAAACCAACTTACTTGGCTTTTATGATACAGTAAGCGCAAACCTAGATCAGGGTAAAGAGGTGGATGTAATCTTTTTAGATTTTGCCAAAGCATTCGACACTGTACCACACATGAGACTTATCTACAAGCTACAAGAAACAGAGCTAGGAAGCACAATATGCACTTGGGTCAAAAACTGGTTAGATAATAGGGAGCAGCGCGTTGTGGTTAATGGATCTTTTTCAAATTGGACTGAAGTGCTAAGTGGTGTGCCGCAAGGTTCAGTACTAGGACCGCTATTGTTCAATATTTTCATTAACGACCTAAAAGAAGGTCTAGAGAGCATGGTGTCAATTTTTGCAGATGATACCAAATTGTGTAAAGTTATAAATGCGGTGGGGGATGCTGAGTCGCTTCAGAATGACTTAGTTAAATTAGAAGCTTGGGCAGCGAAATGGAGAATGCACTTCAATACAGACAAGTGTAAGGTAATGCACTGTGGTAACAAGAACAAAAATAACACCTACCTACTAAATGGGGTAAAATTAGGGGATTCTGTACTGGAAAAGGACTTAGGTGTCCTCATAGATAGCAAACTAAGCAGTAGTACCCAAAGTAGGACTGCAGCAAAGAAGGCTAGTAAGATATTAGCATGCATAAAACGGGGAATTGATGCTAGGGACAAGAGTATTATACTCCCGTTATATAAATCACTTGTGAGGCCACACGTTGAATACTGTGTACAATTCTGGGCACCATACTACAAAAAGGATATCCTGGAGCTAGAAAAGGTTCAGAGGCGGGCGACCAAACTAATTAAGGGTATAGAGACACTGGAATACGAGGAAAGGCTTGCAAGACTAGGCATGTTTACACTGGAAAAGAGGAGATTAAGAGGGGACATGATCAACATCTACAAATATATAAGGGGACAATATACAGATCTTGCGCAGGACCAGTTTTTGGTTAGATCAACACAGAGAACTCGTGGACACTCGCTCAGGTTAGAGGAGAGGAGATTCCGCACAATACGGCGTAAAGGCTTTTTTACAGTAAGGACGATACGTGTTTGGAATTCCCTGCCTGAGGGAGTTGTAATGGCTGACTCAGTCAACACCTTTAAGAATGGGTTAGATAAATTCCTAATGGATAAGGATATCCAGGGTTACGGGGCATAGTCACGAACTATGGTTATTATAAAAAAGAGGGGTAAAACGTAACAGCAGTCATCAACATCAGTCAAAATTCTATACAAAATAATACTTCACAGGAGACCACAAATAGGTTGAACTCGATGGACAATTGTCTTTTTTCAACCTTAGATACTATGTTACTATGTTACTATCTGCACCAGGGGAGGTGAGATAGAACATCTTTCTCTTACAGGAAATCAAGGTTAGTGACATTGCATTGTCTTCTACCAAGCTCCACTCCATTATTGCATGCACTTTCAATGGACTACCAGCTGACAGCTCATTTGATTTTCAAATGTCTGTTTTTCTAAAAGGATGATGTTGTTCTGGAATCACAATGAATAACTTACTCACTTTCCATTTCTGGAAGCAACAGTGATTGTTTGGATTCATCAAACAACTGCATTTGTGAATAAAATCAGTTTGAGCCGCATAGTGAATTTATTCTCATGACTTAATAGTGGAGTTGAGTGTACATTCATGAGAAATTAAGTTTTAATATTCTTTATTAAGCTGCATATATCACTGAGAACGTTCTACATTTGTGAAACTAGAAGATTAATCACATTCCTTGGAGGTTCTCCAGATAGTAACATGTTGAAACCTTTGTCATTATTTCTGAGAGATCAAATTCAAGTTTAGATATTTATGTAGGAAAACATCAACCCATTGGACTCCTATTACAGAGTTGTTGTTCTTTTAATGGTTCTGCCCTGTGTGCTGGATATGAGGGGGTGCCGACACAGTTACTCTGCATCCCTTCCCTCTTCTCAGCCCTTGTCACATGTTCCCACTCCCCAGCACCACAAATGTGGACTCCTGCAAAGTCCTCCAGCAACTAGAAGTTAATGAATGGGGCAGGGTTGGTGACCATGAACTTTCCAGTCCATGCACTGAGGTGAGGTCTCTATACTCTAAGATAGCTTCTGCCCCCAAAGTGCAGTTCTAGGTCCTGGTTGGCATGCTGGGCTTTGTAGCCCTATGACAGCTGGCCATCCAGAGGCCTCTGCTCCCTCCCAGTTATATAACACCAGCTATTGTGTCGTCATTCCCTCCCCAGAAAGTTGGGACTTTTACTTTTTAATTCTCTTTTTATTGCTGAGGGTAGCTGGTGCCAGTGGCGTAAATAGAACTTTGTAGGCCCCATAGCATAATTTTGAAAGGGCCCCCCCACATGCTGTTGTCATTCCAATGCCCCTGAGGGGAGAAGGAGAGAGATAATGAGGAGAGTAGGAGACCAAAAGGGTGTCAGGGAGAGAGAGAGAGAAGCAAGAAGAGAGAGAGAGGGGGGTCAGGGACAGAGAGAGGGAGTTTCATGGAAAAATGGGGAATGGGAAGGGAGCAGGAGAGAGATTGAGAGTGTCCAGGGAGAGAGAAAGAGGGGAGCAAGAGAAAGTAAGAGAGTGTCAGGGAGAAAAAGAGGGAGAGACAGAGGGAGAGAGAACAAGAGAGAGAAGGTGTCAGGTAGAGAGAAAGAAAGAGTATCAGGGAGAGTAAGGGAGAGAGAGATGGTGTCAGGGGAAGAGAGAGGGAGGGAGAGAGAGACAGTGTCAGGTAGAGAGTGTCAGACAGAGAGAGGGAGTCAGAGACAAAGAGAAGGGTGAGGAGTAACAAAGGGAGGAGAGCAAGAGGGAGTGAGAGATAGGGAGTGTCAGGGAGCGAAAAAGGGAAGGGAGCAAAAGAGAGTAAGAGAGAGTGTCAGGGAGAGAAAGAGGGAGAGAGAGAACAAGAGGAATGGTGTCAGGGAGGGAGAGAGAGTCAAGGATAGAGGGAGAGAAAGAGAGTATCAGGGAAAGAGAGACAGTGTCAGGGGAGAGAAAGACAAGTGTCAGGGAGAGGGAGAGTGTGTCAGGGAGAGAGATAGTGTCAAGGCGAGAGAGGGAAAGAGAGACAGCGTCAGGAGAGAGAGAGAGACAGTGTCAGGGAGAGAGAGAGTGTCAGGGAGAGAGAGAGTGTCAGGGAGAGAGGAGAGAGAGGGAGTGTCAGGAGGAGAGTGAGGGAGAGAGACAATGTCATCAGGGAGAGAGAGTGTTGGGGAGAGAGAGACCGGGAGGGGAAGCGAGCACTACCTGACTCTAGCAGAGGTCTCTGATGAGGGAGGGCACTTCCCAGCATCAGGCCCCGCCCTTTAAATGCCCGCAAATTGTGGAACTCAGAGCCGACCAGACAGCCCCCTCCTCCCCTGCTGCATCCTCTGTGCGGCTGCTGCTTCGGGGGAACAGGGGGGGGGGGGAGGGATTGGGGTAGTTATGTTCTTAATAGGGGGTGAAGGGGAGCTATGGGTCTTGGGGGAATTCCATGACTGGGAAACAGGCCTGCTGCAGGAGTCCACACTGCTGCATTATACACTCCAGGCTAGGTATAAAAGCCTGTTCAGGGGGCAGAGCTGCTTCAGAACCTCTTATTGAGACCCCACCATGTTCATTTATATGGCTGACTGTGGTCTGCAGCGTGGGATGGAAAAATTTCATGCAGAATCTTATGCATGGTTCTTCCACTCGTACAGCTTATTTGCAATTGACATCTGCTTTGATTGGTGCTTTCCAAATGCAAATCAGTGTCCATGGTAATGCTCCAACCTAAACTTGCGTGGGTTAATCTGGTTTCCTCCAGCAATCCAAAAATATACTGGCAGGTTAATTGGCTCCTGACAAAATCAACCCTAATACGTAAAGGGCCGTATTCAAGGCCCGATTTGGGGAGAGATGTGTGCTGAGCGAACCGCTCAACACACATCTCTCCCCCCGCTCAGCACAGTGCGATGTGTGCTGAGCATGCGGGGGGGAAGGCGCTCATTCCAACCAGCGGGTGAAATGATCGACCCGCTAGATTGAGCCAATCTGATTGGTGCTAGATTGGCTAGATCGAGACAATCAGGCCAATCTAGCACCAGCAATAGCGATGCACGGGGCCGCGCATCGCTATCGCTGTGGGAGTACACACGGAGTGTTCACTGCTTAAAATTTAAGCAATCTAGTCAGATCGCTTAGATTTTAAGCATCGATCGATCCGTGAGTACCCCCCTTAAGTGTGGGCTGATTAGATGTGCCAAGTGATACTTGTCTGCAATTAAAGTTTATGCTTCTATGACTTAAGACCTAATAATAAAAATGTTAAAATAGGGAGAGGGCAGCAAAGTGGCGCGGTGGAGGGGGGGTTGCACCAAATTACTGCCTTGTCTCAGGTGACAAGAATCCCGGTTTCAGCCATTCCTGATAATGGTTTCATTATTTTGACCACACACACACACACACACACACACACACACACACACACACACACACACACACACACTTCAAAGCAGACTCTTGACATGGAGATTCCATCTACTATATAAAAGTGAAAATTTGTCATTCTGTCTTTCTGTCCTTCTGTCTGTTTTTCTATACAAATCCACAGTTTACAAGCTATGATCGTGAAATTTCACATACAAGCGTATTAAAACACGGCCAAGGCAACTAATACAATTAGAAATCCCTAGCACCCCTAGGGAGGGGGGGGGGGGGGGAGACAGCAGCACAGAGTATATCAAAAGACAGCATAACTCCGGAATTGCTGGAGCAATGTACTCAATTGGTACACATATGACTTACAATCTGGGAACAAACACTGTGAGGGTCAGACACCCCTAGCACCCCTTGGGCTGGGACAGCAGCACAGAGTATGTCAGCAGACAGCATAACTGTGGAAGGTCTGGAGCAATTTACACCAAACTTGGTACACATCTGATGTACAATCTGGAAACAAACTTTGTGATGGTTACACACCTCTAGCACCTCTAGGGGTGGGACAGCAGACAGAATATTTCAGAAGACAGCATAACTCCCGAATGCCTAGACCAATTTACAACAAACATGGTACACATATGACTTACAGGCTGGGAACAAACACTGTGGGGGTAAGACACCCCTAGCACCCCTAGAGGTGAGGCAGCAGCACAGAGTTTTTCAACAGACAGCATAACTGTGGAAGGTCTGGAGCAATTTACACCAAACTTGGTACACATCTGACTTACAATCTGGGAACAAACTCTGTGGGGATTAGACACCCCTAGCACCCTTAGGGGTGGGACAGCAGCACAGGGTATTTCAGAAGACAGCATAACTCCCAAATGCCTCGACCAATTTACAACAAACTTGGTACACATATGACTTACTTTACAAGCTGGAAACAAACACTATGGGGGTAAGACACCCCAAGTACCCCTAGGGGTGAGGCAGCAGCACTGAGTATTTCAGAAGACAACATAACTCTGGAATGTCTGCAGCAATTTACACCAAACTTGGTACACATCTGACTTACAAGCTGGAAACAAACACTGTGGGGGTAAGACACCCCTAGCACCCCTAGAGGTGAGGCAGCAGCACAGAGTTTTTCAGCAGACAGCATAACTCGGGAATGCCTGCAGCAATTTACACCAAACTTGCTACACATATGACTTACACTCTGAAAACAAACACTGTGGGGGTCAGAGCTGGATTAAGGCTTCGGGGGGCCTGGGGTACTTAAGACAGGGGGGCCCCTAAGATTTAAAATTAAAATCATAGCGTCTTCAATCACTACAAAGAAAAATACAATTAGGTTGTAAATTTGAAGTAATCTTTCAGACTAATCCATCTTAAATGGAATATTTATTATTATTGCATATTTCACACAAAAACAATAATATACAATATTTTTTAATCAAAGTTTTTTTAATACAGTTTTGAAATTAACAATACAAACGTTGCAGACTATTTAACTGCTGCTAAACAATACCCAGTATAAATAAAAAGTGCAAATAAATAAAATATGTCCAAATACTGTGCAAAATCTTGACAGATGAAATGAGTGACCTGACATTGTATTTTGTTTCATGCTTGCAGGCAATAACATTGGGCTGCATTTTTTTACCGAAATGCAGCAACCATAGGATAACATTATATCAAAACTTGTGTTTTCTTGCTCTAACACGGGCAAAGTTTTCAATAATTTTTTCAAAGCTGATTCCTCGCATCAGTTCACTTTCAATACTTAGAAGAGTTAATGCCTTTAGGCGCTCATCCCGCATTGTCGATCTCAGTTTATTTTTTATAAGTGTTAATTTGCTAAATGAACGCTCTCCTGAGCAGTTTGTGACCATTAAACAAAGGTAAATTCTCAGAGCGACAGCTACATTAGGAAAAACATCCTCGATATTTTGTTCATACAACAACTGTGCTTGAGATGAAGGTGTGTGACAGCTCCTTCCTTTGGCAAACTGTACAAACTGAACCATTTCTTGAGGATACACTTCTTTGTCTAGATCTAGTGGATAATGTTCAGCAAGTTTCCTAGCCTCTGCCACTATTTCTTCATACGTCATTGTGGAAGAGCTTAGCACAACCTTGAAACGATCATATATAACAGAATAGGCAACAATTCTATCATTCAGTGCCATTTAGAGGCAATCAAGTATGTGCAAGTATGTCTCCACACGAAATATTTCTCTTGCAGAAAATGTGGTTTCTTCTGACTCCACACTATCCACACAGAGCCGGCCCTAACTAATATGATGCCCTAGGCAAGATTTTGGCTGGTGCCCCCTAGATCCACCGCTGGTTCCGCCTCTGACCTTGCACCTCTTTCCCAGCACCATCACCCCTCACCCATAGTAGTCCCTATTTTGGTGTTTGTACCCCCTATATTTTAAATAGGAACAGTTCGCACATTTGGCGCACAGCCCAAAAAGGGGTGTGTTTTTGCTGGCAAGGGGCATGGACACACAATAGTAACCCCAATTCCAATTACGCCACACAGTACTGCAACTTTATTCACATTTTATCATGCGATAGTGTCCATAATTCATATTACATCCCACAGTAGTATCACTTTACCTTATAAATGTTACTCCTCACAGTAGAGCCCCTTATTCACATTACATCACACTGAATTGCTCCTTATTCACATTACACCACACCCTATTGCTCTTTATTCACATTAGATGACATAGTAGTGCCCTTTAGATGACATAGTAGTGCCCTTTCTATACGCAACGCCACATGGTAGAGCACCTTATACACATAATGCCACACATTAGTAATGCATTTATACACAATTCCACACAGTAATGCCCCTTACACATATGAGACACATTAATGTCCTTATAAACATAATGCGCCTTACACATTATGACAACCTTTATTAATGCCCTTTTACACATAATGTCCCTTACACATATGCCGCACATTATTAATGCCCTTATACACATAATGACACACATAGTGCCCCCTACATATTTGCTGCACATTATTAGTGCCCCTATACACATAATGACACACATACAGTAGTACCCTGTTACACATATGCAGCACATTATTAATGCCCTTATACACATAATGACACACATAGTGCCCCTTTACACATATGTTGCACATTATTAATGCATTTTTACATGACACACATAATGCTCCTTACACATATTCTGAACACTAATGCACAACCAACCCACTCACATGCACACAGCACTCACACTGCCACTAACAGTGTGACCTCTGCCTCTGCTTGGATACAGATGTGTCCTCAGAAATCTTGCCTCAATGCTAATGTCGGGCACCTTTTTTTATGAAAATGCATCTTATTTGCATTGCTATGTGGCTAGGGTGCACAAGCAGCTTCTGCTGATTAAACTGATATGCAGCATGCCTATATACTGTGTGAGACTGGCTGTATCTGCATATGAAATGCTACATACAGAATATAGGCATGCCGCATATCATTTTAATCAGCAGAAGCTGCTGATGCCCCTAGGCATATCAAATGCCCTAGGCAATTGCCTAGTTTGCCTATGCCTAGGGCTGGCTCTGTATCCACATTCCTTTTTTTCCTTCTTGCACGAGTTACTCTATAGTCTGATATACCACTTGCTGCTTGTGCCTCCTTCTGCAAGTCATCAAAACTTCCACGCAGTGAATCTAAAAAGTGACCTAGAGATTCTAGTAAATCTACAGCAACCTTGAGGTCAATAGTCATGGATTGCAGTGCTTTGCTTGTTGTATTAAATCTAGTGATGAGCGGATTCGGTTTTACTCGGTTCTCAAAACCGAATCTTATTGGCTCACTGATGTCACGTGTTTTGGATAGCCAATAAGATTCGGTTTTGAGAACCGAGTAAAACCGAGTAAAACCGAATCCGCTCATCACTAATTAAATCTGGACAGAATAGTGTTCCAGAAGTGGCAGAGAAATGCGATTTCCAGCAAATACATAGCCTGAGACAAGGTGTCAGCTTTGTGTCTTGTAGCTGCAGTTTGTTGTTCATTTTCAAAAATTTCATCAAAGGCATCTTGAATGTTTTTGTATCCTTTGGCTAAAGTAGCAATTGCATCTGCTTGAGCAGACCATCTTGTTTCTGATAGATTCTTCACTGTGAGTCCTTGCTTTCCCAGATGTTTCATTAAAACAGACCAACGGTGGGTGGAAGCAGAAAAGGATTGGTAAACATTTGAGAGAAAACCAAAGAAGTTTACAGCTTGCACACAGCAATCAACAGCATTTGATCAAACAAGGTTTAAGGAATGTGCTGTGCATGGCACAAACACAGCCAGAGGATTAGATTCCTTCACTCTTGCTTGCATTCCAGAATATTTTCCAGCCATGTTGCTTGCATTGTCATAAGTCTGTCCACAGCAATCCATGATATCACTGTTTTCAGACTTCAAATAGTCTAGCAAGTCTTCTGTGAGGTCTGCAGCCTTATGACTATAAATCCTTAGAAATGTGAGAAACCGCTCAACTGGTATGCCTTTCAATACATAATGTACAGTAACACTGAGCTGATCAGCATGGGTTACATCTGGTGTTGAATCAACCGACACTTAGAAATACTTAGAAAGTGAAATCTCTTTCACAATATGGTTTGTCACCTACTTTGCTATAAGTTCGATAAACTCTTCAACAATTGTTGATGATAGATGGATATGTTTTGCCAGAAAAGGATCAAATTGTGCTATCAATTCCATGATTCCAAGAAAGTTACCATTATACTTTGAACTAATTGTCTCATCACTCCCGCGAAAAAGCTAAACCTCTCTCTGCTAAAAGTTTCACAACTGCTACAACTGCGTAGTACTTCGCACCAGTATTGTTTTCTTTCCACGAACTGTCGTTCCATATAACTGTCAATATGACCTGATTTTTCACCAAGTTCACGGGCTTGCAAAACGCAGTTCCGGTGTGCATCGCTTTCTTCATGGATTTTTATCCTCTCTTGTGCCTTTTTCCAGTGAGAGAATCCATCAGCAAGTGAGAACTTGTCTTTTTTACTTCCCATCAGTGTACAATAAATACAATAAATGGAACCCTTTGAATCACTATATGACATCCATTTTCTGTGATGGACTACACCATTAGGCCAGCATCCATAAAACATGGTGTTTTTAAAGAAACGATGATATCCTCTTGGTCTGGCCTGAGAAGGCTTGTAGTAGCGTGATGCAGAGGCGTATCTAGCATGGGGCGAGCAGGGCACGTGCCCTGGGCGCCGTGGCAGCCCCAACAGAGGGGGGCGCCACCTGCACGGCCCGCTCGCCCCATCGGACAGGGATTCCGTCGGCACTACCCGCGGCGCTCTCCCTGTCTCCCCGGCTGCTGTGCCTGTCACACTGGACAGGCAGCGGCAGCCAGGAGCCTCCCCCTACTCCCCCCTGCAAAGTGTACATTGCGCGATCGCGCGTGCGTGACCACGGGGGTGCGCGGCCTCAGAAGTGCAGGTGAGTGCCGAGCGGGGTTTATACTTTCCTGTCTGGAGAGCAGAGGCGTATCTAGCACAGGGCGAGCAGGGCACGTGCCCTGGGCGCCGTGGAAGCCCCAACAGAGGGGGCGCCACCGGCACGGCCCGCTCACCCCATGCGACAGGGATTCCACCGGCGCTACCTGCGGCGCTCTCCCTGTCTCCCCGGCTGCTGTGCCTGTCACACTGGACAGGCAGCGGCAGCCAGGAGCCTCCCCTCATCCCCCCCCTCCTCCCTGCACATTGTACTGTACGCGATCGCGCGCGACCGCGACCTCGGAGGTGCGCGCGCGCGCGTTTGCAGCCTTAACAGGTGAGCGGGCTTTACAATTATGTTTATATTTTTTTTCTGTCGGGAGAGGGGGGTGCGTGACAGTGTGTGTGTGTTAATTGTGTGTGTGTGGGACAGTGTGAATGTGTGCTAATTGTGTGTGTGTGGGACAGTGTGAATGTGTGTTAATTGTGTGGGTGTGTTAATTGTGTGTGTGGGACAGTGTGAGTGTGTGTTAATTGTGTGAGTGTGACAGTGTGAGTGTGTTAATTGTGTGTGTGTGGGACAGTGTGAATGTGTGCTAATTGTGTGTGTGTGGGACAGTGTGAATGTGTGTTAATTGTGTGTGTGTGTTAATTGTGTGTGTGGGACAGTGTGAGTGTGTGTTAATTGTGTGAGTGTGACAGTGTGAGTGTGTTAATTGTGTGTGTGGGACAGTGTGAATGTGTGTTAATTGTGTTAATTGTGTGTGTGTGTGTGTGTGTGTGTGTGTGTGTGTGTGTGTGTGACAGTGTTAGTGTGTTAATTGTGTGTGTGTGGGGCAGTGTGCGTGTGTGTTATTTGTGTGTGTGGGACAGTGTGCGTGCGTGTGTGTTAATTGTGTGTGTGTGTGTGACAGTGTGCGTGTGTGTTAATTGTGTGTGTGGGACAGTGTGCGTGTGTGTTAATTGTGTGTGTGTGGGACAGTGTGCGTGTGTGTTAATTGTGTGTGTGTGTTAATTGTCCCGGCGGTTATTGGCGTCTGTAGTGTGCGCCCCGTCCTCCTCCGCTGCCGCTGACAGGAGCGGCGGTGTGCGGCTCTCCCCCTCCTCCGCCGGCTTCGTCCTCCCGTCGTGGCCCTGCAGTGTGTGGTCTCCCCAGCAGCAGCAGCAGCAGGTTAGTCTCTCTCTCCCCCCCGCCTCCTCCTCCTCCTCCCCCTCCCCCCCCCCTCTCTCTCTCTCTCTCTCTCTCTCTCTCTCCTCCTGTGGATTGAAGTTTGTAAGTATCATTTTCATTTTTAGATGTACCCCTATTGGATTCTACTGGACAAGTGGACGTGATCGGCGTGGGATGTAGGTAAGTAATCTGTCTCTCAGTTTTACAGGTACCCCTATTGGATTCTACTGGACAAGTGGACGTGACCGGCGTGGGATGTAGGTAAGTAATCTGTCTCTCATTTTTACAGGTACCCCTATTGGATTCTACTGGACAAGTGGACGTGACCGGCGTGGGATGTAGGTAAGTAATCTGTCTCTCATTTTTACAGGTACCCCTATTGGATTCTACTGGACAAGTGGACGTGACCGGCGTGGGATGTAGGTAAGTAATCTGTCTCTCATTTTTACAGGTACCCCTATTGGATTCTACTGGACAAGTGGACGTGACCGGCGTGGGATGTAGGTAAGTAATCTGTCTCTCATTTTTACAGGTACCCCTATTGGATTCTACTGGACAAGTGGACGTGACCGGCGTGGGATGTAGGTAAGTAATCTGTCTCTCATTTTTACAGGTACCCCTATTGGATTCTACTAGACAAGTGGACGTGATCGGCGTGGGATGTAGGTAAGTAATCTGTCTCTCATTTTTACAGATTCCCCTACTGGATTCTACTGGACAAGTGGACGTGACCGGCGTGGGATGTAGGTAAGTAATCTGTCTCTCATTTTTACAGATTCCCCTACTGGATTCTACTGGACAAGTGGACGTGACCGGCGTGGGATGTAGGTAAGAAGCCTAGTAAGAATTTTTGTTACTATTCCAGTGATACAATCAAAACACAACACACGTTGTTGGGAGATCAGTCCATCATGTTTATTCATTATTATTAAACACAGCAAATCATTAGAGCACCATTACCATCTCACTACTAATATATATTAAGAAAATAGGAGTCCTGTTTCCCTAAAGGTCTCATATCATATATCCTGAAAGGGACTAGAAAAATAGAGACACTCACTCTAGGAGTTTAAACTAACAGATTTACAGCTATAGAGAAAATATATACTCCTAGGACACTCTCCATTGTTCCAACATCAGAATTTAGGAATTATACGGATGACATCTAGTGCGCAGCTTTTTCAATTTTAATCACAATTTCTTTCTTATTTACACTACTTTACCTTTCTTCTTAAATATTCGCTGGTTTTATTATATATGGTAATAAAAGTTATATTTTAGTATAAGATTGTGTGCACCACTTTAGGACACTCCGAACCCTCTTTCTTCCTTTTTTTGTGCAGATTTATTTTGCCCGTGGTAGCACCCCCTAAACTGTCATGAATAACACAGATGTGTTTGGGACAAAATAAATAAGGGGTCATTTTCATAGAAGTTATTCAACCTGTGCGACCAGTACTACAGTCAGATGTAGGTAAGTAATCTGTCTCTCATTTTTACAGATTCCCCTACTGGATTCTACTGGACAAGTGGACATGACCGGCGTGGGATGTAGGTAAGTAATCTGTCTCTCATTTTTACAGGTACCCCTATTGGATTCTACTGGACAAGTGGACGTGACCGGCGTGGGATATAGGTAAGTATGTGTGAGTGTGTCAGTGTGTTTTAATAAATTTTTACTGTCACGGTGTGTGAGTTGTGTTTTTATTTGGGTATTTTTTCTGTTGTAGAACTACAGGTACCGGCGGGCCCGTTATTTCCCTGCATGTTGGTACTTGAGGTTCTCCAAGTACCAGCAAGCGGGGGAGGCTTTCTGGGCCTTGTAGTTCCACAACAAAAAACAATATTCTTTTTTTACTTACATGGCTATCAGCCTCCCATCCACAGCCCACGGATGGGGGGGGGACAGCCTCGGGCTTCACCCCTGGCCCTTGGGTGCCTGGAGGGGGGGTGATCCCTTGATTTAAGGGGTCCCCACTCCTCCAGGGAACCCCGGCCAGTGGTGACTAGTTGGGGGGGTAATGCCACGGCCGCAGGGACCTACATAAATGTGTCCCCCGGCTGTGGCATTATGTCCCTGGCTAGTGGAGCCCGGTGCTGGTTTTAAAAATACGGGGGGACCCTACATCTTTTGTCCCCCGTATTTTTGGAACCAGGACCGGACTAAGAGCCCGATGCTGGTTGTCTAAATACGGGGAACCCCTGTCCAATTTTTTTCCCAGTATTTAAACAACCAGGACCGGCTCAAAGAGCCCGAGGCTGGTTATACTTAGGAGGGGGGACCTCACACAGTTTTTTTTTTACATTTTTTACCCATTCAGACCCTTCTCCATTAAGTTTATGGAAGCCCTGGACAACAAAATTGCATTCATGTCCTCCTCCCACTCCCTTCCCAGTCCCAGACACTAATTATTATTTTTTTCTATAAAAATGTACAATATATCACAAGTATGATGAGCAGGCATGCAGCGGGCATTGGCGGCTTTGGACTGAGTTGCAAATTAGTGGCGGAGGGCTGGGTCAGTTGATGGTGGGCGAGTTTGTAAGCCATTGGTGGTGGCAGCGGGCATCGGCTCAGAGGCAGTGGCGGGCATTGGCTCTGTGGCGGTAGGGGTCATCGGCAGGATTCAGCAGACATTATGGCTGTAGTGCCTCACCGCACGTCACTGACCTCACCGCACGCCACTGGTGTGTGGGACAGTGTGCGTGTGTGTTAATTGTGTGTGTGGGACAGTGAGTGTGTGTTAATTGTGTGTGTGTGGAACAGTGTCAGTGTGTGTACATTTTTGCAGTCCAGTGTGTGTGTGGGGGAGAGGAAAGTATGAGAATGTGTGTGTGTAGTCTGAGTGGGTGTGTGTAGGATTTGGGGGTGGCCAGTCTGTGTGTGTGTAATCAGTGTGTGTGGGATGTACTAATGGCCATTTACCGAAGAGAGATATGTATTAAACCACGGGCACTGAGATGCCCTGCTCACTCACCATCCAGCTGGGTGGGCGAGCCGGGCGGGTGGAAAGCCAGCAGCAGGGGCAGCATGCCGGATATCAGCAGCCGAGGGTGGGGGCTGTAAGGCACGTGCGGAGCCCAAAGCCGGAGATCAGCAGCATGTTGACCGGCAATAAGCAGCTTCTGCTTCCGTGTTCAACATGCTGCTGATCTCCGGCTTTGGGCTACGCAGGGTTCGGGGGATGGGTGTCCTCTGCCGGTGTACTGCAGCTCCGGGGGTGCGGGCTCCGGAGGCTTTCAGCACTGTTGAATATCCAGCTGCCTCAAGTATGTACAGCCCGCACCCTCTGCTGCTGATATCCGGCATGCTGCTGCTGGCTGTCCCCCCGCCCGGCTCGGCCACACAGCTGTATGGTGAGAAGGGCATCTCAGTTCTTGAGGTTTAACACATATGCCTCAGAAAATGGCCTCTGCGGTAAACGATACTAATGCTTACCGTGACAGTAACAGCGGGGAGGAAGGCGCACATCGGGATCTTGCAGCATGAAACAAGAACCCCTTCGGAGCGCAGCAGACCACACTGAAAAAGGTGCATGTGCGGTGCTCTGCATCCCGGGTGGTGCCGAAGATGTGGAGTGTCGGAGGTGGCAGAAGCGCCGCAGCTTGGGGTGAGAAACCGCTGCAGCCCTTCCGCTGCTAAACTCTGCAATTAGTCTATTAAGGGAGTGGGCTCCCCTCATCATAGTGCCCCACAGGCCATATTAATTCTGGGGGTAGGATCCCCTAACTCTATAATGGGAATTTTAGCTCATATCATGTGCTGTAACGTGAATTTTGGCTCATACCATGTGCTATAATGTGAATTTTGGCTCATACTATGTGGGGTAATGTGAATTTCTCTAACGTCCTAAGTGGATGCTGGGGACTCCGTCAGGACCATGGGGTTTATCGGCTCCGCAGGAGACAGGGCACAATAATAAAAGCTTTAGGATCAGGTGGTGTGCACTGGCTCCTCCCCCTATGACCCTCCTCCAAGCCTCAGTTAGATTTTTGTGCCCGGCCGAGAAGGGTGCAATCTAGGTGGCTCTCCTGAGCTGCTTAGAATAAAAGTTTAAGTTAGGTTTTTTATTTTCAGTGAGTCCTGCTGGCAACAGGCTCACTGCTACGAGGGACTTAGGGGAGAGAAGTAAACTCACCTGCGTGCAGGATGGATTTGCTTCTTAGGCTACTGGACACCATTAGCTCCAGAGGGAGTCGGAACACAGGTCTCACCCTGGGGTTCGTCCCGGAGCCGTGCCGCCGACCCCCCTTGCAGATGCCGAAGTTGAAGAGGTCCAGAGGTCCAGAAACAGGCGGCAGAAGACTTTCAGTCTTCATAAGGTAGCGCACAGCACTGCAGCTGTGCGCCATTGTTGTCAGCACACTTCATACCAGCGGTCACTGAGGGTGCAGGGCGCTGGGGGGGGCGCCCTGGGCAGCAATGTATTATACCTTTTTTATGGCTAAAATACATCACATATAGCCCTTGAGGCTATATGGATGTATTTAACCCCTGCCATATCTCACAAACTCCGGGAGAAGAGCCCGCCGTTTTAGGGGGCGGGGCCTATTCTCCTCAGCACACGGCGCCATTTTCCTGCTCAGCTCTGCTGTGAGGAAGGCTCCCAGGCTCTCCCCTGCACTGCACTACAGAAACAGGGTTAAAATAGAGAGGGGGGGCACTTATTTGGCGATATGATTACATATGTGAAAATGCTATAAGGGAAAACACTTGTATAAGGGGTTGTCCCTGTATAATTATAGCGTTTTTGGTGTGTGCTGGCAAACTCTCCCTCTGTCTCCCCAAAGGGCTAGTGGGGTCCTGTCCTCTATCAGAGCATTCCCTGTGTGTGTGCTGTGTGTCGGTACATGTGTGTCGACATGTAGGAGGACGATGTTGGTGAGGAGGCGGAGCAAATTGCCTGTATTGGTGATGTCACTCTCTAGGGAGTCGACACCGGAATGGATGGCTTATTTAGGAATTACGTGATAATGTCAACACGATGCAAGGTCGGTTGACGACATGAGACGGCCGGCAAACAAATTAGTACCTGTCCAGGCGTCTCAGACACCGTCAGGGGCTTGTAAAAACGCCCATTTACCTCAGTTGGTCGACACAGACACAGACACGGACACTGACTTCAGTGTCGACGGTGAAGAAACAAACGTATTTTCCTTTAGGGCCACACGTTACATGTTAAGGGCAATGAAGGAGGTGTTACATATTTCTGATACTACAAGTACCACAAATAAGGGTATTATGTAGGGTGGGAATAATCTACTTGTAGTTTTTCCTGAATCAGATAAATTAAAGTGTGTGATGATACGTGGGTTTCCTCCGATAGAAAATTATTGGAGGTATACCCTTTCCCGCCAGAAGTGAGGGCGAGTTGGGAAACACACCTTAGGGTGGATAAGGCGCTCACACGCTTATAAAAACAAGTGGCGTTACCGTCTCCAGATACGGCCGCCCTCAAAGAGCCAGCTGATAGGAAGCTGAAAAATATCCTAAAAAGTATATACACACATACTGGTGTTATACTACGACCAGCAATCGCCTCAGCCTGGATGTGCAGCGCTGGGGGGGCTTGGTCGGATTTCCTGACTGAAAATATTGATACCCTTGACAGGAACAATATTTTATTGACTATAGAGCATTTTAAGGATGCATTTCTATATATGCGAGATGCGCAGAGGGATATTTGCATTCTGGCATCAAGAGTAGATGTGATGTCCATATCTGCCAGACGATGTTTATAGACACGACAGTGGTCAGGTGATGCAGATTCCAGACGGCACATGGAAGTATTGCCGTATAAAGGGGCGGTCCATCGGACCTGGTGGCCATGGCAACAGCTGGAAAATCCACTTTTGTTACCCCAAGTCACATCTCAGCAGAAAAGGACACAGTCTTTTCAGTTTCAGTCCTTTCGTACCCATAAAGGCAGGCGGGCAAAAGGCCAGTCATATCTGCCCAGGGTTAGAGGAAAGGGAAGAAGACTGCAGCAGGCAGGCCATTCCCAGGAACAGAAGTCCTCCACAGCTTCTGCCAAGTCCGCAGCATGACGCTGGGGCCATACAAGCGGACTCAGGTGCGGTGGGGGGTCATCTCAAGAGTTTCAGCACGCAGTGGGCTCACTCGCAAGTGGACTCCTGGATCCTACACGTAGTATCCCAGGTGTACATTGGAAATTCGAGACGTCTTCCCCTCACAAGTTCCTGAAGTCTGCTTTACCAACGTCTCCCTCCGACAGGGAGGCAGTATTGGGAAAAAATTCACAGGCTGTATTCCCAGCAGGTGATAATCAAAGTACCCCTCCTACAACAAGGGAAGGGGTATTATTCCACACTATATTGTGGTACTGAAGCCAAACGGCTCGGTGAGATCTAAAAGATTTGAACAATTACATACAAGGGTTCAAATCAAGATGGAGTCACTCAGAGCAGTGATAGCGAACCAGGACGATATGGTGTCACTGGATATCAGGGACGCTTACCTACATGTCCAAATTTTGCCCTTCTCACCAAGGGTATCTCAGGTTCGTGGTACAGAACTGTCACTATCAGTTCAGACGCTGCCGTTTGGATTGTCCACGGCACCCCGGGTCTTTACCATGGTAATGGCCGAAATGATGATTCTTCCTAAAAGAAATATGGACGCTTTCCTGATAAGGGCAAGGTCCAGAGAACAGTTGGCGGTCGGAGTAGCACTATCTCAAGTAGTTCTACGACAGCACGAGTGGATTCTAAATATTCCAAAAATCGCAGCTTTTTCCGACGACACGTCTAATGTTCCTAGGAATGATTCTGGACACAGTCCAGAAAAGGATGTTTTCTCCCGGAGAAGAAGGCCAGGGAGTTATCCGAGCTAGTCAGGAACCTCCTAAAACCAGGAAAAGTATCAGTGCATCATTGCACAAGGGTCCTGTGAAAAATGGTGGTTTCTTACAAAGCGATCCCATTCGGTAGATTTCACGCAAGAACCTTTCAGTGGAATCTGCTGGGAAAATGGTCCGGATCGCATCTTCAGATGCATCAGCGGATAACCCTGTCTCCAAGGACAAGGGTGTTTTCTTCTGCGGTGGCTGCAGAGTGCTCATCTATGAAAGGGCCGCAGATTCGACATTCAGGACTGGGTCCTGGTGACCACGGATGCCAGCCTGAGTGGCTGGGGAGCAGTCACACAAGGAAAAAATTTCCAGGGAGTGTGATCAAGTCTGGAGACTTCTCTCCACATAAATATACTGGAGCTAAGGGCAATTTACAAGGCTCTAAGCTTAGCAAGACCTCTGCTTCAAGGTCAGCCGGTATTGATCCAGTGGGACAACATCACGGCAGTCGCCCACGTAAACAGACAGGGCGGCACATGAAGCAGGAGGGAAATGGCAGAAACTGCAAGGATTCTTCGCTGGGCGAAAAATCATGTGATAACACTCTCAGCAGTGTTAATTCCGGGAGTGGAAAACTGGGAAGCAGACTTCCTCAGCAGGCATAACCTCCACCCGGGAGAGTGGGGACTTCAGCGGGAAGTCTTCCACATGATTGTAAACCGTTGGGAAAAACCAAAGGTGGACATGTTGGCGTCCCGCCTGAACAAAAAACTAGACAAATATTGCGCCAGGTCAAGGGACCCTCAGGCAATAGCGGTGGACGCTCTGGTAACACTGTGGGTGTACCAGTCAGGGTATGTGTTCCCTCCTATGCATCTCATACCAAAAGTACTGAGAATCATAAGAAGGAGATGAGTAAGAACGATACTCGTGGTTCCGGATGGGTCAAGAAGGACTTGGTACCCGGAACTTCAAGAGATGCTCACGGAAGAACCGTGGCCTCTACCTTTAAGAAAGGACCTGCTCCAGCAGGGGCCTTGTCTGTTCCAAGACTTACCGCGGCTGCGTTTGACGGCATGGCAGTTGAACGCCGGATCCTGAAAGGGCATTCCAGATGAAGTCATCCCTACCCTGGTCGAAGCCAGGAAGGATGTAACCGCAAAACATTTTCACCGCATTTGGCGTAAATATGTTGCGTGGTGTGAGGCCAAGAAGGTCCCTACAGAGGAATTCCAACTGGGTCGGTCCTACATTTCCTGAAAACAGGACTGTCTATGGGCCTAAAATTAGGGTCCATTAAGGTTCAAATTTCGACCCTGTCGAATTTCTTCCAGAAAGAACTGGCTTCAGTGCCTGAAGTTCAGATGTTTGTAAAAGAGGTACTGCATATACAGCCTCCTTTTGTGCCCCCAGTGGCACCTTGGGATCTCAATGTTGTTTTGAGTTTC
This sequence comes from Pseudophryne corroboree, assembly GCF_028390025.1. Lineage (NCBI taxonomy): Eukaryota > Metazoa > Chordata > Amphibia > Anura > Myobatrachidae > Pseudophryne > Pseudophryne corroboree. Next base: position 210,617,059 of record NC_086453.1, on the reverse strand, counting down.
CTAAAGTCACATTGGTTTGATCCACTCACCACTGTGGAATTAAAATATTTCACATGGAAGGTGAAGATTCTATTAGCCCTGGCTTCAGCCAGGCGTGTGTCAGAATGGGCGGCTTTATCATATAAAAGCCCTTACTTAATTTTTCATTCTGACAGGGCAGAATTGAGGACTCGTCCTCAATTTCTCCTTAAGGTGTTTTCTGTTTTTTCACATGAACCAACATATTGTGGTACCTGCGGCTACTAGGGACTTGGAGGACTCCAAGTTACTTGACGTTGTCAGGGCCCGGAAAATATGTTTCCAGGACGACTGGAGTCAGAAAATCTGACTCGCTGTTTAGCCTGTATGCACCCAACAAGATGGGTGTTCCTGCTTCTAAGCAGACGATTGCTCGCTGTATTTGTAGTACAATTCAGCTTGCACATTCTGTGGCAGGCTTGCCACAGCCAAAATCAGTAAAAGCCCATTCCACAAGGAAGTGGGCTCATCTTGGGCGGCTGCCCGAGGGGTCTCGGCTTTACAACTTTGTCGAGCTGCTACTTGGTCAGGGGCACACCCTGACTGAGGAGGACCTGGAGTTCTCTCATTCGGTGCTGCAGAGTCATCCGCACTCTCCCGCCCGTTTGGGAGCTTTGGTATAATCCCCTTGGTCCTGACGGAGTCCCCAGCATCCACTTAGGACGTTAGAGAAAATAAGAATTTACTTACCGATAATTCTATTTCTCGTAGTCCGTAGTGGATGCTGGGCGCCCATCCCAAGTGCGGATTGTCTGCAATACTTGTACATAGTTATTGTTACAAAAATCGGGTTATTCTTGTTGTGAGCCATCTTTTCAGAGGCTCCTTCGTTGTTATCATACTGTTAACTGGGTTCAGATCACAGGTTGTACAGTGTGATTGGTGTGGCTGGTATGAGTCTTACCCGGGATTCAATATCCTTCCTTATTATGCACGCTCGTCCGGGCACAGTATCCTAACTGAGGCTTGGAGGAGGGTCATAGGGGGAGGAGCCAGTGCACACCACCTGATCCTAAAGCTTTTATTATTGTGCCCTGTCTCCTGCGGAGCCGATAAACCCCATGGTCCTGACGGAGTCCCCAGCATCCACTACGGACTACGAGAAATAGAATTATCGGTAAGTAAATTCTTATTTTTGGCTCATTCCGTGTGCTGTAATGTGAATTTCGGCTCATACCGTGTGCTATAATGTGAATTTCGGCTCATACCATGTGGGGTAATGTGAATTTTGGCTCATACCATGTGGAGTAATGTGAATTTTGGCTCATACCGTGTGCTATAATGTGAATTTCGGCTCATACTGTGTGCTATAATGTGAATTTCGGCTCATGCCGTGTGGAGTAATGTGAATTTCGTCTCATACTGTGTGCTATAATGTGAATTTCGGCTCATACCGTGTGCTATAATGTGAAAGGGGCACCTGTACTAGATAGTATAAGGGGTCCTACTACACTGAAGGACACGCCCCTTTTGAGTGACCGCGCCCCTTTTCTGGAGCGCGCATAATTGCTATCTGCACTCTTTCATTCCGCCTTCAAAAATTCAACTTCGACCACTGCACCTACATCTGTACATACACACCCTGACATCTTTATATGCAGTGACACCGGTGGCGTCTGCACACACTTTCCTTTTGTTTTTTGTTTTTTATTATCATTTTATTTATTTATTATTATTATTATTATTATTTTTTTGGGGGGGGCGCCATTATTGATCTTGCCCTGGGCTCCAAAAACCCTAGTTACGCCTCTGCTGGAGAGGAGAGGGGAGGGGGGTGCGGGACAGTGTGTGTGTGTGTGTGTGTGTGTGTGTGTTAATTGTGTGTGTGTGGGACAGTGTGTGTGTGTGTGTGTGTGTGTGTGTGTGTGTGGGACAGTGTGTGTGTGTGTGTGTGTGTGTGTGTGTGTGTGTGTGGGACAGTTTGAGTGTGTGTTAATTGTGTGTGTGTGGGACAGTGTGTGTGTTAATTGTGTGTGTGTGTGGGACAGTGTGCGTGTGTGTTAATTGTGTGTGTGGGACAGTGTGCGTGTGTGTTGTGTGTGTGTGTGGTACAGTGTGCGTGCGTGTTAATTGTGTGTGTGTGGGGGGCAGTGTGCGTGTGTGTTAATTGTGTGTGTGGGACAGTGTGAGTGTGTGTTAATTGTGTGTGTGGGACAGTGTGCGTGTGTGTTAATTGTGTGTGTGGGACAGTGCGAGTGTGTGTTAATTGTGTGTGTGGGACAGTGTGCGTGTGTTAATTGTGTGTGTGGGACAGTGTGTGTGTGTGGGACAGTGTGCGTGTGTGGGACAGTGTGCGTGTGTGTTAATTGTGTGTGTGTGTGTGTGTGGGACAGTGTGCGTGTGTGTTAATTGTGTGTGTGTGGGACAGTGTGAATGTGTGTTAATTGTGTGTGTGGGACAGTGTGCGTGTGTGTTAATTGTGTGTGTGTGTGTGTGTGTGTGTTAATTGTGTGTGTGTGGGACAGTGTGAGTGTGTGTCAATTGTGTGTGGGACAGTGTGCGTGTGTGTTAATTGTGTGTGTGTGTGTGTGTGTGTGTGGGACAGTGTGAGTGTGTGTTAATTGCGTGTGTGTGTTAATTGTGTGTGTGTGTGGGGGGGGGGACAGTGTGCGTGTGTGTTAATTGTGTGTGTGTGTGTGGGACAGTGCGAGTGTGTGTTAACTGTGTGTGTTAATTGTGTGTGTGTGGGGGGGGGGACAGTGTGCGTGTGTGTTAATTGTGTGTGTGTGGGACAGTGTGCGTGTGTGTTAATTGTGTGTGTGTGGGACAGTGCGAGTGTGTGTTAATTGTGTGTGTGTGTGTGTGTGTTAATTGTGTGTGTATGTGTGGGACAGTGTGAGTGTGTGTGTGTGGGACAGTGCGTGTGTGTAATTGTGTGTGTGGGACAGTATGCGTGTGTGTTAATTGTGTGTGTGTGGGACAGTGTGCGTGTGTGTTAATTGACAGGGACACCACTGACAGGGACACCACCCCCATGTCAGCGAGGCACCTGTGATTGGACAGCGGATCCAGTGCTGGATCCGCTTGTCCAATCACCCACACGCGGCGCTGGAGGAGACGGGTCCCGGCGGTGAGTGGTGTCTGCAGTGTGCGCCCCGTCCCCCATCCTCCTCCGCTGCTGACAGGAGCGGTGTTGTGCGGCTCTCCCTTCCTCCGCCGGCTCCGTCTTCCCGCTGACAGGAGCGGCGGTGTGCGGCTCTCCCCCTCCTCCGCCGGCTCCGTCCTCCCGGCGTGGCCCTGCAGTGTGTGCGGCTCTCCCCAGCAGCAGCAGGTTAGTCTCTCTCTCTCTCTCCCCCTCCCCTCTCTCTCTCTCTCTCTCTCTCCTCCTGTGGATTGAAGTTTGTAAGTATAATTTTCATTTTTACAGGTGCCCCTATTGGATTCTACTGGACAAGTGGACGTGACCGGCGTGGGATGTAGGTAAGTAATCTGTCTCTCATTTTTACAGGTACCCCTATTGGATTCTACTGGACAAGTGGACGTGACCGGCGTTAGATATAGGTAAGTATGTATGAGTGTGTAAGTGTGTTTTAATAAATTTTTACTGTCACGGTGTGTGAGTTGTGTTTTTATTTGGGTATTTTTTCTGTTGTAGAACTACAGGTACCAGCGGGCCCGTTATTTCCCCGCATGCTGGTACTTGAGGTTCTCCAAGTACCAGCAAGCGTGGGAGGCTTGCTGTGCCTTGTAGTTCCACAATAAAAAACAATATTCTTTTTTTTTTTTACACACATGGCTATCAGCCTGTCAAAGTCAGAAAAATATCACGCTACACACTGCCATATTTGCACCTCATGCGTGTCCACGCTGCGTGTGCATGAGCTCTCCCGTGCGTGCGCATACTCGCTTTTGCGTGCACCCGCAGGCGCACGGTGTGCGCATTTACGGTAGAGTTTATGTGCGTCTAGCGGGCGACTCGGTCGTAACATATTTTAACTATATAATGTATTTTGTAGATTATGGTCCCTTTGATAGAATCTGAAAGTTTAGTTAATGTAGCATGTTCATAGACAAAGAGATCCCTCCTTGTTTGATACGAAGGGTCAGACATGGGTTATACAGTGGTGTTTAGTATCCATCGGAAGAGTATTTAATTAGCAATATTCCGGTGTTGGTTTGAAGCAGATTAATCGCTCGTGCGAATAGTTATGGACATAAGAAGTTTATGGACATTTGCTATTATTTGCACTTTATTATCCATGCGGCGGGAAACCTAGTTTCCCACCCACCTGAGCAGTTGGAAATAGTCACAGCCCACCTGTATGAATCAACCTATGACCTTTTGTTATAATGCGAAGACGAATTCCTGTGTCCAATGAACAATAAGAATATAGGGACCATTGTACTGTATTATGTGTAGGGTATAAAAGGACAAGCCACTCTGAGCCAGCTCTCTATTCTCTTCAACGGTTCTCATTGCTGATAATCGGGAGCTGGATATCCAGAGGCGCATGCGATTGTTTCCCTTGAGCGTAAGTTTCTCCGCAACCATATTGCCTTTATTGTTATTGTGAGCCATATCTCTCTCTCTCTCTCTTCTTCTCTCTCTCTCTTTCTCTTAAGTATTATTGTACTGCTATTGTATTTCATGTGTAGTTATCCGGTTAGGTAGTCAATGTTATTTTGGTAGTGTATGACTTGTATTGTATTATTCTTTTGCAAATAGAACGTTCATATAAGGTGTTAGAACCTAATACCGGTATCTGTGTATTTCTTATATTTCTAAGTATTCTCAGAGCGTCGGAGACGCTCGTACAGTTTCCAAGTTAACAAGGTTACATTGTGTTACATTTACACCCTACCACTGCACCAAGGTTTATTGCATAAATACATTGTTTATGGTATAGTTATAAAGGTTTAACATCGTGAGCATCAGCGCCGCTTGTGATCTCCTCGTGGTCCCAAGCGTCCGCTACGCTAGTAGCATATCATTACGTTAGTCGGCAGCCTATAGCGTGCCTGCCTGTGATCTCTTGGCCGTGAGCGAACGTGACGCTCGAGCGTCTCGACTACGGCTAAGCGATTGTTACGCAACGTGCGTACCCTTACGGTATACCATACGCCAATAGCGTACTGTGTTCTTTCACCTTTTAGAGGGTTTTAAGTAAGATAAATATTAGGCTTTATCAATTGGAGGCTCGTCCGTCCTTCACATATCTGCACTAGGTAATTTCAGCAGACATTATCCATCAGCAAAGGGCGGGAGGTCATATTCCTCGTCGTGCTGACCGGATAAGCGTCTTCTTCGCTTAGTAAAGGGTGCTGAAGGAATCCGGAACCGGAGGTAAGAACAATACGCTAGTGTCTTTTAAAACTGTTTATTTCTGTCTTGCGTACGCACGCATATATCTGCATTTCTTTTCATTCGTGTATTTTCATATCACTCTCCTGTTTGCCATTTCACAATTGATAACGTACTAAGAAAGATTTGTTGCTATTAGTAGTTAAAGAGTAAAAGTAATACATTTAAGGGGTAATTTGTAAAGCACGCACACAGCTTTGCCTAAGATATAAGGAGAGATCTGTGTGGTGCTCGGTAGATGATCGAGGATCACCTACATTGATAAACGTGTTAATTGTGTTACGGTGGATATCTGCCTTGCGTACACGTGTCTCTAACAAAAGGCTGAGACTCGCGTACGCAACCCAAAGGCCGACGCACGCAGTGTATATTACGCAACGGAGTGTCCGGGTACGCCCACGTAACAAATCACACGATAGTATTATTTTAACAGGCGAAAAGGTGGCAACGCGATAAATAGCGCAAGTCAATTTTAATGTCCGAAATTTAAACTAATAGATCCTTCTCTAAATTTACGACTCATCTGGTCTAAAGGAAAGAAATTTCTGCGCAGAAATAGAAACAAAAGTAAAGTGTACATGTGGTGAGTGAGTGTTTGCATATATATGTTTTTACAATTTTTGGGTTGAACCACAAGAAGTCGAGTTCTCGTGAGGTACATACATGTAAGTGACGTGCATGGTGGCTGGGGAGGCATCCCTTGTTAAACATAAATTTGAGCATTAGAGTATAGCAGACCAGGAGGTCCGGAACAGACCAGGAGGTCCAGGTACAGCAGACTAAGAAGTCCGCTATAGAGAAAGGAGCACAACCCAGGGGGTTGGTGCAGAACCCATATAGGCCATTAAAGCTCTGGCTGAAGGAATTCGCAGCCGAAATTTTCGATTCCACTGATCGCTCCGCACATAAGATTAGTTGCTTATGTGCCGAACGATTGTACCGCACGTAATTGTGTGCATTAGTTAGTAATCTGACCCAGTGCCATTTGCATACGAAAGGGGTCATAAACGCTATTTGTACATTTTAACGTGATTTGTGTAATTTTTTTTATTTTAAGGGAGGTTTGCTGGTCACTCAGGAACTATCCAGCAACCAATAGTTACTGTAAAGAGTAAGTGCTCTTCGGATCACCCTCGCATGTTCCAGTAAATAGCGGTTCAGGTCGCAGGGGCCCTGGGTCGAGTACGCCAGCGCTAAGGCAGTGTGTGGGCGTATTGGTCGGCGTGGGCGAGTGAGTGGGGTACTCGGTAAACCGCCACCGTCGGCCTATCTCGAACATCTAGGTTTTTGTAAGGGTTCGCTGAAGACCCTGATTAAAGTCAGAGGTAGTGAAAGCAACACCTGCAAGTTATGGGGGCCAGTTGTTCAGGTAGGGGGCGATCAACCTCGGTTCGGGTTGATTCAGTAAACCGACCAATCGGGTCGGCAAGGTATGTAATGTGTGAAAAATACGGTTCTCACACAGAGGTTTTATGTGATGAATGGGAAAGAATGACTGTACATGACGGGGAGAAGTTCCCAAGAGTAGGCAGCTTTAGCCCAGATGTGTTACTAAATCTAAGGAGAAGGATATGTCTCATTAAATCAACAAAGAGACGGATCAAACATTATGATTATTTACAGTTATGGCAACAGGAGGGTGAAATACAGAGAGGATTGGCTCAGGCGGCGGGATCTAACCCTATCAGGAAACTGATAGCTACGGCACCATAGCCACCTTACATAACGGGAGAGAAGTTGGTTGCAGAGAATACGCACTAGTGTGTAATAAACAGGCACTTAGTAACTGTATAAATGATAAGGATAATGTAACTAAAATAATCAATGCAAGTATTAACCCGTGCAAGTTGTACCCTGTTTTAAACTTTCCCCAGGAGTGTGATCAAGAGGACGAATCAACAACAATATCGGCGCTCTCTCTAGCAGCCACCATATCAGAAACAGCAGTAGGCACGTCCCAACCCCCGAGATTAGTATCAAAAGCCCCTAGCGGAGGGACAGGTGAGGTCGTATCAACAGGTAAGTACGGCACCATACACTATGCTGAAACCATTTCACCACAAGCTGTAGAATCTATTCAGAATGATGTTAGTAGACTTAATCCCGTTAGGGTAATAGCAGTGCCAAATGGGAAAACTGACACTTCAGGAATCACCCCTGTCAGAAACATTGCCATGCACTGTCCATTTTCCCGAATGGAATTAAGAACAATAGTGTCTGAATTCCCTGATCCTAGGAAGGATCTAGTTGCTAGCCAGAAATACATTAGAGATCTAGGGAATACTGTAGAGCCCAATAACAAAGACTGGCAGATATTGCTGAGGGCATGTTTACCCTCCAATGTCGACTCAGCACAATTTTTAGCTGACTGTAAATTAGATGAGGATGCACCCCTTACGGATGTGTACAACCAAGACAATGTAAAGAGAATAAATTTACAGTTAAAAGAGTATTTTCCAGCTGTAGTTAAATGGAACAAGATTTTCTCCATAAAACAAAAAGAGGCAGAAACAGCTGCTGAGTATTTTCATCGGGCACTACTAGAAATGGCTAAATACACAGGCATAGACGACATTAAGACCAATGTAAATCATAGAGAAGTAGCAGTATCTGTGTTAATGGATGGTTTAAAGGAGGTATTGAAGGCAAGGGTACAGACCACGCAACCATGTTGGCGAGGTCAGTCGGTGGCTACTTTGAGAGAGGCTGCTATTGATCACGATCGAAATATCACCAGACACAGGGAGTCACAAAGTGATAAGTTAATGGCCGTAAGTATACAGGCCCTGACCACAAGGCAACCTTTGTATAAATCTCCAAACCCTGTGGGTAAGTCAAATGTGGTAACTTGTTATTCATGTCATAGAGAGGGACATTTTGCACGAGACTGTAGAGTGAAAAACACACAAATATCATATCAACCCCCTAGACAACGACATGACACACGAAATTGGGATCAGGGACCGCAGAGACGGAGTCATGAGCCACATGCAGGGGAAACAAAAAGGTATCCCCCAAAAAGAGACTGGCAAGTCTCTGGTAGTTCCCATTTACCCCCTTCTCAAGTAGTTGCTGCCAGCGCGATTCAGGGAGGTCACCATACCCAATAGGGGTGTGGCCATACCTGTAATCTGCAGCCAGTGAAATTGATTGCAAGCCTTGGAAGTGAACCCGAGGTCACAATTGATGTAGCTGGTAAATCATTAAATTTCCTTGTAGATACGGGGGCGGCCAAATCAGTGATAAATTCGACAGTGGGCATGAGAACCACTGGTAAGACAATTCCAGCCATGGGAGTAACGGGAGTAGTCCAGCACTACCCTGTTAGCAAACCAGCAGAGATTGCAATAGGGCCTTTGCATACCAAGCATTCCTTTTTGCTGGCGGCATCGGCACCGACTAATCTCCTGGGAAGAGATTTATTGTGGAAAATGGGGTGTGTCATTTATTGCACTCCTGAAGGTGTATTCTTAGACATACCTCAGAATAACGCTCAGGAAGTGCGAGACATGTTAGACTCCCCATCAAAATTAATGACACATACTGTTATGATAAATAGGAATCCATCCCAGGTAGAAGAAATGACATCCCAAATACCAGAGTCACTGTGGACTAAAGATGGACAAGACACTGGATTAATGGCAAACGTAGCTCCAGTAGTTGTGCAAGTAAAAGATGGTAGGATAGCTCCAAAAATCCCACAATACCCTCTGAAGCCAGAGGTGGAGTTAGGAGTTTACCCAGTAATAGAGCGCTTGCTACAGCAGGGCATTCTGGTAAGAACATCCAGCACTGCCAATAGTCCCATCTTCCCTGTGAAAAAGAGTGGGGGGAGGGGTTACAGGCTAGTGCAGGATCTAAGGGGGATTAACAAAATAGTTGAGAGTCAGTTCCCCGTAGTGCCAAATCCAGCTGTCATCCTTATGCAGATCCCTCCCACTGCGAAATTTTTCACTGTTATTGACCTCTGCTCCGCCTTCTTTTCGCTACCCCTGCATCCTGACAGCCAATATTTGTTTGCATTCACATACAGAGGAGTCCAATACACATGGACTCGATTACCACAAGGTTTCATAGACAGTCCAAGTATATTTTCCCAGGCTTTGCATGATTGTTTACAGTCTTTCCAACCAGAGAGTGGATCAATATTGATACAGTATGTGGACGATTTACTACTGTGTTCAGATTCACTGGAAGCGTCCCTGAAGGATACGAAACAGCTCCTGTTTCATCTTTCAGACACAGGACACAAGGTTTCCAAAGATAAACAACAATTATGCCAGCCTAAAGTAAAATATCTGGGACACTGTCTAACACAAGGACTGAGACACCTGACCGCTGATAGAATTCAAGCAATTAGAGACATGACACTGCCACAGACCCAGCAACAGATCAGAACATTTTTAGGAATGTGTGGGTATTGCCGTAACTGGATCCCAGGTTTTTCCATTCTAGCATTACCTTTGCAGGAGATGGTCTCATCAAACAAACCTGATCGGATTTCGCATACAGACGAATCCGAGATGGCATTTGAGAGACTTAAACAGTGCCTAACGCAGGCACCAGCATTAGGTATGCCAGATTATGGGAAACCCTTTGAACTGTACGGAACAGAAAGTGCTGGTTGCGCGGCAGGCGTCCTAACCCAAAAGCACGGTGATACCAGCAGGCCGGTAGCATACTACAGCGCTCAGCTAGACACGGTAGCGCGATCCCTCCCCACATGCTTGCGAAGTGTCGCTGCGATAGCATTGCTAGTTACAAAAAGCGAAGATGTAGTGCTAGGACACAACCTCACAATTCATACGCCACATGCAGTGTCAGCTTTGTTGAATTCTGCCCAAACCCGGCACGTCTCATCAGCGCGGTTTACAAGATGGGAATTGGCATTAATGGCCCCCGTAAACATCACCATAAGGAGATGCAGTGCATTAAATCCTGCAACATATCTCCCAGGTGTGCCTGGACAGGCACAAAGGGTGGAGGATGAGAGTGATGGGGAAGGAGGATTTAATACAAGGGATGACACACATGATTGTATGGAATATTTGACCCAAAATTTCACAGCAAGGCCTGACATCAGTGACAACCCACTGGAAGATGTAGATTTTACTTTCTACACTGACGGTAGTTGTCACAGACAGTCGGACTCGGGAGACTTGTATACTGGATACGCAGTCGTAGATGACCAAGGCACCATAGAAGCAGAACCGCTAGGCCCACCTCACTCAGCCCAGGTTGCTGAACTGGTTGCCCTAACCAGAGCATGTGAATTGGCTAAGGGAAAGTCAGCCAATATCTACACCGATTCTAGATACGCCTTCGGGGTAGTCCATGATTTCGGAGCCCTATGGCGCCTCAGAAATTTCATGACGGCAGCTGGTACACCGATAGCGCATGCAGCCCACATCAAAAGACTTCTAACAGCGATACAGGAACCCGACAGAGTGGCTGTTATCAAGTGTAAAGCACATACATATAGCCAAGACCCAGTATCACTTGGTAACAGCCGAGCAGACGAAGCTGCTAAGTTAGCAGCTGGTAACCCCAGACAGACAGACACCACACAATTGATGGTATTCAATACCATCAACACACAGAAGTTGTGTGAAATGCAAAGTTTGTGTTCCACACAGGAAAAGGCAGTCTGGAAGGCAAAAGGATATGGCCGGGAGTCCTCAGGACTCTGGACAGATGGACAGGGTAAACCAGTGGCACCCAGAGCATACCTTCCATGTTTAGCTGAAGCAGCACATGGGCTGACTCATCTGGGCAAGGAGGGAATGTGCAAGTTGGTAAGAGCATATTGGTGCGCCCCAGGATTCTCATCCCATGCAGGTAAGAGAGCAATGTCATGCCTTACATGCTTGAGGAAGAACATCGGAAAGGCAATACCAACAGAACCATCCCATATCCCACCTGCAGGCGGCCCTTTTCAGGTAATACAGATTGATTTTATACAATTACCCCCTTGTCGAAATTTGAAATATGTACTTGTTTGTATAGATGTGTTTTCAAATTGGGTCGAAGCATTTCCTGCGGCCACAAATACCGCTATGTTTACTGCTAAGAAAATTGTGCAGGAATTTGTGTGTAGATACGGTATCCCTAGAATAATTGAAAGTGATAGGGGTACCCATTTTACAGGTGATGTCTTTCAAGGAATGTGTAAGTTGATGGGAATTGATAGTAAGCTGCACACTCCATACCGCCCCCAGGCGAGTGCGAAGGTGGAAAGAGTGAACAGTACTATTAAAAATAAATTGAGCAAAGTTATGGCAGAAACAGGATTAACATGGCCAGAAGCTTTACCCATTGTACTATACAGCATCAGAACCACTCCCAGGTCCCCTCTTAATCTGTCCCCCTTTGAAATCTTGTTTGGTCGACAACCGCATGTTATGATTAACCCTCAGGATGATTTGAAGTGTAACAATGAAGTGACTGTAAAATACCTGGTTAACATGAGTAAACAGCTAAGGAATCAAAATGACAATCTGAAGTTAGTGATTCCTGATTTGCCAGATAGTAATTGTCATGACATTGAACCTGGGGATTATGTAATGATACGGAATTTTCTACACTCAGGTTGCCTTATTGACAGATGGGAAGGACCATACCAAGTCTTATTGATTAGCACGACAGCGTAGAGAGAGACTTGGGTTCATTCGTCACATTGTAAAAAGGTTGCTGATCCAGAGAGGTCCCGTGATAAAGAACAGACGGTAGAGGAAGTTGTATCACTGGAGTGTCTGTTTCAGGAGAACTGAGACGGCACCTGAGCATTGAAAATAATAAGATCGGAGGCAGTTGTCGATCCCCTGTTCCCTTTTATTGTTTTTTCTCCACTTCCCATCCCATCTCCCTCAATTGTCTCTTTCCCCCTTCTCATTTTTTTCCATTTCCTCCTCTAAGATGGACTTGCCCCAAGAGACTGTGATTCAGATTTTCCTGTTGACCATGATGTTGACCAGAGCAGTCTGTTCCGGCGAGAGTACCATGGAGGTCGAGAGAGGTTCTGGAATGGGTTCTGATGACAAAGATGGAGGCGTAGATTTCCAAGAACAACATAATCACCGAGTAAAGGCGAGTATCAGAAAACGATCTGGTAGCATTGACAATAGAAGAAATTGTGAAGGATTGTTAGCTGAAGAGAACTGTATCTGTAGGCTCTGTGACAGTGTAGTTGAGGATGGGTGTATCAAGAAATGCCAATCCAGTTTTAATATCCACATGGACCGGCATCCATTGAGTGACTATCACTCCTTAGTGGGTAAAGTGTTAAATCAGACAGATTGTTGGGTATGCTCTCAAGTACCTCAAGGTCATAGCAAATCAGGATTAGTGCCCTTCCCTTTAACTATAGGGGAGGTACTTGAGCTAAGTGGTGGGAGACCGGTGGACAGGAGGTTTAATATCTCCAGTCCTCCTAGTTTGAAGCTCCACCAATATCATGTGGATAGATCCCTAGTATGTTTTAACATTTCCAATCCCCGAAAGCCGGGAAATTGGGAAGTGTCATGGAATAACCAAACCATGACCTTTTCATACAGAGCCGATAGAATGCCAACAGATACAGAACTTATACGCCACATAGCTGGTAGTGGAAAATATTTCCGATATAAGTATACCCTAGGAAGTAGGTCCATGAGAGTTGGAGAGGTATCACCAGGATACTGTGCACGTATCATACAAACTGATACGTGTAGTAAACAGATGGGAGAATTAGGGTTAGGAAATTTCATATGGAAAATGTGTAATATGGTTATGTCCTACTCCGTCCCATATGTTCTCCCCGATGATGCATATTTCATATGCGGGAGGAAGGCGTATAAGTGGCTTGCCCCAAACTCAGAAGGGTTATGTTATATTGGAAAGGTACTGCCTGAAGTAATGACTGTATCACATACTAAAATGAAAGATATTCACCGCAGTGCCCAAGCTCCTTATACCCACACTCATTACGAGCACATCATTAAACGGCACCTGATAGAGAGAACAGAGCATCCGGCCTCTGACCTGATCAGTGAATCCACCGGGATTCAATTCCTAATCGCGTTAGATATCACTCGCACCGCCAGAGGAGTGATAAATTATAAATATATATCTGCGCTTGCAAATTTATTAGACAATATCACTGAAATGTATGATGACACATTCAGGTATACTGGAAGGGAGCTCCAAGCTTATAAAACAGAACTGGTTCAGCATAGGATGATTCTCAATTATATCACAGCTGTGACGGGTGGGTATTGTGTCACCCTAGCAACGCAGTACGGCGTAAAATGCTGCACTTATATTACGAATAGCACCGAGGACCCGGTCGAGGTCATAGACCAAAAGATGGACGACATTCTCCAATTAAAGTGGGAATTTCGCAGGAGACATAATCTCACCCTTGCTGCTGTGGGTAATGAGCTGACCGGTTGGGTGTCATGGTTGAACCCGCAAAATTGGTTCTCTGGTTTAGGAGAATGGGCTCAAGGAGTCATAATGGATGTAGGGAAGTTTCTTCTATGTTTCCTGGGTGTTGTCATATCGATTGGCTTGATATTTAGATGCGTTCAGGCTTTAACGAAGTGTAAACAAAGTACTAAAGTAATGAGTCTAAGGAGTGAGAACATTGTAATTCCAATGGATTTGATTTACGACCCAACGATAGAGACACTGTTGCGATGAAAATGCGATTCTACGGTCCGTTTCTTTCACCCGTTTCTCCTTTGTTTTCCTCCAAGGTAAAAAGACCCACTTGGAAGAGGAATTTGATGACCTTGTATACAGACAACAGATGGACTAAAGAAGAAGTTTGACAACCTTGTACACAGACAAACGGATGGACTATGCCATAGACCCCCAGTTTCCCTAGAAATTTTAAATTTACGCTACCCCAACTTTTTTTGTAAGTCTATGGACATTGACAAGGCTTTTTGCATACCGTTAATAGCAAAAGCCCAAAGAAGACTTCAGACAAGACTTCAGACAAGACTTAAACCAACAATTCATATTAACCTCACATAGAATACCACTGCATTTACCATAAGTGTTCTTTATCTTCATCTCTACAACCTTCAGGTAGTGACACACATAGTCGATAGGGAATACAGGCACAGATATCAGCACTCACATATTCCCCCATTCATGTATCATCAACTAAAATGTGCTCCCCCATTTTGTTGCAACCAAAAGCCGAAGAGAGCTCGGTAAAGTTTGACAGCCCATCCACAGACCCGTACCACGGGATAAGAAGGAATTCAAATGTATACTTCGCAATACCTCGAAGCTTGATTTAAGACACGTACGGCACGATGATACATGACCCCCCAAACATGGATTCATACACACATGCTTCTGCTATCTCACTAGGTCATACCCTTTTCCTACCTTCTCCTCTCCTCCCCTACCCAATCAAAGAAATGTATTTATACATGACATATATATTTTTCTCGTTTTGAAATGTTTTAGAAAGTGGCAGTTATTGGTGACTGCCAAAGGGTGGACTGTCAAAGTCAGAAAAATATCACGCTACACACTGCCATATTTGCACCTCATGCGTGTCCCCGCTGCGTGTGCATGAGCTCTCCCGTGCGTGCGCATACTCGCTGTTGCGTGCACCCGCAGGCGCACGGTGTGCGCATTTACGGTAGAGTTTATGTGCGTCTAGCGGGCGACTCGGTCGTAACATATTTTAACTATATAATGTATTTTGTAGATTATGGTCCCTTTGATAGAATCTGAAAGTTTAGTTAATGTAGCATGTTCATAGACAAAGAGATCCCTCCTTGTTTGATACGAAGGGTCAGACATGGGTTATACAGTGGTGTTTAGTATCCATCGGAAGAGTATTTAATTAGCAATATTCCGGTGTTGGTTTGAAGCAGATTAATCGCTCGTGCGAATAGTTATGGACATAAGAAGTTTATGGACATTTGCTATTATTTGCACTTTATTATCCATGCGGCGGGAAACCTAGTTTCCCACCCACCTGAGCAGTTGGAAATAGTCACAGCCCACCTGTATGAATCAACCTATGACCTTTTGTTATAATGCGAAGACGAATTCCTGTGTCCAATGAACAATAAGAATATAGGGACCATTGTACTGTATTATGTGTAGGGTATAAAAGGACAAGCCACTCTGAGCCAGCTCTCTATTCTCTTCAACGGTTCTCATTGCTGATAATCGGGAGCTGGATATCCAGAGGCGCATGCGATTGTTTCCCTTGAGCGTAAGTTTCTCCGCAACCATATTGCCTTTATTGTTATTGTGAGCCATATCTCTCTCTCTCTCTCTTTTCTCCTCTCTCTCTCTTTCTCTTAAGTATTATTGTACTGCTATTGTATTTAATGTGTAGTTATCCGGTTAGGTAGTCAATGTTATTTTGGTAGTGTATGACTTGTATTGTATTATTCTTTTGCAAATAGAACGTTCATATAAGGTGTTAGAACCTAATACCGGTATCTGTGTATTTCTTATATTTCTAAGTATTCTCAGAGCGTCGGAGACGCTCGTACAGTTTCCAAGTTAACAAGGTTACATTGTGTTACATTTACACCCTACCACTGCACCAAGGTTTATTGCATAAATACATTGTTTATGGTATAGTTATAAAGGTTTAACATCGTGAGCATCAGCGCCGCTTGTGATCTCCTCGTGGTCCCAAGCGTCCGCTACGCTAGTAGCATATCATTACGTTAGTCGGCAGCCTATAGCGTGCCTGCCTGTGATCTCTTGGCCGTGAGCGAACGTGACGCTCGAGCGTCTCGACTACGGCTAAGCGATTGTTACGCAACGTGCGTACCCTTACGGTATACCATACGCCAATAGCGTACTGTGTTCTTTCACCTTTTAGAGGGTTTTAAGTAAGATAAATATTAGGCTTTATCAAGCCTCCCATCCACCGCCCACGGATGGGGGGGGACAGCCTCGTGCTTTACCCCTGGCCCTTGGGTGCCTGGAGGGGGGGTGACCCCTTGATTTAAGGGGTCCCCACTCCTCCATGGAACCCCGGCCAGTGGTGACTAGTTGGGGGGGTAATGCCACGGCCGCAGGGACCTACATAAATGTGTCCCCCGGCTGTGGCATTATGTCCCTGGCTGGTGGAGCCCGGTGCTGGTTTTAAAAATACGGGGGACCCCTACATCTTTTGTCCCCCGTATTTTTGGAACCAGGACCGGACTAAGAGCCTGATGCTGGTTGTCTAAATACAGGGAACCCCTGTCCAATTTTTTCCCAGTATTTAAACAACCAGGACCGGCTCAAAGAGCCCGAGGCTGGTTATGCTTAGGAAGGGGGACCTCACACATTTTTTTTTTTACATTTTTTAACCCATTCAGACCCTTCTCCATTAAGTTTATGGAAGCCCTGGACAACAAAATAGCATTCATGTCCTCCTCCCACTCCCTTCCCAGTCCCAAACACTAATTATTATTTTTTTCTATAAAAATGTACAATATATCACAAGTATGATGAGCAGGCAGGCAGCGGGCATTGGCGGCATCGGACTGAGATACAAATTAGTGGCGGAGGGCTGGGTCAGTTGATGTTTGTATGCCATTGGTGGTGGCAGTGGGCATTGGCTCAGAGGCAGTAGCGGGCATTGGCTCGGCGGCGGTAGGGGTCATCGGCAGGATTCGGTGGACATTATGGCTGTAGTGCCTCACCAGCCACTGACCTCACCGCACGCCACTGGTGTGTGGGACAGTGTGCGTGTGTGTTAATTGTGTGTGTGTGGGACAGTGTGAGTGTGTGTACATTTTTGCAGTCCAGTGTGTGTGTGGGGGAGGGGAAAGTATGAGAATGTGTGTGTAGTCTGAGTGGGTGTGTGTGGGGTTTGGGGGTGGCCAGTCTGTGTGTGTGTAATCTACAGTGCGTGTGTGTGTGTGTGTGTAAGTAAGGGGGAGGGGCAGTCTGTGTGTGTGGGCGGGATGTACTAATGACCATTTACCGAAGAGGGATATGTATTAAACCACGGGCATGGAGATGCCCTTCTCACTCACCATCCAGCTGGGTGAGCGAGCCGGGCAGGTGGAAAGTCAGCAGCAGGGGCAGCATGCCGGATATCAGCAGCCGAGGGTGGGGGCTGTAAGGCACGTGCGGAGGGGTGCGGAGCCCAAAGCCGGAGATCAGCAGCATGTTGACCGGCAATAAGCAGCTTCTGCTTCCGCGTTCAACATGCTGCCGATCTCCGGCTTTGGGCTACGCAGGGTTCGGGGGATGGGTGTCCTCTGCCGGTGTACTGCAGCTCCGGGGGTGCGGGCTCCGGAGGCTTTCAGTACTGTTGAATATCCAGCTGCCTCAAGTATGTACAGCCCGCACCCTCTGCTGCTGATATCCGGCATGCTGCTGCTGGCTGTCCCCCCGCCCGGCTCGGCCACACAGCTGTATGGTGAGAAGGGCATCTCAGTTCCCGAGGTTTAACACATATGCCTCAGTAAATGGCCTCTGCGGTAAACGATACTAATGCTTACCGTGACAGTAACAGCGGGGAGGACGGCGCACATCGGGATCTTGCAGCAGGAAAGAAGAACCCCTTCGGAGCGCAGCAGACCACACTAAAAAGGGTGCATACCCGGTGCGGTGCTCTGCATCCCGGGTGGTGCCGAAGATGTGGAGTGTCGGAGGTGGCAGAAGCGCCGCAGCTTGGGGTGAGAAACCGCTGCAGCCCTTCCGCTGCTAAACTCTGCAATTAGTCTATTAAGGGGGTGGGCTCCCCTCACCATAGTGCCCCACAGGCCTTGTTAATTCTGGGGGTAGGATCCCCTCACTCTATAATGTGAATTTTGGCTCATATCATGTGCTGTAACGTGAATTTTGGCTCATACCGTGTGCTATAATGTGAATTTCGGCTCATACCGTGTGGGGTAATGTGAATTTTGGCTCATACCGTGTGCTATAATGTGAATTTCGGCTCATACCGTGTGGGGTAATGTGAATTTTGGCTCATACCGTGTGCTGTAATGTGAATTTCGGCTCATACCGTGTGGGGTAATGTGAATTTTGGTTCATACCATGTGGAGTAATGTGAATTTTGGCTCATACCGTGTGCTATAATGTGAATTTCGGCTCATACCGTGTGCTATAATGTGAATTTTAGCTCATACCATGTGGGTAATGTGAATTTCGGCTCATACTGTGTGCTATAATGTGAATTTCGGCTCATACCGTGTGGGGTAATGTGAATTTCGGCTCATACCGTGTGCTATAATGTGAAAGGGGCACCAGTACTATATAGTATAAGGGGTCCTACTACACTGAAGGACACGCCCCTTTTGAGTGACCGCCTTCAAAAATTCAACTTCGACAACTGCACCTACATCTATACATACACACCCTGACATCTTTATATACAGTGACACCGGTGGCGTCTGCACATACTTTCCTTTTGTATTTTTTTTTTATTATTATCATTTTATTTATTTATTATTTTTATTCATTTTTTTTTTGGGGGGGGGGGGGGGGGCGCCATTATTGATCTTGCCCTGGGCTCCAAAAACCCTAGCTACGCCTCTGGCGTGATGACTTGTGATATTTGTCAGACTCACATTTGTTTTGGCAGTTCTCTAATCCTTGTTTTAGCCAATAATCAACTGTTGCAGAGCTGATTGGAAATCACTTTGCAGGATCTGTTGATTGGTGTTCACTTATGCTGCTTTCTCATCGCAAAACCTGCTTTTGAAACGGTTCTTTAAACGGTTCTTAAAACGGCTCTGAGCAGTTAAACCCCCTTCACATTGCATGTTGTAACCAGTATATTACCATTTCATTACCGTTTTGGTACCTTTCACACTGAACCCGTTTCACCCATACAAAACAGTGGTTGTCATTTTAAATGTTTATTTCCTGCTTCTGCCTGGTGAGATCACACATGGAGACAGCCTATCACCTTCTGGGGCTTGCAAATACCGTTTCAGACCCTTTCACACTGCACAATTAAACGGGTCTGAAACGGGTAGGACCCTGCTTTTTTACCGTTTCAAAATACCGGTATTTTGTAAACGGTAAATTGAAGGTGACCCTTTCACATCGCAGCTCGAACCGTTCAGGAAGCCAGTAAAAACGGCAAATTACCGGGTACAAGCTGCGGTGTGAAAGGGGTATTAGTGTAGCGAGAGCATGACTTTGTTCTTCAGTACCTTTACTTGTTGAAGGTCCACCATGTTCTGTCAATTGCTGATTTTCATTATCACTGCCTTCAAAAGGACTTGGTCCAATTTCTTAACTTTCTTCATCAACAGATTTTGAAAATACTGACTGTTTCTTTCTGATTATGTGGTGCACTTGTGTCTGCTGAATGTCTGCTGTGACCGCTTTCAGGAACAGTGTCTTCACATTCTTCATCAAAAATTTTTTGCAATATTTGACTCTGTACGCTACAAATTATGTTGTTCAGTTATTTCTGTTGAATGTCTGATTGGCAGTTGTGATGTGCTTGGACTGGTAGTAGAGGTATTTGGTTGAAAGAAATCATTTAACTTGGGCAGCTTTGCCAAGACTGCATCAGCACTTTGCTTCTTCTCTTTTGCCTGTTTGCGCTTTTGAGCTCCTGAAGCTAAAAGTCTTTTTGGCATTTTGAAGGACTGGAAAAAAGATATATAGATAAACAGATATAGCTAGACACATATATATATAGCAGGGCAGTTTAGTACTATTTTAGCTATGAATTTCTGCTAATAAAGATATCTGTGTATTACAACACTGTGTGCTGCTCTTGTGTCTGACAGGCTCTGATGTCTTATATCTAGATTTTCCCTGCACCAACTGCATGGATTTACATACAGTAAAAGCGTGGGGTTAGCTATAGTGGTTTCAAGAGGTGCAATTGCTATTGGGTCCAGAGGCTTAGGGAGTCCTGAACTAGGTTATATAGTTGCATACCAAATTCCCAGATTTGCCAACTAAGCAATTGGGTCCGAGCCACTGTCCAGCCTGAATAGATGAGTGTGTAGTGAATGTTATAAATTATTAAGTTAAAGGGCGCTGTAATGTGGCATAATATGAACTGGGGACACTGTATGTCATAATATGAATTGGGCCTACTGCGTGGTATAATGTGTACTGGCAGCTCTACAATAAGACATAATATGAACTAAGGAACTACTATGGTTCATAAAACAAACTATGGGGTATAATATTAACTGAGCCACTACTATGCAATTATAGGTCATAAAATTGCCAACTGCTGAGGAGAGGGGTCTCTCTAGAGCATTGGAACCCCATGGGCCCTTTCAAAATGTTGCTATGGGGTGCACCACGTTTTGGATGTGTCTTGCACCACCTTTTGGGCGTGTCTAGCACTATTTTACATTCTATCAGAGCAATCACATGTCGTAATCTAATTTCTCCCTAGTTCCTAATAATACAAGTAGATATAATACACCCCAGAGAAATAACATGAAACATAATGGTGTGACCTCTGGACGGTACTGACTGTCCGCTAAGGCATAACCCTGAGTCCTAGCTGCCGCTGCATCCTATGGTTACTTACACTTCCCCAACCTATCCCTGACCTAGTGAGTGGTGTGCCTTGGTGCAAAATTCACATTACACCACACAGTATGAGTCAAAATGAACATTTCACCACACGATATGAAACGAAATTCACATTACGCTACATGGTGTAAGCCAAAAATCACATTACGTCACATGGTATAAGCCAAAATTCACATTACGTAACATGGTATGAGCCAAAATTTACATTACGCCACACAGTGTGAGCCAAAATTTACATTACGCAACACAGTATGAGCCAAAATTTTCATTGCGCCACACACCAAGAGATAAAATTCACATTATGCCACACCTTATGAGCCGCAATTCACATTACGCCACACTGCATGAGCCGCAATTCACATTACACCACACGGTATGAGACAAAATTTACATTACGTCACACGGTATGAGACAAAATTCACATTACGCCACGTGCGAATGAGCGGCTGCGGCCCGGCCTGAATAGACCCCATAGTACCCTCCAAACACATTATATAATACACAGTGCCTCCAAACACATTATGTGACACATGGTGCCCCTCCAAATACATTATATAACACACATTATACATTACTTGTGGGTGCAGTCCCGTTCACATGTGGGTTCCGGTAGCAGGTGCTGCTGACAAATGTACCCTCTAATGCCCCTGCAGCGGCATGTCTGTCGCCGGGCCTGCTGACCGGGCATAGAGGGCGAGTGTAGAGAGAGCAGGGTCGGGTGGATGACGGGCGCGGGTGTAGAGAGCGGGTGCGGGCGTAGTGAGCGGCCGTAGGTAGCGGGATGTCTCTGCACGCAGGAAGTCTGTGCGGGCGGACGGCCGTAGAGAGCGGGCTGTCTGTGCTGCCGGGCGTAGAGCGTGTCCACGCGCGGCTGTCCTCCCTCCTCCTTCCCTCAGCGGCAGCCAATGACTGAGGAGCAGCAGGCTGCTGCTCCTCACGTTATTGGACAGCTGAGCCATCACTCAGCTGTCCTTCCATCACAGGCAGTGAAGTCAGTGGAGCCGCCGCCGGGAGCCAGAGCCGCCAGGTACAGCACTCGCTGAGCTGCCCTGCCGCTGCGTGTGGTGCCGGCTCCCAGGAGCGCAGTGCAATACCGCAGATCGGATCTCTGTTCCAATCTGCGGCGGCGACGGGGGGGCCTTTGTAAAAAGGGGACCCAGGGTACTTATCCCCGGGACCCCCCTCTTAATCCGGCTCTGGTGGGGGTAACACACCACTAGCATCCCTAGGGGTGGGCCAGCAGCACACACTATATCAGGACATACATGATATGTCAGTGATGACAGGGGCTGTGACATGATGTGAGGAGTGGAATGGAAGTAGCATGAACCCACACACTGAGAGTTATATAGTGAACGTAAATCATACTTACCTACTTTAAATGTCTCCTCTCTGGGAGAAGCCCGGAGAGGAGACGCTGCAGAAGACTTCAGGGGGCGGGCCGGGCTGTGACATCATAAAGCGTCATTTTAACTCCTTCCCCACTCCACGGACCCGCGAACTCAGGAGACTATCTCTCCATCCTGCCCGCATCACTAGAACGCGAGCAGGATGCGGGAGACTTACCTACTTTTCCGGGGGTGCGGGGGGCTACCCCAAAAAAGTGAGCCTCCCGCAGCTTCCGGGAGAGTAGGCAAGTATGACATAAATTAACGAAAAACTATCATTCTAATTTACCATCCTCATCCCGTAGCGAAGCACGGGTATTCAACTATCTACAATGTTATTTATACTGTGTGTTTAATATTTACATTTATTTTTGTAAACAGACATTCTTAAAATCCCAGGCAACGCCGGGTACTCCAGCTAGTAATATATACAACAGGTTCTTTGCGAAAGTATTAATTATGTGAGAAGTTTGAAATCTGCTTTAGAACAAATGCCATTAAATAACAACAGTTATCAAATAGTGATCCATACTGAGAAGCGTCTGGCAGGAGAACAAGAGACATACAGTAGCATACCTCCCAACTTTCCATTTGTAGAAAGAGGGACACGCGCGGGGAAGCTCACAAAAAAGGTGCGTGGTCTAAGAAAAGGGGCGTGGCTTCACGGAGGACCCGTGATCATGAGCCGCGCCCCCGTTTTCATCACTGAGGGGGCATGCCCAGCACTCTGTGAGCAGCTGGCATGCCCCATCTCCCTCTGACTCCAGTGAATAGACGCTGTGCGCATGCGCACAGCGTCTATTCACCTCTGCTCTACTAAGCAGGGCAGCGAGTGCATAAGCCTCCCCACCCCACCCCCACCGCGGGACACTGCGGCCCGCGGGTGGGATAGCGGGACAGTCCCCAAAAAACGGGACTGTCCCGCGAAAATCGGGACAGTTGGGAGGTATGGACATAGGGCCTGATTCATTAAGGACTGCAAATGCTTGCAGCAGCTTTACATTTGCAGTCCCCGGCAATGCAAATGCGGGAGGAGGTGCATACCACTTCTACCCTGTATTTGCGATGCGATTGCATCTCAGATGAACATCGTGACCATTGGTCGAGATGTTCATCTGTGACGGCAGGCTGAGTAAGTTTTAGCTCACGACACAGTCCTTGGCCGTGTCATTCTCAGAAAACGGAGGTGACACGCCCACGTTTTCCCGAACACTGGCCGCTCCCATCTCTCCCCGCAAATGCCTCTGCCTGTCAATAAGGCAGAGGCGTTCACATACCAGTGCCGCGATCACAGGACCAATTCTGCACATGTGCGTGTGCGCAGGAGCCTAATAGCAGGGAAATTCAGTAGGGATCACTTATACGATCCTTACTGCATCACCCCCATAGTGCTTTCTGCGCATGATAACACACTGCTCATTTTCATGAAAGGTGAAGATGGCGACAGCATTAACATTTCACAAACGATTACAGTTACACGAATCCCCGGTCCCCAAAAAACAGTATTATGTATGCAGCATTACGTGTGAATAATTTACATTGATGCGGTCAACTTTTCAATCAATACTGTGTTGAGATGGTGGCAAAAGTGATATCGGAACGTTTGAATTATTTTAGAACATACCACGAAACTGTGCGTGACGATAATTATATATGGTTTCGAATGACAATAAAGTGCAAGGCCAGTCCTTTAATGTCATTGGTGTGAACTTGACCATCGAGGTCTTCTCTCATGGTCAGTTATACGTGGGTCGCCCCGTATCGGTAATGCCACCAATCAAATCATACTGTAACTGATGACAGTAATAAGATGTGTAATGTGGTTTACAACTCTGTATTTTCAGACTTTTGTAAACAATAAGAAATGAAAAAGAAATTACTAGAAAACATATTAAGACAGACAAGTGAACTAAAAGAGTGGGAAATGATTTTGTTTACCACTGAATAAAATTTAACACTCGGCAACGACATGTAGGCACTGCTAGCATTATATATAGCCCATGGTAGTTGAGTGTCAGGAATTTAGAATTGCACATTAAAAGCAAAGTGTCAGGGTCTGAGGACAGCACATGGGTATTACAGTGTCAGGAACTCAGGATTGCTCTTGGGTAGCTAACATTAGGTTGCACTTGGGTAGCACAGAGCCAGGAACTCAATACAGCACACTGGTTGAAGCATGTCATGAACAGAGGATAGCACACTAGTAACAGAGTGCCAAGTACACAGAATTGCACATCAACAGCAGAAAACTAAAAACAGAGGTTTGCACACAAGCAACATAGGGGGTCATTTCCGAGTTGATCGCTCGCTAGCAACTTTTTGCATCTCAACCGCGTCTAAACTGCACATGCACATGCACCTCAATGC
The DNA here is from genome assembly GCF_028390025.1 of Pseudophryne corroboree. Lineage (NCBI taxonomy): Eukaryota > Metazoa > Chordata > Amphibia > Anura > Myobatrachidae > Pseudophryne > Pseudophryne corroboree. The sequence goes on along the minus strand of NC_086453.1, from coordinate 210,592,495 downwards.
ACAGGTGCGTCGTACTACTATAAAGCGGTTCGTTGCTGAGCGAAGGATTTTACGAAGAATCCATTCGTACAGCCGAACGCACGGTGATTGACAGGAAGAGGGCATTTATGGGTGTCAACTGACCATTTTCTGGGAGTGGTTGGAAAAACGCAGGCGTGTCCAATCGTTGGCAGGGCGGGTGTTTGACGTCAAATCCGGACCAGACACGCCAGATTGCAAGGGCTGAGTAAGTCTAGAGCTACTTAGAAACTGCTCAAAATGTTTTCAGCCCGCTCGGCAACACACGCGTTCGCACACTTGCAAAGCGAAAATACACTCCCCCATAGGCGGCGACTATTTGATCGCAAGCCAGCAAAAAGTTGCTAGCAAGCGATCAACTCTGAATGACCCCCATAGGCCCTCTTCTCTCATAAACCACAACTGGCTTCAAGTCCTGATAAGAAACATTACAGGAATAATTGGGAACAAAAATGAAAAATTAAACGATTTTTACAAGTCTGTTCTGCAGTAGACCCTGCTGATCTAATGAAATCTGGTTTCTTATCTGTTGAATAATAAAAAGCTTAAGAATTTGATGATGTTTGCAATTGTAGACGTCTGACAAGAACATTTAGACTTACTTGAAAGAAAACTACACTACAGTACCTTTTTGTTGTGAAACGTCGTCTATATATATATATATAACAATGGATCTATGTGTGTATGTATGTATGTTCCAGCATAACTCTGGAATGCCTGGAGCACTTTACACCAAACTTGGTACACATGACTTACAATCTGGAAACAAATACCCTAGGGTTGGGAAGGGGGTGACATGTAAAAATCCATAGTTTTCAGCATAACTCTGGAATGGCTGGAGCAATTTACACAGAGGTACACATGGGTAGGGGCAGAGGCACCCACGTGTAAGGGCAGAGACACCCATGGGTAAGGGCACAGTCACCCACGGGTAAGGGCAGAGGCACCCACGGGTAAGGGCAGAGGCAGAGCCGGATTAACAATTGGGTGGGTGGAGCTGCAGCTGCAGGCCCCCCCATTGAAAATAGGCCCACAGCATCTGCTCTTCAGCTGCTGCTATAGACAGGTAAAAAACTTTTCCTGCTACAGCCAGCGGCTGTCCTAAGCCCCACCCACTGAAACTTGTTGGCACAGTAGACTTCAGTAGGTCTCTCCCTGCACTGCATTGTTTGTGACCGCGAAAAAGACTCAGCTCCGTGAATGCAGGCAGGTCGGCCCGGGTGACGGATCCTGAGGCTTCCCCCTCCCTGAACGATAAGTAGGCGGACCCTAGTCAGCAGTGTCCGCCTACTGTTGTCATAGTCATGGCAGCAGACAGTGGTCCTCCTGTCATAAACGCCAGGATCAGGGAATGTCCTCAACGCCGGGATCTGTGACCACGGCATCCTATCATCAGCGCCGTCATCAGTGAGAGCACCGCAAAGTTGCCCGGGGGAACATGCTGTCCGTCTCCCACCTGTAGCAGTGGCCGATCCAGGGGTCAATTATGAGGTACCGGGCTGAGATTCTCCTGGAGTGTCCCTGTCCCGTCCCTCCCTCCACAGTACGATCCTCCACCCCTCCCCCCTACACACGGCACCTTAGATTCCCTCTAGTACAAGTGACATCCCCAATCAACCCCACCAAGTACAAGAAGCACAGGAGGAGCCCCGGCACCCTCTCCTCAGTATAGATGTCACTTTCAATCCCCCTGCACCCTCCTCCCTCGCCATTACAGTCGGCACCTCCAATTTCCCCCATACAGGCAGCAATGCACCGCTGATTCCTCAATCCTCCTAGTACAGGCAGCACCCAAATCCTCCTCACCAGTACACATGGCACCTCTGATTTCCCCACCCCAAAGAGATTGCACCCCACACGCCCCTCACCACTAATTTGTGGCTTTTCAGTACCATGCTGATCTTCATATGAGCCTACTCCAGTCTCCAAGTCTATCAAAATGACTCGATACACACTGGATAAATTTAAAGATACTCATGTTTATAATTGCTTTTGTGTGTGTATAATATATTCAATTAATTTCAGTGTCCCCTGTCAGCAGCTGACACCCCCCCAATGCGATCATACCACAAGGTGTCCCCTAATTTACATGTCAGCATTCCTATACACTTACCTGATGCTTCCTGTTATCCTCCTCCTTTTGTAAAAGTACTATATTTTTTTTCATGTGTTTGATTGCATTGTCTTATAGTTTTATACCCCGAATATTTTTTAAACTGGGCCACATTATAACGTAGCCGATGGGCAGTGTGGACCAGAGGGTGATGATAACAAACCCTTTTATAGAAGGTAAGCAGTAGCCTCATCATGCACCCTCTCACTGGGATACATACGATATCCCGGTAAATGGCATGCTGGCAGCCACATGACCTACACCGGCATCCCGAAGCAGAGAATCCCAACAGAGGTTGGGTAAGTATGTGTACACTACCCACCTAACCCCTAACCCACCCTTCCTGCAGCCTAACCCTAATCTTCCCCCCTCTCACCCGCTGCACGCAGCCTATTCCTAACCCTCCTGGGCGGTGCCTAACACCCCCCCCCCCCCTTCCCGCAGCCTAAACCATACCCTCCCACCCTGCAGCCTGAACCTAAAAAGCCCCCCACGGCTTACTATGTAGGAGTTCCGGGATAGGTCGATTGGGATTCCGCCATTCGGGATCCCAGCGCCAGCATTTAAATTCATGTCGGGATGCCTGCATTGGCATTCCGAACAGTGTCGGGATTCCGGCGTCGGCATTTCAACTGGCCGGAAGCTGAAAGCCAGTATTCTGAACGGATCCCCTCTCACCTAGCATTTCATTTATTGTTTGCCAGTCTCTGGATAGGAGATGCTGTAAGTCTCCAGTGCTTCCCTCCAAGGCAGGGTGGGCTGGGCTCAAGAATGAGGTAAACAGCAGGCCAGCAGCCCATGCTCTCCATGGTGATAGCCACATGCCACACACCCCATGTGCAGACCATGCTGATCAAACCCACTGTAGCAGCACACAATAGGCCCTTCATAAATTTCAGTTCCAGGCCCTTGTGGACCTTAATCTGGCACTGGGCAGAGGCACCCACAGGTAAGAACAGCGGCACACACGGGTAGGGGCAGAGGCACACATGGATAGGGGCAGAGGGTAGGGGCAGAGGCACCCACAGGTAAGGATAGAGGCACATAAGGGTAGGGGCAGAGCCTGCAGAGGCACCCACAGGTAAGGATAGAGGCACACACGGGTAGGGGCAGAGGCACACACGGGTAGAGGCATAGTCATAGGGGTAGGAGCAATGGCACCTACAGGTAAGGGCAGTGGGAGCAGAGGCACACACGGGTGGGGGCAGAGGCATACTTTAATGTCGAAACTAAGCAAGGAGACCTAGGGCCCTTTGACATAGAATCAGTCTGCAAAGCTAACATATTTAACATACTGTGGGCAGAGCTTGGCCTATCGTCCCAGCATTACAGCACTGAGCAGGGCAGCATCAGAGGCGGGGCGGGGCAGAGAAGGCGGCGGATTATTCTCCTCAGCACCAGCATTTTAACAGCATCAATCTGGGGAAGCCCAGAGGTGCGACCTGACGAAGATTGGTATTATTCTTTAAATTCAGCTAGTATCCTATAAATGTCCTACAATAGTATTATTCATTTATATCACTCAAGAGAATTGAGCTGTATTATGGAACACAATGATTACAAAATACCAATATATACACTATATGGACAAAAGTATTTGGCCACACCTGATAATTCTTGAATTCAGGTGTTTCAATCAGACCTGTTGCCACAGGTGTATAAAATCAAGCACCTAGCCATGCAGCTTCCATTTGCAAATATTTGTAATACAAAATGGTTTGTTCTGAAGAGCTCAATGACTTCAAGCATGGTATTGTGAAAGGATGGCATCTTTGCAATAAGACGGTTTGTAAAATTTCATCCCTGCTGGATATTCCGCAGTCAACTGTAAGTGATATTATTAGAAAGTGACAGCATTTAGGAACAACAGCAGCTCAGCCACGAAATGAAAGACCACGTAAAATCACAGAGTGAGGTCAACAACTGCTAAGGCACATGGTGCGTAAAAGTCACCAATGCTCTGCTGATTCCACAGCTGAAGAGTTCCGAACTTCCACTGGCAGTAATGTAAACCCAAAAATTGTGCGGTGGAAGCTTAATGGAGTGGGTTTCCATGACTGAGCAGCTGCATGCAAGCCTCACATCACTAAGTCCAATTGCAAGCATTGAATGGAGTGGTGTAAAGCACACCGACACTGGACTGTGGAGCAGTGGAAATGTGTTCTGTGGAGTGACTGATCACGCTTTGTCATGGTCCGGGTAATTAAACAGACATTCTTACCTCTCAAGTGCCTGTCCAAGCTGTCACTACGCTCCAGGCCCAGTTGCTATCAGCGTGGCCTGCGTCCACTGCATAGTGTGGCAGATCTGCAGCCACATGTAACACAAACATAGTTTCCCTCCTAAACCAAACATGGGGGCTGCCATGTATGTTTCGGTCATCTGATTCCAGTGAGCTTATCCTGAGCATCCTGCTGTTCAGCTGATCATCCCAGCCAATCCCTGCACACTGGCTGCTATAAGAATGCTGGGTAAGGACTGCCTAGTCGCCAGTGCTATGATTGTCATTCCCTGTATGGTTGTTTGCTCTCAGCTGCTTCTCGGTTACCGTGCTCCAGGAGATTCCACTCTGTCCTGAGACCTGAGTTCCATCCAGCTTGCAGCTCTGCATGGCTCATCTGTGTTCCGCCATCGATACTCAGCTCCATTGGTGTTCCGCCATCAATCTCTAGCTCCATCGGTGTTCTGCCATCGATACTCAGCTCCATCGGTGTTCCGCCATCGATACTCAGCCCCATCGGTGTTCCACCATCGATATTCAGCTCCATCGGTGTTCCACCATCGATACTCAGCTCCATCAGTGTTCTGCCATCGATCTCTAGCTCCATCGGTGTTCTGCCATTGATCTAAAGTTCCATCGGTGTTCCGCCATCGATCTAAAGCTACAGTGGTGCTCCGCACCAATATCCAGTATCATCAGTATCCATCTCATCTCCAGTGGTCAGTAACCTTGTGCTCATTCAAATTGGGACTTTATCAATGGTTTACACTGCATCCAAGTCTGCTGCTGTCCTTATTTATGTTGGGACTTCATCAGTGGTTCACACTGCATCTAAAGTCTATTGTTGTGTGCTCACCTATATTGAGACTTCATTAGTGGTTCACACTACATCCGATATTACATCTTGCCATCGATGTTACATCTGCTACAGCATTGCCTCAGTTCCTATGCCTAAGTTACTGCATTATCTGCGATACCGATTATCTGAGTCTATTACCAACTGCCACTAACTATACCATCTTGGGTGCTGAATAAAAGACTTATTTTATTTTACAATCTCTGTTGTTTGGGTCACGCCTCCAGGCCTATGCGCTAGTACACCTCCTCCTGGTTAATGTACAAGAACTTAATCAAAGCTCCCAGGTTCACATACCATTCTGCCCCTATGCCTGAGATCTCTACTGTTCCGAGTCAGACCTCAGGCGTGACACGCTTCTCTGTTTGGAAGTCAAATGGGTGAGTCTGGGTTTGGCGGATGCAGGGAGAACGTTACTTGCCTGACTGCATTATGCCAACTGTGAAGTTTGGTGGAGGACAGATAATTGTATGGGGCTGTTTTTCAGGGTTTGGGCTAGGCTCCTTATCTGCAGTGAAGGGAAATCTTAATGCTTCAGTATACCAAGACATTTTGGCCAATGCTATGCTTCCAACTTTGTGGCAACAGTTTGAGGAGCAATCCGGTCTCTAGGTCGACAGTAACTAGGTTGACACTATCTAGGTCGACCACTATTGGTCGACAGTAACTAGGTCAACAGGGTTTCTAGGTTGACAGGGTCTCTAGGTCGACATGTTCTAGATCGACAGGTCAAAAGTAGAGATGAGCGGGTTCGGTTCCTCGGAAACCGAACCCGCCCGAACTTCAGGTTTTTTTACACGGGTCCGAGCGACTCGGATCTTCCCGCCTTGCTCGGTTAACCCGAGCGCGCCCGAACGTCATCATCCCGCTGTCGGATTCTCGCGAGGCTCGGATTCCATCGCGAGACTCGGATTCTATATAAGGAGCCGCGCGTCGCCGCCATTTTCACACGTGCATTGAGATTGATAGGGAGAGGACGTGGCTGGCGTCCTCTCCGTTTATAGAGAGTGAGACTAGAGTAGAGAGAGACACAGTATTATTTACTTTAGTAATTTTGGGGAGCATTAGGAGGAGTACTACTACTTGCTGAAGTGATAGTGTGACTGTATATCTGACTTGTGGGGGAGACAGTGGGGAGCAGTTAGAGTCTGAGAGCAGGAGTACATATTTTAACGTACAGTGCACACTTTTGCTGGCACTCTGCTGCCACACTGCCATTGTGACCACACTGACCACCAGTATATACCAGTATATATTGTGATTGTCTGCTTAGGAGTACTACTTGCAAGTTGCTGATAGTGTGACCAGTGACCTGACCACCAGTTTAATTAATCACCACCAGTTTAATATATATATATATAATTGTGTATGTATACCACCTACCCGTGTTTTTTTTTTTTTATTTCTTCTTGATACATACTACTATAGTAGCTTACTGTAGCAGTCTGCGGTGCTGCTGAGCTGACAGTGTCCAGCAGGTCCGTCATCAGTCATTACATAATAAATATATATACCTGTCCAGCTGCAGTACTAGTGATATTATATATATATATATTAATTTCATCTCATTATCATCCAGTCTATATTAGCAGCAGACACAGTACGGTAGTCCACGGCTGTAGCTACCTCTGTGTCGGCAGTCGCTGGTCCATCCACAATTGTATACCACCTACCCGTGTTTTTTTTTTTCTCTTTCTTCTTGATACATACTACTATAGTAGCTTACTGTAGCAGTCTGCGGTGCTGCTGAGCTGACAGTGTCCAGCAGGTCCGTCATCAGTCATTACATAATAAATATATATACCTGTCCGGCTGCAGTACTAGTGATATTATATATATATATATATATTAATTTCATCTCATTATCATCCAGTCTATATTAGCAGCAGACACAGTACGGTAGTCCACGGCTGTAGCTACCTCTGTGTCGGCAGTCGCTGGTCCATCCATAATTGTATACCACCTACCCGTGGTTTTTTTTTCTCTTTCTTCTTGATACATACTACTATAGTAGCTTACTGTAGCAGTCTGCGGTGCTGCTGAGCTGACAGTGTCCAGCAGGTCCGTCATCAGTCATTACATAATAAATATATATACCTGTCCGGCTGCAGTACTAGTGATATTATATATATATATATATATATATATTAATTTCATCTCATTATCATCCAGTCTATATTAGCAGCAGACACAGTATGGTAGTCCGCGGCTGTAGCTACCTCTGTGTCGGCAGTCGCTGGTCCATCCATAATTGTATACCACCTACCCGTGGTTTTTTTTTTCTCTTTCTTCTTGATACATACTACTATAGTAGCTTACTGTAGCAGTCTGCGGTGCTGCTGAGCTGACAGTGTCCAGCAGGTCCGTCATCAGTCATTACATAATAAATATATATACCTGTCCGGCTGCAGTACTAGTGATATTATATATATATATTAATTTCATCTCATTATCATCCAGTCTGTATTAGCAGCAGACACAGTACGGTAGTCCACGGCTGTAGCTACCTCTGTGTCGGCAGTCGCTGGTCCATCCATAATTGTATACCACCTACCCGTGGTTTTTTTTTTCTCTTTCTTCTTGATACATACTACTATAGTAGCTTACTGTAGCAGTCTGCGGTGCTGCTGAGCTGACAGTGTCCAGCAGGTCCGTCATCAGTCATTACATAATAAATATATATACCTGTCCGGCTGCAGTACTAGTGATATTATATATATATATATTAATTTCATCTCATTATCATCCAGTCTATATTAGCAGCAGACACAGTACGGTAGTCCACGGCTGTAGCTACCTCTGTGTCGGCAGCCGCTGGTCCATCCATAATTGTATACCACCTACCCGTGTTTTTTTTTTCTCTTTCTTCTTGATACATACTACTATAGTAGCTTACTGTAGCAGTCTGCGGTGCTGCTGAGCTGACAGTGTCCAGCAGGTCCGTCATCAGTCATTACATAATAAATATATATACCTGTCCGGCTGCAGTACTAGTGATATTATATATATATATATATATTAATTTCATCTCATTATCATCCAGTCTATATTAGCAGCAGACACAGTACGGTAGTCCACGGCTGTAGCTACCTCTGTGTCGGCAGTCGCTGGTCCATCCATAATTGTATACCACCTACCCGTGTTTTTTTTTTTCTCTTTCTTCTTGATACATACTACTATAGTAGCTTACTGTAGCAGTCTGCGGTGCTGCTGAGCTGACAGTGTCCAGCAGGTCCGTCATCAGTCATTACATAATAAATATATATACCTGTCCGGCTGCAGTACTAGTGATATTATATATATATATATATTAATTTCATCTCATTATCATCCAGTCTATATTAGCAGCAGACACAGTACGGTAGTCCACGGCTGTAGCTACCTCTGTGTCGGCAGTCGCTGGTCCATCCATAATTGTATACCACCTACCCGTGGTTTTTTTTTTTCTCTTTCTTCTTGATACATACTACTATAGTAGCTTACTGTAGCAGTCTGCGGTGCTGCTGAGCTGACAGTGTCCAGCAGGTCCGTCATCAGTCATTACATAATAAATATATATACCTGTCCGGCTGCAGTACTAGTGATATTATATATATATATATATATATATTAATTTCATCTCATTATCATCCAGTCTATATTAGCAGCAGACACAGTATGGTAGTCCGCGGCTGTAGCTACCTCTGTGTCGGCAGTCGCTGGTCCATCCATAATTGTATACCACCTACCCGTGGTTTTTTTTTTCTCTTTCTTCTTGATACATACTACTATAGTAGCTTACTGTAGCAGTCTGCGGTGCTGCTGAGCTGACAGTGTCCAGCAGGTCCGTCATCAGTCATTACATAATAAATATATATACCTGTCCGGCTGCAGTACTAGTGATATTATATATATATATTAATTTCATCTCATTATCATCCAGTCTGTATTAGCAGCAGACACAGTACGGTAGTCCACGGCTGTAGCTACCTCTGTGTCGGCAGTCGCTGGTCCATCCATAATTGTATACCACCTACCCGTGGTTTTTTTTTTCTCTTTCTTCTTGATACATACTACTATAGTAGCTTACTGTAGCAGTCTGCGGTGCTGCTGAGCTGACAGTGTCCAGCAGGTCCGTCATCAGTCATTACATAATAAATATATATACCTGTCCGGCTGCAGTACTAGTGATATTATATATATATATATTAATTTCATCTCATTATCATCCAGTCTATATTAGCAGCAGACACAGTACGGTAGTCCACGGCTGTAGCTACCTCTGTGTCGGCAGCCGCTGGTCCATCCATAATTGTATACCACCTACCCGTGTTTTTTTTTTCTCTTTCTTCTTGATACATACTACTATAGTAGCTTACTGTAGCAGTCTGCGGTGCTGCTGAGCTGACAGTGTCCAGCAGGTCCGTCATCAGTCATTACATAATAAATATATATACCTGTCCGGCTGCAGTACTAGTGATATTATATATATATATATATATTAATTTCATCTCATTATCATCCAGTCTATATTAGCAGCAGACACAGTACGGTAGTCCACGGCTGTAGCTACCTCTGTGTCGCTTATCTTACTCACACAGCTACCTCATTGCGCCTCTTTTTTTCTTTGCGTCATGTGCTGTTTGGGGAGTGTTTTTTGGAAGGGCCATCCTGCGTGACACTGCAGTGCCACTCCTAGATGGGCCAGGTGTTTGTGTCGGCCACTAGGGTCGCTTATCTTACTCACACAGCTACCTCATTGCGCCTCTTTTTTTCTTTGCGTCATGTGCTGTTTGGGGAGTGTTTTTTGGAAGGGCCATCCTGCGTGACACTGCAGTGCCACTCCTAGATGGGCCAGGTGTTTGTGTCGGCCACTAGGGTCGCTTAGCTTACTCACACAGCTACCTCATTGCGCCTCTTTTTTTCTTCTTTGCGTCATGTGCTGTTTGGGGAGTGTTTTTTGGAAGGGCCATCCTGCGTGACACTGCAGTGCCACTCCTAGATGGGCCAGGTGTTTGTGTCGGCCACTAGGGTCGCTTATCTTACTCACACAGCTACCTCATTGCGCCTCTTTTTTTCTTCTTTGCGTCATGTGCTGTTTGGGGAGTGTTTTTTGGAAGGGCCATCCTGCGTGACACTGCAGTGCCACTCCTAGATGGGCCAGGTGTTTGTGTCGACCACTAGGGTCGCTTATCTTACTCACACAGCTACCTCATTGCGCCTCTTTTTTTCTTCTTTGCGTCATGTGCTGTTTGGGGAGTGTTTTTTGGAAGGGCCATCCTGCGTGACACTGCAGTGCCACTCCTAGATGGGCCAGGTGTTTGTGTCGGCCACTAGGGACGCTTAGCTTACTCACACAGCTACCTCATTGCGCCTCTTTTTTTCTTCTTTGCGTCATGTGCTGTTTGGGGAGTGTTTTTTGGAAGGGCCATCCTGCGTGACACTGCAGTGCCACTCCTAGATGGGCCAGGTGTTTGTGTCGGCCACTAGGGTCGCTTAGCTTAGTCATCCAGCGACCTCGGTGCAAATTTTAGGACTAAAAATAATATTGTGAGGTGTTCAGAATAGACTGAAAATGAGTGGAAATTATGGTTTTTGAGGTTAATAATACTTTGGGATCAAAATGACCCCCAAATTCTATGATTTAAGCTGTTTTTAGTGTTTTTTGAAAAAAACACCCGAATCCAAAACACACCCGAATCCGACAAAAAAAATTCGGTTAGGTTTTGCCAAAACGCGGTCGAACCCAAAACACGGCCGCGGAACCGAACCCAAAACCAAAACACAAAACCCGAAAAATTTCAAGTGCACATCTCTAGTCAAAAGGTCGACATGAGTTTTTCATGATTTTTTTTTCTTTTTTTGAACCTTTTCATACTTAACGATCCACGTGGATTACGATTGGAACGGTAGCATGGAAGCAATGCGAGGGGACACGGCGCACTAATTGGGGTTCCCGGTCACTCTACAAATAAAACGACACCCAAAAAAACTTAAAAAAAACCTCATGTCGACCTTTTGACCTGTCTACCTAGACCATGTCGACCTAAATACCCTGTTGACCTACAGACCCTGTCGACCAGTAGTGGTCGACCGAGACACTGTCAACCTAGTTACTATCTACCTTCCATACCACACCCATTTGAGGAAGACCTTTTTCTATATCAACATGACTGTGTCACACTCGGCGTAAGTTGGGGTTCCGACAACAGAGCTTTGGCTGAAGGGACAGCTGCCTGTGAAGGGATTAGACGAAGTGGCCGAATGTAGTTCCTACTCATGGGGTGGAGACCTTAGTAAAAGAGAAGTAGGAGGGTAACTGCAGTTTTAATGAGAAGTAAACTATACACGGATACTTTAGGGATTGAAAGACACTGAATTAAAGAACTGGAGTCTATGGTTAATGATTTGAAAAGAGGCTGAAGAACTCTGGTTTTGAATTGAAGACTGTGGCTTGTGATTGAAAGACAAGGCTGAAGAACTCTGACTTGGAAGAAATGAGGACTGTGTCTTGTGATTGAAAGACGAGGCTGAAGAACTCTGACTTTGAAGAAATTAAGACTGGCTTATGATTGAAAGACGAGGCTGAAGAACTCTGACTTTGAAAAAATAAAGACTGTGGCTTGTGATTGAAAGACATCCGAGGGAACCACCTTTAGCACCCGAAGCTTCCTCTACAGCCTGGGACCTTGTGAGCACTCCATGAGTGGTGACAGGCTTTAAACAATGGGACTGTAGCAGCGATAGGTAACTGACAGACAATAGCAACCAGGGCACCCGGAGCAATCTGGGAGCACAGACCTAGAGCACCTTTCACAAGAAAGTAACTTGAAGCACTGGAATCCTTTCTCTGAGCCAGCCCCTTTTATAACGGAAGACTACACTGGATTGGCTGGGAATTCCCATTGGCAGAACACAGATCTTCTACATGGTGGCCCCCAGCACAGGGGATATTCACAGCTGCAGCACACAGCTTACCTAGCTCCGGCCTTTGGCTTCCGAATGCTGTGTATCCGCCAGAGGACCCGGCTCTCCAGACCCCGGCCCCTGGCCTCCAGAAGCCGCACACATGTCCTGGAGAACCCTGCCGCAAACAGCTCCCCGCCACCGCAGCCGTGTCAACCACCAGGAAGGTAACCCCCGGTGGACCATGCCAGAGGAAAGACTCTGGATGCTGACAAACTGTGCGCCAGTGCACAAAACAAGAACTTTAAAGTCATGGTTTGATAAGTTCAGTGTGGAAAAACTTGACTGGCCCGCACAGAGGGGGTAATTCAGATCTGATCGCTGCTGTGCGTTTTTGCTCAGCACCGATCAGGTCCAAACTGCACATGCGTATGCACCGCAATGCGCAGGCGAGTTGGACAGCTACAACGGGTATAGTCGATCATCGACGGGATGGTGCAAAGTATCCATTCGCACGGGCTTACGCAAGGTGATTGACAGGCTGTTTGTGGGTGGCAACTGTCTGTTTACAGGGAGTGTCCGTAAAAACGCAGGCGTGTCAGCTCTGGCCCCGATCAGCAGGATTCAGTTGCACTGGAAGAGTAAGTCCTGGGCTGCGCAGAGACTGCACAAACTGATTATTAGCAGCTCTGCTACCACATAGGAATGCACACTTGCACAGCGAAAATACACTCCTCCTGTAGGTGGCGACTATCTGATAGCAGGGCTGCAAAAAACGCAGCCCAGCGATCAGATCTGAATTATCCCCAGAGTCCTGACCTCAACCCCTTCGAGAACCTTTGGGATGAACTGGAACAGAGACTGTGAGCCATCCAACATCAGAGCCTGACCTCATAAATGCTCTACAGAATGAAAGGGCACAAATTCCCACAGAAACACTCCAAAATCTCATGGAAAGCCTTCCAAGAAGGGGGGACCAAATCCATTTTACTATATTAATGTATATATATATTTTCATACAGTGTCATTACAGTCCCTGTTGATGTAATGGTCAGGCGTCCGAATACTTTTGTCCATATAGTACTGTAAATACTGTACTATATTACTCATATTACTCAGATAATTATGCACAGGAATAACCAACGTGGTTGTACAGATGAAGCCACGCTAATAGTAGCTCCATCTGCGACTAGGTGGGCCCAGATGTAAGAGGTGCGGCTGCGGTGCGTGTGGTGGTGCCTGCTGCCGTGCAGGTGTAGTTTCGGTACTCACCAGGCGCCGCTCTCTCTCACCTTCAGGTACCGGAACCTTCAACGGACCTGGCAAATCTTCCGTCGGATCCGGACACGACGACCTAGGAGGAAGGAGATTGCTGAGTGCCGTCCTCCTAACTGTGGACCGAAACGCCCTCCGACCCCGAGATAAATAGCGCTTTCGGGCTAGGTGAGGGTCATCCCAGGCGTCCGCCTCAGAGCCCGAATTTCACCTATTGGCACTCTCGCACCAGGTGGAAATTCTACCTTGCACCGGCGTGCAAGGCTCACCGTACGCCCTGAAGGAAGGGAGACAGATAGGGACACACACAGAAGGAACACACAGACCGATGTTACTCACCGTCCTACGTCTTGTACTCCGATCTTCTCCACTTACAGGTCCCTGTAAGGAGGCAAAGAGAGAAACAGCCGTGCAGGGCCTCACTCTAACCTAGTGTGCATCCGCTACACTAACTACATAAACAAAGCCCTCAAACTGGCTCAAGTGTGGGTGGTGCAACACAAACTATGCACAAACTCTAAACAACACTTTGCCCTGCACGGTAACACACATACATATCAGAGTACAACATCAAACGGTGCGGTTCCTTTAGATCCCTACCTGCACTCTGGAGGGTGAGCGCCACACAGCCTACCCACCTCCTGTACCTTCCCTTATGTGGGCCTCAGGCCTGCCTACCTAAATACCTCAGGGTGGCCTGGGCCTAGCGCCCAGTGCCACCTTTATTCACCTCGGGGGAACTTATTCCCTGGGCCTAGCGTCCCCTGACTGCACACAGGCCGGAGGCCTGACTTCACCCACGGGCCTAGTGCCCGCCTAACTTGTCACCCGCTGGGTGACCTGGGCCTAGCGCCCAGGGTCACCTTATGTTACCCTATTCGGCCAGAATACACTAGGGCCTAATGCCCTCTAATGCCCCACAGGCCTATTGCCTGATATGCCCCTCGGGCCTAATGCCCGCCTAACCGTCCCACAGGCCTGTGGCCTGACTATTCCTAAGGGCCTAGTGCCCAACTGTGCCCCAGGCCTAGTGCCTGCCTATCCGGGCCGGGGGGTTCCCCGGCTACTCGTGGCCACGGGCCTGGAGGGCCCGACTAAATGCCCCACGGGCCAGGAGGCCCGACTAAATGCCCACGGGCCGGGAGGGCCCGACTACGTGCCCACAGGCCGGGAGGGCCTGACTGTGCCCACGGGCCTAATGCCCGAACACCCGGTGGTCTAGGGAGGAGAGAAGGGGGCACCTTAGAAGGGCCTACCTGCGGTGGAGAAGGCTGCAGTGGGGAACTGCACAGCTCAATTGCTTCCCACCACTGCAGCGCTTCTCGGCCTGGATGAACTCTTCTGCCGCTGGCCCGTCCTGGCCAGCGGCGCCGCCGTCTCCTCGCCGCGTCCAGCCGCCGCTGGACATCTTCTTCCAGGAGCCCGACGTCTTCCGGCCTCTTCAGCGGCCACCGGAGCTCTTCTTCCCACGGCCGTCGTCTTCTCCTCCGCGCCGGACTATCTTCTGCGCTCCGGCGCGCCGACGACCTTCTCCGCTGCTCCCGCCCGGCGTCTTCTTCTGCCTTCGCGCCCCCGCGCGCGGACCTATCTTGGCGGGATATAGGTAAGTATGTATGAGAGTGTAAGTGTGTTTTAATAAATTTTTACTGTCACGGTGTGTGAGTTGTGTTTTTATTTGGGTATTTTTTCTGTTGCAGAACTACAGGTACCAGCGGGCCCGTTATTTCCCTGCATGCTGGTACTTGAGGTTCTCCAAGTACCAGCAAGCGTGGGAGGCTTGCTGTGCCTTGTAGTTCCACAATAAAAAACAATATTCTTTTTTTTTTTACACACATGGCTATCAGCCTCCCATCCACCGCCCACGGATGGGGGGGACAGCCTCGTGCTTTACCCCTGGCCCTTGGGTGCCTGGAGGGGGGGTGACCCCTTGATTTAAGGGGTCCCCACTCCTCCATGGAACCCCGGCCAGTGGTGACTAGTTGGGGGGGTAATGCCACGGCCGCAGGGACCTACATAAATGTGTCCCCCGGCTGTGGCATTATGTCCCTGGCTGGTGGAGCCCGGTGCTGGTTTTAAAAATACGGGGGACCCCTACATCTTTTGTCCCCCGTATTTTTGGAACCAGGACCAGACTAAGAGCCCGATGCTGGTTGTCTAAATACAGGGAACCCCTGTCCAATTTTTTCCCAGTATTTAAACAACCAGGACCGGCTCAAAGAGCCCGAGGCTGGTTATGCTTAGGAAGGGGGACCTCACACATTTTTTTTTTTACATTTTTTAACCCATTCAGACCCTTCTCCATTAAGTTAATGGAAGCCCTGGACAACAAAATAGCATTCATGTCCTCCTCCCACTCCCTTCCCAGTCCCAAACACTAATTATTATTTTTTTCTATAAAAATGTACAATATATCACAAGTATGATGAGCAGGCAGGCAGCGGGCATTGGCGGCATCGGACTGAGATACAAATTAGTGGCGGAGGGCTGGGTAAGTTGATGGTGGACGAGTTTGTATGCCATTGGTGGTGGCAGTGGGCATTGGCTCAGAGGCAGTAGCGGGCATTGGCTCGGCGGCGGTAGGGGTCATCGGCAGGATTCGGTGGACATTATGGCTGTAGTGCCTCACCAGCCACTGACCTCACCGCACGCCACTGGTGTGTGGGACAGTGTGCGTGTGTGTTAATTGTGTGTGTGTGGGACAGTGTGAGTGTGTGTACATTTTTGCAGTCCAGTGTGTGTGTGGGGGAGGGGAAAGTATGAGAATGTGTGTGTAGTCTGAGTGGGTGTGTGTGGGGTTTGGGGGTGGCCAGTCTGTGTGTGTGTAATCTACAGTGTGTGTGTGTGTGTGTGTGTGTGTGTGTGTGTGTGTGTGTGTGTGTGTAAGGGGGAGGGGCAGTCTGTGTGTGTGGGCGGGATGTACTAATGACCATTTACCGAAGAGGGATATGTATTAAACCACGGGCATGGAGATGCCCTTCTCACTCACCATCCAGCTGGGTGAGCGAGCCGGGCAGGTGGAAAGTCAGCAGCAGGGGCAGCATGCCGGATATCAGCAGCCGAGGGTGGGGGCTGTAAGGCACGTGCGGAGGGGTGCGGAGCCCAAAGCCGGAGATCAGCAGCATGTTGACCGGCAATAAGCAGCTTCTGCTTCCGCGTTCAACATGCCTTCAAAAGGACTTGGTCCAATTTCTTAACTTTCTTCATCAACAGATTTTGAAAATACTGACTGTTTCTTTCTGATTATGTGGTGCACTTGTGTCTGCTGAATGTCTGCTGTGACCGCTTTCAGGAACAGTGTCTTCACATTCTTCATCAAAAATTTTTTGCAATATTTGACTCTGTACGCTTCAAATTATGTTGTTCAGTTATTTCTGTTGAATGTCTGATTGGCAGTTGTGATGTGCTTGGACTGGTAGTAGAGGTATTTGGTTGAAAGAAATCATTTAACTTGGGCATCTTTGCCAAGACTGCATCAGCACTTTGCTTCTTCTCTTTTGCCTGTTTGCGCTTTTGAGCTCCTGAAGCTAAAAGTCTTTTTGGCATTTTGAAGGACTGGAAAAAAGATATATAGATAAACAGATATAGCTAGACACATATATATAGCAGGGCAGTTTAGTACTATTTTAGCTATGAATTTCTGCTAATAAAGATATCTGTGTATTACAACACTGTGTGCTGCTCTTGTGTCTGACAGGCTCTGATGTCTTATATCTAGATTTTCCCTGCACCAACTTCATGGATTTACATACAGTAAAAGCGTGGGGTTAGCTATAGTGGTTTCAAGAGGTGCAATTGCTATTGGGTCCAGAGGCTTAGGGAGTCCTGAACTAGGTTATATAGTTGCATACCAAATTCCCAGATTTGCCTACTAAGCAATTGGGTCCGAGCCACTGTCCAGCCTGAATAGATGAGTGTGTAGTGAATGTTATAAATTATTAAGTTAAAGGGCGCTGTAATGTGGCATAATATGAACTGGGGACACTGTATGTCATAATATGAATTGGGCCTACTGTGTGGTATAATGTGTACTGGCAGCTCTACAATAAGACATAATATGAACTAAGGAACTACTATGGTTCATAAAACAAACTATGGGGTATAATATTAACTGAGCCACTACTATGCAATTATAGGTCATAAAATTGCCAACTGCTGAGGAGAGGTGTCTCTCTAGAGCATTGGAACCCCATGGGCCCTTTCAAAATGTTGCCACGTTTTGGATGTGTCTTGCACCACCTTTTGGGCGTGTCTAGCACTATTTTACATTCTATCAGAGTAATCACATGTCGTAATCTAATTTCTCCCTAGTTCCTAATAATACAAGTAGATATAATACACCCCAGAGAAATAACATGAAACATAATGGTGTGACCTCTGGACGGTACTGACTGTCCGCTAAGGCATAACCCTGAGTCCTAGCTGCCGCTGCATCCGATGGTTACTTACACTTCCCCAACCTATCCCTGACCTAGTGAGTGGTGTGCCTTGGTGCAAAATTCACATTACACCACACAGTATGAGTCAAAATGAACATTTCACCACACGATATGAAACGAAATTCACATTACGCCACATGGTATAAGCCAAAAATCACATTACGTCACATGGTATAAGACAAAATTCACATTACGTAACATGGTATGAGCCAAAATTTACATTACGCCACACAGTGTGAGCCAAAATTTACATTACGCAACACAGTATGAGCCAAAATTTTCATTGCGCCACACACCAAGAGATAAAATTCACATTATGCCACACCTTATGAGCCGCAATTCACATTACGCCACACTGCATGAGCCGCAATTCACATTACACCACACGGTATGAGACAAAATTTACATTACGTCACACGGTATGAGACAAAATTCACATTACGCCACGTGCGAACGAGCGGCTGCGGCCCGGCCTGAATAGACCCCATAGTACCCTCCAAACACATTATATAATACACAGTGCCTCCAAACACATTATGTGACACATGGTGCCCCTCCAAATACATTATATAACACACATTATACATTACTTGTGGGTGCAGTCCCGTTCACATGTGGGTTCCGGTAGCAGGTGCTGCTGACAAATGTACCCTCTAATGCCCCTGCAGCGGCATGTCTGTCGCCGGGCCTGCTGACCGGGCATAGAGGGCGAGTGTAGAGAGAGCAGGGTCGGGTGGATGACGGGCGCGGGTGTAGAGAGCGGGTGCGGGCGTAGCGAGCGGCCGTAGGTAGCGGGATGTCTCTGCACGCAGGAAGTCTGTGCGGGCGGACGGCCGTAGAGAGCGGGCTGTCTGTGCTGCCGGGCGTAGAGCGTGTCCACGCGCGGCTGTCCTCCCTCCTCCTTCCCTCAGCGGCAGCCAATGACTGAGGAGCAGCAGGCTGCTGCTCCTCACGTTATTGGACAGCTGAGCCATCACTCAGCTGTCCTTCCATCACAGGCAGTGAAGTCAGTGGAGCCGCCGCCGGGATCCAGAGCCGCCAGGTACAGCACTCGCTGAGCTGCCCTGCCGCTGCGTGTGGTGCCGGCTCCCAGGAGCGCAGTGCAATACCGCAGATCGGATCTCTGTTCCAATCTGCGGCGGCGACGGGGGGGCCTTTGGAAAAAGGGGACCCAGGGTACTTATCCCCGGGACCCCCCTCTTAATCCGGCTCTGGTGGGGGTAACACACCACTAGCATCCCTAGGGGTGGGCCAGCAGCACACACTATATCAGGACATGCATGATATGTCAGTGATGACAGGGGCTGTGACATGATGTGAGGAGTGGAATGGAAGTAGCATGAACCCACACACTGAGAGTTATATAGTGAACGTAAATCATACTTACCTACTTTGAATGTCTCCTCTCTGGGAGAAGCCCGGAGAGGAGACGCTGCAGAAGACTTCAGGGGGCGGGCCGGGCTGTGACATCATCAAGCGTAATTTTAACTCCTTCCCCACTCCACGGACCCGCGAACTCAGGAGACTATCTCTCCATCCTGCCCGCATCACTAGAATGCGAGCAGGATGCGGGAGACTTACCTACTTTTCCGGGGGTGCGGAGGGCTACCCCAAAAAAGTGAGCCTCCCGCAGCTTCCGGGAGAGTAGGCAAGTATGACATAAATTAACGAAAAACTATTATTCTAATTTACCATCCTCATCCCGTAGCGAAGCACGGGTATTCAACTATCTACAATGTTATTTATACTGTGTGTTTAATATTTACATTTATTTTTGTAAACAGACATTCTTAAAATCCCAGGCAACGCCGGGTACTCCAGCTAGTAATATATACAACAGGTTCTTTGCGAAAGTATTAATTATGTGAGAAGTTTGAAATCTGCTTTAGAACAAATGCCATTAAATAACAACAGTTATCAAATAGTGATCCATACTGAGAAGCGTCTGGCAGGAGAACAAGAGACATACAGTAGCATACCTCCCAACTTTCCATTTGTAGAAAGAGGGACACGCGCGGGGAAGCTCACAAAAAAGGTGCGTGGTCTAAGAAAAGGGGCGTGGCTTCACGGAGGACCCGTGATCGTGAGCCGCGCCCCCGTTTTCATCACTGAGGGGGCATGCCCAACACTCTGTGACCAGCTGGCATGCCCCATCTCCCTCTGACTCAAGTGAATAGACGCTGTGCGCATGCGCACAGCGTCTATTCACCTCTGCTCTACTAAGCAGGGCAGCGAGTGCATAAGCCTCCCCACCCCACCCCCACCGCGGGACACTGCGGCCCGCGGGTGGGATAGCGGGACAGTCCCCAAAAAACGGGACTGTCACGCGAAAATCGGGACAGTTGGGAGGTATGGACATAGGGCCTGATTCATTAAGGACTGCAAATGCTTGCAGCAGCTTTACATTTGCAGTCCCCGGCAATGCAAATGCGGGAGGAGGTGCATACCACTTCTTCCCTGTATTTGCGATGCGATTGCATCTCAGATGAACATCGTGACCATTGGTCGAGATGTTCATCTGGCCGCTCCCATCTCTCCCCGCAAATGCCTCTGCCTGTCAATAAGGCAGAGGCGTTCACATACCAGTGCCGCGATCACAGGACCAATTCTGCACATGTGCGTGTGCGCAGGAGCCTAATAGCAGGGAAATTCAGTAGGGATCACTTATACGATCCTTACTGCATCACCCCCATAGTGCTTTCTGCGCATGATAACACACTGCTCATTTTCATGAAAGGTGAAGATGGCGACAGCATTAACATTTCACAAACGATTACAGTTACACGAATCCCCGGTCCCCAAAAAACAGTATTATGTATGCAGCATTACGTGTGAATAATTTACATTGATGCGGTCAACTTTTCAATCAATACTGTGTTGAGATGGTGGCAAAAGTGATATCGGAACGTTTGAATTATTTTAGAACATACCACGAAACTGTGCGTGACGATAATTATATATGGTTTCGAATGACAATAAAGTGCAAGGCCAGTCCTTTAATGTCATTGGTGTGAACTTGACCATCGAGGTCTTCTCTCATGGTCAGTTATACGTGGGTCGCCCCGTATCGGTAATGCCACCAATCAAATCATACTGTAACTGATGACAGTAATAAGATGTGTAATGTGGTTTACAACTCTGTATTTTCAGACTTTTGTAAACAATAAGAAATGAAAAAGAAATTACTAGAAAACATATTAAGACAGACAAGTGAACTAAAAGAGTGGGAAATAATTTTTTTTTACCACTGAATAAAATTTAACACTCGGCAACGACATGTAGGCACTGCTAGCATTATATATAGCCCATGGTAGTTGAGTGTCAGGAATTTAGAATTGCACATTAAAAGCAAAGTGTCAGGGTCTGAGGACAGCACATGGGTATTACAGTGTCAGGAACTCAGTATTGCTCTTGGGTAGCTAACATTAGGTTGCACTTGGGTAGCACAGAGCCAGGAACTCAATACAGCACACTGGTTGAAGCATGTCATGAACAGAGGATAGCACACTAGTAACAGAGTGCCAAGTACACAGAATTGCACATCAACAGCAGAAAACTAAAAACAGAGGTTTGCACACAAGCAACATAGGGGGTCATTTCCGAGTTGATCGCTCGCTAGCAACTTTTTGCATCTCAACCGCGTCTAAACTGCACATGCACATGCACCTCAATGCACAGGTGCGTCGTACTACTATAAAGCGGTTCGTTGCTGAGCGAAAGATTTTACGAAGCATTCCATTCGTACAGCCGAACGCACGGTGATTGACAGGAAGAGGGCATTTATGGATGTCAACTGACCATTTTCTGGGAGTGGTTGGAAAAACGCAGGCGTGTCCAATCGTTGGCAGGGCGGGTGTTTGACGTCAAATCCGGACCAGACACGCCAGATTGCAAGGGCTGAGTAAGTCTAGAGCTACTTAGAAACTGCTCAAAATGTTTTCAGCCCGCTCGGCAACACACGCGTTCGCACACTTGCAAAGCGAAAATACACTCCCCCATAGGCGGCGACTATTTGATCGCAAGCCAGCAAAAAGTTGCTAGCAAGCGATCAACTCTGAATGACCCCCATAGGCCCTCTTCTCTCATAAACCACAACTGGCTTCAAGTCCTGATAAGAAACATTACAGGAATAATTGGGAACAAAAATGAAAAATTAAACGATTTTTACAAGTCTGTTCTGCAGTAGACCCTGCTGATCTAATGAAATCTGGTTTCTTATCTGTTGAATAATAAAAAGCTTAAGAATTTGATGATGTTTGCAATTGTAGACGTCTGACAAGAACATTTAGACTTACTTGAAAGAAAACTACACTACAGTACCTTTTTGTTGTGAAACGTCATCTATATATATATATAACAATGGATCTATGTGTGTATGTATGTATGTTCCAGCATAACTCTGGAATGCCTGGAGCACTTTACACCAAACTTGGTACACATGACTTACAATCTGGAAACAAATACCCTAGGGTTGGGAAGGGGGTGACATGTAAAAATCCATAGTTTTCAGCATAACTCTGGAATGGCTGGAGCAATTTACACAGAGGTACACATGGGTAGGGGCAGAGGCACCCACGTGTAAGGGCAGAGGCACCCATGGGTAAGGGCACAGTCACCTACGGGTAAGGGCAGAGGCACCCACGGGTAAGGGCAGAGGCAGAGCCGGATTAACAATTGGGTGGGTGGAGCTGCAGCTGCAGGCCCCCCCCATTGAAAATAGGCCCACAGCATCTGCTCTTCAGCTGCTGCTATAGACAGGTAAAAAACTTTTCCTGCTACAGCCAGCGGCTGTCCTAAGCCCCACCCACTGAAACTTGTTGGCACAGTAGACTTCAGTAGGTCTCTCCCTGCACTGCATTGTTTGTGACCGCGAAAAAGACTCAGCTCCGTGAATGCAGGCAGGTCGGCCCGGGTGACGGATCCTGAGGCTTCCCCCTCCCTGAACGATAAGTAGGCGGACCCTAGTCAGCAGTGTCCGCCTACTGTTGTCATAGTCATGGCAGCAGACAGTGGTCCTCCTGTCATAAACGCCAGGATCAGGGAATGTCCTCAACGCCGGGATCTGTGACCACGGCATCCTATCATCAGCGCCGTCATCAGTGAGAGCACCGCAAAGTTGCCCGGGGGAACATGCTGTCCGTCTCCCACCTGTAGCAGTGGCCGATCCAGGGGTCAATTATGAGGTACCGGGCTGAGATTCTCCTGGAGTGTCCCTGTCCCGTCCCTCCCTCCACAGTACGATCCTCCACCCCTCCCCCCTACACACGGCACCTTAGATTCCCTCTAGTACAAGTGACATCCCCAATCAACCCCACCAAGTACAAGAAGCACAGGAGGAGCCCCGGCACCCTCTCCTCAGTATAGATGTCACTTTCAATCCCCCTGCACCCTCCTCCCTCGCCATTACAGTCGGCACCTCCAATTTCCCCCATACAGGCAGCAATGCACCGCTGATTCCTCAATCCTCCTAGTACAGGCAGCACCCAAATCCTCCTCACCAGTACACATGGCACCTCTGATTTCCCCACCCCAAAGAGATTGCACCCCACACGCCCCTCACCACTAATTTGTGGCTTTTCAGTACCATGCTGATCTTCATATGAGCCTACTCCAGTCTCCAAGTCTATCAAAATGACTCGATACACACTGGATAAATTTAAAGATACTCATGTTTATAATTGCTTTTGTGTGTGTATAATATATTCAATTAATTTCAGTGTCCCCTGTCAGCAGCTGACACCCCCCCAATGCGATCATACCACAAAGTGTCCCCTAATTTACATGTCAGCATTCCTATACACTTACCTGATGCTTCCTGTTATCCTCCTCCTTTTGTAAAAGTACTATATTTTTTTTCATGTGTTTGATTGCATTGTCTTATAGTTTTATACCCCGAATATTTTTTAAACTGGGCCACATTATAACGTAGCCGATGGGCAGTGTGGACCAGAGGGTGATGATAACAAACCCTTTTATAGAAGGTAAGCAGTAGCCTCATCATGCACCCTCTCACTGGGATACATACGATATCCCGGTAAATGGCATGCTGGCAGCCACATGACCTACACCGGCATCCCGAAGCAGAGAATCCCAACAGAGGTTGGGTAAGTATGTGTACACTACCCACCTAACCCCTAACCCACCCTTCCTGCAGCCTAACCCTAATCTTCCCCCCTCTCACCCGCTGCACGCAGCCTATTCCTAACCCTCCTGGGCGGTGCCTAACACCCCCCCCCCCCTTCCCGCAGCCTAAACCATACCCTCCCACCCTGCAGCCTGAACCTAAAAAGCCCCCCACGGCTTACTATGTAGGAGTTCCGGGATAGGTCGATTGGGATTCCGCCATTCGGGATCCCAGCGCCAGCATTTAAATTCATGTCGGGATGCCTGCATTGGCATTCCGAACAGTGTCGGGATTCCGGCGTCGGCATTTCAACTGGCCGGAAGCTGAAAGCCAGTATTCTGAACGGATCCCCTCTCACCTAGCATTTCATTTATTGTTTGCCAGTCTCTGGATAGGAGATGCTGTAAGTCTCCAGTGCTTCCCTCCAGGGCAGGGTGGGCTGGGCTCAAGAATGAGGTAAACAGCAGGCCAGCAGCTATGCTCTCCATGGTGATAGCCACATGCCACACACCCCATGTGCAGACCATGCTGATCAAACCCACTGTAGCAGCACACAATAGGCCCTTCATAAATTTCAGTTCCAGGCCCTTGTGGACCTTAATCTGGCACTGGGCAGAGGCACCCACAGGTAAGAACAGCGGCACACACGGGTAGGGGCAGAGGCACACATGGATAGGGGCAGAGGGTAGGGGCAGAGGCACCCACAGGTAAGGATAGAGGCACATAAGGGTAGGGGCAGAGCCTGCAGAGGCACCCACAGGTAAGGATAGAGGCACACACGGGTAGGGGCAGAGGCACACACGGGTAGAGGCATAGTCATAGGGGCAGGGCTGGATTAAGACTATGGGGGGCCCAGGGCGCACTTCAGTCAGGGGGGCCCCTAATAAAGAGGCAGGCAGAAGAAGACACACACATACACACACACACATATCCCCACACGGTGCAGCACTCTAGGCAGCTGAAAGAAATACTATAACAGCAGCATATATTTGGTAATGTTTCAGTGCCGTTTATAGGTGACACTTTCTATGTGCTGCTGTTATAGTGTTTATTTCAGCCGCCTGGAGTGCTGCACTATGTGGGGATGTGTGTGATTCAGAGTCTGCGGGCACCCGGCGCTGATGGCTTTATTCTACAGAGAGAGCCAGACACCTTGCTGTGTGTGTGTGTGTGTGTGTGTGTGTGTGTGTGTGTGTGTGTGTGTGTGTGTGTATTATAATGGGTGGGTGGGTGCATGTCAGAGCTGCTTACTGAGAGCATCTGCTCCAATCCACTGGATCCTCTTCTAGATACTTGGTTTTCGATGTCCGAGCCTTCAAATCTGTAGACATGTAAAAGTACAGAATCCTATGAATGTATGAACCCTAGCACTACAGTATGTCAAGTCGGGCCAATATAATATGTCCCAGTCGTTACCACCAGGAGACACATATCTGCATTGCATGGATAGCCATGCAATTTCGTTAGGTGTTCCTGGGAGGTGATTGGATAGTGGTTAATGGCGGTAGACGTGTCAATGTCAGGGACTGCGTCATAAAATGTAGTTCCATTGGCACTGGCAGCCATGATCCAATGGACATTCTGAGCACCAAAGGGATTCTATAATGTCTGATGGTGCAACCGATGTTTGATCGATGGCCCGTCTTCATGCACACATCGACAGATTTGCATTATAGCTGGTGGACGACACATAAGGGCGCCCACCGACTGCGGCATTAGCTTAAAGACGTAGTAGCAGCTGCTGCAGCTACTGCACATCCACCCACCTCCAAATCAGGCTCAAAGGGATATTCAATTACCCCCCGAAGAGACATCTGCAGTATAAACCCCCGATGTTTCTTTGGGTGCTGCAGTTGGGCTATTTGATTTAGTCGGCTGGTAAAAAGTGCATTTTCACCCGAAAACACACAGGTTCAGTGAAACCTGTGTGTTTACGGGTTTACGGCAATACAGTGTTTACGGCAATACAGTACACCCGACAGCAAGGCAGGGTAATTGAATATCCCTTTCAGTATTATATAACCCCACCCCACCACCCAGATAACAGTAATATACCCCCATATTATTAATACACCCCCACCCCCAACTCACCACCCAGATAACAGTAATATACCCCCATAATATTAATACACCCCCACCCCAATAACAGCAATACTGTATAGTCCCCATAATGTTAATACACCCCCATCCTCTTAACATAACCCCCACATATAACATTAATACAACCCCAGACTGTATTAATATACCCCCCTACACTTCCCCATATACTTACCTCAGTAGGAAGTAGGCTGCCTGTTCTCAGCAGACTGCGGAGCTGGAGCTCATGGGGAGAAGGAGAGACAGTCACAGATAGGGTAGAAGAGAGGAGGAGAGGGAAGGGGTGGAGACTAGAGCAGGATAAGCAAAGACTTAGGGATAGAGGAGAGAAGGGGCGGGGCTTCACGGAGCATAGGGGGCGGAGTCTCAGCAGGGGGGGGGAGTGAGCAGAGGCATCCTCACCGCAGCCCATTGGTGGCAGTGGGAGATGACCAGTTCAGCAGCTGTGACTGGCTGCTGCACTCAGTGCTGGCCCCGATGACAGCAGAATGCAGCAGCAGAAGCTGCATGATCGATCTTGGAGCCTAAGTGAAAGATTCCTACGGATCCTCTAGGGGGCCCCTGAGATTTGGGGGGCCCAGGGTAACGTACCCCCTGGGCTCCCCCCTTAATCCGGCTCTGCATAGGGGTAGGAGCAATGGCACCTACAGGTAAGGGCAGATGCACACATTGGTGGGAGCAGAGGCACACACGGGTGGGGGCAGAGGCATACTTTAATGTCGAAACTAAGCAAGGAGACCTAGGGCCCTTTGACATAGAATCAGTCTGCAAAGCTAACATATTTAACATACAGTGGGCAGAGCTTGGCCTATCGTCCCAGCATTTACAGCACTGAGCAGGGCAGCATCAGAGGCGGGGCGGGGCAGAGAAGGCGGCGGATTATTCTCCTCAGCACCAGCATTTTAACAGCATCAATCTGGGGAAGCCCAGAGGTGCGACCTGACGAAGATTGGTATTATTCTTTAAATTCAGCTAGTATCCTATAAATGTCCTACAATAGTATTATTCATTTATATCACTCAAGAGAATTGAGCTGTATTATGGAACACAATGATTACAAAATACCAATATATACACTATATGGACAAAAGTATTTGGCCACACCTGATAATTCTTGAATTCAGGTGTTTCAATCAGACCTGTTGCCACAGGTGTATAAAATCAAGCACCTAGCCATGCAGCTTCCATTTGCAAATATTTGTAATACAAAATGGTTTGTTCTGAAGAGCTCAATGACTTCAAGCATGGTATTGTGAAAGGATGGCATCTTTGCAATAAGACGGTTTGTAAAATTTCATCCCTGCTGGATATTCCGCAGTCAACTGTAAGTGATATTATTAGAAAGTGACAGCATTTAGGAACAACAGCAGCTCAGCCACGAAATGAAAGACCACGTAAAATCACAGAGTGAGGTCAACAACTGCTAAGGCACATGGTGCGTAAAAGTCACCAATGCTCTGCTGATTCCACAGCTGAAGAGTTCCGAACTTCCACTGGCAGTAATGTAAACCCAAAAATTGTGCGGTGGAAGCTTAATGGAGTGGGTTTCCATGACTGAGCAGCTGCATGCAAGCCTCACATCACTAAGTCCAATTGCAAGCATTGAATGGAGTGGTGTAAAGCACACCGACACTGGACTGTGGAGCAGTGGAAATGTGTTCTGTGGAGTGACTGATCACGCTTTGTCATGGTCCGGGTAATTAAACAGACATTCTTACCTCTCAAGTGCCTGTCCAAGCTGTCACTACGCTCCAGGCCCAGTTGCTATCAGCGTGGCCTGCGTCCACTGCATAGTGTGGCAGATCTGCAGCCACATGTAACACAAACATAGTTTCCCTCCTAAACCAAACATGGGGGCTGCCATGTATGTTTCGGTCATCTGATTCCAGTGAGCTTATCCTGAGCATCCTGCTGTTCAGCTGATCATCCCAGCCAATCCCTGCACACTGGCTGCTATAAGAATGCTGGGTAAGGACTGCCTAGTCGCCAGTGCTATGATTGTCATTCCCTGTATGGTTGTTTGCTCTCAGCTGCTTCTCGGTTACCGTGCTCCAGGAGATTCCACTCTGTCCTGAGACCTGAGTTCCATCCAGCTTGCAGCTCTGCATGGCTCATCTGTGTTCCGCCATCGATACTCAGCTCCATTGGTGTTCCGCCATCAATCTCTAGCTCCATCGGTGTTCTGCCATCGATACTCAGCTCCATCGGTGTTCCGCCATCGATACTCAGCCCCATCGGTGTTCCACCATCGATACTCAGCTCCATCGGTGTTCCACCATCGATACTCAGCTCCATCAGTGTTCTGCCATCGATCTCTAGCTCCATCGGTGTTCTGCCATTGATCTAAAGTTCCATCGGTGTTCCGCCATCGATCTAAAGCTACAGTGGTGCTCCGCACCAATATCCAGTATCATCAGTATCCATCTCATCTCCAGTGGTCAGTAACCTTGTGCTCATTCAAATTGGGACTTTATCAATGGTTTACACTGCATCCAAGTCTGCTGCTGTCCTTATTTATGTTGGGACTTCATCAGTGGTTCACACTGCATCTAAAGTTTATTGTTGTGTGCTCACCTATATTGAGACTTCATTAGTGGTTCACACTACATCCGATATTACATCTTGCCATCGATGTTACATCTGCTACAGCATTGCCTCAGTTCCTATGCCTAAGTTACTGCATTATCTGCGATACCGATTATCTGAGTCTATTACCAACTGCCACTAACTATACCATCTTGGGTGCTGAATAAAAGACTTATTTTATTTTACAATCTCTGTTGTTTGGGTCACGCCTCCAGGCCTATGCGCTAGCACACCTCCTCCTGGTCAATGTACAAGAACTTAATCAAAGCTCCCAGGTTCACATACCATTCTGCCCCTATGCCTGAGATCTCTACTGTTCCGAGTCAGACCTCAGGCGTGACACGCTTCTCTGTTTGGAAGTCAAATGGGTGAGTCTGGGTTTGGCGGATGCAGGGAGAACGTTACTTGCCTGACTGCATTATTGCAACTGTGAAGTTTGGTGGAGGACAGATAATTGTATGGGGCTGTTTTTCAGGGTTTGGGCTAGGCTCCTTATCTGCAGTGAAGGGAAATCTTAATGCTTCAGTATACCAAGACATTTTGGCCAATGCTATGCTTCCAACTTTGTGGCAACAGTTTGAGGAGCAATCCGGTCTCTAGGTCGACAGTAACTAGGTTGACACTATCTAGGTCGACCACTATTGGTCGACAGTAACTAGGTCAACAGGGTTTCTAGGTTGACAGGGTCTCTAGGTCGACATGTTCTAGATCGACAGGTCAAAAGGTCGACATGAGTTTTTCATGATTATTTTTTTCTTTTTTTGAACCTTTTCATACTTAACGATCCACGTGGATTACGATTGGAACGGTAGCATGGAAGCAATGCGAGGGGACACGGTGCACTAATTGGGGTTCCCGGTCACTCTACGAAGAAAACGACACCCAAAAAAACAAAAACAAAAACCTCATGTCTACCTTTTGACCTGTCTACCTAGACCATGTCGACCTAAATACCCTGTTGACCTACAGACCCTGTCGACCAGTAGTGGTCGACCGAGACACTGTCAACCTAGTTACTATCTACCTTCCATACCACACCCATTTGAGGAAGACCTTTTTCTATATCAACATGACTGTGTCACACTCGGCGTAAGTTGGGGTTCCGACAACAGAGCTTTGGCTGAAGGGACAGCTGCCTGTGAAGGGATTAGACGAAGTGGCCGAATGTAGTTCCTACTCATGGGGTGGAGACCTTAGTAAAAGAGAAGTAGGAGGGTAACTGCAGTTTTAATGAGAAGTAAACTATACACGGATACTTTAGGGATTGAAAGACACTGAATTAAAGAACTGGAGTCTATGGTTAATGATTTGAAAAGAGGCTGAAGAACTCTGGTTTTGAATTGAAGACTGTGGCTTGTGATTGAAAGACAAGGCTGAAGAACTCTGACTTGGAAGAAATGAGGACTGTGTCTTGTGATTGAAAGACGAGGCTGAAGAACTCTGACTTTGAAGAAATTAAGACTGGCTTATGA
Organism: Pseudophryne corroboree; assembly: GCF_028390025.1. NCBI lineage: Eukaryota > Metazoa > Chordata > Amphibia > Anura > Myobatrachidae > Pseudophryne > Pseudophryne corroboree. Next base: position 210,562,412 of record NC_086453.1, on the reverse strand, counting down.
TTGAAAGACGAGGCTGAAGAACTCTGACTTTGAAAAAATAAAGACTGTGGCTTGTGATCGAAAGACATCCGAGGGAACCACCTTTAGCACCCGAAGCTTCCTCTACAGCCTGGGACCTTGTGAGCACTCCATGAGTGGTGACAGGCTTTAAACAATGGGACTGTAGCAGCGATAGGTAACTGACAGACAATAGCAACCAGGGCACCCGGAGCAATCTGGGAGCACAGAGCTAGAGCACCTTTCACAAGAAAGTAACTTGAAGCACTGGAATCCTTTCTCTGAGCCAGCCCCTTTTATAACGGAAGACTACACTGGATTGGCTGGGAATTCCCATTGGCAGAACACAGATCTTCTACATGGTGGCCCCCAGCACAGGGGATATTCACAGCTGCAGCACACAGCTTACCTAGCTCCGGCCTTTGGCTTCCGAATGCTGTGTATCCGCCAGAGGACCCGGCTCTCCAGACCCCGGCCCCTGGCCTCCAGAAGCCGCACACATGTCCTGGAGAACCCTGCCGCAAACAGCTCCCCGCCACCGCAGCCGTGTCAACCACCAGGAAGGTAACCCCCGGTGGACCATGCCAGAGGAAAGACTCTGGATGCTGACAAACTGTGCGCCAGTGCACAAAACAAGAACTTTAAAGTCATGGTTTGATAAGTTCAGTGTGGAAAAACTTGACTGGCCCGCACAGAGGGGGTAATTCAGATCTGATCGCTGCTGTGCGTTTTTGCTCAGCACCGATCAGGTCCAAACTGCACATGCGTATGCACCGCAATGCGCAGGCGAGTTGGACAGCTACAACGGGTATAGTCGATCATCGACGGAATGGTGCAAAGTATCCATTCGCACGGGCTTACGCAAGGTGATTGACAGGCTGTTTGTGGGTGGCAACTGTCTGTTTACAGGGAGTGTCCGTAAAAACGCAGGCGTGTCAGCTCTGGCCCCGATCAGCAGGATTCAGTCGCACTGGAAGAGTAAGTCCTGGGCTGCGCAGAGACTGCACAAACTGATTATTAGCAGCTCTGCTACCACATAGGAATGCACACTTGCACAGCGAAAATACACTCCTCCTGTAGGTGGCGACTATCTGATAGCAGGGCTGCAAAAAACGCAGCCCAGCGATCAGATCTGAATTATCCCCAGAGTCCTGACCTCAACCCCTTCGAGAACCTTTGGGATGAACTGGAACAGAGACTGTGAGCCATCCAACATCAGAGCCTGAACTCATAAATGCTCTACAGAATGAAAGGGCACAAATTCCCACAGAAACACTCCAAAATCTCATGGAAAGCCTTCCAAGAAGGGGGGACCAAATCCATTTTACTATATTAATGTATATATATATTTTCATACAGTGTCATTACAGTCCCTGTTGATGTAATGGTCAGGCGTCCGAATACTTTTGTCCATATAGTACTGTAAATACTGTACTATATTACTCATATTACTCAGATAATTATGCACAGGAATAACCAACGTGGTTGTACAGATAAAGCCACACTAATCGTAGCTCCATCTGCGACTAGGTGGGCCCAGAGAGGCTCACTGCTGGGAACGAATGATAAGTGAGTGCGTCATAGATGCGCACGCACCCCATTCAAAGTGAATGGGGGCATCTCTGTATGCTCAACAGCATGCCGAGGCGCAGGCACGCCTCGGCACGCCGCGAACCCCTGCCTGCGATGCAGCATCTGTAGGTGGTGCCGTAGCTATTAGGCCTGGATCAACTCATGCTATGATAGACTGTAATTCCTAGCCAGTCGAGGATGGAGAGGCCCATGAGCATGTGTATACGTATGGTCTATCTGTTCATTATCATAGTATTGCCAGGCTTCCGTAGCCTACTACTGTTCCTGCTGTATATACAGATGGCTTGTGATGCCCTCATTCTGGATTAGCACCCCACCCACTGCCTCTCAGGCTTTCAAACAGGGAACTGATTTATCACTCCTATCCCTTATTTCTGTGATGTCCTGGGGTGGTATGGCTGGGGAAGTTTGAGGGTGCTCTGCGCCCCAGAGGTGAACCCCTAAAATGTTAGGGACCTGTCCGATAAGGTCACGGTGAAGTAGGTGGGCAGGCTCATACATTGGCCAATATATGCCAAAAACATTGGATATGATGGTTGTTTTCATTTTAATGGTGTATGGTGCACCTACACTTGTGTTCGTATATTGTAGTAATAAATCACAGCAAGGTAGCACATCCCATTATAAGAAGCTAAGGTGTGCAGTCCAGGCCCCCTCTCCACAATATAGTCTATACTAGCTTAATAACCATGCTTCGCTACGGAATTGAAAGAATAATGCCAATCTTTGTCAGGCCGCACCGCTGGGCTTCCCCGGATTGATGCAGTCAAAATGCTGGTGCTGAAGAGAATAATCCGCCTCCTTCTCTGCCCCGCCCCGCCTCTGATGCTGCCCTGTTCTGTGCTGTAAATGCTGGGATGACAGGCCAAGCTCCGCCTGCTGTATGTTAAATATGTTAGCTTTGCAGGATGACTATGTCAAAGGGCCCTAGGTCTCCTTGCTTAGTTTCGACACTAAAGTATGCCTCTGCCCCCACCCATGTGTGCCTCTACCCTTCCTGTGTGCGCATCTTCCCTTACCAGTGGGTGCCTCTGCTCCTACCTGTATGCTTATGCCCCTACCTGTGTGTGCCTTTGCCCCTACCCATGTGTGCCTCTATCCTTACCTGTGGGTGCCTCTGCCTCTACCTGTGGGTGCCTCTGCCCCTACTTGTGTGTGCCTCTATCCTTACCTGTGGGTACCTCTGCCCCTACCCGTATGTGCTTTTGCCCCTACCCGTGTATGCCTCTGCCCTTACCCGAGTGTGTCTCTATACTTACCTGTGGGTGCCTCTTCCCCTACCCATGTGTGCCTCTGCCCCTACTCGTGGGTGCCTCTGCCCTTACTTGTGGGTTCCTGTGCCCCTACTCGTGTGTGCCTCTGCCCTTACATGTGGGTTCCTGTGACCCTACTCATGTGTGCCTCTGCCCCTACCCGTGGGTGCCTCTGCCCTTACACATGTGTGCCTCTGTGTAAATTGCTCCAGCCATTCCAGAGTTATGCCGAAAATTTGGGATTTTTATATGTCACCCCCTTACCTCGCCCACCCCTAGGGGTGCTAGGGGTGTCTTACCCACACAATTTTTATTTCCAGATTGTAAGTCATATGTATACCAAGTTTGGTGTAAATTGCTCCAGGCATTCCAGAGTTATGCCAAAAACTATGGATTTTTACATGTCACCCCCTTTCCATCCCCACCCCTAGGGGTGCTTGGGGTGTCTTACCCCCACAATATTTTTTGCCATATTGTAAGTCATGTATACCAAGTTTGGTGTAAATTGCTCCAGGCATTCCAGAGTTATGCCGAAAACTATGTATTTTTACATGTCACCACTTTCCCACCCCCACCCCTAGGGGTGCTTGGGGTGTCTTACCCCCACAGTATTTGTTTCCAGATTGTAAGTGATACAGTATGTGTACCAAGTTTGGTGTAAATTGCTCAAGGCATTCCAGAGTTATGCTGGAACATCATACTTGCCTACCTGACCCTCTCCGTGAGGGAGAAAATGCTCTGTTCCTGGACTTTCCTGGTTATGTATGATTGCCATCACCTGTGGTGAGCTAGTTAATTGATAAGAAAGGTGTTTCACCACAGAACTATTAACTATTAACACAGAACATAGAACTATTTTTATATATATATAGATTATGTGTGTATACACACAGAGGGCTTGGGACGCCCTCATTCTGGATTAGCACCCCACTCACTGCCTCTCAGACTTTTAAACAGGGAACTCACATATGCTGACTGCACAAATGCTATAGGTAAGATCATCTCAATTGTATACAGAGTCATTATGGGGGTGAGCTTTTGGGGCATGGGACTCCTTGGATTGCTCTGGCTGGAACACTTTGTGGCATCACCACCTTACATTTATTTTTAACACCTATATCACCCTGTGTTTTTTTTTTTTCATTTATGTAGCATTTTTCACACATATTTTACACTTGTAACACTGATCAGGTAACCTCACTTTCTCAAGGAGGGACAGAATGATCTGCTTCTGGACTTCCCTCTTAATTTATGATTGCCCTCACCTATAGTGAAACACCTTTCTTATCCATTAACCAGTTCAACCCAGGTGCCGGCAATCATAAATGAAGCTAAAAGTCCAGAAGCAGAGCATTGTGTCCCTCCTGGAGAGGGTCATGTTGTGAGGTATGCATACCTCCCAACATGACCCTCTCCAGGAGGGACACAATGCTCTGCTTCTGGACTTTTCTCCTAATTTATGATTGCCGGCACCTGTGTTGAATGGGTTAATAGATGAGAAAGGTGTTTCAGCACAGGTGCTGGCAATCATAAATTAAGAGGGAAGTCCAGGAGCAGAGCATTCTGTCCCTCCTGGAGAGGGTCATGTTGGGAGGTATGGGTATGTATTAGGCTTATTATGAACAAGGGCTGGGGCACTACTGTATGGGTTATTATGGGCGTTATTGCAGAGGACATTACTCTGTGACATAAAATTAATTAGGACATGACTATGGGGCATAAAATGAAGTAGGGAAATACCAGACATAAAGTTGACAAACACTGAGGAGAGAGATGTCTCTCCAGAAACATTCGGACTGGGGCCCTTCAAAATTCATATTGAATGCACTGCACAGGAAAACTATAACCATAAGGAAAAATCTAGTTGTTTCTGCATTTTTAATGATTGCTGCTTTAAATCTAGCAGCTAAATTGCATAAATCCCACTGGTGCTTGCAACTCACAGGATATTTATATTTGGGATTTCACCTCTGTTAGCAACATTGTGGCCTCTTTGTTTTAAAATGAACTTGAAAACATACTTGCCTACCTGACCCTCTCCATGAGGAGAAAATGCTCTGTTCCTGGACTTACCTGGTAATGTATGATTGCCATCACCTGTGGTGAAACACCTTTCTTATCAATTAACTAGCTCCCCACAGGTGGTGGCAATCATACATTACCAGGAAAGTCCAGGAACAGAGCATTTTCTCCCTCATGGAGAGGGTCAGATAGGCAAGTATGCTCTAAAATGAAGCACATAAATACCCAAACTTGCATGAACACATGAAAAAGCACAATAGGTAGTCAAATGCAGAGCCACAAATAAAAGCATCTGTACGTGCATGCTAAAGGCAATTTGCACATGGGGACAAACCATACTTGCCTACCTGACCCTCTCCATGAGGGAGAAAATGCTCTGTTCCTGGACTTTCCTGGTAATGTATGATTGCCATCACCTGTGGTGAGCTAGGTAATAGATAAGAAAGGTGTTTCACCACAGGTGATGGCAATCATACATTACGAGGAAAGTCCAGAAACAGCATTTTCTCCCTCATGGGGAGGGTCAGGTAGGCAAGTATGGGACAAACATGCAGCCTACATTCCAAAAGCATGTTCATGTAAATAAACCCTAAACAATTCAAGAAATGTTCCATGGGAATTGTGTATTTGCCTACAGAAATATAGGAGATGGGTCCCATTAGTGGGACATTATTACCTGATTTGAAGTTCACTAATTCTTTTGTGAATTTGTATTTAGTGATAGTAAACTGAGGTAGCTCCAGTTTATCCAGTCCATGGATCTGTTCCTGGTTTTCTGACCAGTTGTAGAGGATGTCTTCTGCTGAATAGCCATCTAGATACAGTATTATATTAGCGTATTACACACCACCATACTGAATATAAATGACGTTTGTACATGGATTGTATGACATGTAGGAAGTTGTATAACCTAGCCAAACAAGCATTATACACAGCATAAAGCTAGGTACACACTTGTACAATCATACTTTCAATGCGATTTTACTTGTGATATTAGTTATGTTCAGAAGTCCCAATCAGTGCTGATTGTGATCCCATGAAACTATCTGTCTAAAAAAATCAGATGAAAAGATTGTGACAATACAGATTTCTGGCTATGGAACTGTATAAATTGCATACCCATTTCACATTTTGTACAATATAAAATCTGATAAATACAGTGCTGAAAATAGGGTGGTACGGGGTGGTACAGAGTACCATTAAGAAATATGGTGGTGGTATTCAGTACCACCAGCCCACCACTGGGGCATAATTTATAAGGGGCATTTTTGTGTGTGGGACATAAAATGGTGTCAGTGGCATAACTCTGTGTGGCATAATGTGTAATGGGCATTTGGGTGTGTGGCATAATGTGTAATGGGTGTTACGGCATCTGGCATAATGTGTAATGGGCATTATGGTGTGGCATAAAGTGAAATAAGCATTACAGTGTGTGACATAATGTGAAATGGGCATTACGGTGTCTGGCATAATGTGAAATGGGCATCACAGTGTTTGGCATAATGTGTAAGGGACATAATGTGGCCATGCCGCTATTGTCATGTAGCCACTTCCCTAGTTTCATATGACCATGCCCCCTCATGACACGTGACCATGCCCTTTTTTACTATCCGTACCACTAAGAAAAATTTTCTACTTGCACCATTGAATAAATATAAACTGCACCTAAAACCTGATCTTCAGATATGACCAGTTTTCTTCTGAGAAACATGATCAAAGGTGCGTACACCCACTTTTAAGTTATCGAATGAAGGGGTCAGGAAGTGAAAAAACAGTCTGACGATTGTATAGGTGTGTACCTAGCTTTACTCTCTCACTTCACAGTTTTACCCTAGTAAAAATGTATCCCTTCTTAATAAGTAATTGATAAATTTGTTGAAATAAAAAATTAGAGTATACTTATTCAACTAAGTAAAAAGATAGGAAACATCAACAGAAAAAATAATAACCTTCAGTAATCATTATCATATGAATGGGTGGGTCATTTTGTCATATAAGAATAATAGCACATACCTCCCAACAATTAGACTTGCAAAGTCAAGACAAAATAAGCTCCGCCTCATACACCTGATATTTAAGCGAAACTGCTCACTTTCATGTAAACTCTTGCTCTTTAAAGGTCCATGAATCATGTGAGTTAGGCGGTATAGCAGCAAGTAGTGGCTTCTTTTGGGGACCATCTTCATACACTTATCTCCTATAGACTGTGGAGGCAGCAAGCAACTTGGTGGGCTAAGCCAGCCATTCACAGAAACCAGGGCAAAAAAGATGCATGCAGTGATATCACTTTATGTCTCATTGATATAATGGTTTCCTGGTACTTTAATAACATGGGTTATCATAAATATTGTTTTATGTGCTTCCAGTGTACACAGAGGTAGACAGAGTACTGAAGCCAATAACTTCCAAGAAGAAATTTAGTATCTACAGTGTGACCTCTATCACCTTCCTGGCCAGCTATCTTCAGTTTTGCATTCTCGAAAATTAATTGTTTAACAAAATAATAAGTTCCTGGTCCATTCATTTTTCACCATTATCTATTAAACTGTACAGGTTCAGACAGTAACCCAATGGCATTCTAGAAAATGTATTGTTTAAAAAAAGAAGAAGTTCCCGGTCCATTAAGTCTTCACCATTATCTCCTGCAGTGTACAGGTTGAGGTAGCAACCCAATGGCATTTCCCACAATTTCACATTAAAAAAATGGAGGAAATAGCTAATTGTAAATTAAATGTGAGAAATGCGGTCAGTTGCTGGTGAAATAATTACTCATAATTAGTAATTAATTAAAAAATTACGTAGTTATGGCAGACTTACCGTTGATAACTCTACTTCTTCTAAGTCCACAGTATCCACAGGATAAACATTGGGATATGAGGTAGCGTCAGCGGATTGGCACCAACAATCAAAGCTTTCAGACTCCCAGAATGCAACTGGCCAGTCCCCTATTTTCCCACCTCCTGGTTCAGGCAATTCAGTTGTTTTCCAAAGCTTAAGGCAGGAGCATCATAGAGAACCCTAATCAGGTGAGAAGAACACACATGCACACACTTCCGTACAAGAAGGAAGAGGTTAGTAGGTGAAAGGATCCTCAAATCAGGTGCGTCGGTGGGATCCCTGTGGATACTGTGGACTTAGGAGAAATAGAGTTATCGACGGTAAGTCTACCATAACTACGTATTTCTCCTGCAGTGTCCACGGGTTATCCACAGCATAAACATTGGGATGTCCCAAAGAAATTTAGTGGTGTGGACGCTCCTGATTGGACCGGAGAATCCTTCGCCCGAATTCAGCGTCCTAGGAGGCAAAGGTATCTAAGGCATAATGTCTAATGAATGTATTAATGGAATACCATGTGGCTGCCTTTACAAATCTGTTCAGGTGAAGCACCATGTTGTGTTGCCCATGATGGACCTACCTTATGAGTAGAGTGAGCAGAGACATTAGCCGGAATAGGGAGATCAGCTTGAGAATATGCTACTGAAATCGTCATTCGAATCCACCTCGCCAGTGTCTGCTTGTCAGCAGGCCATCCTCTCTTACAAAATCCGTAGAGAATGAAGAGAGCCTCTGTCTTTCTGATGGCACTGGCACGATCAACGAAGATCCTTAAGGCACGGACTACGTCCAATGATGCATCTACCGCTGAAATGTCCAGCCCTTGAAAAGCTGGAACTACAATTTCTTTGTTAAGGTGGAATTTAGACACCACCTTAGGAAGATAACCAGATTTGGTTCTGAGAACCGCTTTATCTGGATAAAAAAAATCAGAAAAGGAGGGCGACATAATAATGCCCCTAAATCTGAAACTCTTCTAGCTGAGGAAATAGCCAGTAGAAAGAGAACTTTAGCTGTCAGCCATTTCGGATTCATTTGCTTCAGTGGTTCAAATCGGGCAACTTGAAGCGCCTTTAAGACTAAACTTAAGTCCCAAGGCACTGTAAGAGGAACAAACAGAGGTTGGATGTGAAGCATTCCCTGGAAAAAAGTGCACACATCCTGTAGGTTAGCAATTTCTTTTGGAACCATACAGTCAATGCTGACACTTGCACTCTCAAGGAAGCAACCAGTAGACCTTTGTCCATTCCTGCCTGAAGACTCTGGAAACTCTGAATGACCTAGGGCAGAGGTTCCCAAACTGTGTGCCGTGGCTCTCTGGGGTGCCTTGGACACTTGCAGGGGTGCCCTGGGTTGGTTGTCCAGGACCAATTCAAATTATTCATGGTCAATATAATAGGCAAAACCAGTGCTGGTGGCTGCCAGTCATAAAATATGTGGCCAAACAGAAGCAAATCTTGTCCCTCACCACACAACTGACCCTAAGGATGACATATAAACGCAATCTACTTAATGTAATATTTCTTTCTAAATTTCTCAATAAGAAATTTTTGGCCTAGGGGTGCCGTGAAAAAAATTCTGATATTCTAGGGCGCCGTGATTCAAAAAAGTTTGGAAACCACTGACCTAGGGTCAAATTTCAAGTCACTGAACCACTGAATATAGGTTTGCCATATTCGGTGATAAATGCGAGCTGAGGATGGTTTCCTTGCTCTGAGCATTGTTTAAATTACCTTTTGTGAGAATCCTCTTGCTTTCAGGATGGAAGTCACAAGAGCCACGCCGTCAAAGACAGTCAATCCAGGTGCTTGTAATAGCAAGGACTCTGAGACAGTAGATCTGGACACTGGGGGAGTAGAAATGGAGCATCTATCGACAGCCTCTGCAGATCTGTGTACCAATATCTTCTGGGCCAAGCCGGAGCTATTAGTATCATGTTGCCCTATACTTGTTTTACCTTTCGCATCACCCTGGGTAACAGGGCAATCGGTGGAAACACATAAGCCAGACGAAAGTCCCATCTTACTGACAGGGCATCCACAAAGGCCACTTCTGGGATCCTTTGCTCTTGACCCGTTTGCTGGAACCTTGATGTTCTGACGGGACGCCATGAGATCTATCTCCAGTAACCCCCACTTTTCTACCAGAACCTGGAAGACCTCGGGGTACAAAGCCCATTCGTTTGCATGAATGGTGCGTCGACTGAGAAAATCCACTTCCCAGTTTAGAATTGCCGGAATGAACACTGCGGACAAGGCTGAATGATGAAGTTCTGCCCACCTTAATGTGCGGCTTACCTCCTTCATTGCTTTTTGGTTGCGAGTACCTCCCTGTCCACTGTCCTTGGAAGCAACTTCTTCCTGACACTGCTCCCCAGCCCTGAAGACTGGCATCCATTGTCAGAACTTCCCAGGGACCAATTCAGCCCTGATTGCAAAACCATGTGCACTGCGGGAGGCGAAGAGGAGGGGGGGGGGCAGATATAACATGCAGAGAGAGTTAGATTTGGGTGGGGTGTGTTCAAACTGAAATCTAAATTGCAGTGTAAAAGTAAAGTGGACAGTATTTACCCTGCAAAGAAACAAAATAACCCACCCAAATCTAACTCTCTCTGTAAATGTTAAATCTGCCCCACCTGCAGTGCACATGGTTTTGCGCATCTGCAAAAAAATTTGCTGCTACGATCTGGTCTGAATTACCCCCCAATCTGATATCCAAAAGGGTCTCCCTTTGTCCAGATGGGATGTCTGTAGCCACCAGGCTAATGATCTCCTTACTTCCAGAGGTAGGACCATAGATGCCATTTTTATTGTCTGATGTAAATCATTTCATTTGGAAAGGATCAGACGTTGTAGAGGCCTCGAGTGGAATTGAGCATACTCCACCATGTCGAATGTCGACACCATAGATCCCATCACACGCATTGCTGCATGAATGGATACCCAAAATACTGTCTAATTCTTGACCAAAAAGAATATCCCCAGTAAAAGGCAAAGACTCCAGAACCTTCTTGGATTCTGAATCAGCTTTCCAAGTACGTAGCCAAAATGCTTTGCGAGCTGCTACTGCTAAGGCTGATGCTTGAGAGCCAACTGTACCCATATCCAAGGCTGCTTTTGCCATAAAAATAGCTGCCTGTTTTATATGTGCAATATGGGATTTTTGCTCTCTAGATACCAATGAAAGATCATCCTCCAATGCATCAACCCAGGCTGCCACTGCTTTTGCCACCCAGGCTGAAGCCATGGCTGGTCTTACGATTGCCCCAGACACGGAGAAAATGGTTTTAAAAAACCCAGCAATTTTCCTATCCGTGAAACCATTTAATGCTGTTGAAGGCAGAGGTAATATAGATTTTCGCACCAATCGAATGACATGCATATCTACTTTGGGAGCCATCTCCCTTTTTAAACAGTCCCCAGCTGGGAGAGGATATTGGGAATTTCATTTATTTGAAATTCTAAACTTCTTACCGGGTGTTACCCAAGATTCTTGCATAATATCCGTCAGCTGCTCTGACCCAGGAATTTCAGTCCTAACTGTTTTGGGACGTTTAAACACAGGTGCCTTAGATTTTAACAAAGGCACTGCTGCCTCCTCTAAGGATAGAATGGCTTTCATAGCACTAATTAGCTCAGGTATGTCCACTGAGCTGCCTTCATCCTCGTCTCTGTATGCAGACCCAAAGTGTGATGAGACCTCATCCTCCGACGAGTCCCCATCTGAAACATGTGTAGACTGTGAAGATGTTGTTTCATGTCTATGTGATTTATTCACTGGCCTTTCAGCCTGTTTTTGTTGAAAGGCTGCAGATTCCTGGACTGGATGTGATAAACCCCAGGGGCAATGTTGCATGTAAGGGTTAATAGGGTAACCTATCCCTGGTATAGGAGCTCAGGGGCAAACACAGGATTTATTTAGGGGGGTTTCCATGGGTGGGTATCTGTGAATGTGTGTGTGTGTGTATATATATATATATATATATATATATATATATCTCAAACAAATACTCTCCCTCTGCGCTAATTAGTTCAGACTGTCACCTTAAGTAAAGCACGAAATATTTGGTACAGGCAGCCTACTTCAACTAAGTCCCCTGTTAGAAGGAACTGGAAATAAAGATATACAACAATAGAAGAATTGGCGCCAAGGGGTCGTATCAACTCCCAATTTTTAGCCCTTAAATGGTTAACACTTTTTAAAATAAGGTAACATGTTCCATCATAAAACATTTATTAAAAAACACATTCAAATTGATACAGAGATGTATTATTCCACACTTTAAGCTGTATGACTCTTAGCGTTGTATACAAATGCGGATGGATCACAACAGTCTCCTCCTTCTCCTTAAAGTTGGTTCGGAGATAACATCACAACATAGACAATCCAACGCGTTTCACCTTATACAAAAGACTTCATCAGGGGTACATCTCATAACAGGAACGTGTAGTCGTTCATACGGATAGTATAATACGAAAAGACTTGTTCATACGTGCATGGTGGAAATTCCTATACCTCACCGAGGCTTTCTGATAAACAACCAGCGCGGCCTTATGGGGAGACAACTTGTGTAAGAAAAATTTTGAAACCCAGGTACTGAAAGGTCACTTAGATAGGAAACCTTCTATGAATCTGCAGTGGAAGCTCAGTACCTGAGCACAGGTACTGAGCTTCCACTGCAGATTCATAGGTTTCCTATGAATAAGTGTTAACCATTTAAGGGTTAAAAATTGGGAGTTGATACGACCCCTTGGCGCCAATTCTTCTATTGTGGTGTGTGTGTGTATATATATATATTTATATATATATATATATATGCACACACACACATATAGATAGATATGTGTATCTATCTATCTCTCTCTCTCTCTCTATATATATATATATATATATATATGGATTCAGTTAAAATGTCGGCTGTCAGCATCCCGGTGTTCGAGAGACCGACATGTCAGAATCCCGACAGCCGGTGAAATACCGACAAACGGAAACCCTATATCCACAGGGTATTCCCACTCGGTTGCTCCAAGCCACCAACCGAGTGGGAATATAACCCATGGAGAGCGAAGCGAGCAACCGCGCCTGCAGCGAGCCCGCGAGTGTTCTCGCCACCTCGCTTCCGACAGACGGGATGCCACTGTCGGTATACTGACAGCCGGCATCCTGTGTGCTGGTAAAACATACTGATTTTTTTATATATATGCATATATATATAAAATTGATATGCAGTATATATCTATGGGTGTAGTATGGCTGACCGACGCCGGGATCCCGGCAGCATACCGACGCCGGGATCTCGGCGGGGAGGGGCGAGTGCAGCAAGCCCCTTGCGGGCTTGCTGCGCTCGCCACGCTGCGGGCTCTGTGGCGACCTGCGGTCACCACGGGTTCTATTCCCACTCTATGGGTGTCGTGGACACCCACGAGTGGAAATAGTCCCTGTTGGTCGGCATGCCGACCATTGGGATAGCGAGCCTTCGGGACGATGGAGGAGGTCATGTGACTGTCGGTCAGCAGACCGCCGGTCACATGAATACCACCCATACCTACATACATAAAGTACATACATTGACGTGTGTGTGTGTGTGTGTGTGTGTGTGTGTGTATGTATATATATATATATATATATATACACATACACAAACACACACACACACACATTTATACTACACACATTCATACATACACAAATACACATACATCCCTGTAAATACATACATATGATACACAGTCACACACATTTCATATACAGTATTGGTGGTATACTGTACATACCACCAGCGACTGGGAGCAGTGGGAGGCGGGAGCAGACTGCCGGTTCAGTGAGACGGAAGAGAGCTGCTGCGGCTGAGCATACGCATCCAGCAGCTCTCCCCAGACTTTGTCTGTGCAGAGAGCTACGTAGCTCTCTACTGCTGCAGTAGCTCCGTGGTCGCGATTGCGATCGTGATTGCGGCTTTTGCTGAGACGGACGCACTACTGTCTCCGTCTCACAAATAAACATTTGGCTCATCAGGGGGAGGGGGGTTTCCAGGTACTCGGAAACCCCCCTGTGTGCGCTACTGGAGCTGGCATTATCCGCTAACCTATACTGGATAATGTCTGTGCAAATGTAGCCCATGGGGGTTCAACTTGAACCTGTGCCTGCCTTGGATTATTCAGGAGGCTTTGATTAAAGCTAAAACAGTTTGCACGTAATCTATTTTGAACCAGATCCTGAGAGGTTAACCCCGCAAGACAAACATGAAATCAGTGTTGGTGCTGCTGTGGAGAATGTATCCTCCTCACCCTTGCCTCTCTTAGGGGGTCATTCCGAGTTGATCGCTCGCTAGCTTTTTTTTGCAGCGCTGCGAACAGATAGTTGCTGCCTATAGGGGAATGTATGTTTCCTTTGCAAGTTTGCGAACGCATGTGCATCCGAGCACTACAAAATAGTTTTGTGCAGTTTCTGAGTAGCTCAGAACTTACTCAGCCGCTGCGATCACTTCAGCCTGTTCTTGTCCAGAATTTACGTCAGACACCCGCCCTGCAAACGCTTGGACACGCCTGCGTTTTTCCAACCGCTCCCAGAAAACGGTCAGTTGACACCCACAAATGCCCTCTTCCTGTCAATCTCCTTGTGATCGGCTGTGCAAATGGATTCTTCGTTAAATCCATCGCTCAGCAATGATCCGCTTTGTACCCGTATGAAGCGCCTGTGCATTGCGGTGCATACATATGCGCAGTAGTGACCTGATCGCAGCGCCACGAAAAATCCTAGCGTGCAATCAGGTCGGAAATGACCCCCTTAGACATGATAACTAAATCACACACCTGTACAGTGTTACTACACAATTTGTGACTGAAATAACTTTAAAACCTGTTAAAGTGACATACAATCCGATCCCTCCCTGCTTTACATCGGCATTGAGGATCGGAATACACAGAAACAGTAAAGTCAGCAATCAAACTAGCAATAAGTCACAGGTTATACTTTAGTATAATAAGCAATAATAATAAGCAATATGAGCACATATTCAACTACAGATACATTTCAAGTATGAAGGAGAAACATAGAGGGTCATTCCGAGTTGATCGCTCGTTGCAGATTTTCGCAACGGAGCGGTTAAGGCTAAAATGTGCATGCGCATGGTATGAAGTGCGCATGCGCTAAGTATTTTAACACAAAACTTAGTAGATTTACTCACGTCTGAACGAAGAATTTTAATCGTTGAAGTGATCAGAGTGTGATTGACAGGAATTGGGTGTTTCTGGGCGGAAACTGGCCGTTTTCTGGGAGTGTGCGGAAAAACGCAGGCGTGCCAGGAAAAAACGCGGGAGTGTCTGGAGAAACGGGGGAGTGCCTGGCCGAACGCAGGGCGTGTTTGTCACGTCAAACCAGGAACGAAACGGCCTGAGCTGATCGCAATCTGTGAGTAGGTCTGGAGCTACTCAGAAACTGCTAAGAATTTTCTATTCGTAATTCTGCTAATCTTTCGTTCGCAATTCTGCTATGCTAAGATACACTCCCAGAGGGCAGCGGCCTAGCGTGTGCAATGCTGCTAAAATCTGCTAGCGAGCGAACAACTCGGAATGACCCCCATAGTAATGCATTACCTTAAAAAGGACTTTTAAACGTATTCAGTCGCACAGCGAAAGAAACAGCAGCAATATATCAGGCACTTATCCAACTACTCGTACCCAAAGGTAGGTAGAGACTTAGGGGGACATATACTAAGCAGTGATAAAAGTGGAGAACTGAGCCAGTGGAAAAGTTGCCCAAAGCAACCAATCAGCATTGATGTAACATTTCTAATTTGAATACTTTAAAAGTATAGAGAGCAGCTGATTGGTTGCCATGGGTAACTTCTCCACTGGCTCCCCCCTGCACTTTTTGCTGTATCACCTGGCTCAGGAAAGTCGAATACAGGGAGACTTCACCCCGCTTCCAGGATCGATCAATACGTTAATGAACGCTGAGTGGATCCATACGCTAAAAGTGTACACAAACGCCCAGTGAACCTACAGTGAACACAGACGCCCAAGTGAACACCAACGCACCAATCATACAGCCGCCAAAGCTGTGACTGGGTCCTTTTTAGACACGCAGAGTCTCAGACGGAAGCGGGAAATCAGTTCATGGTGGGAAACTCGGGGGAAACTGTTCATAAACCGGGGGTGGGGAGACCAGGGGAGCATCTTACTCACCACTGCTGACATCAACCCCAGGGATCGCGGCCTGACACTAATCCTTGGAGCCTATGATCCCTGAGGCCTAGTGCTGGTGCACTCACGTTGGCAGCTGCGTCAGCTGCTGTTCGGTAGTCTCCTCCCAAAAACAGTGCGGCTGTGTCCTGCGTCTTTCCCGTTACGCGGAATCGACACCTTACCTTCTTCCCGTGCTCCGGCCACAGCCTGGGAACTTCTGCTGGACACCAGCCGAAACAGCACTGTACACGGGTGGTCTTTAGTATGCCAGCTGTTGGGATCCCAGCGTTCAATATACCAGTGCCGGAATCCCGACAGCTGGCACACCGACACCTTTTTTCCCTCTTGGGGGACCACAACCACCCTGGAAGGAGAATAGATAGCGTGGCGCGCGCAAGCCCGGCCGCCATCATACCATACTACACCCCTGTACATGTGGGTAAATGTTGTCACGACCCGGTGGAGTGTTGTTGGAGCGACTGTTTCTAAGGTGCATGTAAAACGCTTTTTAGAAACTCGCTCAAAAAATGTAAGACTATAAAACTAATTAAATAACCAGCTTATGGCTTCAAAAATCAGCAGCCCAAAGATCGTGTTCCGGCTCCTGCCGTACCAACAAAACAACTTTATTGCCTGATCCAGGAGGCGGTGATATAGGGGACTGGCCCGTTGCATTCTGGGAGGCCGAAAGCTTTGACCGTTGGTGCCAATCTGCCGACGCTACCTCATATCCCAATGTTTATCCTGTGGATAACCTGTGGACCCTGCAGGAGAAAAATGGGTATGTTGGTTTTCTGGAAAACCTTCTGGAGGACTAGGCCAGACAATAAATAGCCTGGGCTGGAAATGTAGTTGGTAAATCTGAGGTTTTCTATCTGGTTTTACCATATGGTTTGAGCTCAATCACCAGCGGTTTAACATAAACTGCAGACATTTGAGTGGTTTTCAAACCACCAGACATCACCAGCATCTTGTGTTTTCACCCTCCACATAGCAGGATAGGGAATCCTGCGGTCTAAGGCTGACATTTGCTGATGTGTGGCGAATTGCACTTGCCAACGACAAAAAAAAATAAACCTCTTAGTAAAGTTACCTCCTATATTTTTTTTCTCCTAGAAAAAATTGATGCTTCCCTAAACATCCAGGTTGTAGTAATGGTGGTCACATGCTATACATTCCATATAAGCAGGGCTCCATAACTTACAGCTCTCCAGGTCCAACATACACTCTTGCTCATCCATCGGGTACTTGGTTAAGTCCATGTCACAAGAGACAATGGATGTGATTCTGCAAAAGATAAAAGTCTAGTCTTTAGCAATAAATTGGAAGTTGAAATGTGGAAAAGGTATAAGGGGCACAGACCTGCCTGCTGGCGACCTGCTATATTACACTAATAATAAACCACTCAGAGACATATATTGGGCAAATAAAAGTCACTGTTTGATTATTGTATTTACATGATCGCAGAATAAAGAAGCTGTGGGCAAGGCTGATATAAATTGTGGAGCTCCTTCTGCCTACCATATAGGCCTCTTCAGCCTACCATATAGGCCTCTTCAGCCTGCCATATAGGCGCTGCCTCACAGTCACTGTCTGGAGACAAACCCCCTGGTGCATACCAATCATTGGTCAGCCGCATCTGGCAGTGTATGCTCTGCTGTGTCCAACATTTCCTTGTTCCTTCATAGTTGAGGAACTCAGAAATGTTTATACTAACATCTTTATTAATTATATATTTCATTTTTTTTCTTTATTACATAGTGTTTTGTTTTAATTGAAATATATACAGTACATACATATACACGGTATGCCTTGCCGTTAGCATACCGAATGTTGGCATCACGGCAGTAACAAAACAGACGCTGGGATCCCGACGGGGGCACTAGACTGCTGCCGGTATACCGGTGAGGTAGGTGATTCCCACTCTATGGGTGTCCATGAGACCCATAGAGGAAGAATAGAACATGTGGTGAGCAAAGTTCACCACCTAGCCTGTAGCGTGGCGAGCGCATTGAGCCCGCAAGGGGCTTAGTTGTACTCACCCCCTGCTGGCATTCTAACGCTCGGGATGCCAATGTCAGCATAACGCGGACGCATCGGGAGGTGGCCTTACACATGCTGGGTGGCCCTTAGCATCTGCAGCGATCTGTGTCGATCTCTGAATTAACCCCATTATGTATAATCTTTTATGAGGTATATTGTTTTGTTTTTAATAAATATTTTCATTTGAACCATTGGTATAATCTATGCATCTGCAGGGTTTTTTTTATAATAATGTGTGTTTTCTTTATAAACCCTAATAGAGGTTTAATGAAACTGCTGCAGTGAAATTTAGTGATATAATTGTTCATATATATATATATAATTAATTATTGTCAGCATTTAATAGTAATCAGGCGCATTTCACATACTTGTAATGGTAAATGAGATCTGTCCGGGTTTACTATAAGAAATTTGATAATAACGCTATCATGAGTGTTATCCACAGTCCCCCTCTGGTTCCCGACTCCTGTGATCAGCCATGTGTGCCTAATAAGATCTCAGACTGATCACCCTAAATTTACCTAAATGCGCCCTGGTGCGGTGATCAGTGTCCTGGTGAGCTCCTCTGTGCCTCCGGTCATCTGATTGCCGGCCTCCTGCATTGTGATCACGGTCATCTGATGTCTGCTGTAAACCGGCATCTCGGTTTACAGCAGAAACATCCAATGACAGGTCAAAGAGCTGGAAGCTGGAGGAGCGCACCGGGTCCCGATCCCCGGGTAAGTGCAAGCATGGGGGAATAACCAGCGGTGGTAGCGGCGCTGTCAGCGGCAGCGCATGTGCAGCTGAATGCTATGTATTCAATTATCACATTGTGGATTGGGGTGATTTTATCACATCCCATCCACATCCGAGATGCGGATAAATATGCCCCATAGTCTGTATATGAAACAAAATAGAACTTGGCATGGAAAAGAGCCACGGCCGCTGCATCATAGAACTTCATATGCAGATTCAGAGACTGTGGCACACAGATATACAAGTGTCACATATCAAATTCTCAGCACAGTCTCCTGGTGCATGTGTCTAAGATGCATTTTCTGCAACAACAACAAAAAATGCAAAAAAGATGCCCGACACTAGCAAAGTCTCTCAGGGCCTTGTGTGCCGAGAGGGGCTGTATGGTGCTGCTGCAGCACAGCTATAGAAGGACACATCTGTATATTGCTAGCAGGTTGGTGGGTGTAGGCAAATTATATGTCTGTGAACAATGTTGACAATGACCTCTGCGCATGTGCAGACAGCCGGACCAGGCAGGAGTCCTGCTACCCAGGGGTTAAAGTGAGCCGGAACGGGGCGGAACTGCGTTCCGTCAGTTCCACTTGGAAACGGAACGCAGTTCCGCCTCCTCCGGCTCACCTAGCCCGATGTGTGCCGGCGCCGCAGAGAGATGCCGGGCGCCCGCTGAGATTGTGTTATCAGCGGCGCCAGGCTCTCCCTGCACAGCTGGCGGCAGGAGCTCACTACTGAGCTCCTGCTTCCGGCTCCGGGCTCAGTGCACGCTATGAAGAGAGATGTCATGACGTCTCTCTCATAGTGCTGGGGAGCGGAGTGATGCGGACACCAGGAGGATCACAGCGGAATCGGGGATTGGTAAGTATGGTGTGTTTTTTGTTGTTTTTTTAACGTGTGACTACTACTGGGGGCTTAACTACAGGGGGGCTAAACTACAGGGGCTAACTACAAGGGGACAAGCTACTGGGGGCAAACTACATGGGGCAAACCTACAGGGGCGCATTACTACTGGGGGTATAACTACAGGGGCATTACTACTGGGAGCATAACTACAGGGACTAAACTACTGGGGGCATTACTACTTGGGCAAACTACTGAGGGCAAACTACATGGGACAAACCTACAGGGGCGCATTACTACTGGGGGTATAACTACAGGGGCATTACTACTGGGAGCATAACTACAGGGACTAAACTACTGGGGGCATTACTACTTGGGCAAACTACTGAGGGCAAACTACATGGGGCAAACCTACAGGGGCGCATTACTACTGGGGGTATAACTACAGGGGCATTACTACTGGGAGCATAACTACAGGGATTAAACTACTGGGGGCATTAATACTTGGGCAAACTACATGGGGCAAACCTACTGGGGCGCATTACTACTGAGGGCATAACTACAGGGACACATTACTAGTGGGGGCATAACTACAGGGGCGCATTACTACTGGGGGTATAACTACAGGGACACATTACTACTGGGGGCATAACTACAGGGGCATTACTACTTGGGGCAAGCCACTGGGGGCATTACTACTGGGGCCAAACTACATGGGGCAAACCTACAGGGGCACATTACTACTGGGGGCATAACTACAGGGGCTAAACTACTGGGGGCATTACTACTTGGGGCAAGCTACTGGTGGCAAACTACATGGGGCAAACCTACTGGGGCGCATTACTACTGAGGGCATAACTACAGGGACACATTACTAGTGGGGGCATAACTACAGGGGCGCATTACTACTGGGGGTATAACTACAGGGACACATTACTACTGGGGGCATAACTACATGGGCTAAACTACTGGGGGCATTACTACTTGGGGCAAGCTACTGGTGGAAAACTACATGGGGCAAACCTACAGGGGCGCATTACTACTGAGGGCATAACTACAGGGGCACATTACTACTGAGGGCATAACTACTGGGGCGCATTACTACTGGGGGTATAACTACAGGGTCATTACTACTGGGGGCATAAGTACAGGGGCTAAACTACTGGGGGCATTACTACTTGGCGCAAACTACTGGGGGCAAACTACATGGGGCTAAACTACAGGGGCGCATTACTACTGGGGGCATAACTACAGGGGTGCATTACTATTGGGGGCATTACTACTGGGGGGCATTACTACTTGGGGCAAGCTACATGGGGCTAAACTACATGGGCTAAACGACTGGGGGCATTACTACAGGCGACATTACTACTGGGAGCAATACTACACAGGGGCATTACCATTAAGGGCATTACTAATGGGGGCACTACTAATGAGGGCATTGTAAAGGGGGCACTTCATAAAGGGCATAATTCCTGGGGACATAACAGGCACTACTACTGGGGGCATTGCATAAGGGGCACCACTGCTATGGGCTCTATATAAGGGGCACTACCACTGTAGGCACTACCAGTACAGTGGACGTTGCATAAGGAGCACTACTACTGTGGGCATTGTAAAAGGGGCGCTACTGCTGTGGGCATTGTGTATTACGGGGTGCTACTACTGTCGGCATTATGTTTATTGGGGGTGCTACTACTGTGGGCATTATTACTATTGTGCGACCACGCCCCTTTCTTTTTTAGACCAGGCCCCCTCTTTGTGTTATTTTGATTGTCACATCTTTTGCACCTAAATAAACCTTGGCACATTCCCATTCAGTATTCATTTATAGATCACAGACCATAACATAATTCACATAGAAACAAGTCTGAGCATTGCATAACTAACCATCCTGAATTATATTGATGGTACAATCTGGCCGGTACAAAAAGTTCCAAAATAGACTCAGCATCAAAGTGGTTAAAACACTCAGCAAATCGTCTCCTTGTTTCACCAACAGTGTGACAATGTTACATTGAATATGTACAAATATAGGACGCCTTAGTTTTGCCTAAAAAGCAGTATTTAATTAACAAAAATACGTTATATACAGTACATTTTATACACTTATAGCTATAATGGGCCCATTTATCTTACCTACTGCTGTATAAGATGACACCATCTGGCTGCAGCCGAATCAGTTTGTTTTCTACTGTGACATCATGAAACCAGGCAGATTTGGCGTTCACAATAAATGTATCAGGAACCCAAAGTTTCTCAACAAATCTGCCGTCGAACCCAAGAGTCTTGTTGGTATGGTTGTAGGACAGCCTTTCATCTCTCCAGCTCTGACGCAGGAACACTGTCATTGTATATTCCTGAACAATAGAGTAATTGAGTTCAGGTTTCATCCTACAATAAATGTAATAACAATGTCACAGAGTGGTTCTTTGCAATGATCAGTACTTCAGACTAAGGTGGACTAAAAAATACTGTATTTTTCCCTGGTGTGCAGCTCCTATGTACAGTGGGGCAAAAAAAGTATTTGGACAGCCACCAACTGCGCAAGTTGACCCACTTAAAAAGATGAGAGAGGTCTGTAATTTCCATCATAGGTACACTTCAACTTTGAGAGACAGGAAATCACATTGTATGATTTTTAAACAATTTACTTGTATATTCTTGTGGAAAATAAATATTTGGACACCTGCCAAGCAGCAAGATTTCTGGCTCTCACATACCTGTTACTTCTTCTTTAAGAAGCTCTTCTATCATCCACTCGTTACCTGTATTAATGGCACCTGTTTGAACTGGTTATCTGTATAAAAGACACGTGTCCACACCCTCAAACAGTCAGACTGCTACCTCTCCACCATGGCCAAGACCAGAGAGCTGTCTAAGGACAGCAGGGACAAAATTGTAGAGCTGCACAAGGCTGGGATGAGCTACTCGACAATAGGCAAGCAGCTTGGTGAGAAACGATCAACTGTTGGCGCAATTATTACAAAATGGTAGAAATACAAGATCACTGACAATCTCTCTTGACCTGGGGCTCCATGCAAGATCTCACCTCATGGGGTATCAGTGATCTTGAGAACGGTGAGGAATCAGCCCAGAACTACACGGGGGGACCTGGTCAATGACCTCAAGAGAGCTGGGACCAGTCACAAAGGTTACCATTAGTAACACACTATGTCATCATGGATTGAAATCCTGCAGAGCCCAAAAGGTCCCCCTGCTTAAGCCAGCACATGTCCAGGCTCATCTAAAGTTTGGCAGTGACCATCTGGATGATCCAGAGGAGGATTGGGAGAATGTAATGTGGTCAGATGAGAACAAAATTGAACTTTTTGCTATAAACTCCACTTGCCGTGTTTGGAGGGAGAAAAATGATGAATGGCATCCCAAGAACACCATACCCACTGTGAAGCATGGGGGTGGAAACACCATGCTTTGGGGCTGCTTTTCTGCAAAGGGGACAGGACAACTGATCCGTATTAAGGAGAGGATGAATGGGGCCATGTATCGTGAGATTTTGAGCAAAAACCTCCTTTCCTCAGTAAGAGCACTGAAGATAGAACGTGGCTGGGTCTTCCAGAATGACAATGACCCCGAAAACACCACCCGGGCAACTAAGGAGTGGCTCCGTAAGAAGCATTTCAAGGGGACTTCCGGTTCCGGCGCCCATGTGAGGAGAAGCTGATTGCTGCAGCAATCCTGCACCCTCGGTAACCAGAGCACACAGCGCCTCCCGCTCGCGGCTTTTCTCCGCACCTGGCGCACACTACCTGTGGGAAAGTGCTGGGGACTGGATGGAAAGGTTTCTGTCCTCCCCCATGCCCCCTAAAGCCCAGAGATCGAGGTCTGAAAAACGGCCGGGGGAATCCAAGATGGCCACCCCACCTAGCTCACAAACGAGTCTGCAGGCTGCTGCCAGCATTAAACAGGCTTCTGCAAAACACATTCCTCCCTCAGGTGAGCCTGACTGTTCCCCTGCCTCTCCAGTGACTTATGCTGATGTAGTGAGAGCTGTTAGGGATGCCATGGAGCCTATCATGGATGCACATGCTGCTAAAATGCAGCAGGCAGTAAAAGACCTACAATCCCAAATCAAGCAGTTATCTAAGACTGTTCTTACAAATGAACAAAGGCTGGGGGAGACTTTTCAGGATGTTGGGGATCTTGAGCACAGATATGATGAGCTCCAGAAATCTCACTTCCAGCTGCTGAACAAGGTTGACGATCTTGAAAATAGATCGAGGAGATCGAATCTTCGGGTGCTGGGGCTCCCTGAGTCACTGAAAGGTCCTGAATTGACTCTTTTTTTACAAACGTCCCTCCTTGATTTGTTGCATATCCAAGATGAATGCACTGGCTAAGTTATCGAGAGAGCCCACAGACTGGGTCCCCCACGTTCTTCACCTAATAGCAGACCACGTGTGGTTATATTTAAATGTCTGAACTTTCTCCATAACGAGGCAATATGGACGGCATCCAGGAGGCATATGAATTTACAATGGGAGGGAGCTCGTTTGACCATTTTCCAGGACTACTCCGTGGAGGTATCCCGGGCACGTCGGGAATTTACCCCCCTTTGCTCCCGTTTGGTAAAGGCGAATAAAAAATTTGCTCTGCTCTTCCCTGCAAGACTACGCCTGTTTGATGGAAATTCTTTCCGGGACTTTACAAATCTTGCAGATGCAGAGGCTTATGTTTCTGAGGCATCCAAGGCAGATGACGACTCCTCTCAGGCGGATGACACCCTGGATCGGGATGGCTGAGTATTGCTCCTGGACTTCTCTGTTTCCGGTTATGTCTGCCAATTTAATTATTGCTGTAGAATCTGCTGCAGGTGTTTTTTTCCCCCAAAAGAGACTTTGGTCTTATACAGCGGGCTGAACCTTTTTGCCTTGTTTTCTGTTTTAGATTTTTCTTATTCATCTGTTGTCTTTTTGTGGCTATGTAATCTTTCTAGAATGGTTATATACGCTTAGCGGAGATATCTCTCCCTACTTCTTATGTGACAGGCTGCGTTTTTCTTTATCTGTAACATGCTCTGTGTGCTCTGATATTTTCTTGTTATTTTTCCTATGTATATTTTCATATATTATGTTGCCGAGGGTGGGTAAGGGCGCCCCCTTCCTCATTTTTTCCTCAGGTTTTCATAATTCTGGCTGGCTCATTGGCGGTCTATGACGGCCTCTGTGCTTGCTTGAACCGGTTGTTCTCGTTTTCTGAAGTTATGATTGTCCTTAGCAGGACTTTCTTTCACAATGTTAATGTTATATTTTGTGTGTTTTCTATGTTTCTGTCCCTCTTTTCTTCTCCCCCTCCCCTTCTCCTCCTTATGTGTCCACCCCGGTATGATTTGTATCCGTTTTTCGGCGGCTGTAGATATCATGATTACTGCGCAGGTTTTCAGGTTTTCCCAGTTCATTTGATGCATGGCTAGTTTGAGTGTCGGCACGTGGAATGTGGGAGAGTTCAACTCCCCAGCTAAACGCAGAAAGATTTTGCTCTATCTTCGGAAGGTGGGGATGGATGTTGTTTTCATTCAGGAATCTCAGCTTATGCCAAATGAGGTGGTAAAACTGAACACTATGGGTTGGTCTGTGGTAGCCTCTTCCTCCTTCTCTTCTAAGGCTAGGGGAGTGATTATTTTAGCACGGCACACGGTCCCTATCTCTGTCCATGCGATTTTAGATGACACTCAGGGTCGGTATGTACTGGCAGATGTCACATTGTATGCATCCAGGTTCCTACTTTGTAATATTTATGCTCCCAATCAGTACTCTAAGCAATTTTATACGAACATGGTCACTAAGCTACTAAGATACTCTGAAATTCCTATAATCTTGGGTGGAGATTTTAATTTATATTCTTCTCCAACCTTGGATAAATCCCCCCCCTCGCGCTCCCCCCTCGTTACCACGTATTGGTATCCCCTATAATTGCTCGCAGTTGTCCTTAGTGGATGTGTGGCGCGCATGCTACCCATTAGAAAGGGAATTTACATGCCTCTCAGCTGCGCACCACACGTTCTCGAGGATTGATTATCTGCTGTTATCTGACTCCTTTTTCTCAAAAGTGGCTGACTCTAAAATTGAGGATATCTGTATTTCGGACCATGCTTTATGCTGGATGAAATTGATGCTCCTCTCAGAAAAATTCCCTTTTCGCTCCTGGCACTTCCCCTCTCATTTAAGTGGCTCTCTGAAATTCCACTCCTCATTAGATGCAACGTGGCTGGATTATCATACGCATAATGGAGAAACTCTGAGCGAGGATCCTGCTCTTTTCTGGCAGGCGTCAAAATCAGTTATTCGGGGGCACATTATGTCCTATAGTAAAAAAAGGGATTTAGATTTAAACTCACAATATTTGGAAGCCCAGGCGGCTCTTACTCACTCTTTTCAGGAATTTAAATCCTTCCCCCTCCCCTTCTACTAGGGAACGATACCTTACACAAAAAACAC
The DNA here is from genome assembly GCF_028390025.1 of Pseudophryne corroboree. NCBI lineage: Eukaryota > Metazoa > Chordata > Amphibia > Anura > Myobatrachidae > Pseudophryne > Pseudophryne corroboree. The sequence goes on along the minus strand of NC_086453.1, from coordinate 210,536,447 downwards.
TGTTTGATACCCTCCTTTCTCAAATGGAAGCTAAATATTCATTTTCAAGAGACTGTGGCATTTACAGATATGGCAATAAGTCTGGCAAACTGTTATCCCGTTTGTTAAAAGGCCGACACCCTAAAGTGGTCATTCACTCTCTGCTCACCCAAGGTGGGGACAGAGTACGGACCTCGGCCGAGATTGCTGAGGTGCTGCAGTCTTTTTATACCACTCTTTATGCACGTCCTGTTATTAACCAGACCCACAAGTCTAGCTTTTGGTCTTCTACTGATCTGCCTCAAATGTCAGAGTCGCACTGTACCTCTCTTCTTGCACCTATCACCATTGAGGAAGTTTCTTTAGCAATAGCTGGACTGAAGACTGGGAAGACTCCGGGCCCTGACGGTTTTGCCAATGACTACTATAAAATTCTATCTACTAGACTGTGCGAACCTCTTTCTGTCTTATTTAATTCTTTTATGCAGGGTGCTCCCTTGCCCCAATATTTTAATTCCGCAGTCATAAAGGTTATCCCGAAGCCTGGCCGGGATCCTGAGTCTCCCAGTTCTTATCGTCCGATCTCCCTTCTAAACACGGATTATAAATTGTTCACTAAAATCCTCTCGAATAGACTCAAATTCATAGTCCCTGATATAGTTCATACAGACCAGACTGGATTTGTCTGGGGTCGGCAATCAGTGAGCAATATCCGAAAGGTCTTGACTGTTATGCAGGCCTTTCAGCTTTCCAAACCCACTGACACTAATGTATTATTGTCACTTGATGCCGAAAAGGCGTTCGACCTGGTCACCTGGGACCATCTGTATGAAACGCTTCACCGCTTTGGTGCACCTGAAGACTTTGTCTCTCTTATTTCCCGATTATATGAATCTCCCTCCACTCAAGTTTTGGGGAATGGTATCCTCTCATCCCCTTTTCTTATCCAGAGTGGCACACGTCAGGGCTGCCCCTTGTCACCTTTATTATTTGCCTTAGCTTTAGAACCCCTAGCTGTTTCCCTGAAAAATTCTCCCAGATTTACAGGCATAAAAATAATGGACACCATGGTAAAATTATCACTGTATGCGGACGACATGCTTCTATTTATTTGTCATCCTGGTACGTCCATCTCTGCGATTGTCTCCCTGATTGAACAATTTGGTTCCTTTGCGGGATACAATATTAATATATCTAAATCCGAGCTTCTCCTCCTTTCAAGAGACTCTTCCCTCTTTCCATTACACCCGGTCCTGTCCCGATTCCCAGTGGCTCGAGATAGTCTTAGATATTTAGGGGTTCAAATCCCTACTTCCCTCCCGGATCTATATGCGGTTAATTTTGGTCCTATTTTGTCCAAGGTGTCTAAAATCCTTACAGACTGGGCGTCTCTGCCCTTGTCTCTTATGGGTCGCGCAGAAGTTATTAAATCTGTTGTTTTTCCCAAGATTGCTTATTTTCTTCTTATGCTCCCTATTGCCCTTGTTGAGAAAGATGTCCTTTTTCTTAAACAGTGTTTCACTAGATTTCTATGGGCAGGTAAACGACCAAGAGTCCCCTACGCTAGGTTACAACTATTACGTGAAGAGGGAGGTATGGGAATCCCGGATCCTGTTCTATTTAGTAGAGCAGCGATGTACCGCTATATCACAGACTGGCTTTGGGGCAGATCAGTATTTACGAACTTGCCACTTGAACTGGCCATATTCCATCCTTTCTCCCCTGCTGCACTCTTACACACCCCAAACTCCCGTCTCCCATCTGAGATAAAACATAATATTTTATTTTGGCATACATATCGAGCATGGCAGGCCACTCACACTAAAGCCCAGAGAAAACCTGACACCTCTCTTCACACTACGTTTTGGGGTAACCCATGTTTCCTTCCTGGCCTTGATAACGCACATTTTTTGAGTTGGAGAGAAAAGGGGATTGCAGCTATTAGAGACATATACGACCCAGGAGGCAACGCAGTGCTTTCTTTCTCTGATATTCAGATAAAATTTGGTATTTCCCACCGGGAATTTTTTATGTACCTGCAGGCTAGACACTTTGCTCAATCCCAGTCTCACCCAATGATTTCTGAGGCTACCACAGACCTGCTGCGCACCTTAATGGTGCTTACTAAAGATTGTCCTTACCATCTTAGTTACTTCAGAAACACCTTTAGGGTCTCATAGAGAGACCGGCTCTGGGATTCCGCATTGTCTTCATGGGCCAGAGATATCCCCAATATGGGATCGTGCGCTGAATTGTTAGATAACATTTTACCAACTTTTAGGTTCTTGTACTCTGCCTCTTTGCAAGAGGTTCACTTGAAGACGCTCCAAAGGGCATATATAGCGCCTAATCAGAGGGCACACATGGTCCCAGACGACACTGGATGTTGCATCAAATGTACTGCACAGAGTGCCACCTTGTACCATAATATGTGGTCTTGCCGGAAAATATCTAAGTTTTGGTACAAGGTGGTCACTTATCTCAACACAGTATTTAACTTACGGTTAATAAAACGCCCGAGGGCTTGTTCGCTACTTGATTTTAGGGAGTGGTCTCTTGGGCCTGAAGATAGGGACATTGTTCCGGTACTCTCTGTTATCCTGACAATTGCCAAGAAACAAATTCTTAATAATTGGATCAAACCGTCTACCCCTTCTTTGATGGCTGTGAAACACATGACCCTCCGGATTATTTATTTTGAGAGGCGTGCTACTCTTCCTGATATTGAATTGGGGGTCAGGCGGTTTGCCAAGAAGTGGGAGAGGTATATTGATACTCTAGACCCGGATGTACAGTCGTTCATCTATAAACTTTTTGAGACCACAACGTGGTATCTATGTAGACAAATCGATAGGGCCTCTTGACAACCTAGGCCCATGTACTGTTCCTTTGGGACCCGCTGCTGTTTTCTTAGGAAATGCAATTATATTAATTTTAATACCCCATGCTGTATGTTTAGTCTGATGCCATATGGGTACTGAACCTTCTCTTTGGTTAGAATGGCTAACCATGCCTGAATTACTTCTTTAATATTTTTACTTAGGACTTCTTTGGCCGCTACTCATTCATATGATTATACTTGTATTGTTTTCCCCATTTGTTTCTCCCCCCCCCCCCCTCCTGTCTGTCTTCTTTACTGACCTCTCAGGTATACTGATGTCCTGTGAATCCTCAGGATTATTGTAACTATACCGGTTTCTCTCCGGTTTTTGGTATGTCTGTATCATGAAGGTCTTCCCTGTCCTTGTATTTCTATAAAAAATCTAATAAAAATTGTTGAATTAAAAAGAAGCATTTCAAGGTCCTGGAGTGTCCTAGCCAGTCTCCAGACCTTAACCCAATAGAATATCTGTGGAGGGAGTTGAAAGTCCGTGTTGCCCGGCGACAGCCCCAAAACATGACAGATCTAGAGAAAATCTGCAATGGAAGAGTGAGCCAAAATACCTGCTACAGTGTGTGCAAACCTGGCCAAGAACTACAGGAAACGTTTGACCTCTGTAATTGCCAATCGAGGTTATATTACAAAGTATTGAGTTAAACTTTTTTATTGTGCAAATATTTATTCTCTGCAAGAATATACAAATAAATTGTTTAAAAATCATACAATGTGATTTCCTAGGTTTTTTTTTTTTCAGATTCTGTTTCTCGCAGTTGAAGTGTACCTATGATGGAAATTACAGACTTCTCATCTTTTTAAGTGGGTCAACTTGCACAATCGGTGGCTGTCCAAATACTTTTTTGCCCCACTGTACATACTAAGTTACATCTAAGAACTACAAACTCATTACCTTTGGCCCACAAGCCTCATTAAAGCAACTTCATTGTAGTCATTGGCTACACTGTATATCATAATGTGAATTGAGGGTACTGTGGGCATAATGTGTACTGGCAGTCCTACAATGTGCCATGATATGAACTAGGGCACTACTGTGGTACATAAAATAACCTATGGCACTGCTAAGGACATAACATGAACCAAGGCACTACTATGACTCAGAAAATGAACTAGGGCACGACTATGGGGCATAAAATTAACAACTGCTCTAAAGAGGTGTCTCTCTAGGATCATTGGGACAGGGGCCTCTTCAAAATGGTGCTATAGTGCCAGAGCCAGTTTAAACTCTGTGGAGGCCCCCAGGTAGTCAAAATATTGGGGGCCCCTTGCATAGTCTCTCCTAATTTGTTTTTCATTTTACTAACCAACAGTCTACGATCTGGAAACTGTATGTGAATTTGATGTCCATGGTCATTAATGCAGTATTTTCTCTATAGAGTCCATAATGTAAATATCCGTTTCTTTTGGTTGATACATTTTTTCTATCTTTTGGAAACAATTTAAGAAAGCCTGATTGTAATTTTCTTTCAAGATCAAATCAATATTATTTTGCTCTGTTATCGCGGTGCCCCTAAAATGTGCGGGGCCCATAGGCCAGTGCCTACTCTGTCTGTTTGGTAATCTAGAGCACTGTACAGGGCCCACAACGTTCTGGCTATGTCCCTGATTGTAGTATGTGTATACTCTTGATTTGCTGTCCTTCAAATTACTGTTTAACAACTTGATTAGTGCTGACTGTGATGCCTGAGGCACCCGAAACATAATCCCCGATAAGTGCCGCCATCAGAGGGAAGAGCGCGTCGAATCAGGGCTAATTGCATACCACCCAGCGAACCTATCAGTGGTAAATTACCACTACTAATAGGATATCCTCATAACTCTTGTTTTGTTTCTTTTTCAAATTGTATAATGGTTGTGGGACTTTTCTTAGTTTCTATAAAGGGTTTGCTTGTACCAGTGAGAAACGTATGCTTTCATAGGCGATGGGAATCATTGTTTGATTGCTGGTCCAAGGGGTTATGTGTCGCTCACGTGCTCACCACGCTTCGGGCAGGGTTATATTCCCCCTCGGGTGGTGGCATGGACCACCACCCAAGTGGGGATTCCAGCCAGCGGTCGGGATTCCGGCGTTGGCATCCTGACAGCCAGAATCCTGACAGCCGGTAAATTGACTGCCTCTCGCCAGAACATATCAGACTAGCCCTGCAAAGCAGTAAGTTACTATTTCCACTCCCGTATCACAGATAATCTGTGCTGTAGCTGTAATATATTATATTCTTTACAATAATTATCACCACAATGGAGGAAACTCCCTATAAATCCTCTTAATCTGATAATGTGTGGCATATTAAAGAGCTGTTGTTGTTGTTGTTGTTGTCGTCTATGGGCCTAATTTTATGTTTGTAAGCAATCGCATCTGCGATATTTTAGGCTTCAAAACTGCTCATCTTATCAAGTGAAGTTGCTGCCCATAAAAGATGATAGACACTCACCGGAGCCATTTGTAACTGCATACACATACAAAGTCTATATGCAAGAACGAGGAACATCAACTTCTAGGGTTGTCCTATGGGCATGCAGACTGGCCATGGCAGTAGAGACGCTGGTGCCATGTTTCTCTATGTACATCATTGCAACTGGCGGCAGATACACACCCTGAAAACGGCCATGACATACCTGCGTTTTTGCTACCGAGCCCTGTTACCTCCCACAGATGGCCCCTTCCTGTCAACAACTCTAGAAGAAAAATCTTAGTGCAAGTGCAATTGCAAAACACCTTGACACATGCGCAGTGCGATCGCTGCACATGCGCAGTCTGCAGATGACTGCTTATTTGTGTGAACATTGGCTATTATGTGCAACCATGAATTAGGCCCTATGTCCCATAATCTCTCATTCCCATTTGTGTTTTACCCTTATAATGCCTCATCTGGCTGAGCTGGTCTTTGAATCTTATTCATATTTTATAATCTTTTCCCAACAAAACATTTTAGGAGCATGGGGCTGATTCTGAGTCAGATCAATCTCTTTTGCAGGACACAATTCTCCAAACGTATGGAGAAGGATAGCCTGTTTCAGAAGGATCTCTATTAAGCCGATATCATTGGCCAACGATATACTAACAACCTCTTATGATAGATATTGAAATGTAGTGATCGCATAGTGCATCTGCACCCCTTTGTCTGTCTGTGTATACTACTTTATTCTCAGCAGCATAGCACCTTTCATTACTGGAGGGTGTGCAATTTAGAGCCATTTCCCCTACTATGTACATGTGTAGAAATACTCACCTGAGATTTGAGAATGCCTCTAACTAGATTGGCACCCCTCCCCCCACCACCCTCTATGTTTTATAAGCAGGGAACCAGCATGGACTGCGCTGTGACAGCAGCAGGGACAGGGGTGGAGGCGGCGCTAGGAGATGAGCTAATCTCCTGCGCCGCCCCTCCTTATGCTGTGAATGGGAACCGCGTCGCATCGACACGCCACCCATTCACACTGCGCCTGACCTGGTATTCAACCCGGTATAATCCTTCTTTTATACTGGGTTGAATTACCGTTTCAGGCGACCCGCTAATTCGGCCAAAGTGCTTTCACATCACACACTGACCCGTGTCGACACGGCAATATGCCGCGTCGATACCGGGTTATTTGTGCGATTTGAAAGGGGTATTAGTAGCGACCTTCACATACCTATACCTTATATCACTTTACTATCACTGGCCCTCATTCCGAGTTGTTCGCTCTGTAATTTTCTTCGCATCGCAGCGTTTTTCCGCTAATTGCGCATGCTCAATGTTCGCACTGCGACTGCGCCAAGTAAATTTGCTATGCAGTTAGGTGTTTTACTCACGGCATTACAAGGTTTTTTCTTCGTTCTGGTGATCGTAATGTGATTGACAGGAAGTGGGTGTTTCTGGGCGGAAACTGGCTGTTTTATGGGTGTGTGTGAAAAAAACGCTGCCGTTTCTGGGAAAAAAGTGGGAGTGTCTGAAGAAACGGGGAAGTGTCTGGGCGAACGCTGGGTGTGTTTGTGACGTCAAACCAGGAACGAAACTGACTGAACTGATCGCAGTTGCCGAGTAAGTGTGGAGCTACTCAGAAACTGCTAAGAAGTGTCTATTCGCAATTCTGCTAATCTTTCGTTCACAGTGTATCAATCTTTAGTAAGTATTTGTTACATGTTTCAAAGGAGACCTCAGTGAGGAATACAAATTGTTACATGTTTTGATGTGTTGCTGCTAAAGTATTTCTTAAAGTCACAGGATGTTCAGGTTTTCTCATAATTCTTATATGTGATTAAGGTCATTTTAATAAAATATATTAATACTTTTAATGACAGCGCTTCTCTCTCTGGTTTTTATTATCAATTTTTGTTTTTTGAGGCTCAGCACCTCAAATAAGTGAAGCTGCAGTCATTATTAATATTATCATTGTCTCATAGCCAGTACACCAGCGCCTGCTTATAATTCTTTGTAAGGTCTACATGGACCTGGAGCTGATAGTTTGGAAGGGCCTATGGGGGTCATTCTGAGTTGATCGCACATAGCAACTTCCTGCTGCTCGTGCGATCAACTTGACGCCACCTATGGGGGAGTGTATTTTAGCATAGCAGGGCTGCATTCGCTTGTGCAGCCCTGCTATGCTAAAAAAGTGTCACACTTACTTACCCTGTGCGACGGATCCAGCGACGAAGGTCTCGGAATTGACGTCAGACATCCGCCCTCCAAACGCCTGGACACGCCCGCGTTCACCTCACCACGCCTGGAAAACGGTCAGTTGACACCCCAGAATGCCTCTCGCCTGTCAGTCGTCTTGCGTTCGCTGCTGCGATCACTTTTTCCGCTGGTGGCTTTGCTTCCCGGCATGCACTGATGCGCGTGCACATTGTGGGCACCGCGCAGGCACAGTCCCGACCCGTTCGCAATGCAGCAATGAACCGCTGCGTGCGAACGGGTCGGAATGACCCCCAATTACTGTATGTGCTGTCGCAGGTAGTGTGATCAGTGCCATAGAGAAGTTCTCCCGAGTGGGTAGGGGAGTGTGGATACTATATCACTGCACTACCTTCCCACATTACATTACTGTGCTACTTCCCCACACTACATCCCTGCACTGCACTACATTCTCACACTATATCACTATGATGGGTTGATGGTGGTCATTCCGAGTTGTTCGCTCGGTAATTTTCTTCGCATCGCAGCGATTTTCCGCTAATTGCGCATGCGCAATGTTCGCACTGCGACTGCGCCAAGTAAATTTGCTAAGAAGTTTGGTAATTTACTCACGGCATTACAAGGTTTTTTCTTCGTTCTGGTGATCGTAATGTGATTGACAGGAAGTGGGTGTTTCTGGGCGGAAACTGGCCGTTTTATGGGTGTGTGTGAAAAAACGCTGCCGTTTCTGGGAAAAACGCGGGAGTGGCTGGAGAAACGGGGAAGTGTCTGGGCGAACGCTGGGTGTGTTTGTGACGTGAAACCAGGAACGAAACTGACTGAACTGATCGCAGTGGCAGAGTAAGTGTCGAGCTACTCCGAAACTGCTAAGAAATTTCTATTCGCAATTTTGAGAATCTTTCGTTCGCAATTTTGCTAAGCTAAGATTCAGTCCCAGTAGGCGGCGGCTTAGCGTGTGCAATGCTGCTAAAAGCAGCTTGCAAGCGAACAATTCGGAATGAGGGCCGATATTGGGAGACCGGCATTTGGGATTCCAGAGGTCACCATAACAACCCCAACTTCAGAATGCTGGCGGGGGGGGGGGGGGGGTGGGGGGGGGGTAAATGCAACAAAGCCCCTTGTGGGCTTGCTGCACTCGCCACGCAGTGGGCAGGGTGACTCGCTGCGCTCGGGTTCTATTCACACTCTATGGGTGATGTGGACACCAGTGAGTGGGAATAGTCCCTGTTAGTTGGCATGCCGACTGTCAGTGCTGTCCAGCACTCGGGATTCCGGCGTCAGTATAGTGACCGACGGTCTTTCGACCGCCAGTCACATAACTACATCCCCACTATGATACTTATTCACACTACATCACTGCACTACATCCCTACAGTTTATCACTACGCTACCTCCCCACACTACAACTCCACACTATTTCACTGCACTACCTCGCAGACCTACATTCCCATACTATACCTGCCTCCCCACATTACTGTGTTACCTTCCCACACCATCGTACTTTACTACTTTCCCACGCCAGCATACTGCGCTATCTTCCCACACCACCGTATTGCGGTACCTCCCCACACAACATTACTACACTACCTTCCCACACTCCATTACTGTGCTACCTTCCCACGCATTACTGTGCTACCTTCCCACACCACCATACTGCGCTACCTCCCCACACCACATTACTGCACTACCTTCCCACACCACATTACTACGCTACCTTCCCACACTCCATTACTGTGCTACCTTCCCACGCATTACTGCGCTACCTCCCAACACCACATTACTGCACTACCTTCCCACACCACATTACTGCGCTACCTTCTCGCACCACATTACTGCGCTACCTTCCTGCACCACCATACTGCGTTACCTTCCCCACCACCATACTGCGCTACCTTCCAGCACCGCATTACTGTGCTACCTTCCTGCACCACATTACTGTGCTACCTTCCCACAAATTACTGCACTACCTTTCTGCACCACATTACTGCGCTACCTTCCCGCACCATATTACTGCGCTACCTTCACGCACCACATTACTGCGCTACCTTCTCACACCACATTACTGAGCTACCTTCCCACACCACATTACTGCGCTACCTTCCCGCACCACATTACTGAGCTATCTCGCCGCACCACAATACTGCGCTACCTTCCCTCACCCCATTACTGCGCTACCTCCCCACAACGCATTACTGCGCTACCTTCCCGTACTGCACAAGTTTGGTGTGCATGTCACGCCACTACCCATTAAACCCTGCTCTGGCACCAGCCCATGCCCACTATGCAGACACTAGTATGCAGTTTCCCTGGTGTCTGTCCGCCCACCCAATATGCTGCCGCCGAAGTTCACCTACTTGAATTCCCTCCTACCTGGCTTCTATTGGCCGGGAGGGGGCTACATCCTGCCTCCTTATGAAAGTTCCTACTCCTATTGGTCCAGTGGCGTCTACCCATACCCCACAGGCAACCCCCGGATGGTTGTGAGCACTGGGAGGTGGAGTACATAGTACATTATGTAAACAAACACCCTGCAGAATCCTACTCCGCCATATATACACTGCACTGGCCGGCGGTGCCACCCTCCCTCTGCTGAGGCTGACACGGGCCCAGGACATGAGCCCTGCTCACTCTGCCCTTGTTATGCCTCTGCCTCTAACAGTGCCTCTATATTGCCCACTACTAGATATTGCCACCATGTACCTCTCTCTGCAGAGCCACAGCAGCCAATGATAGGCAACAGCTGCAGAACACTTCATAAACTTCACACCACTGTTTGGTAGCAATGGAGAAGGAGAGGACCAGGACTGACAGCAGCTGAATGAGCAGGACTTCTGATAACCGGAGGGGACACGCTGCTATCTTCCAGGAGGCGGAGCTATTCAGGCCTATGGGCGGAGCCTCAGGCTTCCCAGGGGAAAGGAGGGGTGGCTCCAGCCTCAGTGTGGAAGGAGTGGAGCAGCTGGGGACAGAGCTTTAGAGGCTTCATGTAGTGTGAGAAAGCACAGCTGCAGACCGTCCAGGGGGCGGGGCTTATCACCGTTTTGGGCGAAGCTTATGACATCCCAGGGTCGGTCTCTGAGCTGCCTTGTTCACTCAGGCAAGTTAAGCAACCCAGGTGAGGGGACCGGCTGTGAACGGCTGTGGGGCGCTGGCGGTTCGGAGGTGATAGGGGGAGCTTTGGCCGGGAAGGAGGCATTTCCTGTTGCTGAGTGATCAGGGATGACGGGAGAAAAGCATTTTCTCCTGTCAACACTGGCTACCTGCACGGCAGAGATCATGTGGGCCTATTTTCAATGGGAGGCCTGGAGCTGCAGCTCCATCCGCCCCATTGTTAATCCGGCCCTGCCTGGGGGGGTCCTTTGCTGGATCATGTTTTGGGGTTCCATGCGTCCCGGATGTTGGCCCCATAGTGTTAGGGACCTGCTCGACAAGAGGTGACCTGGACAATTGGTGGGCAGGCCGATATCACTGGCCAACGATATACTAACAACCTCTTATGATAGATGATCGCATAATGCATCTGCACCCCTTTTGTCTGTGAATACTACTTTATTCTCAGCAGCATAGCACCTTTCATTACTGGAGGGTCTGCAATTTAGAGCCATTCCCCTGGATCTCTATTAAATATAGATACTAATGAGAATAGTTATGGCTTGGGTTAGAAAAACAATGGGCAGAGATGCTTCCAGCTTTAGGGCACAGGAGTTCTCACATTTGCCCTATGGAAACTTTCATCAGCATAAGGAAGTACATCAGGATTCCGCAGCATCACACAAACAAAGCCACTATACTTCCTACTCAGAATCAGCCCCATACCCTCTAGATAGGACGCACGGTCTGACTTATGCAAAGTGTACCTGCCATTAGGGAAGTGGCCAGGCCCAAATGATTTGAAAATAGAAGACAGCACAGAAAGGTGAGACTAATGCAACAAACTTTCCGCATAGGGCCTGATACAGAGATGTATTTAAATGCATTTGCAGCTGTGAATGTGTACATGACGACTGTGTGTAGATGCGAAATGCCGCAGACACTTACGGCTGTGTGAGTCCCAGCATCTGCATACAAAGACACAGCGTTGGTTGCAGATCAGACAATTATTGAACTTCGGAGCAGGAAGTAAGCAGGAAGTCACGCAGCATTGTTGCAGGAAGTAAGACTTCTGAGCCATTGCAACTTGCATACAGTATTGCAGTCACAGTCTGAGGCACACCCCAAAAACGGCCTTCATGTGAGTTGCCACTCCCCAGTTATCTCCCACAAACAGTCCCTGACTGCGAGTCACTTTGCACATAAATCCCCTCTGCGACCAGCATCACATGACCATCGCGATACATGCATAGTGCGTCTTAGATGTATACACAGTTGGCTGATAATCGCTCAACTGCAAAGAAAAAAATAAACAGGTTTGTGTCCATCTCTGGATCAGGCCCATAGTCTTTGCAAGAATTTATTATAAAGCTGTGTTTAGCATTTTGCTTTCCTCTGTGTTAGGCCTGATAAAGGTAAAGGGGGTCAATCCGAGTTGATCACTAGCTGCATTTGTTTGCAGCGCAGCGATCAGGGTAAAAAACGGCAGTTCTGCGCATGCGGCGCAATGCGCACGCGCAACGTATGGGCACAACGAACAATGCAGTTTTCCACAGGGTCTAGCGATGCATTTCAGTCGCAATGGTTGCCGCAGAGTGATTGACATAAAGTGGGCGTTTCTGGGTGGCAACTGACTGTTTTCAGGGAGTGTTCGGAAAAACGTAGGCGTGCCAGGGAAACACAGGCGTGGCTGGGCGAATGCTGGGCGGGTGTATGACGTCAAATCCGGAACTGAATAGTCTGAAGTGATTGCAAGCGCTGAGTAGGTTTTGAGCTACTCTGAAACTACACAAGAAATTTTTGCAGGCGCTCTGCGATAAAAACGTTCGCACTTCTGCTAAGCTAAAGTACACTCCCAGTGGGCGGCGGCATAGCGTTTGCACGGCTGCTAAAAACTGCTAGCAAGCGATCAACTCGGAATGACCCCCTATATCCAATATAGAAATAAATGCTGGGCTTTTAAACATTTGTTATAAAGCATATAGCATCACCAAATGGCAAACTCTGATTTCCATGCACATACCAAGCGACCCCCAGGAATTACTACAATTCTGGCAAAAAACTGTCTGACTTATTCATAGAAGAAAGGGGGCAAAGCTGGCATCGTTCTCTCTGCACCTTTTACTGAATAACATTAATAAAAGTCATTTTCAAAACACAAAAAACGTGTGTGCATAACCATTCATTGTACACGTTTATGCCTTTAAGGGAGAGCTGTATCAAGCCTTGGAGAGAGATAAAGTGCCAGCCAAGCAGCTTCTGACGTTTTTCAAGCACAGCCTGTTAAACGAGTTAGAAGCTAATTGGTTGATACTTTTTCTCTCTCCAAAACTTGATAAATGTTTTTCTTATAATTTATATGAAGGGCACTTGGCTGATACAAAAGGCATTGCTTTGATAGTATACAGTGATACCCAATTTCTATCGCCTCCTAGAACAGGGAATGCCCTATAGTTACATCTGCTAAGAAATATGTAAAAGGCCCTTTTTGTATTACAGTACAGTATATGAAAAGAAAACATGAAACATGATTTATGTTAAGAACTTACCGTTGTTAAATCTCTTTCTGCGAGGTACACTGGGCTCCACAGGGAATGACATTGGAGTGTAGAGTAGGATCTTGATCCGAGGCACCAACAGGCTCAAAGCTTTGACTGTTCCTAGAAGGCTTAGCGCCGCCTCCTCTATAACCCCGCCTCCGTGCATAGGAGCTCCGTTTTTGTTAACCAGCCCAATGCAGTAGCAGGCAAAAGAGACGACAACTGTTAGTAGCCACATACACCACATTCTCACGACAGGAGAAAGTGTCAGCGGCTAATGCCATACCAACCCAAAGAAGCTAAGTGCGTCAGGGTAGGCGCCCTGTGGAGCCCAGTGTACCTCGCAGAAAGAGACTTAACAACGGCAAGTTCTTACCATAAATCTCGTTTTCTGCTGCGGGCTCCACAGGGAATGACATTGGGGATGTCCTAAAGCAGTTCCTTATGGGAGGGGACGCACTGTAGCGTCCAAAGGAAGCATCCTGGGAGGCGGAAGTATCAAAGACATAAAACATTCACTGAGGACCACGTAGCCGCCTTGCACAATTGTTCAAGGGTCGCACCACGGCGGGACGCCCAAGAAGGTCCAACCGACCGAGTAGAATGGGCCTTTATGGTAGCAGGAGCTGGAAGGCCAGCCTGTACATAAGCATCTGCAATCACCATTCTAATCCATCTGGCTAGGGTCTGCTTGTGAGCAGGCCAGCCACGTTTGTGAAAACCAAACAGAACAAAGAGAGAATCCGACTTCCTGATGGAGGCAGCTCTCTTCACGTAGATACGGAGAGCCCGTACCACATCCAAAGACTGCTCTTTGAAAGACAATTCAGGAGAGGCAAAGGCCGGAACCACAATCTCCTGATTAAGGTGGAAAGAAGACACCACCTTAGATAAATACCCGGGACGTGTTCGATCACGGTGAAAAATCAGATATGGTGACCTACAAGTTAAGGCACCCAAATCCGACACCCGTCTAGCAGAGGCAATAGCCAGCAAAAACAACACCTTAAGAGAAAGCCACTTAAGGTCTGCAGATTCAAGAGGCTCAAACGGAGACCCTTGCAACGCCTCCAAAACCACCGACAAGTCCCAAGGGACCACAGGCGGGAGGTTGAATCTGCAACACACCCTGAGTGAACGTATGTAGATCAGGTAACGTCGCAATTTTTCTCTGGAACCAAACCAACAAGGCAGAAATATGAACCTTGATGAAGGCCAGACGAAGGCCCAAGTCCAGGCCCTGTTGTAGAAAGTCCAAAATTTTGGCCGTACTAAACTTGTAAGCGTCATGATTGTTGTTCATTAAAAGCTTCTTATCAGGGCTGCTGGAGCAGCCCCCCTGTTGTATGCCTGCTTACTGCATGGACCCAACTACAAAACTGAGCTCCTGTGCAGGGAGGCGGGGTTATAGACGAGGCGGCGCTATGTATTCTGGAAATAGTCAAAGCTTTGAGCCTGTTGGTGCCTTGGATTAAGATCCTACTCTACACCCCAATGTCATTCCCTGTGGAGCCCAGTGTACCCCGCAGCAGAAATATGATTTTTCCCAAACTATCTAATAATTAGAAAAGGATAAAATAAGCAGAATACAATGGGGGTGATTCAGATCTGATTGTAGATGTGCTAAATTTAGTACATCTACGAACAGTTTCTCAGACATGCGGGGGGACGCCTAGCACAGGGCTAGTCCGCTCCGCAGGTCTGGCACTGCCCCCTGCAAGGGTGCAACAGCATTGCACCCGCTGAGTAGCTGCCTGCCAGCGCAGCTACTGTGCGCTGTTAGGCCGCTACTCAGAGTGTCATGCAGCCGCCGTGGCCCACCCACCTATCGGTCCGGACACACCACCATTGCACAGGCCGCGCCCCGCCAACGGCATTCTAATGCCAATGGCACGCCCCCTCCCGTCAATCAGGCAGAGGCGATCGCAGCCCAGAACTGCCGTTAGCATCTCACTGGGTTCCCGGGGTCGCTGCACGAGCACACTCCACATAGGGATTCAGACTGCAATTGCTACCGCTGCAGCAATCCATTCGGAATTACCCCCAATATCCAGCATGGAACACCAATTCACTGTGCTCAGCCCAACATTTGAGGGAGCATTTAGCACCCCTGAAGGTGTTCCCATTTTCATGTTAAGAACTTAATATAACATTACCTATCTGGAAGGACATTTGCATAACTCCCCCCAGTGTTGGACTGGGGCATGAGGGGCCCACCAGGGGGATGATGGTAGGGGTCAATGTGTAGGAATGTGGCCAGTCTGGAGAGAGGGTGTGGCCAGCCACAACAGAGGTTTGGCTAACCATTGAAGATTGCACAGTCTGGGCCCATATATATATATATATATATAGTAAATACTGCTAGTGCATGCATGATTAAGTACTAGATTAATGACACCAATGCACTATACATAATACACCATAGTCCTATACAGTATAATCATAATGTAACATATGTATGTATAATGTATAATTCAAGTGCACAGTCTGGAACCTAATTCCTAGTGGAGGAGGTAGGACCTCAAGCAGTGGGGTCAGCTGGGGTTTTCCCCTGTACCCCTGTGGGCCAGTCCAACTCTGACCCCACCTCTCAGTAGAGATATGCCTCCAAGACCACGATTGATGACCACAGCTGATGCAGCTCCAGCACCCATTCGGTCCCCTGCTCCCAGAAAGAAGGATGGGAAGATGTGAGCCATGGATCTTTCTGACCATGGCTTTGACTTTTGATAAACCCTCTAGCAACAGGCTATAAGAAGTTCAGCCAGAACTGTGGAAACGCCAAGTCTGGAGCCTTGGATGAGGCAGACAGTGGTTGTGAAGACAATGGAGTTGGGTGGAAGGATACCTGATATGATGACTAATAGCTTTGGGAATATCATGGCCCTTGTTCAAGGTTTCTCCAAGGCTGAAACCCTCAGCAACCATATGTATTATGTCATAGGGATCTTATACATCACAGTACATTGGAATAATTAATCTCTATGGGAAAACATACAGAACGTGCACACAAGTTTCTTAGATAGTGGATGATGAATGCAGACACAAAACAGTAGATTACTTTTATGTTATAAAGCCTGAGGCTGATGATGCAGAGCTGAACACAACTTAGCTGCAGATACCCCCTCCTTGCATTTATTGAAATAAATGCATGCTTGTTTCTTGGGCATGCGCTGTGCAAAACGTTGCACAAAGGCCCTCATTCTGAGTTGTTCGCTCGCTTTCTGCTTTTAGCAGCCGTGCAAACGCTAAGCCGCCGCCCTCTGGGAGTATATCTTAGCTTAGCAGAAGTGCGAACGCAAGGTTCGCAGCGCTGCTACAAAAAAAGATTGTGCAGTTTCTGAGCAGCTCGAGACCTACTCCTAGCTTGCGATCACTTCAGACTGTTTAGTTCCTGTTTTGACATCACGAACACGCCCTGCGTTCGGCCAGCCACGCCTGCATTTCCTCAGGCACGCCTGCGTTTGTATGTGACATGCCTGCGTTTTTTCACACACTCCCCGAAAACGGCCAGTTACCTCCCAGAAACACCCACTTCCTGTCAATCACTCTGCGGCCAGCAGTGCGATTGAAAAGCATCGCTAGACCTTGTGTGAAACTGCATCGGCTTTTGTGAAAGTACGTCGCGCGTGCGCATTGCGCCCCATACGCTTGCGCAGAACTGCCTTTTTTTGCCTGATCGGTGCGCTGCGAACGAAAGCAGCTAGCGATCAACTCGGAATGACCACCAAAGCCTTGTGTAAATGTGTGAGCGTTCATCCCTGCATCAGCCAGCCCTCCATCCAGTGGTCAAAAAGCAATGATACACAGGCCCTGATAGTTTATATTACCATGTTCACTTCAGAAATATGGTCAATACTGGTGACTTCAATGTCAACTGCAACAATCACCGGGGGACCTACAAACAGAAATAGGTAAGAAATAAATAAACATTACTATCATAAATATTTGCATAGTTGGAATATTGTAAAGTTATTAATTAATATAATGACTTATTACTGTCTGTCAAGAGCATACATTTAATAGGATTTTTAGCATTTCCTACACGACCATTCCCACCTTGTACAAAATGTTCTGTTCCTGCTATTGGGTAATGACTTTATGCTGCATATAACATGTATGGAGATGGAGCTACTGTAGGAGAGCTACCAGTGTTATGATACATCTGACCATCGAGAGCATCTATGGATTTGATGTAAGCATCACATCCTACCCTGGAATGACCTTCACAGCAGGGTAGCTCATGCTGCTATCCTGTGCCCCAGCTGGTGTGCAGTTGGGAAGTTTCCCACGCATTAATTAGTTGTAATTCCCACCAATGCTAGGTTTTGCCTTACACCACATTGCTGCTCCAAATCTAGTGTCTACACTGCAACATGTAGCCGCTGCCCACATCTCACCAGCTAATTCATTTAGGTTCTTATATCCACTATCTCTAACGAAATGTAAACCATGCAGTATATTAGCAGTTAGTACTTAGGGGTGTTGCTTGCGCAGGCAAAAGAGTCAATAAGGTGCAAATAATAAAAAATGAATAATTAGTTAGTAATTAATATTAGAGATGAGTGGGTTCGGTTCCCATCTTGCATGTCTATCCTTTGTCTGCCACATCATTCCAGGGGTGCTGCTCTATATGGGCTGCTGCACCTCTGCTCTATCAGTCCTGGGGTGCTGCCCCATTGCCGTTTAAGTCAAGGGGTGCTGTTGCCTGTCTGCTGTGCAATTCTCCAGGGGTGCTGCCTATGCTGTATAAGTCCAGGGGTGCTACTGTACTTGATCCTAGGTTTAAATGAAAGCTTAAAGCAGATTGGAAACAAGCTTCAACATCACAAACAGGTTTGTGAAAACTAGCCGCAAAGGTGGAAATGGAAAGTGTTTTTAAATAAAGTGGTGAGAGACCACATTTGTGGCCAAAGTCAATGTGACTCAGAAGAGACTGAATCATAATCCAGCGCAACTGCCAGAGAGGTAAATGTGATGTTTTCTCATGAAGAATTAGAGAGAGGTTCTTCTCAATTATTTAATGTTAGGGACTCAATCAAATGAATGGCTCCAATTAGTCAACCTTAATTTTGATTTATTATTGATGTTCCACATTTTGGGATTATTTATTTAGAAGATGCGCATTTGTTGTACAGGGGTCTTCTTTTCCTAAGGGCTGCGTAGGGTTATCGCAAGACCTCGCACTGTTAGAAGAACAGAGTTTAAGTGATCTTGCATTGCATCAACTTTCCATTGCACTCCAGCATTAGATGGGCCAGCAGGTCCTGTGAAGCACAAACAGTTACTGAATAAGGCCCAGTATGGAGTGTCATGGTGGCTTACAGCCAAGATGATGTCTGGCTTGCCAGGCTGAGGCATGTTGTGGGCACAGAGGTTAGCATTGCTTCCTCCCACAGTCCTACTTATAGTATGAAATGAGTTTGGACTGTAAAGTGGTAAGCTCCACTAGGACAGGGGCTCAATTATAAAAAAAATTACTGCACAGTCATGCTTAGTACTTTACCGAACCCACCCGAACTCAACTTGCCCCATCCGGGTCTGCTGTGGGGGCTCAGGAGGGGCTGCTAAAACATCTAAGGGGCTGCTTTATTTAAAAACAAAATATGAATAAAATAAACAAGACACACAGGTATGCTCACATGCGTGTAACTGGGACACACAGGTATGCTCACATGTGTGTAACTGGGAGCTATGAAAAACAAAAATAAGGCATCTTCCACAAAATATGTAAATAAATAATAAATAAAAAAATGGAAAAAAAGAAACCCAGGAGATTTTCACAAAATAAGTCTCCAGACTCCATGGAGGGGAAAATATCCAATCTTGATACTGTGATATACACCAGTTTTTTGCAACCCAGCATTAAATCCGAGATTATCTTAATTCCTGAAAATGGAGAAGGGGGTACAATTTTGGAGGCTTTGGCCCATAGTTTTTCAGTTTGTCCAGTAATGTGGTAAAAAATAATTAAATATTTGCTTGGTTGAAGTCCTTTCTGTTCCACACCAATATAGGAGTGGAGGAGAAAGCCTGTGTGTTGTTCCTGATTCCAAAATGTGAAAAGTCATCAAATATGAAGGTGGTATGTTTGTAGCTAGCTATGATTCGGAGAACTTGGCGAGCTTTTTCCAGGGGACCACCTGTCGCTGAAATGATGGGTTTATTAAACTGTGCATGTCCTGTTTAAACAACACAAGGGTGGGAGGGCCCAAGACAATTCCATCTTGCACCTTTTTTTTTTCTTTGCATTATGTGCTCTTTGGGGCTTATTTTTTAAACATGCCATCCTGTCTGCCACTGCAGTACCACTCCTAGATGGGCCAGGTTTTTGTGCCGCCCACTTGTGTCGCTTAGCTTAGTCATCCAGCGATCTTGGTGCACTTCTTTTTCTTCTTTGCATCATGTGCTGTTTGGGGCCTATTTTTTAAAAAATTGCCATCCTGTCTGCCACTACTAGATGGGCCATGAGTTTGTGCCACAACAAAAAGTTGAACGACTCTCAAGCGCTGTTTTATATTGTCAAAGTCGAAAAAGTCGATTTTGTGTAACCCTCATGAATGTGGAAGGGGGAGGAGCAGCGGCCATTTTGGGAAGGTAATTTTTTCTAAATGGCTGATTTTCAGTCTGCTCAAGAATAATCAGCCATCCTTGGTCAAAAAGAAATCACCATTTATGAGTTACCAATGCATTTATTTAACCCATGCCATAGTCAATTACAAATAGTTTCAGATGGGGCTTAATGAAAGTTAATAGTAAGATGAATACTTGATGTAAGAACGACACACAGATATAAACAAAGTTTTTTTCCCCGTTTACCTCTAGGATTCAGTTAACTCTGCTTGCTGTAAGATAGCCATTGAAATGCAAATTAACCTGTGTAACTGCTTTTTCCTAACAGTGGAAAAAAAAAAACCACCTTTACAGGCAACCAATAGCACATAGCATTCATATGCAAATTAGAAGCACTTAATGGGTAAATGAGTCTCAGGAGACCAGTGAATGGTACATATATATATATAATATTATAATTATGTGTATATTTATATCAGTGTATGTTCTGCAAGATAGCTATCCAATCTGAATCATACCATTTGAATTATTGAGGATTATTAGATTCATTTTGACCTGTACTGAAAAAATTTGTTGCTATTTAGTTTAAATATAGAGTTAATATTTAAGAAATAAATGTAAGACGCACATGCAGCCTGGCCTAGTTGTAAAGGTTTATACAGTAGAAACTGTGTGTGTGTTAAGTAAGTGATTATAGTTAAATATCGCTTACATTTATAGAAGTGTGAGTTTTGTAGCACTGCGGACGTACGGCCTTTGTACACGTGTCTCGAATAGCGAACGGGACTGCGTACGCAACGTAAAGGCATACACACGTGGCGTGTTCACGCAACGTGCGTAAAAGTACGACCGCTAAATACAAAGCACACAATAGCATTGTTTTAGTTTAGGCGCGAGACGGTAGCCACGCGATAATAGCACAAATTGATCAGTGTCCAATATTTAGTTTAAATACCTTTCTTACTGTATCACCTCTGGAATTAAGGCTGTTTTTCTGAATGAAAGTTAATTTTCTGTACAGAAAAACCAAAGTGTATATGAGTGAACGAGTGTGAGTGTGCAAACAATAAAGGTTTTGTGGACCCAGGGAATTCGGGATCCCGTCGGAGACCACACCAGGTGAGTGGACACTTGGTGGCGTGAGATTGGCTTGCTCACGTTAACATTGGATTAAGGTATAAAGGAGCAATTAGTATAACAGCAGACCAAGAGGTCAGCGAAGTCAGAAAACCGCTGACAAAGTCAAGCGAAGCTCTGAATACCGCGGCCTAAAAGGTCAGCGAGGTTTTGTGTAGAGAGCGCAGCCCAGGGGGTTGGTGTAGTACCCATATAGGCCCGTTCAGATACGCTCCGGTTGAGGTTTCGCTGCCTGAAAAACGATTCCATTGGTCGCACGGCGGATAAGTAACAGTTACCTATACGCTGGGCGATTGTACCGCGCGTTCGTGAGTGCAATACTTAGCCCACTGCGATACCCTTTTACGAGTTGTGCGTAAAAATTGCGGGACCATTGGCGCTAGGTGTAGTACACGCAACGTGATTTGTGTAACAATTTTTTTTGTTTTAAGGGAGTTTCGCTGGTCACTTAGGAAATCTCCAACGACCAATATTTACTGGTTAGGGTAAGTCACTCCCACACATTTCCAGTAAATAGAGGTTACACAGGGGCCTGAGGTTGGGTACGACCGGCGCTGACGACAGTGTTTAGGTGTATTGGCCAACGTGGGCGTGAGTGGGTGAGAGCGCTCGGAGAACTTTCACCGTTGCCTTATCACTGAGTATTTTGTTTTTTTGTAGGAATTTGCTGAGTAGGCAATACCTGCAAAAGATGGGGGCCAGTTGCTCAAGTAAGGGACGATCAACCAGGGTTCAGGTTGACATTCCGTGGCCCAAAGGGTCGGCGAGGTACATAATGTGTGAGAAATATGGCTCACACACAGAGGTTTTATGCAATGAATGGGAACGTATGACTGCGGAAGATAGGGAACCATTCCCTAAAGTAGGCAGTTTTAATCCAGAGGTGTTGCAGAATTTAAGGATTAGGATATGTCTGTTAAAATCCCGAAAAGAAAGGATCAGACACTCAAACTGTTTACATTTATGGCAACGAGAGAGTGATATGCAAAGGGATCTAGCTCACGCAGCTGGTTCCAACCCTGGCAGGAAACTGATTGCAACTGCACCACCACCACCGTATATTACAGGAGAGAAAGTGGCTACAGACAATGACATACTGATATATGCTAAGAGTAAAATTGATAAATGTAGTAATGATAATAAGAATGAACTTAATAAATGTATTAATGCTAACCCGTGCAAGTTGTATCCCATCTTAAACTTCCCTCAGGAATACGAGCAAGAAAATGAACCCAGCACGATATCGGCACTTTCTCCAGCAGCCACCGTACAGGACACCCAGGTGGGCACGGCCCAACCGGTAAGAGCAGTAGTAAAGCCCCCTAGCAGAGGGACAGGTGAGGTCGTGTCCACAGGTAAGTACGGTACAGTACATTATGCAGAGACAATTGTACCTCACATTGTAGAAGCAACCCAGAACGATGTAATTGAACTAAATCCTGTCAGGGTGATCGCAGTCCCCAATGGGAAGACTGACGCTCAGGTAATCACTCCCGTCAGGAACATTGCTATGCATTGTCCTTGGTCCCGGACAGAATTGAGGACAATTATGTCTGAATTTCCCGATCCCAGAAAAGATCTAGCCGCATGTCAGAGGTTTATTAGAGAACTAGGTAACGCCACCGAACCCACAAACAAAGATTGGCGGACAGTGCTACGGGCATGTTTGCCCTCCAATATTGACCCTGTGAAATTCATTGCTGATTGTAAATTAGACGCAGAGGTACCTCTCACTGATGAATACACTCAGGAGAATGTACGACAGATCAATCTGCAATTAGGAGTATATTTCCCAACTGTTGTCAAGTGGAATAAAATCTTCTCCATTAGACAAAAACAAGGTGAACCTGCTTCTGAATATTTCCATCGAGCACTGCAGGAAATGGCTAGATACACTGGGGTCGAGGACATTAACGAAAATGTACACCATAGAGAGGTAGCTGTGTCCGTATTAATGGATGGCTTGAAAGAAACATTGAGAACAAGGGTACAAACCACTCAACCTAACTGGAGAGGTATTTCGGTGGCTGCATTAAGAGAGTCCACTATCGAGCACGATCGGAACATCATTAAACACAGGGAGTCACAGGGGGATAAGCTGATGACCGTAAGTATCAAAGCCCTGACAACGAAGCAACATCAGCCAAAACCCCAGACCCCTGATGGTAAGTCGTATGTAGTAAAATGTTATAAATGTCAAAGGGAAGGACATTACGCACGAAACTGTAATTATAAAAGCAACGTATATAGACCCCCTAGACAAGAACACGAGCAAAGTTATGATACATGTAATTGGGATCAGGGATCACATAGGAAAAATTTTGGGCCACACCTATAGTCTGCAGCCAGTGAAGTTGATTGCTAGCCTTGGTAGTGAACCTGAGGTCACAGTTGATATAGTTGGTAGATCATTTCTTGTAGATACAGGGGCGGCCAGGTAAACTCTGTGATTTATCTTTAAAAGTTTCCTCTTCATCTCTGACATTCACCGACAGATTTACAGCTCAAACGTCACATATCTACTCGGTCTTTTCAGAGGTCTGCCCAACCCCAGTATATCTCACCAGCATCATTGTGCCTGGCCATGCACAGAGGGTGGAGAGTGGAAATACTGGTGGAGGGAGACTGTGCAGAGATACCGATAGACATGTTGGTGTGACAGCCTGATGGTGGACGCAAATCTAACAAATTTTCTCTTTTTTTATTATTCTCTCTCTCTCTCTTTTTTTTTTCATTTTCCACGGATGGTTTATTTCACACAACAGTTAAACACATTGTACTGCAGGATTTATGTTCCATACAGAAAGGTCGCTGACTTGGAAAGAATATCGTATCACTGGAGCGTCTGTTCCAGGAAGACTGAGAGGCAGCACTGTTGAGACGGTATCTGAGCACGGAGAACAACAAGACTAGAGGCGGTTGTCGTACCAGTTTTCTTTTTCCTTTTTATTATTTTCTCCATCTCCAATTATCCTCCTTTCCTCCCCCTTCTTGTTTCCTTTTCTCTCCCCTTAACAAGATGGACTTACCCCAAGAGACTGCATTCCTGGTTTTCCTGTTGACCCTGTGGTTGACCAGAGCAGTCTGTTTCGGTGAGAGTACCATAGAGGTCGAGAAAGGATCTGGAATGGGTTCTGATGACAAGGACGGATTTGTAGAATTCCAAGAGCAACACACCCACCGAGCAAAGGCGAGTATCAGAAAACGATCTGGTAGTCAAGAAACTAGGAGGCACTGTAAAGGGTTATTGGCTGAGGAAAATTGTATTTGTAGAAACTGTGAAAACATAGTTGAGGACGGGTGCATCCAGAGATGTCAGTCCAGCAGTAATATCAACATGGACCGTCATCCATTGAGTGATTATCACTCATTAGTGGGTAAGGTTTTAAACCAAACAGAATGCTGGGTGTGCTCACAAGTACCTCAAGGTCAGAGCAAGTCAGGACTAGTACCGTATCCTTTAACAATAGATGAGGTAATTGAATTACGGGGTGGGAGACCGGTGGACAAGAAATTTAATATTTCTAGGCCCCCTAGCGTGAAGCTCCACCAATATCACGTGGATAGATCCTTAGTATGTTTCAACATTTCCAATTCTCGAAAGCCGGGAAATTGGGAAGTGACATGGAATAACCAAACATGGCATTTTCACACAGAGCCGACAGAATGCCCGTAGACTCAGAACTTATACGCCAAATAGCCGACGGTGGAAGGTATTTTCGGTACAGGTATACTCTAGGAAGTAGGACCATGCGGCTTGGAGAAGTATCAACAGGGTACTGTGCGCATATCATACAGCCTGATACGTGTACTGAACAGATGAGAGAGTTAGGGATAGGATTTTTCACTTGGAAGGTTTGCAATATGGTAGTGTCATATTCTGTCCCATATGTTCTCACCGATGATGCATATTTCATATGCAGGAGGAAGGCGTATAAGTGGCTTGCCCAAAACTCAGAGGGATCGTGTTACATTGGAAGAGTGTTGCCAGAAGTTATGACCATAACCCATAATAAGATGAAAGACGTTCACCGCAATGTTCAAGCTTCTTACACTCACACTCTATATGAACACATCGTTAAGAGACACCTTATAGATAGGACAGAGCACGCAGCCTCTGATTTGATCCACGAATCCACCGGGATTCAATTCCTACTCGCGTTAGATATCACCCGTACCGCCAGAGGAATTATAAATTATAGGTATATTCATGCGCTAGCGAACCTGATAGATAATATCACCGAGATGTATGATGACACCTTCAGGTATACAGGGAGGGAGTTGCAAGCTTACAAAACGGAACTGATCCAGCACAGGATGGTTCTCAATTATATCACAGCGGTGACAGGAGGGTACTGTGTCACCTTAGCAACTCAGTATGGTGTGAAGTGCTGCACGTATATTACAAACAGCACTGATGACCCGACCGAGGTCATAAATCAAAAGATGGACGATATCTTACAGTTGAAGTGGGAGTTCCGAAGGAGACACAACCTTACCTTTACTGCTGTGAGTAATGAACTGACCGGCTGGGTCTCATGGTTGAACCCACGCAATTGGTTCTCAGGTTTAGGAGAATGGGCTCAAAATGTTATTGTGAGTGTAGGAAAGTTTCTCCTTTGTATCCTGGGAGTTGTCATAATGATTGGCTTGATATTTAGGTGTGTTCGAGTTTTAACGCGGCGCAAGCACGGTACCAAAGTGATGAGCTTAAGGAGCGGGGGCATTGTTACAACAACTGATTTAATTTATGACCCATCAATAGAGACAATGTTGTGATAAGACGTGATTCCACGGTCTGTTTCTTTCACCCGTTTCTCCTTTGTTTTCCCTCAAGCAAAAATACATCCATTCGGAAAAGACTTTGATGAACAATGCATCCATTCGGAAAAGACTTTGATGAACACTACATCCATCCAGAAAAGACTTTGATTGACACTTTCAGCAAAGATACACCCATCCGGACAAGACTTTAACCAACACCCAAGAACGATTGCACAAATGTTATGTGAATGTATTTGTGATACGTGTCTTATCTTCATCTCTACAACCTTCAGGTAGTGTCACACATAGTCGATAGGTAATACCCATATATTAGCATTCACATATGTTCCCCCCTCCATGTATCATCAACTAAATGTGCACCCCATTTGTTGGAACAAGAAGCCGAAAAGAGCTCGGTAGTGTTTGTTGGCCCACTTACAGACCCTTAATACGGGATAAGAAGGATTTAATGTATACTTCGCAATACCTCGAAGCTTATCTAGAACATATACGGCACGATGATACATGCCCCTCAGACATGGATTTCAAACATACATGCTTTTACTATCCCACTAGGTCATCCATTTCTCGCCTACACCTCTCCTCATACCATCCAATCATCTGTAGATATTGTATGGTATATTTTTCTGTTTAATGTTTAGATAGTGGCAGTTATTATTGACTGCCAAAGGGTGGACTGTCAAAGTCGAAAAATATTGAAGCACACACACCAAGTACAAACCACACACACATGGCCCCTACGCGCGCACTCGTTCTGCTGTGTGTGCACATATCCGCAATTTGCGTAAGGTCGCTCCCCGCGGTCATGCGCCTTAGCGCGTGGTATGCGTATTTACGGTAGGGTTTGTGTGCGCATGGAGGGCTATCAAAACATTACATATTTAATCCAAATAGTGCACAATGTACACATAGCCTCCCTGCACCACATCAGAAAGAAATAGCTGTTTAAAATGATAACAGAACAAAGGGATTCACCTTTACAGGATAGGAGGGGACAGAACAAGGTTACAAGGTGGTGTTTGGTATCCAGCTGTAGGGTATTTTAAGGGAAACATTCTGCTGTTGGTTTGAGAAAGATCGCTTGTTCCTGCGTATAGTTATGTGCAAAATTAAAATATGAACATTAACTGTGTTTACTGTATATTATGTATGCGGCAGGGATCCAGAGGATACCACCCACAAGAGCAGTTGGGGAAAGACATCGCCCACCTATTCAAATCCACCTATGACCTCTTCTGTAATGTAGAGACACATCCCTGTGTCCAATGGACAAAGAGATTACAGTATCCATTGTGTTATGTTTTGGATGAAGTGAATATAGAGAGCCTACAGCAGGTTTAGTCAGACAGAAGGCTCACAACGCTATCTATCAGATGGCGGAGGACCGGACCGGGTTGCGCTTGCGAACATTCTCACGTATGTACATTCTCTGTAGAAATTATTATTCTGTTTAGATTTACTTGTTAGCCTGTAGTGTATAATTTGTATTGTTTATCTTTTGGAACAAATCCACAGTGGCCTTAGAACCCTGTGGTTTCAACTACAAAACTGTGATGTGCCTTCACTTTCCTGCAAGGGTTTTAAAGTAGATTTATCTGTATAAGGTGTATAAGCATTGATAAGGTGTACGCACTGTGGGTACTTTGTATCGTCAGCGCTACTTAAGGTTTAAGGTATAACATTGTTGCAGTACTTTGCTGCTAAGGGTTTAAAGTGTAATCATATCATTACATTGTATCATTAACAAGGTTTAAAGGTTACCAATTGTGTGTGCGCTCGCTGTGTGTACTCTGTACACTCAGCGCAGCGTGTGTACCACGTGCAGGACTCTGTACGCAAATAGCGTACAAAGTGCGTAGCACATGTATTCAGTCTAGAGGCCATAGCGGCTTCATGGTAATAGTGTATCTAGAGGTATAGCTTTGTGTTTTAAGATAATATAGACATTATCAATATGTACACAAATTTCTTTCTGACGGACTTCAAATGTAGGTATCCTCAAAAGAAAGAAGACAATTGAACTGCATACACGTTCATTATTCTTTTTCATCAGTTTTTTAGTGCTGATTGTCCTCAACTGATCTGCATATAAAGCCTTATGTTCCTATAATGGTTTCTTTAGAACTTCATCATCAGTAAATGAAAACACGCTCTCATTTCTTGTGTTATTGGTATATGGCTCACCTTCAGTCAATGCCCTATGTGCACCAAAAGGTATCTTTAATCCTTCTTCACCATGGACGGGATGTATGGATATGGTCCCCCACACAGTGTCACAGAAACCGGCAAAAATAAGTATACCTCTTGTTGTTGGTATCAACAAAATGTATTTACATAAAATCAATGCGTTTCGGAACTGATGCCGCCCACTTGTGTCGCTTAGATTAGTCATCCAGCTACCTTGTTGCACCTCTTTTTTTCTTTGCATTATGTGCTGTTTGGGGCCTAGTTTTTAAAACTGCCATTCTGTCTGCCACTGCAGTGCCACTCTTAGATGGGCCACGTGTTTGTGCAGCACACTTGGGTCGCTTAGCTTAGTCATCCAGCTACCTCGTGCAACCTTTTGGCCTAAAAACAATATTGTGAGGTGTGAGGTGTTCAGAGTAGAATGAGTGGAAATTAATGTTATTGAGGTTAATAGTACCAGATGATCAAAACTACCCCCAAATTCTGTGATTTTAGCTGTTTTAATGTTTTTTTCAAAAATCCTCCAGATCCAAAACCAAAACATGCAAGGGTGGTTTTAGAAAAACCCAGATCCAAAAACCCAGATCCAAAACACGAGTGGGGATCCAGATCCAAAACCAAAACCCCAAACCCAAAAAGTGTGGAAAGAAACAGCACTCTAAAAAGGTTATTTCAAATAAGCGGTGCCAGTTCACAGCAGGATGAAAAGATAACCGAACAGCACTCACATTTAAGCAGGGTATATTGGTCCAACAGCATAACACAGTAATAATCAGC
Source organism: Pseudophryne corroboree (assembly GCF_028390025.1). Classification (NCBI taxonomy): domain Eukaryota; kingdom Metazoa; phylum Chordata; class Amphibia; order Anura; family Myobatrachidae; genus Pseudophryne; species Pseudophryne corroboree. The sequence goes on along the minus strand of NC_086453.1, from coordinate 210,507,867 downwards.
GGGGCTATTCGTATGTGGCTCAAAACTTTTAATCTTGCAACCCAGTATCGAGGGTTTTGGACTTACGTAGTTGGTGTTTGCACCACAAAGTGACATTTTAGCTCTTACACCAAATAACAATGAATAATTACAATGACTGTACCTCCAATTCCGGGCCTGAAATTCCTGGCATATCCTCTCATCAATCCATCCAAGTTAGGCATCCATGATATTTCAATATTAGAGCCAACATAATTCCCAATATCTTCCACATCACTGAAACAACAGTGTATATGTTTTATATAGTAATGTTGAAAAGAAGACGCAGTGGGAGAATTACTACAGCGCAGTTTCACCAAATTACATGTTTTTTTAAATTGTTATATGCAGCCTGTAAACCATGCAATTTACTAAAGACCAAATCTCATAATAAAACCATATTGTTTCAAAACTCCTTACTCAGTTTTACACGTAGAAAACAGCCAACATATCATGCTGTGATTTGCATACTTCACATGAAACCATTAAAACAAAGAAGACAATTAAGACAGGATTCTGCTCCTATAGCATGCCATTTCAGTATGATGCCTGTAAAAAGAAGAAACAGGACCTGCATTATCTTAAATCATTCACTATATGTTTGGCCACATATTTTAGCCCATCTAACACGACATGGTTAACCTTTATCAGATGGGTCCATAACATCACTAATACTGACACATTATATAAAAGTATAGAGGTTGTACCTACCATAGTGCCATTCTAATATTAGGATGACTGCAATACAAGGATCATACACTAATTATATTCACCTAAGAGCAGGTGGGTGGGGTGCTAATCCTGACAGAAGGAGTCTCACATTTTAGCATACAATATATACATAAATCCAGATTTTAATTAGTCTATGGTCCTTGCATGGCAGTCTACACATTAGAATGTGGGTCATCTTGTGGTAGTTGGGCTTACATTTTTGGCCAAACACACTAAGAAAGCTTATTACTCCATGTTAAATTGTAGAGTTTATTTGAATTGTCATGCATGCCCTGCATATATACCTACAACGTATATATAAGAAACTGTTAATAAATAAATAAATACATTTCACTGCTGCAGGACCTGTATTTACTACTAATTTTGTTTCAACTAAAATGGCTTGACAGATTGGAAGGCCACGAGTACCACAGTCAATGAGTTTGCTACATGACTATGTTGCAATTTATCTAAGAGTTCTTGACTGGCTTGATATTTATTGCATACATAATATATTTCTCTGCATTGACTAACAATTTGGATTCCGGAGTCCCTATTGCTACTTACACAAGGCTGGATTACTGAACGCCTGGCCACCCTAGACTACAGTACAGAATTTGTTTTTTTAGGAAAGTATTTATTACAAAGATCACAATAACATACAATAAGCAGGTCATACAGTAAACTGGGGTACAAAATATTTATATGGAGGAGAAAATCTGCTATAACTTTCAATACCCTAAGAGTGATCCTATTTCAAAGGTAGTAAGGAGAGAGAAACGATCTCAAAAGTGATGGTATGGCAAGCCATCAAGAGAAAAAGAAATAAAAAAAAGGAAAAAGGCAAAGAGATGCCTAATAGAAAGTTTGAGAAGATGGAAAGTAAGAGATAGTTGAGGGGAAGACATCAATCTACAAAAACCTTCAGATAGCCAAAGGTAAAAACATTCAAAACGGGGAAGGAACATTTTGAGAGGCTAGCCAGGGGCCCCAAGATTTGTCGAATGATGTAGATGAAAGGTTTATAATACTGGTCATGTACTCCACAGAAAATGTTTTTATAGGCGTATTTCAACAATTTCTAGCTGCCCGTTAGGGTAATTTTATTCTTATTTTTCAGTGTCACAAGTTAGAGAGTGTATTATTCGTATGTTTTAGGAAAAACAGTCACATATGCACATGTGAGGTACAGTCCATGGTCTTTATTTATATTAAATTTTTGTAGGTATCTTTAAAATTGGATGGTCATTAATATACTGCATATATATATATACATACACACACACACACACACACACACACACACACATACAGTACATATATATATCCATCCAATCCAGTAGTGCAGGCACTCACCACATTTATTATACCTTACAGGTGCCTCTCAGGAGTGAGAATAAGCAGCCGTCAAAATAGCAGTATGTAGATGTTTCGGTAGATGCAAAAAATAATTTATTTTCCTCCATGGAGCCATGGATTCCTTTTAACAAGATAATGCATTCACAGGTTTGGATATTTCTTTATTTTTACAGTTATTACAGTACACTTTGACACATAATTTGTTTTTGCACAATGGACATTATTATTTACAGTTAAAGGGCTGCGCCATGGGGTCGAATGTGGCGCCGGCATATGCCAATGTGTTTATGTTCATGGAGGAAAATAAATTCTTTTTTAGCATCTACCGAGATTTCAGATAACATCCTTCTTTATAAACGATATATTGATGATCTTATACTATTTTGGACAGGCACGGAGCAACAATTACTTGGTCTTTTGGGGCACATTGACAACATGCATGGGGTATCAAACTGACAGTCAATCACAGTCAAACAAGCATGAATTATCTGGATGTTAATATTCGGATCATACAGAATCAAATAGTGACCTCAGTTTATAACAAACCCACTGACCGAAACACATTACTACAACTTAGTAGTTTTCATCCTCTTGCCCTAAAGAAGGGATTGCCGAAATCTCAATTACTAAGAGTGGCGAGAATCACCAGTAATCCACTAGAATTGGATTCAGCTTTAAATACTGTTGTGGAAAAATTGAAACATCGAGGCTACAATCACCGGCAGTTATTACATCAAAAGAATGACGTTCTTCAAATTCCCAGGAGCAAGTTGTTGTCTCCACAAGTTAAATCCGATACCAAAAGGAAAATCCCTCTTGTAACACAGTTCACTACAGCAAGTACAGTAATATCAAGGGCCACAAAAGCATTGTGGGCTATAGTCATGAGTGATAGTAAGATAACTTGTTTCAAGGGCAAAACCATCATGCCGAGTTACAGGAGAGACAAGAACTAGTGCGATGTATTGGTGAAATCGATGTCACTAGAAGATATTTGAACATACAGAAGAAGGGATGTTTCAGATGTCCTGCTTGTGAGACTTGTAATTGTTTGGTACCTGTGACTTTGTTTGTACATCCGGCTACAAAAAGGAAATATAGGATACATCATTATCTTTCATGTTCCACACAATTTGTAGTATATGCAATATGGTGTCCCTGTAATTTAGTATATGCCGGGCAAACCATTAGTTCCTTTAAAGAATGGATGGCGTTGCACCGTTCTGCTACTAGAGTGTCTTTAACAGGTAAGAACAATGACCAGCCAGTTGCCCGACATTTCAAAAAAGCCAAACATGAATTGTCTGACCTCAGGTATATGATCCTTGACCATATTCCTGTAATGGTGCGTGGCGGTGATTGTGCTGAAATTCTCGCACAAAGAGAGGCTAGGTGGATATTTAATTTAAATTCTTTGGCTCCACATGGCTTGAATGAGCAATTACCTTGGAATATATTCCTTTAAACTTATTAAGATATACACATAGCATTATATATCTATATGTCTATACATCTGCATTTCCCGTTGCCTAGGAGCAGTTAAATCTCTTTTATAGGCTGGGTATATTTCCAGTTACGTTAGAACAGTATTATATTCTTTATTAATATGATTGTTACTCTGCTGCTGACATATTTTTAGATATGTATTTATGTATTTGATTTTTCACGCCAGCACTAGTCACTGTATCCCTTTGTTTATTTCCGCATCCTGCCACTCCCCTCATCTCAGAGTGAGGGCCGAAGGTTGTTAGGATGTTGCCAGGCAACGGGCACACGCGGCAGCATGGTGACGTGTACAAATGTAATACACAGTCTGATCACGGTGTATGTTTCCAATGAAATGTTTGTTATAACTATATGCTGTTAATCTCACCTTTATAGCTCTTACGTATGCTCTCTCTTAATTAAGCAAGGAGATAATGTCCAGACATATACAGCTAATAGAAGTACGGGTTGAAAACATATTTTTCCATTTATTTTGTAACAACAGCGTGTAAATATACCTTCCAGTATTGCTCACCACAAAATTTAGAAACTTTACAATTAATTAGTTCATAATTTGCATCACCAAATCATTTCGTAAATAAAGTAAAATAATTAACTTTTTATTTTACAGCAACAGTTGATCTCTACAGAACTCCATCCTATTCCGGAAGAAAAGTTAGATTATTGACAGCACAAATATCAACATTTAATAATTCCTTATAACTACAATTATGGTACATAAATTAATTATCAGTAAATATTGTAATCAACAAAACCTCTCAATGTTTCCAGCTAGATATTTTGTATTTTGAGTCTAGATCACCCCATATGACTGGTTTCTTAGATATCTATACTGTGTGATACCTAATGGCCATAACGTTGGTGCACATGAAGTCTCTTGTTAATTATGCTTTGAAGAAGGAGGCTATTAGCAACAAATTCTTGTTTAAAGTAGGACTATTCTCAATCCGCGTTTTGCTATCTTCCATCAGAATCTCTCTAATTAGAAATAAATGAGTGCCAACAAATAAATAAGACAAGCGTGACGACTGAAACGTAGTCCAGATTAATTGGCTTGTCACTTTCTCCTAGTATCTGTACTTTGTCTTCCAGTTATCACTCTGACTCCTCAATAGGTGCAACTCAAACAGAAATGTAAAATAAACTTTTATTTATTTTAGTTATTCACCACGGGTGAATTAAGTTTCTGGGAGTAGACAGTAGAAGAAACTGACCGGAGAGATTCTACATCTGATCACTAATCTCGGTGCTGACCCTGAGTCATAGGTAAGTATTTCTCAGTGTAGAGATAAAGTATTAATCTTTGCTGACTGGATATTATTTATTATAGAAGTGTAGAATCCAGTGTTGACAGTCAAATTGCAGTATAACTATACTTTCAATGTCACTTTTTAGCGCTCCCCTCTAGAACCCTGACGTTTAGCACTGGAACATAGTCCCTTCAGTGTACCGCCCTTGCTTTTAGGAAAGCCCTTTATAGCCTTTCCTATTTAGGTATTCCTTCTATTCTCCTCCAGCCTGGTGCCGTCTTATTAACAGATTCTTAGGAGCGACTCCTTGACTTATATGGAGTGTCGGTAGCCCCTTCCTTTCTTATTGATCCTGCCTTGCTCAGTTTCTTGCCTGACTCACTCAGCCTGTCACTGCTTACTATTCATTCCCCAGACTGGGGTTTCAGAGGTGGCTCCACCTAGGCTTCTCACACTGGACCGGAGTCAGTCACTCACCCGCTTCGCCTGCCCTCTGGGTGGGACTTCAGTCACACTCCTCTTTCCCTGTCACTGGGGAGGGTTGGCATAGAGCTTCATGTCACTCACGGTTTGGCCGCCTCCTCTTCCCCTTCACGTCACTGCTGAGCTCTATTATGACTGCCAGTGCCCAGTTGACGCCGCTCCGTACAACTCTGCTCCGCTCCGCTCGATGGGTCTGCCAGCGGTCAGTCTCTCACGGCTCTCCAGCCGAACTCCGGTCTGTTTGTGCGGCTCCATTCCTCTCCCGTCAGCAGCACCTTCACGTTTCCAGATTACCTCAGCCAGCAGCAACGGTCCGTCTGTGTTGCTCTTATATAAGCTCCCAGGTTAGTACCCGGATCAGTCCCGCCGCTTTCTCTCCGCACGTGCTGGCTTTTGTGTCTAGGCTCATAGGGGACCAGAGCTCCCCTTCAGTAGTGATTATACAGTTCTTGGGGCCGCGAGCCCGTCCAACTCCTGGGCTGCCAACTGCGCTGTCTATCCCATTTGCTTCACAAGTCTTTTGCCCTCTGTGAGGGTAACATAACCTTTTAATGAATTTAGTACAATACATTTTAATCACATAAAATGGTCATTAACTTCTCAAATTACCTTACTAACAGCAGGGTATTACACGTTTCCCCTCTGGAACTATGCGTGTCCCCACGCATCCTATAATTTATACTTCGATCAATTCATGTATACCTTTTATCATCAGAGTAATTATCAATATACCCCAAAGTATCTTAATCACGATATCTTAGAGGTATTATACCTTTAGTACTTCGTTTCGACCTTCTATTTGCTGGGGTAAGTATCCCATTCTTGACATGACCATCCTCAACACAAGAAAAGTAATTGTCTTCAAACAATTTCTCTACCCGGGTTTTTGGGGCCCTACTTCTTACTGAGCGCTCTGCGGACCGGTGCCACCCATGAACAACAGGAGCTCTATGGGGGTCATGTAGGGGAATATTCTCTGTGATTGGTGATTCGGCTGTCAACACCATGTCTTCTTTTACCCTTGTGACTTCCATTGTGCAGGGTTTTAATTGATCTCTGGATACAACTCTAACTGGTCCTTTTTGACCACAACGAATTCGATAAGTGTAGATATTACCGGCTGGAACACTAACCACGACGTATGGAACGGTTTCCCACATGGCATCGAGTTTGCTAGAGCGATGGGTTTTTTTTTACCCAAACCTTATCTCCTTCATGTAAAGGAAGAGGCCGAGCATTGGCGTTATAAGCTCTCTCCTGCCGTTGGTGAGCTACCTCCATCCTTTGTTCCACAATATGTCTGGCTGTTTCAATCCGCTGCTGGTGTTCTCGCACCCAATTAACTCATGGATCTACAGGGTCGATCACAACGGGGTTCAATTCCAAATCTCGGGGCAGCTTGCCCTGCCTGCCGAACATTAGGTAGTAGGGTGTGAACCCAGTGGAACAGTGTTCGGTGTTGTTATATAAATAGGTAAGTTCAGGGAGAAGGGTAGGCCATTGAGTACGCTTCTCTGCGGATAGACTTCGGAGCATTCCAATGATGGTTCGATTTGCTCTTTCACATAACCCATTCCCCTGTGGGTGATAGGCTGTTGTCCTAACTTTTAGACAGCCGTAAAGAGTACACAGTTCATTGAACAGCTGTGATTCGAAGGCTGGGCCCTGATCGGTCAGGATACCCATAGGGTCTTACAAAATGTTTTAAAAAGAGCTCAGCCGTGGTTCTTGCAGTTAAGTCTCTGGTTGGAACGACAACAAGGAACTTGCTGTAATGATCCGTCATGGTTAACGCATATTGATACCCAGTGTTGCTGTGTTCAAATTTCACATGATCTAGGGCTACGATCTCCAGGGGACGCCGGCTTTTAATAGAATGCAGAAGATCTTTTTGACTGTTGTCCGGATACCTTTTGATATTGCAAGGTACACAGTCACGGCACCATTTCTCAATATCTTCCCTCATCCCGATCCAGAAGTACCTTTTTCGCAATATTGCCTCGGTTTTCTGGGTACCAAAATGTCCAGACCCATCATGATAGGCCTCGAGCAGAAGAGTAGCCTGTCGTTTTGGAACTACTACTTGCGTAATAGTTTGATGTGTGTTGGGGTCAAGGCTGCTACGTATAATCAGCCCTTGCTTTACCCGGATGCGATCTCGATGTCTTAATAATTTAATTAATTCTGGATCAGCTTCGGTTCGCTGTGTTTTGTTCAGGTATCGCTTCTGCTGAATAAGACTCATTAGTTCAGTCAAAACTGGGCTCTCTCGTTGAATTCTTTTCCATTCTCCTGCAGAAAAACCCAGATGAAGATTTTCGGATTGTGTAGGAGCATCAACAGAGACTGGATCAGACGTCACAACCCGTACTTTACCCCCGAGATGGAACACCGGGGTCTCTACTTCCTCCATGTCGTCTTTATCCAATTCAGGAAGGTTGGCAATGGGTAGGCGGGATAAGGCATCGGCATTCCTATTCATCTTTCCGCTCCGGTAGTTGACGGTGTATTGAAAGTTGGCCAGGCGAGATACCCAACGTTGCTCGAGTGCTCCCAACCGTGCATTGGACAGGTGAGCCAACGGATTATTGTCGGTCATAATAATGACGGGAGAAGCAGCCAGATAGTTCTTGAATTTCTCGGTGATGGCCCATATGAGAGCAAGTAACTCTAACTTAAACGTACTGTAATTCTCGTTGTTGCGCTCTGTTTTGCGAAGGCCTCTACTGGCATATGCTATTACCCTTTCACGACCATCCTGCATTTGTGATAGCACAGCTCCTAATCCCCGGTGACTTGCATCCGTATAAACTTGGAAAGGTTTTTCATAATCTGGATAGGCGAGTAGAGGAGCAGTGACCATAGATGTCTTAAGCAGTTCAAAGGCACGTTGCTGATCTTCACCCCAGGTGATTAAACGATGAACTCCTCCTTTCCTGTCCAGACTTGCCACGCAGTAATTCTTGTAGCGGAGCTGCCAGTTTAGCAAAACCCTGTACGAACCGCCTATAATAACTCACAAAACCCAGAAAGCTTCGGACCTCCTTCACTGTCTTTGGGATAGGCCATTCTTGTACGACACATATCTTCCCTGGATCTGGTTTGACACCCTCAGCGCTGACTATATGTCCCAAATATTGGACCTCTGGTTTGAGTAGATGACATTTTTCTGGCTTAAGCTTCAACCCTGATTTGATGAGTTGCTTGAACACCTCCTCTAGATGTTTAAGATGCTCTTCATAACTCCTTGAAAAGATGATAACGTCATCCAGATACAGCAGGACCATTTCAAAGTTATGATGTCCCAGACAGTGCTCCATGACACGTTGGAAGGTAGCCGGCGCGTTGCAAAGTCCGAAGGGCATTCTATTGAATTCAAATAATCCCATGGGCGTGGTGAAGGCAGTTTTTTCCCGGTCTTCCGGTGCCATCGGGATTTGCCAATATCCGCTAGGGAGGTCTAGAGTAGAAAAGTAGGCCGCGGTCATCAAAGCCGTCAATGACTCCTCTATTCTTGGTAACGGATAGGCGTCTTTATGGGTCACAGCATTCAATTTGCGATAATCCACGCAAAACCGGAGACTTCCATCCTTTTTCTTGACGATAACTAAAGGAGCTGCCCATGGACTGTAACTCTCACTGATGACACCTGCGGCCCTCATATCTGAAATCATTTTTCGCACGGGTTGATACATGGCGGGTGGTAGGGGTCGATGTCTCTCCTTGATGGGCGGATTATTTCCTGTGTGAATAGCATGATACACCCCTTCAGCCATTCCAAAGTCAGAGGGGTTCTGACTAAAAGCCACTGAATTTTTTCGTACCAATTTTAGCACCCCTGCTCGCTGTTCCTCGGAGGTATTCAAGTCACCTATTTGGATTTCATTCCACCAAAGACCCTCACTTTCGGCGGCAGAGACGTTTTTGGTCGTGGCTCCTTGATGCGCCGATGGTATGTTTTCCTCCAATACATCTTGGAAATTAACTTGGGACACCCTTGCTACCATGCAGTGCCGAAAGAGTCGTATAGGGTAGTTTTGAGGATTCAAGATGCGAACGGGTACTCGACCTTTCTCTACTCTTGCCAATGTCCGGGCTACTACAAATGGTTGCTGACCATCTGAGTCACAAGACTCTATGAGGGCATCATAGCCTTGTCCGCCAGGGCCAATCCAAGCTTTGCACCAAACTACGTGTTCCGAGTAGGACATTAACATTACAGGCCGTCGGTCAGCAATTCGTGCCTTTCCAACCTCCCCTTTGTCATTTGTGAATTTCATCTGGCCCTCCAGTAGCCGAGCAGTCTGTTGAAGTGTCCTCCGCTCCCGCGGGGCGGCTGTCTTCATTTCTATGCGCAAGGCTTAGACTAATTCGTCGGGACAGTTTCTGAGGACATTCATCCCGAGAATGACTGGGGGCAGAAAGTCATTTGGAACCGTTGTCACTAAACATCCCTGTCTGAATAAGTTTGCTCTACCCACTTTCATGTCGGCTTCCCAGTAGCCACGGTAGGTGATAGGTTGTCCGTTACTGGCTAATAGATGTAACCAGGTAGTTGGTGGGGTGACTATGGTTTGCTCTTCCCAATGTTGGAGGAATTCATGAAGTCGAATGGTCGAAACTTGAGATCCTGTATCCAGGAGAGCAGCCATCTCCACACCATTGATCTGAATGTTCAGGCGAGGACACTCACCGACATACCTTGGCCACCACTCCTGCGATGTCGGACCTATTGGTACATTTCCTCCCGAGGGTCAGTCCCCTGCCTCGGGGTCTCCTCGTTTAAAGCTTCATTGGGACAATTTCTCTCAATGTGGCCACTTTGCCTACAACCCCTGCATATAGGCTGTCCTTGAGCATCAAACTGGTCAGTGGAATGTCTACCCATTCCCCTTGGTGTATCCCATCGAGAACGATTCCTGGCACCCCTATCTTGCCGCCATTCCCGACGTCGTCCGACGTTTTGGCCTTGACTCAACTCCTCGAGTTTCTGATCCATTCTAGCTAGGTGTAATGTAAGTTCCGTCATTTTAGAGTTTAGGGTCCCAATTGGATCCTGACTAGATGGAGCTTATGCCTGTTGAGTGACTGTCTTAGGCAATGCCACCTCAGTTTTGGCTTGAGATCTCATTTCCTTTATCCCTTCGTCTGACTCAGCTGAAACCTCATACTCAGCATCTTCACAGGAATTTAGTCCAAGAATTTGAAGAATTTCTTCTTTGAACTTAGAAAAGGAGCACTTTGGCTGTTGACGCCGCACCATTCTCATTTGGGCCTGAATGGTTTCCCCTTGAGCCCCTTCAATAAAGAGATTAATTAAAGTCTCATCAGCCTGCTGTACTTCACGTGGGTCTAAGGCTTGAACTGCCCTCATGGCTTCCTGCAATCCCAACGCAAAGTCCCTTAAAGTTTCGCCACCTCTTTGTTTTCTAGCGTATAGTCGACTTTTTAAATTGGAAATTGTTTTTAGGGCGAAGATGCACCCCAATTTTTCCAAGATGCCTTCCGCGGTCTCCTTCTCTTCTTCCGTCCATGCCTCTGACTCACGCAGCGCAGAACCTTTTAACTGTCCCAATACGATCTCCCCTTTCTGTACCTCGTTCAGCTGGTACAACCTGAACATAGAACGCATCTTATTCCTAAACTCCTTTAGCTGACTGGTTCCTGGGGTATGCATGTCTCCCGAGTAAGTAAGAAGCCATGAAGCGCCAAAATAATATGGCATCGTAATAGGTGATGCTATCCCTTGGTTCCAACCTGCCGGAGATTGACCAGATGACGCGGGCAATCTCCTCCGGGTAGATGTTGATGCCGGAGTCTGATGTTCCGGTGATTGCGACATTCTATCCTGTTCGTGGACGCCAAAAGTCTATCTGTAATACACAGTCTGATCACGGTGTATGTTTCCAATGAAATGTATGTTATAACTATATGCTGTTAATCTCACCTTTATACCTCTTACGTATGCTCTCTCTTAATTAAGCAAGGAGATAATGTCCAGACATATACAGCTAATAGAAGTACGGGTTGAAAACATATTTTTCCATTTATTTTGTAACAACAGCGTGTAAATATACCTTCCAGTATTGCTCACCACAAAATTTAGAAACTTTACAATTAATTAGTTCATAATTTGCATCACCATATCATTTCGTAAATAAAGTAAAATAATTAACTTTTTATTTTACAGCAACAGTTGATCTCTACAGAACTCCATCCTATTCCGGAAGAAAAGTTAGATTATTGACAGCACAAATATCAACATTTAATAATTCCTTATAACTACAATTATGGTACATAAATTAATTATCAGTAAATATTGTAATCAACAAAACCTCTCAATGTTTCCAGCTAGATATTTTGTATTTTGAGTCTAGATCACCCCATATGACTGGTTTCTTAGATATCTATACTGTGTGATACCTAATGGCCATAACGTTGGTGCACATGAAGTCTCTTGTTAATTATGCTTTGAAGAAGGAGGCTATTAGCAACAAATTCTTGTTTAAAGTAGGACTATTCTCAATCCGCGTTTTGCTATCTTCCATCAGAATCTCTCTAATTAGAAATAAATGAGTGCCAACAAATAAATAAGACAAGCGTGACGACTGAAACGTAGTCCAGATTAATTGGCTTGTCACTTTCTCCTAGTATCTGTACTTTGTCTTCCAGTTATCACTCTGACTCCTCAATAGGTGCAACTCAAACAGAAATGTAAAATAAACTTTTATTTATTTTAGTTATTCACCACGGGTGAATGAAGTTTCTGGGAGTAGACAGTAGAAGAAACTGACCGGAGAGATTCTACATCTGATCACTAATCTCGGTGCTGACCCTGAGTCATAGGTAAGTATTTCTCAGTGTAGAGATAAAGTATTAATCTTTTCTGACTGGATATTATTTATTATAGAAGTGTAGAATCCAGTGTTGACAGTCAAATTGCAGTATAACTATACTTTCAATGTCACTTTATAGCGCTCCCCTCTAGAACCCTGACGTTTAGCACTGGAACATAGTCCCTTCAGTGTACCGCCCTTGCTTATTGGAAAGCCCTTTATAGCCTTTCCTATTTAGGTATTCCTTCTATTCTCCTCCAGCCTGGTGCCGTCTTATTAACAGATTCTTAGGAGCCACTCCTTGACTTATATGGAGTGTCGGTAGCCCCTTCCTTTCTTATTGATCCTGCCTTGCTCAGTTTCTTGCCTGACTCACTCAGCCTGTCACTGCTTACTATTCATTTCCCAGACTGGGGTTTCAGAGGTGGCTCCACCTAGGCTTCTCACACTGGACCGGAGTCAGTCACTCACCCGCTTCGCCTGCCCTCTGGGTGGGACTTCAGTCACACTCCTCTTTCCCTGTCACTGGGGAGGGTTGGCATAGAGCTTCATGTCACTCACGGTTTGGCCGCCTCCTCTTCCCCTTCACGTCACTGCTGAGCTCTATTATGACTGCCAGTGCCCCAGTTGACGCCGCTCCGTCCAACTCTGCTCCGCTCCGCTCGATGGGTCTGCCAGCGGTCAGTCTCTCACGGCTCTCCAGCCGAACTCCGGTCTGTTTGTGCGGCTCCGTTCCTCTCCCGTCAGCAGCACCTTCACGTTTCCAGATTACCTCAGCCAGCAGCAACGGTCAGTCTGTGTTGCTCTTATATAAGCTCCCAGGTTAGTACCCGGATCAGTCCCGCCACTTTCTCTCCGCATGCGCTGGCTTTTGTGTCTAGGCTCAAAGGGGACCAGAGCTCCCCTTCAGTAGTGATTATACAGTTCTTGGGGCCGCGAGCCCGTCCAACTCCTGGGCTGCCAACTGCTCTGTCTATCCCATTTATCCTCCATGAGGGTTAAAAATTGCTTCACAAGTCTTTTGCCCTCTGTGAGGGTAACATAACCTTTTAATGAATTTAGTACAATACATTTTAATCACATAAAATGGTCATTAACTTCTCAAATTACCTCACTAACAACAGGGTATTACACAAACATCGGAAATGCCGGGACTTCCAGAGCTCGGCTCGTGGCGGCGGGAGAACGGCACAAGGAATCTGAATCACCAGCCTACTTAAAGGAAAGCTTGTCACACTGTGTGTTTGTTTTGCAGCATTGTACCTTAAGGAAAATGCCCTGCGAGGTGTTGAAACGTTGGTACCCTAATATGCACATTGCACTTTAATAAGTTTTGAAATACATCTTTGAAATCCGGTAAGTGTCGCCTGGTTCCTGCATGCCAATATTGAAAAGGGGTAAGCAGACCCGACCCAGGGAACCTATACATACATTTTATATATATATATATATATATATATATATATATGTATATACATACATACATACATACAGTGCCTTGCTAAAGTATTCACCCCCCTTTGCATTTTTCATGTTTTTTTGCCTCACAACCTGGCATTAAAATGGATTTTTGAAGGTTTGCATCATTTCATTCACAGGACATGCCTACAACTTTATTTTATTGTGAAGCAAACAACAAATAGGACAAAATAACAGAAAACTTCAGCGTGCATAACTATTCACCCCCCTAAAGTCAGTACTTTGTAGAGCCGCCTTTTGCGGCAATTACAGCTGCAAGTCGCTTTGGATAAGTCTCTATGAGCTTTCCACATCTTGCCACTGGGATTTTTGCCCATTCCTCAAGGCAAAACTGCATCAACTCCTTCATGTTGGATGGTTTCCGCTTGTAAACAGCAATCTTCAAGTCTGACCACAGATTCTCAATTGGATTGAGATCTGGGCTTTGACTAGGCCATTCCAACACATTTAAATGTTTACCCTTAAACCACTCGAGTGTTGCTTTAGCAGTATGCTTCGGGTCATTGTCCTGCTGGAAGGTGTACCTCCGTCCCAGTCCCAAATCACAGGCATACTGAAACAAGTTTTGCTCAAGAATATCCCTGTAATTAGCACCATTCATCTTTCCCTCGACTCAAAACAGTTTTCCAGTCCCTGATGCTGAAAAACATCCCCACAGCATGATGCTGCCACCACCATGTTCTTGGGGTCAGAGCCGGTCCTAGGCATAGGCAAACTAGGCAACTGCCTAGGGCATTTGGCATGCCTAGGGGCACAAGCAGCTTCTGCTGATTAAAATGATGTGCGGCATGCCTATATTCTGTGTGTAGCATTTTGTATGCAGATACAGCCACAGTCACACCCAGTATATAGGCATGCAGCATATCATTTTAATCAGCAGAAGCTGCATGTGCATCCTAGCCTCATAGTAATGCAAACAAGATGCATTTTCATCAAAAATAGGCACCTGCCTTTAGCAGAGTTGCCAGTTGACTCACACCAGGCATCTCCTGCTGCATGGCGCACTGAGGCAAGATTTATGAGGACACATCTGTATCCAAGCAGAGGCAGAGGTCACAGTGTTAGTGGTCATGTGAGTGCTGTGTTTGTGTGAGTGGGTTGGTTGTGTAATAGTGTTCGGCATATGTATAAGGGGCAATAAGTGTGTCATGTGTATAAATACATTCATAATGTGCGGCATATGTGTAAGGGACATTATGTGTGTCTTTATGTGTATAAGGGCATTAATGTGTGGCATATGTGTAAGGGACATTAAGTGTATAAGGCCCTTAATAAAGGTTGGCATAATGTGTAAGGTGCATTATGCTTATAAGGACATTAATAATGTGTGTCATATATGTAAGGGGCATTACTGTGTGGTATTATGTGTATAAATGCATTATTAATGTGTGGCATTATGTGTATAAGATGCTCTACTGTGTGGCGTAACATATAGAAACGGCACTACTGTGTGTTCTAGCGTGAATATAGAGCAATATGGTGTGGAGTAATGTGCATAAGGAGCAATTCAGTGTGATGTAATGTGAATAAGGGGCACTACTGTGAGGAGTAACATATATAAGGTGAAGTGGTATTACTGTGTGATTTAACATGAATTAGGGACACTATCACATGATAAATTGTGAATAAAGTTGCACTACTGTGTAGCATAATTTGAACTGGGGGCACTAAGGTGTGGCCATGTCCCTTGCCAGCAAAAACACGCTCCTTTTTGGGCTGTGCGCCAGATGTGCGCAATGTTCCTGTTTAAAATATAGGGGGTGGGAACACAAAATAAGGACTGCTATGGGTGAGGTGTGATGGTGCTGGGAAAGGGGTGCAGGGTCAGAGGTGGAACTAGCGGTGGTGCTAGGGGGCACCAGCCAAAATCTTGCCTAGGGCATCATTTTGGTTAGGGCCGGCTCTGCTTGGGGTGATGGGATGTGTTGGATTTGCGCCAGACATAGCGTTTTCCTTGGTGGTCGAAAAGTAAAATTTTAGTCTCATCTAACCAGAGCAGCTTCCTCTATGCATTTGGGGAGTCGTCCACATGCCTTTTGGCAAACTCAAAATGTGCCTTTTTATTTTTAACACTAAGTAATGGCTTTTTACTGGCCACTCTTCCCTAAAGCCCAGCTCTATGGAGTGTACGGCTTATTGTGGGGTCCCATGCGCAGATACACCAGTCTCTGCTGTGGAACTCTGCAGATCCTTCCGGGTTACCTTTGATCTCTGTGCTGCCTCTCTGATTAATGCCCTCCTTGCCCGGTCTGTGAGCTTTGGTGGCTGGCCCTCTCTTGGCAGGTTTGTTGTGGTACCATGTTCTTTCCATTTGAAGATGATGGATTTGATGGTGCTCCGGGGATCATCAAAGATTTGGATATTTTTATTATAACCCAACCCTGACTTGTACTTCTCAACAACTTTGTCCTTGACTTATTTGGAGAGCTCCTTGGTCTTCATGGTGTGAATCCTCTTGCTTAGTGGTATTGCAGCCTCTGGGGCCTTTCAGAAAAGGTGTGTTTATACTGACAGATCATGTGACAATTAGATTGCACACATGGACTTCATTTCACTAATTATGTGACTTCTGAAGGTAATTGGTTGCACCAGAACTTTTGGGGGGCTTCATAGCAAAGGGGGTGAATAAAGATGGGCCAATGTTTATTTTGACCTTTAATAGGAGTAATTGAGACTGGGCAGTCGGATTTAGGGCGTAATTCTGAGTTGATCGCAGCAGCAAGTTTGTTAGCAATTGGGCAAAACCATGTGCACTGCAGGGAGAGCAGATATAACATTTGCAGAGAGAGTTAGATTTGGGTGGGTTATTTTGTTTTTGTGCAGGGTAAATACTGGCTGCTTTATTTTTACACTGCAATTTAGATTTCAGTTTGAACACACCCCACCCAAATCTAACTCTCTCTGCACATGTTATATCTGCCCCTCCTGCAGTGCACATGGGGGGTAATTCCAAGTTGATCGCAGCAGGAAATTTTTTAGCAGTTGGGCAAAACCATGTGCACTGCAGGGGAGGCAGATATAACATGTGCAGAAAGAGTTAGATTTGGGTCGGTTATTTTATTTCTGTGCAGGGTAAATACTGGCTGATTTATTTTTACACTGCAAATTAGATTGCAGATTGAACACACCACACCCAAATCTAACTCTCTCTGCAAATGTTATATCTGCCTCCCCTGCAGTGCACATGGTTTTGCCCAACTGCTAAAAAAATTCCTGCTGCGATCAACTCAGAATTAGGCCCTTAATCCCCTGCTGTATTGTTCTCTGTATTGTATTGCAGCTGAGAACAATAGATGAAGGGTTTATGTCATACTTGCCTACTTTTGAAAACTAGTTTCAGGGAGATTCCAAGAGGCAGCAGAATGGTATCCGGTTGATAGATAGACAGTGTCTAGTTAGACAGTCAATAGATAGACACCATAGGTTAGACAGACATTAGGTCGACAGGGTCAAAAGGTCGACATGAAAAAGTTAGACAGTACAAAAGGTCGACCGGGTCAAAAGATCAAAATGAAAATGGTCGATATGAAAAAGATAGACATTTTTTTTTTTAATTTAACATGTTTTTGGACTTTTCATACCTTCTCTATCCATGTCGGTATAGAGTAGGTTATAAACCGAGCCCGAAGCGTGGCGAGCGAAGCGAGCCCTGCGAGGGTACATCTCTCTACAATTGGGGGTCCCAGATGACAAAACTATCCACACAAACCACAAAAATGGAAAAATCATAGTGTCTACCTTTTTTAGGTTGACCATTTTCATGTCGACCTTTTGACCCTGTCGACCTTTTGTACTGTCTACTTTTTCCATGTCGACTTTTTGACCCTGTCGACCTAATGTCTGCCTAACATATGGTGTCTATCTATTGACTGTCTAACTAGATACTATCTATCTATCTATCTATCATACTACACCCAGCAGAATACACCGCGCTTTCTGTTGAGGGTGTGTGTCATGCTCCACCCAAAGGGCGTGTTTAGGTCCACCTATGGGCGTATTTATTGCCACTCAGGGGTGTGTCCTGCAATGGCAGGTGTAAACTATAGTATAAATAGCAGCACTTACACCATGGTAGACAGTAGCACTTCAGCATGACCCGCAGCTCTACATCTCACCCTCCTCTGCGAGCTGCTCCGGGACCCATCGCTCCACGTCTCCAGCAGCACCACACGGGGGTTGACACTCTGGGTGCCCAGCGCTGCCTGCTGTAATATACACAGCAGGCAGTGCTGCAGCTGTCAACAGCTATGCAGACAGAGATGGGTAAGTGCAGACGGTGTGTCCGCATGAGAAGTGTGCAAGGCGCTGTTTGTCCCACCCTAGTTACGGCCCTGTACACAGCACCATAATATATTACATTATGCACAGCCAACCTCCTCCATATTGCACCCAGTACCATATTACATGACATTATACACAGCCTCACCCAGTACTACATTACATTCTACACAGGCCCCCTTCCCTCGTATTCCACACAGTACCTATTACATTGCATTATGCACAGCATACACCACCCATATTACACCCAATAGCACATTACATTTTACACAGCCCACCCATATTACAACCAATTGCACATTACACTACATTATACACAGCCCCCCGCCCCATATTACACCCGTTACCATATTATACTGCATTATGCACAGCATACACAACCCCCCATATTACACCCAATAGCACATTATATTTTACACAGCCCCCCCCCCATTTTACATCCAATAGCATATTACACGGACCCCCATATTCCAACCAATAGAATATTACACGGCCCCACCCATACTACACCCAGTGCACATTACGCTACATTATACACAGCCCCCCCAATATTACACCCAGCAGCATACTACATATTACACCCAGTAGCATACTACATATTACACAGCCCCCCCATATTACACCCAATAGTATATTACACAGCCTCCTCCATATTACACCCAGTAGCATATTACACAGACCTCAATATTACACCAAACAGAATATTACACAGCACCACCCATACCCAGTGCACATTACACTACATTTTACACAGCCCCTCCATATTACACCCAGTAGCACACTACATATTACACAGCCCCCCACCTATATTACACCCAGCTGCACACTATATATCACCCACCCAACATATTACACCCAGCATCACACTACATATTACACAGCCCCCATATTACACCCAGCAGCACACTACATATTCCACAGCCCCCACCTATATTACACCCAGCAGCACACTATATATTACACCCCCCAACATATTACACCCAGCAGCACACTATATATTACACCCCACCGCAATATATTATACCCAGCAGCACACTTCATATTACACAGCCACCCCACCTATATTACACCCAGCAGCACACTTTATATTACACCCCACCGCAATATATTATACCCAGCAGCATACTACATATTACACAGCCACCCCACCTATATTACACCCAGCAGCACACTATATATTACACCCCTCCAACATATTACACCCAGCAGCACACTATATATTACACCCCCCCCCAACATATTACACCCAGCAGCACACTATATATTACACCACACCGCAACATATTACACCCAGCAGCACACTACATATTACACAGCCACCCCACCTATATTACACCCAGCAGCACACTATATATTACACCCCCCCAACATATTACACCTAGCAGCACACTACATATTACACAGCCCCCCACCTATATTACACCCAGCACACTATATATTACACCCCCCCAACATATTATACCCAGCAGCACACTACATATTACACAGCCCCCATATTGCACCCAGTAGTGCACTACATATTACACAGACCCCCTCCCCATATTACACCCAGTGATACATTACATATCACACAGACCCCTTCCCCCATATAGCCTCCAGAACCCACCTGATTTTGTTGCTCCCTCCTGCAACGAGCAGGGAGCCGGCCGAGGGACAGTGTGGTGGGGGTACAGCAGCCCAAGTCAGCCACATCCAGGAGCAGCAGGAGCTGGGCTGATACACACAGCCCATTGTGAGTGTGGTGGGCGGGGCCAGCCAGATTGAAGCATAGCACTGCCTGCCGGGTTATGAGCTACACTGTACGGGCAGCTGCTCTCTCTGCACATTATTCCTACACTGCTGCCGCTCAGACACCTCCAGGCTCTCAGACAGTCTGACGGCCACCGCTACCCACAGCCCAGCGGTGGCTGGCCGCCAGTGACCGTTCCTGTGTGAGTCCGGAAATGCGGGGAGCAGTCCGGATTTGCAAGGAGGAACTGTAAAATACCGGGAGTGCTGGCAATGTTTGCGGGGCAGCGGGAGGCTCAGTTAAAAATCGGGAGCCTCCCACTAAATGTGGGAGGGTAGGCAAGCCTGGTTTATGTTAATAAACCATGTTGTTCCTAGGCGCAGCAAACTAGCCAAGATAACCGTGGACCCATCTGTACATATGCACATGCCAATTTTCAAATTTTTATTTATAAAAAAAAAAATTATATACATTTTTCTCATTTCACTTCACCAACTTAGACTATTTTGTGCAGATCCATCACATAGAATTGAAATTAAAAAAAAAGGCACTGTGTATATATACAGTTGTGCACATAAGTTTACATACCCTAGCAGAATTTGTGATTTTCTGGCCATTTGTCAGAGAATATGAATGATAACTCACAAACTTTTCTTTCACTCATGGTTAGTGGTTGGGTGAAGCCATTTATTATCAAACAACTGTGTTTACTCTTTTTAAATCATAATGACAACAGAATACCCAAATGACCCTGATCAAAAGTTTACATGCCCCAGTTCTTAATACCGTGTATTGCCCCCTTTAACATCAATGACAGCTTGAAGTCTTTTGTGGTAGTTGTGGATGAGGCTCTTTATTTTCTCAGATGGTAAAGCTGCACATTCTTCTTGGCAAAAAGCCTCCAGTTTCTGTAAATTCTTGGGCTGTCTTGCATGAACTGCACGTTTGAGATATCCCCAGAGTGGCTCAATGATATTGAAGTCAGGAGACTGAGATGGCCCCTCCAGAACCTTCACTTTATTCAGCTGTAGCCAATGACAGGTCGACTTGGCCTTGTGTTTTGGATCATTGTCATGTTGGAACGTCCAAGTACGTCCCATGCGCAGCTTCCAGGCTGATGAGTGCAAATTTTCTCCCAGTATTTTCTGATAACATGCTGCATTTATCTTGCCATCAATTTTGACCGAGTTTCCAGCGCCTTTGTAGCTCACACATCCCCAAAACATCAGCGATCCACCTCCGTGTTTCACAGTAGGAATGGTGTACCTTTCATCATAGGCCTTGTTATAATTATAATAATAATAATAATAATTTTATTTATATAGCACTCTTTCTCCAAACAGGACTCAAGGCGCTTTACATCAAAACAAGCATAATACAGAAGATTAATGCAGCAATACACAGGCATAAAAATGAAAACCTAAAATGCATAGAGTAATCATAATGCAGGGTTGGTGTAGGCATTTTGGGTAATAACTTCCATGGGCTATGTATTCCACCCTCACATGGTACCAGGTGCGGCAGCCATCTTCGGCGCACAGCGTAGGACTACCCTGGGTGGAATAGTCCATCCCTAGAAGAGGTGACACAAAATGGGAGTGATCGCAGCATCCTAACATTCAGCGTAGGTTACAAACAAAACTATCAGGTCCATGTATTTTCAGCCCATCTACAAGCATACCAGATGAGGCAGCCTTATTGGGTGCACTAGAGAGGTTACACTGGGAGGTAAGCCATACATGGGCCCAATGCATACAAGGGAGAACGGGCACTTGTGTAGTCGTATGATATAACCTGAATGAACAATCCACGTGAGGCACATCCTGCCCGCAGAGGAACCACCAGAGTTCCCCATTTGGGGTGCACTGTGTTAGATGCTGCTGGCAGGGTATGCAATCAGTGGAGGGACACCTCACAGGAATCCCACACGGTGGGGTGGAAGTATGCAGTAAAAGTGTTGTTTTGTTTTTTAGAAGAAAGCACATGGTGAGATCACCCTTGTAGGCAAACAATGAAAGGAGGGAAATTATCCTGGTCTAATTGGAGCAGTAGTCGGGGGGGTATGAGAATGTGGGGAGCACACTAAAATCTGAAGAAAATAATCCTGCTGAGCCTGGCTTTGGTGCTCTCTCCACCAGTGCTCCCTGCTCACCTTGAGGGGTAAGCGTGTAAGGCACTGCTGATGTTCTCTGCCAGAGGGTTAGTGGGCGTAGTCAGTGGCGCAACTAGAAATTTTTCTCCCCAAAGCCAAAAAATTCTCCGGCGTCCCCCCGTCCCCCCCATAATTGGCACTAGTAAAGGGATGAACCTGTGCGCCGCAAAAAGGGGTGTGCCTTTGTTGAAATGGGCGTGGCTTCACATAAAGGGGCGTGGCATTGCAGGAAAAGACTACCTTATACTCCAGTTTTGCAACCTGCACGGTTGGCCACCACAGGAAAGAAAAATAATCCTGATTCATGCCCCTTACATTATTTGTCATTTTTCCTTTTTATAGTAATGCCCAGTATACATTATGCCACATACTGCAATGGCCCTTAGACATTATGCCACACACAATAATGCACATGACACAATATGCACACACCATAATGCCCCACATTATGCCACACACCGTAATGCCTGTGACACATTATGACAGGAATTGCAATGCCCGTTATACATTATGCTACACACTGCAATGCCCCTGATACATTATAGCACATACAATGCCCGTTATACATTCTGCCACACTGCAATGACCCTGAGACATTATACCACATACCACAATGCCCGTGATATAGTATACCACACATCGTAATGCCTGACACATTATACCACATACCATAATAGCCGTGATATAGTATACCACACACCGTAATGCCTGTGACCCATACCGCAATGCCCGTTATACCCTGTGCCACATACCGCAATGTCCGTTATACATTATGCCACACTGCAATGCCCCTGAGACATTATACCACATACCACAATGCCTCGTGATATAGTATGCCACACACCGTAATGCCTGTGACACATTATGACACACACCGCAATGTCCGTGATACATTATGCCACACACCGCAATGCCCATTACACATTAAGTCCTACAGTAAGGCTTCTAATTACTTTTAAATTACCTGCTCGTTGCCAGGGGTTTCATGCTCTTGGTTCCATGCACGGTGCCAGGGGTTTTCATGCTCAGGTGCCAGCGGTTTTCATGCTCAGGGTGTCATGCTCGTTGCCAGGGGTTTCATGCACTGGGTGTCATGCTCGTTGCCAGGGGTTTCATGCACTGGGTGTCATGCTCATTGCTAGGGTGTCATGCTCGTTGCTAGGGCTGTGTTCCCAGTGCCAGATATTCCCCCACAGTGCCAAGTACACACATTCCCCCAATGCCAAATATGCCCCCCCAAGTGCCAGGTGCACATATACCCCCCAGTGTCACATATGCCCCCTCAGTGCCACATATGCCCCCCCAAGTGCCAAATATGCTCCCCCTCCCCCAGTGCCAGGTACAGCTCCCCCCGCTCCAGCGCTGTTTTGTGAAGGAGGGACACGGAGGGCACAGCGCGCGCCTCTCCTGTGTCCCTCCTACGTCTCCGGCGTGTCTGTTAAATGAAGTGCCGGTTCGTGAGCCAATCAGAGCTCATGAACGGGCATTTAATTCAATAGACACATCGGAGACGCTGGAGGGATACAGAAGAGGCGCGCGCTGTGCCCTCCGTGTCCCTCCTTCACAGCAGCGGCTAGGGAAGGAGGGAGACAGCAGATTGACATGTGGACAGCTCGTCCGCATGTCAATCTGCGCTAAATCAGTGGCGGCGCCCCCCCGCTGCCCTGCGCCTCCAAGCCACCGCGAGGGCTGCGAGGGCAGTAGTTATACCACTGGGCGTAGTCCTGGTGATTTCATTGCAGAGGTTTGGCGAGTTCACATAATGTTCCTGAAATCTTTCTTGATGGTGTTCAATGTTTGTTCAACTGTTTTTTTAACTGTTACTTTTCAAAACGCTTAGAGATAGGAACGCTTTGAGTATTGGAATGCACAGCTGTGCATGATTGAAGCTACAGATATACTATGGTAGATTGCCACAACTACAGCTGAGCCAAATGTCCCACTAATCAAAGGGGTTAAATTACACAGTGTTTGACTAAGCAAACACCAGCCCAGTCTGCCTTCATTAAATATGCAGCACTAACCAAAATTTGAAACACAGGTAATTTAAATTACAAACAAATCCTAGAATCACATAACTATCTAACAAAAGATTTGAACATACATTTACTAAAGAAATGTTCTGCAGAGGTTCAGATTGCAATAGGCAGATTACAGGGTGAGATTTGAACATACATTTACTAAAGAAATGTTCTGCAGAGATTCAGATTGCAATAGGCAGATTACAGATTGTTGACTCCTCTCCAAATGTAACATTTATGGTTGTGGCCAAAAACTTCAATTTTGGTCTCATCACTCCAAATTACTTTGTTCCAGAAGTTTTGAGGCTTGTCTCTGTGCTGTTTGGAGTATTGTAAGCGGGATGCTTTGTGGCATTAGCGTAGTAATGGCTTTCTTCTGGCGACTCGACCATGCAGCCCATTTTTCTTCAAATGCCTCCTTATTGTGCATCTTGAAACAACCACACCACTTTTTTTCAGAGAGTCCTGTATTTCAGTTGAAGTTATTTGTGGATTTTTCTTTGCATCCCGAACAATTTTCCTGGCAGTTGTGGGTGACATTTTTGTTGGTCTACCTGACCGTGGTTTGGTTTCCATAGAATCCCTCATTTTCCACTTCTTAATTAGAGTTTGAACACTGGTGATTGGCATTCTAAATTGCTTGGATATCTTTTTATATCCCTTTCCTGTTTTATACAGTTCAATTACCTTTTCCCGCAGATCCTTTGACAATTCTTTTGCTTTCCCCATGACTCAGAATCCAGACACATCAGTGCAGCACTGGATGAAAGATGCAAGGGTCTTTCAGGAGTCCAGAAACTCACTGACCTTTTATACACACACACTGATTACAAGCAAACAGATCACAGGTGAGGATGGTTACCTTTAGTAGCCATTCAAACCCGTTTGTGTCAACTTGTGTGCATGTTATCAGGCCAAAATCTCCAGGGTATGTAAACTTTTGATCAGGGTCATTTGGGTAGTTTCTGTTTTCATTCTGATTTAAAAAGGAGTAAATACAGTTGTTTGACAATAAATGGCTTCACCCAACCACTAACCATGAGTGAAAGAAAAGTTTGTGAGTTACCATTCATATTCTCTGACAAATGGCCAGAAAATCACAAATTCTGCTAGGGTATGTAAACTTATGAGCAGGAATGATTATTCGCTTTCGGGCCAAGGGTGGCAGTATTTCTAAAACAGTGCAGTTTGTGAACTTTACGTGTGCTGCAGTGGTGAATGTGTATCGTGACTGGACAAATGGCACCATTGCGAATAACCAATGTGGAAACTGCAGAGCACCACGTACCATTGATGTGAGAGGTAAACATCAGCTACAAAGGTGCGGGAGGGCCGACCGACATGCTACAGTGGAGTAGCTCACTGTCAAAATTAACTTACTGGGCTACCAGACATGTGTCTAAAGAGACAGTTTTATAGGGCTTTGAAGTAGTTACTCTAGCTATTAGCTGGTGGTCATAATAAGGTGACTCAACCCTGTATCATTCCCTCCTACTGTATGCCTTCACTCCAAATTGACAATCTTCCTACATATTGTTTTAGGACCCAGCATCCCATCTCTGAAAGAGCAGCGATCGGGGGTAGGTTCATTGCATATAGGAGCTCAGGGTTTTTTCTTTTGGCAGCTTTTAGCAGAGGCTGTGTTATATCTAATAACTGTTGTCATTTTGGTTGTCAACCATATGACTGCATGACTGATTGTCAACATTTTGACCCTGTCAACATTTTTTTTATTGTCAACATATTTTTTTAACTGTCAACCTTATGTCCATGGTGATCTTTTGGTTGTCGACATTTTGATTGTCTAAGTTTTGAGATTCTAAATTTTGACTACATCGCATATTAGAGACTAACATTACACGTGTTCAATCACTTTTGTCACTATGTACTTTCTACCATGCTGGAATGCTTCACTGGATGGCTGACTACAACATTCTGGAGGCAGCAACATTGTGTTGACTGCCCTATCTGGCATCTTCAACAGACTCAACCTGACACTGGAATCCTTGGAGTTGTAGTTCGTACTCTGAGAGAAGGCATGACTCCAGTGATCTGTCATCACTGCCAGTGTTGGACCGGAGTATTAAGGGCTCACCAGGGGAATGCATTGGTAGGGGCACATGTTTAGGGGTGTGGCCAGTCTCCTGAGGAAGTGTTGCCAACCACCACATTGGTTTGCCTAACCATTAGAAAGTGCATGGGCTGGGCCACCTGATAAACTTATATAGTAAATACTGCTAGTGCATGCAGGATAAGGTACCAGATTAATAACAGCAAAGCACTGTAGAAAATACAGCAGTTCTGTGTAGAATAAGGTATCTACATAAAATTTATAATTCAAATACAGAGTCTGAAACCTGTTACCTAGAAGAGGAGGTGGGCCCCAGGCAGTGAGCCCACCGGGGGTTTCCTCTGTGGTCCAGTCCAACCTCAATCACTGTCCTGCACTCTCACTATCCTGCCATAATTTCCCTGCAACTCCACTATTGTGCAATCTCTGCCCTGCATCCACCTTTCATGTCGTCACTGCCCTGTATACCCTCACCATACTGCCATCATTTCCCCGCAACCCCATAATTGTGCTATCACTGCTCTGCATCAACCCTTCATATCATCACTGCCCTGTATAACCTCACCATACTGCCATCATTTCCCCGCAGCCACACTATTGTGCTATCACTGCCCAGCATCCCCTTGTCCTGTCATCACTGCCTTCTATACCCCAACTAGCCTGTTATCACTGTCATGCGCCACCCACATCCTGTGGTCATTGGTCTGCATCACACACACCCTGTGGTAACTGGCCCGCACATCTTCATATCATGTGGTCACTGTCCTCCACCCCCCCATCCTGACATCACTGCCCTTCTCCCCCCCCCATCCTGACATCACTCTCCTGCAACCCCCCCATCCTGACATCACTGTCCTGCACCCCCCATCCTGACATCAGTCTCCTGCACCCCAACCGCACATCCTGACATCACTGCCCTGCTGCCCCCACATCCTAACATCGCTGCACCCCCCCCTCATTCTGCAGTCATTGCCCTGTACCCCCACATCCTGTCCTCTCATTGTTATTGATCTGCACTCCATATGTCCTGTCCTCATTGCCCTACACCCCACATTTCCTGTTATTATCCCGCTTGTCATTTCATTACTGCCATGCAAAACTCACATCATTTCATCACTGCCCATCATCAGATGTTGTCACTCCTCTGCATCTTGCAAGTCCTGTCCTTATTGTCCTGCACCTTTCCACCATTCTGTTGTCACTGTCCTCCACCCCCACATCATGACATCAGAATCAGCTTTATTGTCCAGGTATACTTGCGTATACAAGGAATTTGTCTTCAGTTTACTATACAACAGCCAAGTAGGTAACAGATAAGCAGGTGTGTGTGTGTGTGTGTGTGTGTGTGTGTGGCAAGTAAAGTCATACAGATAGGCCACTGCCTATCATCAGTTGTTGTTACTCCTCTGCATCTCGCAAGTCCTGCCATCATTGTCCTGCACCTTGTCACCATTCTTTTGTCACTGTCCTCCACCCCCCCGTCATGACATCACTGGCCTGCACCCCCACACATCCTGACATCACTGGCCTGCACCTGCCCCGCACCCTGACATCACTGCCCTGCACCACTCCATCCATCTTGCTGTCATTGACCTTCACCACCCACAAACATTCTGTTGTCACTGCGCTGTCTTCTCCCCACATACTGTCATCACTGCCCTACACCCCCTCACATTCTGGCATCGCTGCCCTGCATCCCCCCCCCCCCACTCATCCTGCCATCATTGCCCTGTACCTCACCCCCGTCACTGCTGTCTTCCCCCCATGTCCTGTCATTACTGCCTTTCATCACTGTACTGCATCGCCGCCACCGCCATACTCTCATTGTTATTGATCTGCACTCTATATTTCCTGTCCTCACTGCCCTCCACCCCACATTTACTGTCATAACCCTGCTTATCTTTTCATTATTGCCATGCAAAACTCAACTCATTTGGTCAAAGCCCTGCATCTCCCCATCGTCAGTTGTTGTCATCACACAAGTCCTGTCATTATTGTCCTGCAATATAATTGATAATCTTCTCACTACTGTATATAGTAGATTGGGGGTGTGGACCAAAGGCAATGTGTGGGATATGGAGACGGTATATGATGTTATTGGGGGTGTGGGCAAGTGCAGGGAGGACACAATAAACATACCTCCCAACATGACCCTTGTCAGAGTCGAAAAATATTGTAATGCATGCCTAATGTACTAACCCCAGGCACATGCCCGCTGCGCGTGCACTCAGTCTGCCGTGCATGCGCATATCCGCAATTTGCGTAACGGAGCTTTTCACGGCCATGCGCCTTGGCGCGTGGTATGCGCATTTACGGTAGAGTTTGTGAACGCATAGAGGGTTATTAGAACATTGCATATTTAACCCAAATAGTGTACATTTTAGATATAGTTCCCCTAAACCATGTCAGCGAGTATTAATAGTTTAAACAGTTCCTGGATGGAGAGATTCGCCTTTACATGATAGGAAGGGTCTGATAAAGGTTGGAAGGTGATGTCTAGTATCCAGCTGTAGGGTATTTTGAGGGTAACATTCCGGTGGTGGTTAGAGAAAGATCGCTTGTTCCTGCGTATAGTTATGCGCAAAAGTAGAATATGAACATTAACTGTATTTACTGTATTTTATGTATGCGGCGGGAATCCAGAGGATACCACCCACAAGAGCAGTTGGGGAAAGACATCGCCCACCCTTTCAAATCCACCTATGACCTTTTCTGTAATGTAGAGACACATCCATGTGTCCAATGGACAATGAGATTACAGTGACCATTGTATTGTGTATGCATGTTGTGTATAAAAAGACCATTGTTGCCTGGCCGGTCAGAAGACTCTGAACGCTATCTGTATGACCAACGGATGATCGGCCGGGTTGCGCTTGCGAACATTCTCACGTATGTACATTCTCTGTGGCCATTATTCTGTTTAGATTTACTTGTTAGCCTGTAGTGTATGATTTGTATTGTTTTACCTTTTGGAATTAATCCACTGAGGCCTTAGAACCCTGTGGTTGCAACTACAAATCAGTGTTGTGTTTTCACTTTCCTGCATGGGCTTTAAAGTAGATTTATCTGTATAAGGTGTATAAGCATTGATAAGGTGTACGCACTGCGGGTACTTTGTACCACCAGTGCTACTTAAGGTTTAAAGGTATAACATCATTGCAGTACTTTACTGTTAAGGGTTTAAAGTGTAAGCATATCATTACATTGTATCATTAACAAGGTTTAAAGGTTACCCATTGTGTGTGTGCACGCTGAGCGTACTCCGTACACTCAGCGCGGCGTGTGTACGCCAAGTACGTACCACGTGCGGGACTCTGTACGCAAATAGCGTACAAAGTGCGTAGCACGTGTATTCAGTCTAGCGCCCATAACGGCTCCACGGCAATAGTGTATCTAGAGCTATAGCTTTGCGGTCTAAGGTAATATCTGCATTATCAATTGGGGGTTCGTCCGGTTCCTTCTCATACCCGCAGCCTAGCAGAGTTTTCGCAGACTTTATCTATCAGCAAAGGGCGGAAAGGTATCCCCTGTAAACCTTCTCTTGGTCGGGGGATACAATAAGTGCTGATTATATAAGCGTCTACCCTGCATGGTTTGAAGGGATGCTGGAGGGATCCGTAAGGTAAGAACGCAAAAGCTATTTTTTTTAAATCTGTAAATATCTGTTTTGGTGCCAAATGCGCACGCAACACACGCACACACCTGTATTTTGTACTTTGCATATCTGCTCGCATTATTGCCATAAGCATTGATTACTAGATTCATTTTGACCTGTACTGAGAAAATTTGTTGCTATTTAGTTAAAATATAGAGTTAATAGTTAAGGAAGTAAGTGTAAGACGCACACGCAGCCTGGCCTAGTTATAAAGGTTTATACAGTAGAAACTGTGTGTAGTGTTAAGTAAGTGATTATAGTTAAATATCGCTTACATTTATAGAAGTGTGGGTTTTGTAGTACTGCGGACGTACGGCCTTTGTACACGTGTCTTGCACAGCGTACGGGAATGCGTACGCAACGTAAAAGGCATACACACGTGGCGTGTTCACACAACGTGCGTAAAAGTACGACAGCTAAATACAAAGCACACAATAGCATTGTTTTAGTTTAGGCGCGAAACGGTAGCCACGCGATAATAGCACAAATTGATCAGTTTTCCAATATTTAGTTTAAATACCTTTTTTACTGTATCATCTCTGGAATTGGGGCTGTTTCCTTGAATGAAAGTTAATTTTCTGTACAGAAAAACCAAAGTGTATATGAGTGAACGAGCGTGAGTGTGCAAACAATAAAGGTTTTGTGGACCCAGGGAATTCGGGATCCCGTCGGAGACCACATCAGGTGAGTGGAAACTTGGTGGCGTGGGAGTGGCTTGCTCACGTTAACATTGATTAAGGTATAAAGGAGCAATTAGTATAACAGCAGACCAAGAGGTCAGCGAAGTCAGAAAACCGCTGACAAAGTCAAGCGAAGCTCTGAATACCTCGGCCTAAAAGGTCAGCGAGGTTCTGTGTAGAGAGCGCAGCCCAGGTGGTTGGCGTAGTACCCATATAGGCCCATTCAGATACGCTCCGACTGAGGTTTCGCAGCCTGAAAAACGATTCCATTGGTCACACGGCGGATAAGTAACAGTTACCTATACGCTGGGCGATTGTATCGCGCATTTGTGAGTGCAATACTTAGCCCACCGTGATACCCTTTTACGAGTTGTGCATAAAAGTCGCGGGCTCATTGGCGCTAAGTGTAGTACACGCAACGTGATTTGTGTAACAATTTTTTTTTGTTTTAAGGGAGTTTCGCTGGTCACTCAGGAAATCTCCAACGACCAATATTTACTGGGAAGGGTAAGTCACTCCCACACACTCTCAGTAAATAGAGGTTACACAGGGGCCCGAGGTTGGGTACGACCGGCGCTGACGACAGTGTTTAGGTGTATTGGCCAACGTGGGCATGAGTGGGTGAAAGCGCTCGGAGAACTTTCACCGTTGCCTTACCACTGAGTATTTTGTTTTTTTTTGTAGGAATTTGTTGAGAAGGCAATACCTGCAAAAGATGGGGGCCAGTTGCTCAAGTAGGGTTCAGGTTGATATTCCGCGGCCCAAGGGGTCGGCGAGGTACATAATGTGTGAGAAATATGGCTCACACACAGAGGTTTTATGCAATGAATGGGAACATATGACTGCGAAAGATAGGGAACCATTCCCTTAGGTAGGCAGTTTTAATCCAGAGGTGTTGCAGAATTTAAGGATTAGGATATGTCTGTTAAAATCCCGAAAAGAAAGGATCAGACACTCAAACTGTTTAAATTTATGGCAACGAGAGAGTGATATGCAAAGGGAACTAGCTCACACAACTGGTTCCAACCCTAGCAGGAAACTGATTGCAACTGCACCACCACCACCGTATATTACAGGGGAGAAAGTGGCTACAGAGAATGGCATACTAATATATGATAAGAGTGAACTTGATAAATGTATTAATACTAACCCGTGCAAGTTGTATCCCATCTTAAACTTCCCTCAGGACTGCGACCAAGAAGATGAGCCCAGCACGATATCGGCACTCTCTCTGGCAGCCACCATACAGGACACACAAGTGGGCACGGCCCAACCAGTAAGAGTAGTAACAAAGGCCCCTAGAGGAGGGACAGGTGAGGTCGTGTCCACAGGTAAGTACGGTACAGTACATTATGCCGAGACAATTGCACCTCACATTGTAGAAGCAACCCAGAATGATATAATTGAACTAAATCCTGTCAGGGTGATCGCAGTCCCCAATGGGAAGACTGACGCTCAGGGAATCACCCCCGTCAGGAACATTGCTATGCATTGTCCTTGGTCCCGGACAGAATTAAGGACAATTATGTCTGAATTTCCCGATCCCAGAAAAGATCTAGCCGCATGTCAGAGGTTTATTAGAGAACTAGGTAACGCCACCGAACTCACAAACAAAGATTGGTGGACAGTGCTACGGGCATGTTTGCCCTCCAATATTGACCCTGTGAAATTCATTGCTGATTGTAAATTAGACACAGAGGTACCTCTCACTGATGAATACACTCAGGAGAATGTACGACAGATCAATCTGCAATTAGGAGTATATTTCCCAACTGTTGTCAAGTGGAATAAAATCTTCTCCATTAGACAAAAAGAAGGTGAAGCTGCTTCTGAATATTTCCATCGAGCACTGCAGGAAATGGCTAGATACACTGGGGTCGAGGACATTAAGGAAAATGTACACCATAGAGAGGTAGCTGTGTCCGTATTAATGGACGGCTTGAAAGAAACGTTGAGAACAAGGGTACAGACCACTCAACCTAACTGGAGAGGTATTTCGGTGGCTGCATTAAGAGAGTCCGCTATCGAGCACGATCGGAACACCATTAAACACAGAGAGTCACAGGGGGATAAGCTGATGACCGTAGGTATCAAAGCCATGACAACGAAGCCACATCAGCCTAAACCCCAGACCCCTGATGGTAAGTCGTATGTAGTAAAATGTTATAATTGCCAGAGGGAAGGACATTACTCATGGAACTGTAATTATAAAAGAAACGTATATCGACCCCCTAGACCAGAACATGACTCACAGCATAACACATGTAATTGGGATCAGGGACCGCATGGGAGGAATTATGAGCCACATGCAGGGGAAACAAGGAGGTACCCACCTAGGAAGGACTGGCAGACCTCTGAAAATTCTCAGCTACCCCCCTCACATATTGTAGCTGCCAGCGCGCTGCGGGAGGGTCACAACATACAATAGGGGTTAGGCCACACCTGTAGTTTGCAGCCAGTGAAGTTGATTGCTAGCCTTGGAAATGAACCCGAGGTTACAGCTGACGTAGCTGGTAGATCACTACCTTTCCTTGTAGATACAGGGGCGGCCAGGTCAGTGTTAAATTCAACGGTAGGTATGAAAACAACGGGTAAAACAATTTCAGCAATGGGGGTAACAGGAGTAGTGCAACACTATCCCTTAAGTAGACCAGCAGAGATTACGATAGGGCCTTTGCAGACCAAGCACTCCTTTTTGCTAGCTGCATCGGCTCTGACTAATCTACTTGGGAGAGATTTATTGTGCAAAATGAGGTGTGTCATATATTGTACTCCTGAGGGTGTCTTCTTAGATATACCCGAGAATCACTTTCAGGAAGTGCAGAATATGTTAGACACCCCTCAAAGGTTAATGTCACACTCTGCTGTTATAGACAGGTGTCCATCCAAGGTAGAGGAAATGATCTCCCAGATACCGGAATCCCTCTGGACCAAAGATGGACAAGACACTGGATTGATGGCAAATGTAGCTCCTGTAGTTGTGCAAGTAAAAGATGGTAGGATAGCTCCAAAAATCCCACAGTATCCTCTGAAGCCAGAGGTGGAATTAGAAGTGTACCCAGTCATAGAGCGCTTGCTACAACAGGGCATCCTAGTTAGGACATCCAGCACTGCCAATAGTCCCATCTTCCCTGTGAAAAAGAGTGGGGGGAGGGGTTACAGGCTAGTGCAGGATCTAAGGGGGATAAACAAGATAGTTGAGAGCCAATTCCCCGTAGTGCCAAATCCAGCTGTCATCCTCATGCAAATTCCCCCTACTGCAAAATTTTTCACTGTCATTGACCTCTGTTCCGCTTTCTTTTCGGTCCCTCTGCACCCTGACAGCCAATATTTGTTTGCATTTACATAAAGAGGAGTACAGTACACCTGGACTCGTCTACCCCAAGGTTTCATTGACAGCCCAAGTATTTTCTCCCAGGCTTTGCATGACTGTTTGCAATCCTTTCAACCTGAGAGCGGATCAGTATTAATACAGTATGTAGATGACTTACTGCTGTGTTCTGATTCACTCGAAGCATCCTTGAAAGACACGAAACAGCTTCTGTTTCACCTTTCTAATATGGGACACAAGGTTTCAAAGGATAAGTTATAGTTGTGCCAGACCAAGGTGAAATATTTGGGACATTGCTTGACACAAGGACTGAGACACCTCACCGCTGATAGAATACAGGCGATTCGCAACATGACTCTGCCACAAACCCAGCAGCAGATCCGCACTTTCCTTGGAATGTGTGGGTACTGCCGAAACTGGATCCCAGGGTTCTCCAAACTGGCTTTGCCTTTGCAAGAGATGGTCTCGTCAAACAAACCAGATCGGATTTCGCACACAGATGAGTCCGAGCTGGCATTTTAGAGACTCAAACAGTGCCTATCACAGGCACCTGCATTAGGTATGCCAGATTATGGGAAACCCTTTGAATTGTACGGTACGGAAAGTGCTGGGTGTGCAGCAGGTGTCCCAACCCAGAAACATGGTGATGCCAGCAGGCCGGTAGCTTACTACAGTGCACAGTTGGACACCGTAGCACGGTCTCTCCCCACATGCTTGCGAAGTGTTGCAGCAATAGCATTGCTAGTGAGTAAAAGCGAAGATGTAGTGTTGGGACACAACCTGACCATCCACACACCTCATGCAGTATCAGCCTTACTGAACTCTGCCCAAACCAGACATGTCTCATCAACACGGTTTACAAGGTGGGAATTAGCACTAATGGCCCCTGTAAACCACCATAAGGAGATGCAGCGCACTAAATCCTGCAACTTATCTCCCAGGTGTGCCTGGACAGCCACAAAGGGTGGAGGATGAGAGTGATGGTGAAGGAGGATTTAGTACAGACACTGACACACATGATTGTATGGAATATCTGAACCAAACTTTCACTGCAAGACCCAACATTAGTGACAACCCACTGGAAGGCGTAGATTTTACTTTTTACACTGACGGTAGTTGCCACAGACAGACGGACTCGGGAAACTTGTATACTGGATACGCAGTCGTAGATGACAAAGATATCATAGAAGCTGAACCCCTGGGCCCACCGCACTCAGCAGAAGTTGCTGAGCTGGTCGCCCTAACCAGAGCGTGTGAATTGGCTAAGGGTAAGTCAGCCAATATTTATACAGATTCTAGGTATGCCTTTGGAGTAGTGCATGATTTCGGGGCCCTATGGCGCCTCAGAAATTTCATGATGGCAGCTGGCACACCTGTAGCGCATGCATCCCATATAAAAAGGCTTCTAACAGCGATACAGGAACCAGACAGAGTGGCTGTTATCAAGTGCAAAGCAGACACTTACAGTCAAGACCCAGTGTCACTTGGTAACAGCCGGGCAGACGAAGCTGCTAAATCAGCAGCCAGCACCCCCCCCCCCCCCACAGACAGATATCACACAACTGATGGTATTCAATACCGTCAACACACAAAAATTAAGTGAAATGCAAAATTTGTGTTCTCCACAGGAAAAGGCAGTCTGGAGGTCAAAAGGATATGGCCAAGAGTCCTCAGGACTCTGGACAAGGTAAGCCAGTAGCCCCCAGAGCATATCTTCCAAGCTTAGCTGAGGCGGCACATGATCTGACTCATCTGGGCAAAGAGGGTATGTGTAAGCTGGTGAGAGCCTACTGGTGTGCGCCAGGATTCTCTTCTCATGCGGGTAAGAGAGCAATGACATGTCTTACCTGCTTGAGGAAGAATATTGGAAAGTCAATACCAACAGAACCATCCCATATCCCGCCGACAGACGGCCCTTTTCAGGTAATACAAATTGATTTCATACAGTTGCCACCCTGCAGAAATTTAAAGTATGTGTTAGTTTGTATTGACGTGTTTTCAAATTGGGTAGAAGCGTTCCCCGCTGCCACAAATACTGCTACGTTCACTGCAAAGAAGATCGTGCAGGAATTTGTGTGCAGATATGGTATCCCTAGGATAATTGAAAGCGATAGGGGTACCCATTTTACAGGTGAAGTCTTTCAGGTTATGTGCAAACTGATGGGAATTAATAGTAAGCTGCATACTCCGTACCGCCCACAGGCGAGTGCCAAAGTGGAAAGAGTAAACAGCACTATTAAGAACAAGCTGAGCAAAGTGATGGCTGAAACTGGATTGTTATGGCCAGAAGCTTTGCCACTTGTATTGTACAGCATCAGAACCACTCCCAGGTCCCCCCTTAACCTATCACCCTTTAAGATTCTTTTTGGTCGACAACCCCATGTAATGATTGACCCCCAGGATGATTTGAAATGCAATAATGAGGTGACTGTAAAATATATGGTTAAGATGAGCCAGCAGTTGAGGAATCAAAACAGCAATCTAAAGCTGGTGATTCCTGACCTACCAAACAGCAATTGTCATGACATTGAACCTGGGGATTATGTAATGATTCGAAATTTTCTATGCTCAGGTTGCCTTATTGACCGATGGGAAGGACCGTACCAAGTCTTCCTAACCAGCACGACAGCATTGAAGGTTACCGAGAGAGAGACTTGGGTCCATTCGTCCCACTGTAAGAAGGTCGCTGACCCAGAGAAAGCCCGTGACAAAGAGCAGAGTGTAGAGGAAATCGTATCACTGGAGTGCCTGTTGCGGGAAGGTTGAGAGGCAGGACTGTTGTCACGGCACCTGAGCACAGAGAACTACAAGACCAGAGGCGGTTGTCGCACCAAATTTCTTTTTCCTTTTTTTATTATTTTCTCCATCTCCCAGTACCCTCCTTTCCCTCCTTCCTTGCTCCTTTTTCTCTCCCCTTAGCTAGATGGACTT
Organism: Pseudophryne corroboree; assembly: GCF_028390025.1. Classification (NCBI taxonomy): domain Eukaryota; kingdom Metazoa; phylum Chordata; class Amphibia; order Anura; family Myobatrachidae; genus Pseudophryne; species Pseudophryne corroboree. The sequence goes on along the minus strand of NC_086453.1, from coordinate 210,471,377 downwards.
ACCCCAAGAGACTGCATTCCGGGTTTTCCTGTTGACCCTGTTGTTGACCAGAGCAGTCTGTTTCGGTGAGAGTACCAGAGAGGTCGAGAAAGGATCTGGAATGGGTTCTGATGGCAAGGACGGATTTGTAGAATTCCAAGAGCAACACATTCACCGAGCAAAGGCGAGTATCAGAAAACGATCTGGTAGTCAAGAAACTAGGAGACACTGTGAAGGGTTATTGGCTGAGGAAAATTGTATTTGTAGAAACTGTGAAAACATAGTTGAGGACGGGTGCATCCAGAGATGTCAGTCCAGCCTTAATATCAACATGGACCATCATCCATTGAGTGATTATCACTCATTAGTGGGTAAGGTTTTAAACCAAACAGAATGCTGGGTGTGCTCACAAGTACCTCAAGGTCAGAGCAAGTCAGGACTAGTACCGTATCCATTAACAATAGATGAGGTACTTGAATTAAGGGGTGGGAGACCGGTGGACAAGAAATTTTATATTTCTAAGCCCCCTAGTTTGAAGCTCCACCAATATCATGTGGATAGATCCTTAGTATGTTTCAACATTTCCAATTCCCGAAAGCCGGGAAATTGGGAAGTGACATGGAATAACCAAACCATGGCATTTTCACACAGAGCCGACAGAATGCCCGTAGACACTGAACTTATACGCCAAATAGCCGACGGTGGAAGGTATTTTCGGTACAGGTATACTCTAGGAAGTAGGACCATGCGGGTTGGAGAAGTATCACCAGGGTACTGTGCGCATATCATACAGCCTGATACGTGTACTGAACAGATGAGAGAGTTAGGGATAGTATTTTTCACTTGGAAAGTTTGCAATATGGTAATGTCATATTCTGTCCCATATGTTCTCCCCGATGATGCATATTTCATATGCGGGAGGAAGGCGTATAAGTGGCTTGCCCAAAACTCAGAGGGATTGTTTTACATTGGAAGAGTGTTGCCAGAAGTTATGACCATAACCCATAATAAGATGAAAGACATACACCGCAATACTCAAGCTCCTTACACTCACACTCACTATGAACACATCGTTAAGAGACACCTTATAGATAGGACAGAGCACGCAGCCTCTGATTTGATCCACGAATCCACCGGGATTCAATTCCTACTCGCGTTAGATATCACCCGTACCGCCAGAGGAATTATAAATTATAGGTATATTCATGCGCTAGCGAACCTGATAGATAATATCACCGAGATGTATGATGACACCTTCAGGTATACAGGGAGGGAATTGCAAGCTTACAAAACGGAACTGATCCAGCACAGGATGGTTCTAAATTATATCACAGCGGTGACAGGCGGGTACTGTGTCACCATAGCAACTCAGTATGGTGTGAAGTGCTGCACGTACATTACAAACAGCACTGAGGACCCAACCGAGGTCATAGATCAAAAGATGGACGATATCTTGCAATTGAAGTGGGAGTTCTGGAGGAGACACAACCTTACCCTTACTGCTGTGAGTAATGAACTGACCGGCTGGGTCTCATGGTTGAACCCACGCAATTGGTTCTCAGGTTTAGGAAAATGGGCTCAAAATGTTATTGTGAGTGTAGGAAAGTTTCTCCTTTGTATCCTGGGAGTCGTCGTAATGATTGGTTTGATATTTAGATGTGTTCGATTTTTAACGCGGCGCAAGCGCAGTACCAAAGTGATGAGTTTGAGGAGTGGGGGCATTGTTACAACAACTGATTTAATTTATGACCCATCAATTGAGACAATGTTGTGATAAGACGTGATTCCACGGTCCGTTTCTTTCACCTGTTTCTCCTTTGTTTTCCCTCAAGCAAAAATACATCCATTCGGAAGAGACGTTGATGAATTATACATCCATTCGGAAAAGACTCTTTGATGGACACTCTAAAGACTTTTATGGACACTCTAAAGACTTTGATGGACATTCTAAAGACTTTGATTAACACTTTCAGCAAAGATACACCCATCCGGACAAGACTTCAACCAACACCCAAGAACGATTGTACGAATGTTATGTGAATGTATTTGTGATACGTGTCTTATCTTCATCTCTACAACCTTCAGGTAGTGACACACATAGTCGACAGGTGATATATATACATATATTAGCATTCACATGTGTTTCCCCCTCCATGTATCATCAACTAAATGTGCACCCCATTTGTTGGAACAAGAAGCCGAAAAGAGCTTGGTAGTGTTTGTTGGCCCACTTACAGACCCTTAATATGGGATGAGAAGGATTTAATGTATACTTCGCAATACCTCAAAGCTTATCTAGAACATGTACGGCACGATGATACATGCCCCTCAGACATGGATTTCATACATACATGCTTTTACTATCCCACTAGGTAATACATTTCCCGCCTACTCCTCTCATCTTACCATCCAATTATTTTATAGATATTGTATTGTATATTTTTCTGTTTAATGTTTAGATAGTGGCAGTTATTGTTGACTGCCAAGGGTGGACTGTCAAAGTCGAAAAATATTGTAATGCATGCCTAATGTACTAACCCCAGGCACATGCCCGCTGCACGTGTACTCAGTCTGCCGTGCATGCGCATATCCGCAATTTGCGTAACGGAGCTTTTCACGGCCATGCGCCTTGGCGCGTGGTATGCGCATTTACGGTAGAGTTTGTGAACGCATAGAGGGTTATTAGAACATTGCATATTTAACCCAAATAGTGTACATTTTAGATATAGTTCCCCTAGACCATGTCAGCGAGTATTAATAGTTTAAACAGTTCCTGGATGGAGAGATTCGCCTTTACATGATAGGAAGGGTCTGATAAAGGCTGGAAGGTGATGTCTAGTATCCAGCTGTAGGGTATTTTGAGGGTAACATTCCGGTGGTGGTTAGAGAAAGATCGCTTGTTCCTGCGTATAGTTATGTGCAAAAGTAGAATATGAACATTAACTGTATTTACTGTATTTTTTGTATGCGGCGGGAATCCAGAGGATACCACCCACAAGAGCAGTTGGGGAAACACATCGCCCACCCTTTCAAATCCACCTATGACTTTTTCTGTAATGTAGAGACACATCCCTGTGTCCAATGGACAATGAGATTACAGTGACCATTGTATTGTGTATGCATGTTGCGTATAAAAAGACCATTGTTGCCTGGCCGGTCAGAAGACTCTGAACGCTATCTATATGACCAGCGGATGATCGGCCGGGTTGCGCTTGCGAACATTCTCACGTATGTACATTCTCTGTGGCCATTATTCTGTTTAGATTTACTTGTTAGCCTGTAGTGTATGATTTGTATTGTTTTACCTTTTGGAATTAATCCACTGAGGCCTTAGAACCCTGTGGTTGCAACTACAAATCAGTGTTGTGTTTTCACTTTCCTGCATGGGCTTTAAGTAGATTTATCTGTATAAGGTGTATAAGCATTGATAAGGTGTACGCACTGCGGGTACTTTGTACCGCCAGCGCTACTTAAGGTTTAAAGGTATAACATCATTGCAGTACTTTACTGTTAAGGGTTTAAAGTGTAAGCATATCATTACATTGTATCATTAACAAGGTTTAAAGGTTACCCATTGTGTGTGCGCACGCTGAGCGTACTCCGTGCACTCAGCGCGGCGTGTGTACGCCAAGTACGTACCACGTGCGGGACTCTGTACGCAAATAGCGTACAAAGTGCGTAGCACGTGTATTCAGTCTAGCGGCCATAACGGCTCCACGGCAATAGTGTATCTAGAGCTATAGCTTTGCGGTCTAAGGTAATATCGGCCTTATCACCCTCTCCAGGAGGGACAAAATATTCTGCTCCTGGACTTCCCTCTAATTTGTGATTGTCATTACCTGTGTGAAACACCTTTCTTATCCATTAACCTGTTCAATACAGGTGTAGACAATCATAAATTAAGAAAAAAGTCCAGAAGCAGAGCATTCTGTCCCTCCTGGAGGGGGGCATGTTGGAAGGTATGCAATAAATGAAAGTGAGCAGGTGAAATAGAAATAATATAACATGTTATCTAACCTATATAATCAACTGACAGTAGCTGATCTTCCTACGGGCATGCAGAATTTTTGCCCGGGGCAGTGCCTTCCGGAGGGCGCCGCCGTGGCAAGATCCGCTACTGGTGGTGCCCCCCGATGCTGACTGTGCGGTGCGCGATTAAGTAATCGCGCACCTGCACTGAATTGTGGGAGCGGCACATAGACACTAGAGGTCATGATTGACCTCTAGTGTCTATGCGGTGCTATGGGAGAGACGTCAAGTTCCTCTTCTCTGCAGTTGCACACGCTGTCTATCTGACTGGTCGCATCCTGCACCACCAGGTCAGATAAGGCACTTGCTGGTGTGGTCGCATCTGATGCGACCATGCCAAGCAAGTGGTTAAACCAATTTATTTTACTTGCCCTACACTACTGTACATGCATGCAGAGAACCTAACAAACAGCTCTTGAGTGATAACCACAGGGGAAATGATTGTTTAAATTCTGCATCCAAGAAAAAGTGGATCTTTCCATAGAGTTCCTGGGGTTAGAGATTAACCCTTCCCTCCCTCATCTGCTCTACCACCTCAAGGATGCGCAAGCTAGGATAAGAATGATGCAGGTATGTACATTTTTCATGTGCATGAGTGGTCTAAAAAACACATTTTACATTCTAGAAAGGGCCTTATATCAACTCTATATGACCCCCATAGTGCATACTAAGCACAGTGGGAGTTTTCTGTATACCGCCCAAGAATAAAAGTGGCCAACTTGCATAGAGCTATAGTAAACTGAATATTAACTGTATAATGGTCATGATGGGGCCCCTACTCCTCTACTTTACCAAGGGTGTGCAATAGGTTTCAGGATGTGTAGTGCATAGGTCAAGTAGACACAATCAGTCCGTTGTAACCTCTGACTAGTGGAGAGAGAGAGCTCCCACAGGTGGACTGAATTAATCTCCATCCCTCGCAGTGGAGAATAGGTAATACAATATTGCAGTTTAAAAGTCCACACCTCTTTTCCATCTAATATGTACTTTTAGATATAAATCAAAAACGGGACAGCATTGTATACCCAGAGTATACAAACCTGACATTTTTACTGTTGAGTTGGTACATCTTCATATTGAGATAGACAGATGCAGGGCTCCCTATTATAAAGGATGTGATTACAGTTGCATACTCAAATATACGACACAGTGTAAGATCAAATGGATATCCTTTTTCTCTTTTATAACAGATTAGATGAAGATAGCTAAAGAAAGAAAAGAAAGATAAGAAAGATTTCAAAGAGAAAGACAAACCAGACAGAGTTGTTCTCTGGTGTAAATCCATGAATGCGTCAAGATGTTCCCAATATGTGCATGGGGAAACAATATCAATGTATAATAATGTATAATAAATATAAAATAAAACAAAAATGTAGACCATAAGTCAAAACTATCAGATTCAGTTCAGTTTTTGTGTTAGCGCCCAAGACGTATTGTCAAAAACCTTCATAATATTGTCATGTGATTCTTGAGGCAAAAATTCTAAATAAAGACTCCACTTTTTATAAAATCTACTCACTCCTTTTTCTATATCATACAAAGCTGCTTTTCGATCAAAATATAAAAAGCTTAAAAGATCGGTCTAGAGTACCATGAGCATGGGTATTGATTTCGAGATCCAAAAGGAGAGTATAAGTTTTATGGCTAATGTCACCAATAGAACTAAAAAAGGGAGAATAGACCTATGCAATAATGAGGGCACCCATCCCGAAAAATCTGACAGTAGAAACATTTCCAAGCAAAGGGTAATCTAACCTTCATCGTCACATGTTGAATAAAATTATGAACCTTGTACCAAAACCGTTTCACCTTAGTACAATACCATACATTATGTATAAAGTTAGCTACTGAAGCAGAACATTTTGGGCAAGTACCAGAAAAATCAGGGATCACAAAACTCCTCTGTGCCTGGGAAATATAAGTTCTATTAAGAAACTTAAAATGAATTTCCTGTAGTTGTGCAGAACCCAACCACTTATAAATAGACGAAAATTGTTTAACAACACGATCATGGGTGACAAATCCGGGAAATCTCGATACCACGTTTCCCAGACTGATTGCCACGACTTATGAGAAAAGGAAGTTACGAGGTCAGTATCAGATAGCGTATCTTAAACGGTCTTTGTGAGATTAATGTAAAGAGAGAAGAAAATGCAGATGGGCTGTAAGCATCCATAAAGGAGTCATATGAGCCAGAAGATTTTTTACTCTCTATATAATGTCTCACTTGTAAAAACCAAACAAATTGAGAATACGGGACAGCATACATATCTTTCAGTTGTTGGAATGAAAACAGATTTCCCCCTGGGTCAAAAACATCTCGGATCGATGCTATACCCTTACATTTCCATGAAAGAACATGGAGCGACATAATGGAAGGTGAAATGTCAGGATTTCCCCAAAGAGGCATATATTTGGTTATGGAAGGATTCGTTCCTAAACGTTTATGGATAACGGACCACGCTCTATAGGTATCTTGCATAAGTACATTATGCCATGCTCCCTCTGGCCATTTGGATTTCGGTAAGTGTAGCAGTGCAACCAGGGAATAAGGGGAAATTAGAGCCTCCTCCAAGGTTAAATTTGAGAATTGGGAGCGGTTTAAGCACCAATCAGCTATATATCTAAATGCTGCTGCGCATGAGAAAGTAAAAATAACAGGAAGACCCAGCCCGCCTTTTTTTGGGGTAAAAAAAATCTTGCTTTAGCTATCCTTGGTTTTTTAATGTTCCATATAAATCTTTGAAACATATACAAACATTTACTTTGATTCAATTTAGTTAAAAAGAATGGCAGCATTTGAAGTAAAAAGGATAATTTAGGGAATAATACACTCTTTATTACAGCCACTCTCCCCAGTAGGGATAGGGGCAAATATATACAATTGGAAATAATTTGTGCAATCCGGGAGATAATAGGGGTGAAATTGGCTGAATAGATGTTTCGATTTCGAATATTAGGGGTAATAAGCATGGCCAAATATTTCAATTGTGAGGAAACTATATGAAATGGGGAAAGGGCGGAGCAAGATGGTACGAGAACTGGCCTGGACATACTGTAGGTAGTACTTTGATTTCTCCATATTTACCCTATATCTTGCAAACGAGCTAAAAGAGGAGATATCACCCATGATAGCTGGAATAGAAACAGAAGGGTGTGACACAAACAATAACATATCGTCTGCGAACAGCGATAACTTAACACGTTCTCTTCGAAATTTTATCCCTGTAAAATGGGGGTTAGACCGCAAAGCCACCGCTAACGGCTCCACAGCAAGTGCAAATAGGAGGGGTGAAAGAGGGCATCACTGTCGGGTACCTCGGCTAATCTGTATGGGATCTGAGATAAAATGATTCGCTATTATTTTAGAGGATGACGTTGAATTGAGCATTTGAATTAGTGAAAGTGTTTGGGGTGGGAAGCCAAAATTGCGGAGGGTTTCATAGAGGTGATCCCAGACCACAAGGTCGAACACCTTCTCAGCGTCTAAAGATAATAATATATGAAGATCATCAATATGAATATCATCCATATGTTGAAGGACTGACAATACTTTCCTGATGTTGGTGACCGCATTATGGCCCCATATAAATCCCGTCTGGTCTCTGTGTACCAAAACGGGAACCACTCCCCTAAACCTCTCCGCAATTATTTTAGTAAAAAGTTTGTAATTGACATTTAACAAGGATATGGGATGATATGAGCCGGGGAGGGTGGGATCCCTGCCCGGCTTCGGCAAAACTTTAATGATAGCATCGTTAAAATAGGAAGGGAGAACATTATCTGTAAGAAAAGAATTAAAAAGATTAGTAAAGGGAAGGGTAACAGATAATTGAAGAATTCTGTAGAATTCACCAGTATAACTATCAGGGCCCGGAGATTTACCAAGTTTGAGATTCTTTAAAGCTAAAAGCACCTCCTCCTCCGTTATTGGTTTAACCATTGCAGCGGCGTGCAAGTATTAAAACAGGGAGATAAATATTACTCCAAAATTGTGATTTACGTTCCGTATCAATAGGACCCTGAGAATATAGATCTGAATAAAAAGAATGTAAAATAGAGATAATAGACTGGCCCTTTGTGTGTGTGTCACACCCTCTGCATCCCTCATCGCTAAAATAACAGATCTAATCCTCTCGCTTCTCAGCAGATTAGAAAGAATTTTACTATTTTTATTTCCGTATTTATGAAAAAGGAACCTGTTGGAACGAATGTTTGCATCCCGTTTGCTGTATTACGTTATCAAAAACCAATTTGGATTCTAAATATCGTGCTTTATGAGCAGGGGACGGAGCCCGCCGTAGCTCATGGTAAGCTCATGTTAAGGCCTCTTTAAATCGAGGACTGTCGATGTTTTTTATGATGACAGGCATAGGCAAGGATCTGGCCCCGGAGGACCGCCTTCGCCGACTGCCAATACAGAGCTGGGTCTGAGGCAGGTTCCGAGTTTGCCGCCGCAAAATCGGTCCATGCAGCCTGCAGCATATCTTTAAATGAGGTAGAAGATGCTAGTGAGGGAAAACGCCAAAGTTTGTAATTACCTGATGGAGTCAGAGGGGACAAAGTGAACCTGATAAGAGCGTGGTCTGTCAAACCCAGAGCTTCTATATGTGAGGTAGTCATCCTAGTCGCTAGTTCTGCAAAAGGTAACAGATAATCCAACCTAGTATACATATCATGTGGGGTTGAGTAGAACGTGTACTCTTTATCAAGAGGATGCTTCACCCTCCAAATATCTACCAAGTGCAATTTACGTAGAAGATATGAAATACCAAATTTACAGGCCGGGGGGAGAGAAGAAGCATGTGATTGTTTGTCCATAAAGGGGTCAATGACCATATTTAGGTCACCTCCATGTATAATAGGGGTATCCAGATGTGGGTATAACAGGTTTACTATATTAGCAAAAAATTTCTTATCATATGAAGTAGGGGCATGTAAGTTACAAAAAATATAATGCAAACCATGGATTTCAGCTTTCATTAATACATAGCGGCCATTCGTGTCCGATCCCAGCAAGGAGCCATTAAAAGATATTCCTTTCCGAACTAAAATGGCAACACCCCTAAATTTGGAATTATAGGAAGCAGAGGCCCCCATTTTAAATCCCAGCATAGCTAATTTTTGATGTTCCGACTCGGTGAGATGCGTCTCTTGTAGTAAAGCAATATCAATTTTATGTAAAGTTAAGTAGGTGATAAGTTTACGCCTCTTTGCTGGGGAGTGTATGCCCTGTACATTCCAAGAGCAAAATTTTAATATCAGCCATTATTACATGAAGGTTGATGCCAAACCGCTGAGATCGGATCCCGAATGACTGCTATCAAAAACACAATCCAGAAATACTCAAAATCAATCAAAAAGGGTAAGTGACCTGCGCAATATAATCTAACATAAACGTAGGTGGAGGGGGGGGGGAACACACGAGGGTCTGAAGAAGAAGAAAGAGAGATACAAAGGATAGATAGATAGATAGATAGATAGAAAGGAAAGAAAGAACAAAAGCTCTGCCACAAGGTAGACTCATGCCAGTAAGAGTAATAGAAGAATATACTCAAAAACAGAACAGGAATGGTAACAGCGTACCGCATAACCACAATGATAGAACCATCCAGACTCCAAGCCAGGTAAAGCAATCCCAGCCTCCAAAACAATAAATGCAATAGAGCAGTGGTTCTCAAACTCGGTCCTCAGGACCCCACACAGTGCATGTTTTGCAGGTAACCCAGCAAGTGCACAGGTGTATTAATTACTCACTGACACATTTTAAAAGGTCCACAGGTGGAGCTAATTATTTCACTTGTCATTCTGTGAGGTGACCTGCAAAACATGCACTGTGTGGGGTTCTGAGGACCGAGTTTGAGAACCTGTGCAATAGAGTATTCAAAAACTCACAAAAAACACATGCCTTAACCAACAGACAGTAAACATTATCTTGAAAACTTGAAAACCCTCGTTAAAGGTAAATTGTAATATCACAAAAATATTAGCAGAGGGTTAAATCCCCAACGAATGATCCAAGCTTAAGCCCTCAGGACATTAAACCCAAAACAGTCCACTATAGGAGCATAGGATCTCAAACGAAAGAGACTAGTAGATTATTCAATAGGAGGTGGACTCGGAAGGAGCAGATGTCTCCTCTTCATTCAGATAATCCATAGCATCCGACGGTTCCAGAAAATCTTTAAAGTCTCTAAAGTCCGATCCTGTAAAAATCCGAAGCCAAGCAGGGAAGAGTAGAGCGAATTTGCGTTGTAGTTGCACTAGGCGAGAACAGACTGGGGACATCTCTTTGCGGGCTCTTTGACACCTCAGCGGAGTAGTCCTGAAAAAGCAACAGACGAGTGTCTCGCCAGTCCAAAGATTTAACTTTACGTGCAGCAGTCTAGATCAAAGTCTTGTGAGCAAAGTTGAGGCAACGGAAAATAACCACTCTAGGACGGCTAGCATCTCTAGCCGGACCAAGGCGATGAGCCCGTTCAACTGCAAAATCTTTTAACGTGTCATAGAGGTCTAATAATTTCAGGAGGTCAATAGATAGGAATTTATAAAGGTCAGTCCCCTTGATGGATTCCGGAAGACCCACTAGTCGCAAATTGTTTTTAATTGAATGATTTTCCAAATCGTCTACTTTATTAGAGAGGCGGAGAGTCAATTTCCTTTCATCTTCAAGTTGTTGTTGAACTTCAAAGGGCCTGATCATGTACCTGTTAGGCGCCGGGGTCCGCTTGTCTGCGCGGCCCGGCGCCTAGCAACTAGAGACGCCGTGCGCGTACAGCCGCCGGCTCCCTAGCAACGCTAGACGCCGGGCGCGCTGAGCCGCACGAACCTTAGCAACGGGGACGCCACTGGCGGACCGCGTTCCCCGTTGCTAGGCTTTAGGAAATTAAGATATTCACCTGCTCTCTGGACGTGCAGCAAGGCAGCTGCACGGCATTTATTCTAATCAGCCTTTAGCAGCTGATTGGAGGACTCCTTGTTAAATACACTCCCAGGGCTTCTCACAGACGCCGGTAATAGCTTCCTGCATGCTGCCTTTGTTTGCTGAGAGTCTGTTTCCAGTCCTGCTGTATCCGGTCATTCCAGTCCTCAGAAGTCCGGTATTCGGGAGTTGTATCTCATCCCAAGAGGTCGTTTGGTTCCCTGGAGTCCTGACTGATCACCGTTTTATATCCAGTGGTGTTCATGAGTTGCGGCTCTGCCGTGTGTTGCGACTCAGCCGCTTTACCTTTTATATTTTGTGTTTGGAGCATTTGCGGAGGGTTCCGCTTCCACAAGTCCTCTCTGGTACTCGGCGGTGCCGGGTAGGAGAATTGGACAAGTGGATATTTTGGTTGTCCTTTTCCCTGGCGGTTTCTCCGCACATATTATAGTTTTGAGTTTGCTTAGCCCCTGGCCTGGTTGTTTAGTTAGAGGGCCTCTTGTTATCACCCTGTCTCGGGTTTCCCTTTGTCTCTCATTAAGACCGGGGGGCATCAAAGTTGGGCAGACATAATCCGCCCTTCAAACGCGGCTGCCAAGGGCTCAAGAAACCATAGTCTCGCAGGGGATTTCTGACAACACGGGTGAGACAACAGAGTTAGGGCGGCAGGGGCTATTTTCCTGTCCTGCTCCCTTCCCCAGCATTCCGTTCCAGTGCTCCGGTCCTTGCCATAAGATCTCCTCTGACCAGAGTGCTGGAATCATAACATTATTACCGGCCATACCAAAACTTAAAATTAAACGGGGTTTAATTTTTTCTCATTCAGTTTTGTGAGAGTTTATCGGCCTCATGAATCCAACAGGTTTAGGGCCAAATCCTGGTCAGCTCTTAGTCAGCCAGATTCAAGAACTTACTCAGATGGTTCAGGATCTTTCTCTTCGGGTGAAGTCGCAGGAAGATCTTTTGCGAGCTTCCCCAAGGGTAGTCCCTGAACCAAAGATGTATTTGCCTGACCGTTTTTCTGGTGATAGAAAAGAGTTTTTTAATTTTAAAGAATCCTGTAAACTTTATTTTCGTTTAAGACCGACTTCCTCGGGTACTGAATCTCAGCGGGTCGGGATTATTATTTCTTTGCTCCAGGGGGATCCTCAGACCTGGGCATTTGGTTTAAGAGCAGAGGATCCGGCATTGTTGTCAGTTGACGTTTTTTTTGAGTCTTTAGGGCTCTTGTATGATGACCCTGATAGAGAGGCGTCCGCTGAAAGTCAGTTGCGCGCTCTCAGACAGGGTAGAAATCCTGCGGAGGTTTATTGTACGGAGTTTCGCCGTTGGTCGAACGACTGTGGCTGGAATGACCCAGCCCTGTGCAGTCAGTTTCGCCTTGGCTTATCAGAGTCTATAAAAGACAGTCTCCTTCAGTACCCCGCTCCTGAGACTCTCGATAAACTCATGGAGCTTTCTATTAAGATTGATCGTCGTCTCAGAGAGCGGAGGGCTGAAAAAGGAGCACCTGTAAGGTCAAGTCCGTGTGTATATTCCATTCCTGAAGACGTAGAGGAGCCCATGCAGATGGGTCTCTCCCGGCTGTCTCCTGAAGAAAGAGCCAGAAGGCAAAATTCTGGTCTTTGTCTGTACTGTGGGGGTAAGGGACATTTTGCTCGTAATTGTCCGAACAAGTCGGGAAACGCTTTGACCAGGTGAATTGTGAGGGGGTAATCCTAGGTCTGCAGCTTATCTCCTCGAATAACTCCCTTTTAGTCCCAGTTAAAGTTTCCTTTGGCAGCCTCAGTTCTTCGGTGTCGGCTTTTGTTGACAGTGGAGCTGCAGGAAACTTTATGGATTTAACTTGGGCTAAGGCCTTAGGCATTCCTCAGTTACCTTTGGGTAGGTGTGTCACCATGCATGGCTTAGATGGGAATCCGCTGTCTAATGGGATTATTTCTCTCCATACACCCCCTGTACTACTTACAGTAGGAGCTCTACATTCCGAGAAAATCGAGTTCTTTCTTACACATTGCCCAGCAGTTCCAGTTGTTCTGGGTCACCCTTGGCTGGCCTTTCATAATCCCACCATTGATTGGTGGTCGGGGGAGATTTCACAATGGGGTACTTTTTGTGATAAGGAATGTATCACGTTTCCAGTCAGAGTAGCAGCTATCATTCCAGAACTCATTCCGGTGGAATACCAGGAGTTTGCTGATGTTTTCTCCAAAGGCAATGCAGACATTCTGCCTCCCCATCGGCCTTATGATTGTGCTATTGAGTTAATTCCTGGTGCCGCATTGCCAAAGGGAAGATTATATGCATTATCCGGGCCAGAAACTGCGGCTATGAATGATTATGTAAAGGAAAGCCTTGAGAAAGGATTTATTAGACCATCAAAATCTCCTTTAAGTGCAGGCTTCTTCTTTGTGGAGAAAAAGGATGGCTCGCTTAGACCTTGCATTGATTTTAGAGCCCTGAATAAGATCTCAGTTAAAAACACCTATCCTTTGCCGTTGATTTCTGTACTCTTTGATCAGTTACGTTCTGCTGTGATTTTTTCTAAAATTGACCTTAGAGGAGCGTACAACCTCATCCGAATTAAATCTGGAGATGAGTGGAAAACGGCCTTCAGTACTCAGTCGGGTCACTACGAATACCTGGTGATGCCGTTCGGCCTGTCCAATGCTCCGGCAGTTTTTCAAGACCTCATTAACGATGTGCTCCGTGACTTCCTAGGGAAATTCGTGGTCGTTTACTTAGACGACATCCTGATTTTTTCTGAATCAATGGAACAACATGTTACCCAGGTGCGTCTGGTTCTTCAAAAGTTACGTGAGAATCATTTATATGCCAAGCTGGAGAAGTGTGAGTTTCATGTCACGGAAGTATCTTTTTTAGGGTACATAATTTCCCCTCAGGGATTTTCCATGGAACCAAAGAAACACCAGGCCATCCTTAGTTGGGCGCAACCCACCAATTTAAAAGCAATTCAGCGCTTTTTAGGGTTTGCGAATTATTATAGGAGGTTCATTCATTCTTTTTCTGACCTGGTTGCTCCCATTGTAGCTCTGACAAAGAAAGGAGCGGATCCTACCAACTGGTCGCGTGAAGCTGAGTTGTCCTTCCGGGCCTTGAAACAAGCCTTTGTCTCGGCTCCAGTCCTCAGACATCCTAATCCGGAATTGCCCTTTGTGGTGGAGGTTGATGCCTCGGAGGTTGGAGTGGGGGCTATCCTTTCTCAAAAGGATCCGGAGTCTCTGGAGTTACATCCTTGTGCCTTTATGTCCAGGAAATTCTCCTCCGCTGAATCCAACTATGACGTTGGTAATCGGGAGTTACTGGCGGTAAAGTGGGCTTTCGAGGAGTGGAGGCATTGGCTGGAGGGAGCAAAACATACTGTTTCGGTATTGACTGACCATAAGAACCTGCAATACATTGAATCGGCTAAGCGGCTTAATGCCCGGCAGGCACGTTGGGCATTATTTTTTACACGTTTCAAATTTATAATCACTTTCAGGCCTGGTTCCAAGAATACTAAGGCTGATGCCCTGTCACGTAGCTTTCTTCCGGTTCACAATAACAATCCTGTTACCCCCATACTTCCATCTTCGGTCATCTGGGCGGGCCTCACACAAGATTTATTTTCCCAGTTAAAACAGCTTCAACACCAAGCTCCTAGAATTACTCCTGCTGGTCGTCTTTACGTCCCTGAGTTTTTGAGAGCTACTGTTTTAACGGAATTCCATGATAACAAAGTTTCAGGGCATCCAGGAGTATCTAAGACATTGGAGTTAGTCTCTCGCTCAGTATGGTGGCCTGGTCTTTCTAAAGACGTCAAGGAATTTGTTTATTCATGTCAGGTTTGTGCACAGCATAAGGTTCCCCGTTCCTTGCCCATCGGGCAACTTATGCCCTTAAATGTTCCTCTCAGGCCGTGGTCTCATATTTCCATGGATTTTGTGGTTGACCTTCCCCTTTCAGCCGGATTCCGAGTCATATGGGTGGTAGTGGACCGTTTTAGTAAAATGGCTCATTTTATTGCTCTTCCCCAATTGCCTTTTGCCCAAGGGTTGGCAGTTTTGTTTCTCCGCCATGTATTCAGGCTTCATGGGTTGCCTACTGATATTGTTTCTGATCGGGGTCCACAATTCATCGCACAATTCTGGAAATGTTTTTGTGCCTCATTGAAGATGAAATTGTCGTTAACATCCGGTTACCACCCACAATCCAACGGGCAAACCGAACGAGTTAACCAATCATTGAAACAATATTTGCGCTTGTATTCAGCCAAACTCCAGAATGATTGGTCCGAGTTTCTTCTGTTGGCTGAATTTGCTTACAATAATTCTTGTCATTCCTCCACTAAAGAGTCTCCATTCTTTTCAGTTTTTGGTTTTCACCCCAGAGCTAATTCTTTTTTTTCATCATTCCTCAGTCTCCTCGCTAACCTTAACCTCCCATCTCAGAGCCATTTGGAAAAAGGTGCACCTTGCTCTCAGAAAAGCGGCCTTTCGAGAGAAGAAATTTTCTGACAGGATCCGACGTCCTTGCACTTTTAAGGTGGGAGATAGGGTGTGGTTGTCGACTCGCAACATCAGGCTTCGACAATCCTCGGCTAGACTGGGACCCAAATTTATTGGGCCATTTCTTATTATTAAAAGAGTCAACCCAGTTGCCTTTCGGTTACGTTTACCAAGATCTCTCAGGATTGGAAATACGTTTCATTGTTCCCTGTTGAAACAATACGTTTCTTCCAGTAGATTTCCTCGGAAGATCTCTCAGGGTAGATCTCCAGTGGATGTACAGGGACAACAGGAGTTCTTGGTAGAGAAGGTTCTCGATTCCAAATTGTCCCGGGGTCGGCTGTATTTTCTAGTTCACTGGAAAGGCTATGGTCCGGAGGAAAGGTCTTGGGTCCTGGATAAGGATCTTCATGCCCCGAGGCTCAAGAGGGCATTTTTTCGGGAATTTCCTCAGAAACCTGGCTTTAGGGGTTCCTTGACCCCTCCTCAAGGGGGGGGGTACTGTTAGGCGCCGGGGTCCTAGCAACTAGAGACGCCGTGCGCGTACAGCCGCCGGCTCCCTAGCAATGCTAGACGCCGGGCGTGCTGAGCCGCACGGACCCTAGCAACGGGGACGCCACTGGCGGACCGCGTTCCCCATTGCTAGGCTTTAGGAAATTAAGATATTCACCTGCTCTCTGGCCGTGCAGCAAGGCAGCTGCACGGCATTTATTCTAATCAGCCTTTAGCAGCTGATTGGAGGACTTCTTGTTAAATACACTCCCAGGGCTTCTCACAGACGCCGGTAATAGCTTCCTGCATGCTGCCTTTGTTTGCTGAGAGTCTGTTTCCAGTCCTGCTGTATCCGGTCATTCCAGTCCTCAGAAGTCCGGTATTCGGGAGTTGTATCTCATCCCAAGAGGTCGTTTGGTTCCCTGGAGTCCTGACTGATCACCGTTTTATATCCAGTGGTGTTCGTGAGTTGCGGCTCTGCCGTGTGTTGCGGCTCAGCCGCTTTACCTTTTATATTTTGTGTTTGGAGCATTTGCGGAGGGTTCCGCTTCCACAAATCCTCTCTGGTACTCGGCGGTGCCGGGTAGGAGAATTGGACAAGTGGATATTTTGGTTGTCCTTTTCCCTGGCGGTTTCTCCGCACATATTATAGTTTTGAGTTTGCTTAGCCCCTGGCCTGGTTGTTTAGTTAGAGGGCCTCTTGTTATCACCCTGTCTCGGGTTTCCCTTTGTCTCTCATTAAGACCGGGGGGCATCGAAGTTGGGCAGACATAATCCGCCCTTCAAACGCGGCTGCCAAGGGCTCAAGAAACCATAGTCTCGCAGGGGATTTCTGACAACACGGGTGAGACAACAGAGTTAGGGCGGCAGGGGCTATTTTCCTGTCCTGCTCCCTTCCCCAGCATTCCGTTCCAGTGCTCCGGTCCTTGCCATAAGATCTCCTCTGACCAGAGTGCTGGAATCATAACAGTACCTCAAATTTATGTTTATTTTCCACGACCTGTAGATCAGTAGAGGCAAGCTGAGATTTAATGTCTTTGATAGCGTCAGCAAATTTCGTAGCCTGTTTATCAAGGAGAGGCGAGACGGTCGCAGTTATCGCCCTAACTACCTCATCATAACTTAAGGAGGTACACATGTGCGACACTCAGACAGAGACCGGACTGCACCCTGTTCCAAGTCAGACGCATCTGAAGCCGTAGCCATTTCTCCTTTTTTCCCTGGCTTGTTTTGCACAGCCCGCACCGGTGTGGCGGGTGTCACAAATTTTTCCATAGTGAGAGTAGGAAAAATAGGTATAGGAATATCATAAATAAAAAGTCACAGAAGCACTTATGTTATGTATGTAGGCCTCACTCAATCTTCTAAAAGTACATCCCAGCTGAAATGTAGGGCAAAGAGTGCTCCTGTAAATCATATATACTGTATCAGGTCAGACAGAGATGGTATTGAAAGGAGAATCAAATAACTGATGGTCATTGCAGGTTGTTACACAGCACAATATTTCAAAAGCGAGATATACCATATGGAGATAATGGAGGCTGGGAATCCACATAGCAGATTACATATTAGGAATCCGGGTGACCACCATGCATGCTACGCTGGCATCACTGCATGAGAAGAGGCAGTCTGTTGTAAAGAGTATGGCTGCTCTGGGCCAGGCAAGATGGCACCCAGAGTGCTGCATAGTACCTGTAGAAGGCTAGGCAAACAAGCTCAATAGCCGCTGCTTCATGCGGACTCCCAAGCCTGGGAGTCAGGAGAGGCCCGTCGGTCCTGCGTCCGGGAGAGACCAGCTGCACCTGGAGCAGGTAAGTAGGGAGCCGGGTGATCGCGGGCGCAGTGGCGCCAAACTCCAGGCCGCGCTCCGGCGCTCCGTGAAGGCCTCAGAGTGCGTCTCCACCGCGGCGGGTGCCCCCGGCGATCTCCGGCTAGCATCAGCGGTGCCTGGGGGAGCTCAGAGATGGTTTAAAGGCAGGGGGGACCGGGTGCCGATGTCCAGGCAGGCGGTTTCATATGGCTGGAAACGGAGCTCCAAGGCCAGGCACCCGCTCCGGTCCACGTCCAAGCCACTTCCCCCTCTGGATGACTTTTTAATCAATTTGTGATCCACCTCCTTTTATGGATTCATAAATACAAAATATTCAGACATATCTTTATAAAAACATTTGTGAATGTATTACTCTGAATTTATTGTACACTGCTCAAAAAAATAAAGGGAACACTAAAATAACACATCCTAGATCTGAATGAATGAAATATTCTTATTAAATACTTTGTTCTTTACATAGTTAAATGTGCTGACAACAAAATCACACAAAAATTATCAATGGAAATCAAATTTATTAACCCATGGAGGTCTGGATTTGGAGTCACACTCAAAATTAAAGTGGAAAAACACACTACAGGCTGATCCAACTTTGATGTAATGTCCTTAAAACAAGTCAAAATGAGGCTCAGTAGTGTGTGTGGCCACCACGTGCCTGTTTTATTACTCGTCTATATATGGGCCTCTAGGTCTGTGTTTAGAGCATCAACAAACATGGCTGATAACGAGTTTTATGGTAAGAACTTACCCTTGTTAAAACTCTTTCTGCGAGGTAGACTGGGCTCCACAAGTCTGGACAATGGGGTGTAGAGCAGGGACGTGCAGTCAGGGGAGGCAGTGCAATCCGCTGTCCAATCACTAGCGATCCCCCTTCCCGGCTGCAGCAGGCGCCGTGGGCTGTGTGGGCGCCCGCTGCAGCCAGCGCAGCTGACTGACACCAGAGGTCATAATTGACCCCTGGTGTCTGAGCGGTACTACTAAGAGAGAGACGTCATGAGTCATGACGTCTCTCCCATAGTAGTGAGGAGCCGGCGGCCAGAGACGGAGGACAGCGCTGCAGGATCGGTAAGTATTGTGTGTGTGTGTATTTTTTTTTTTATGTGTTTGTGTTGGGGGCACAACTACAAGGGGCACAGCAAGTGGGGGCACCACTACAAGGGGCACAGCAAGTGGGGGCACAACTACAAGGGGCACAGCAAGTGGGGGCACCACTACAAGGGGCACAGCAAGTGGGGGCACAACTACAAGGGGCACAGCAAGTGGGGGCACCACTACAAGGGGCACAGCAACTTTGGGGCACAACTACAAGGGGCACAGCAACTGGAGGCACCACTACAAGGGGCACAGCAAGTGGGGGCATCACTACAAGGGGCACAGCAACTGGGGGCACCACTACAAGGGGCACAGCAACTGGGGGCACCACTACAAGGGGCACAGCAATGGGGCACCACTACAAGGGGCACAGCAACTGGGGGCACAACTACAAGGGGCACAGCTACAGGGGGCACAGCGACTGGGGGCGCAGCTACAAGGGGCACAATTACAGGGGTCACAACTACTGGGGGCACAGTAACAGGGGTCACCACTACTGTGGGCACAGCCACAAGGGGTACGCTACTGGGGGCACAATTACAGGGGTTACAACTACTGGGGGCACAGTTACAGGGGTCACAACTACTGGGGGCACAGCCACAAGGGGTACGCTACTGGGGGCACAATTACAGGGGTTACAACTACTGGGGGCACAGCTACTGGGGCCAAAGCTACAGGGGGCACAGCGACTGGGGGCACAGCGACTGGGGGCGCAGCTACAAGGGGCACAATTACAGGGGTCACAACTACTGGGGGCACAGCCACAAGGGGCACAGCTACTGGGGGCACAGTTACAGGGGTCACAACTACTGGGGGCACAGCCACAAGGGGCACAGCTACTGGGGGCACAGCTACAGGGGGGACAGCTACAGGGGGCACAGCGACTGGGGGCAAAGCTACAGGGGGCACAGCGACTGGGGGCACAGCGACTGGGGGCACACATACTCGGGCACAACTACTCGGGGCACAGCTATGGGGGGCACAGCTACAGGGGGCACAGCTACAAGGGGCACAACTACAGGGGTCACAACTACTCGGGGCACAGCTACTGGGCTGACAACTATTGGGGGCGCCTGCTCCATCCTCCCAGCCAGCAGCAACACTCTCCCCTGTCTGTGCTAACGTCCTTCCGCGTCAGCGAGTGCATAATATTCATTCATTTCTCTCTATTTCTCTCTCTCTCTCTCCTCTTGTGGATTACTTCATTTGTAAGTATAATTTTCATTTTTACAGGTACTGGCCCTATTGGATTCTACTGGACAAGTGGACGTGACCGGCGTGGGATGTAGGTAAGTAATCTCTCTCTCATTTTTACAGGAACCACCTATTGGATTCTACATGGACAAGTGGACGTGACCGACGTGGGATGTAGGTAAGTATGTGTGAGTGTGTGTGTTTTAATAAATTTTTACTTTCACGGTGTATGGGGTAAATTTACTAAGATTCGTATTGTTACCGATTTGGAGAGCAAATCATCACGAATGACATCGAAAGTGTAAAACTGCAACTTTTTGAATTGATTACGACTAATTTA
The DNA here is from genome assembly GCF_028390025.1 of Pseudophryne corroboree. Lineage (NCBI taxonomy): Eukaryota > Metazoa > Chordata > Amphibia > Anura > Myobatrachidae > Pseudophryne > Pseudophryne corroboree. The sequence goes on along the minus strand of NC_086453.1, from coordinate 210,450,993 downwards.
CTAAGCTGTCGTAATTGTATTTTTAGTGTTGTCCGATGTCGATGTCATTCGTGTTTCTTTGATGTGTAATGCGGCCGATTTTGTTGTTTTGCGGCCGTGTTCTTAGTGTTTTTTTACGACTGCGTCACATGTCTGTTACGGCAGTGTTTTTTCGTTTCCGGCCGCGTTTTTTTACTAAGTTTCGTTTTTGTCACTCGTCCGTGATTGGTTGTATTCGTGATGGAGGACTGTCTGTGCACATTACTATAAAAACGCCCCAAACCGTCCGCACCTCGTGGGTTTAGCTAGTGGAGAGGAGAGAGGAAGGTGTATTAGGAGTTGGTGAGTTTGGTGGAGTTTTTGGTGGATTTGGAGCGGAGTTTTGCGATTGTTGAGTGCTGTACTGTGTGTGTAAGTAGTCTTGTCATACTTGTTGTGTAGTTTTTTCGAAGTTTGTCTACTTTTTTGTCATTGTTTTTTTTTCCAAGTCTATTGTCATTGTTTGTGAGTAAGTGAGTGTGTGTGTTGTGTGTGTGGTGTTTAGTGGTAGTGGAGGAGTGTGTTTTCTGTTTTTTTTTCTCAGTGTTTTGTGTAGTTTGTGGGGATTATGTCTCAGTCAGAGGTCAGTGTGGTGGAGGAGGTTAGTGAGAGGGAGGAGGTGAGTGAGGTGGAGGAGGTTAGTGAGAGGGAGGAGGTGAGTGAGGTTAGTGAGAGGGAGGAGGTTAGTGAGGAGGAGGAGGAGGGGGTGCCTGTTGCAGCGTTCTCCAGTGATAGTGATGGTGCTGTGGCTCCGCAGCCACGCACCACTACCAAGACTGGGCGCTATGCTGAAAACATGGCTTTGGTGCGGGAGCTGATGAGGCATCATCGCCAATTGTTTGGGCAGGATGCTGCCAAGGTGTCCTCACGTAGGAAGTCGGTCCTGTGGGGAAAAGTTATTGCTGCAGTCAATAGTGAGGGTGTGGTGAGGCGGACTGAGGACACGTGCAGAAAAAGGTTTTATGATATCAAGCGCCGTGTCAGGGCCAAGATGGCCAAGGAGGCCAAATCAGCCCGCCAAACCGGGGGTGGACACCCTTTCCGTGCCACTTTTCGAGATTGGGAGGAGCCTGTGCGGTCACTTATTCCTGCAGAAGTGGTGTCAGCGACTCATGTCCGGGATTCGGACCGTCCAAGGCAGGATGGTGAGTTGTCTTTTTACATTTTTTGGCTCTTGTTCTTTTTAAAATGATAATGCTGCTAATTGTTATGGTGTTTGTAATTATGCAAACATTGTGTTGGTAATGTCGTGCAGGCCTGTGCAACCTGTAGCTGTAAATGTGTTTCAAAACTACAAGGCCCATCATGCATTGCCTGAGTTTTGATATTATTGAATGTGAAATCTGTTGCAGTGCATGCTGGTATGTGTAGTTATAAAAATACATAATCTTAGATTTTGCTTGTCCCTATCTGTTTTTTCAAATGGCCTTTTTAATTTTTTACTTTTTCATTAATTTTTTGAATTATTAATTATGGTTTTTATGTTGTTTGTGTGAAATTTAATATTAAAATTTTCTGCGATATATTGTGACAAATTAAGCTATGTTTCTGGATTATTTAGTGCAACATCATCTTAATTTTAGAATACACACCCAATTAATTAATCCAGAATAGCTTAAACATTAAATAGTTAACTTAACATTAGGTGCGAGATGTTTACATTACAATAATGATTTTCATATAACAATGAGTTTTAAAAGTATGGTCATAATGTTTTTTGCAATTTTTCAACAGTACGCCAGAGACGCGACACAGACAGGCCACAGCCAACTGATGAAGCTGCTGGGAATGCAGGTAAGAAATCAGTGTAGTCACATATTCTGCAAACACATAGAACCACAAAATATTAATGTTGCTATTTTCACATAGGTTCTTCTTCTGCAAGCCGCCCTCCTCTAAGGCGGCCATCACAGGGCTCTGTGACTTTAACTAGGAGGCCCACTAAGACGCGGCGTGTGGAGTCGGAATCTGCGCCTCCTTCTTCACCACCCAGGCGGCGCATCTCGGCAGTCTTGCCCCAGCCACCACAGGCAATTTTGGCTAGTCCCCAAAGTGATGAGCCACGATCACCTCAGCTGTCTGGTGAGTAAAAACTTCAAAGAAATACATTCAAACATTTCGACACAGTACATTTACTATGATGTGAGCTCAATGTGAGATGGCATGTTTCCCGTAGCAACCATTCAGATTCCAGGTATTATCTTCTTGAAGGTGCCAAATAAATGTGAATTAAAGTCTTATTGGTTGCTATGGGCCACATCACATTTTAAATAGAACACCCACCTTACTAAATTGAGCCCACAGACGTGCACAGAAAATGAATAGCGGGTTTCTCACCGGACTTAACCCCCCCCCCCCCCCCCCTTCCACAGCATTATAGTCTTCTCACATCTCCCCTGTCCGGGATGTAGACTGCTTACCTGATGCGCTCCTCTGGTCCGTCCAGGTGAGAAGTCTATATCCAGGACAGGGGAGGTGAGAGAACACTATAATGCTGTGGAGGGGGGGAAGTTTGGTGCGGAACCCGCCAGTCAGTCTCTGCGCACGCCTGTTATGGCACATATGTGTTTGTAAAGGAAAGATTCCTAGTTTTAAAACAAAAACCTAAAAAAAAAATAAGAATTTACTTACCGATAATTCTATTTCTCGTAGTCCGTAGTGGATGCTGGGGACTCCGTAAGGACCATGGGGAATAGCGGCTCCGCAGGAGACTGGGCACATCTAAAGAAAGCTTTAGGACTAACTGGTGTGCACTGGCTCCTCCCCCTATGACCCTCCTCCAAGCCTCAGTTAGGAAACTGTGCCCGGACGAGCGTACACAATAAGGAAGGATTTTGAATCCCGGGTAAGACTCATACCAGCCACACCAATCACACCGTATAACTTGTGATCTGAACCCAGTTAACAGTATGACAACAGAGGAGCCTCTGAAAAGATGGCTCCCAACAATAATAACCCGATTTTTGTAACAATAACTATGTACAAGTATTGCAGACAATCCGCACTTTGGATGGGCGCCCAGCATCCACTACGGACTACGAGAAATAGAATTATCGGTAAGTAAATTCTTATTTTCTCTAACGTCCTAAGTGGATGCTGGGGACTCCGTAAGGACCATGGGGATTATACCAAAGCTCCCAAACGGGCGGGAGAGTGCGGATGACTCTGCAGCACCGAATGAGAGAACTCCAGGTCCTCCTCAGCCAGGGTATCAAATTTGTAGAATTTAGCAAACGTGTTTGCCCCTGACCAAGTAGCTGCTCGGCAAAGTTGTAAAGCCGAGATCCCTCGGGCAGCCGCCCAAGATGAGCCCACTTTCCTTGTGGAACGGGCTTTTACAGATTTTAGCTGTGGCAGGCCTGCCACAGAATGTGCAAGCTGAATTGTACTACAAATCCAACGAGCAATAGTCTGCTTAGAAGCAGGAGCACCCAGCATGTTGGGTGCATACAGGATAAACAGCGAGTCAGATTTCCTGACTCCAGCCGTCCTGGAACATATTTTCAGGGCCCTGACAACATCCAGCAACTTGGATTCCTCCAAGTCCCTAGTAGCCGCAGGCACCACAATAGGTTGGTTCAGGTGAAACGCTGGAACCACCTTTGGGAGAAACTGAGGACGAGTCCTCAATTCCGCCCTGTCCGAATGGAAAATCAGATAAGGGCTTTTACAGGATAAAGCCGCCCATCCTGACACGCGCCTGGCCTAGGCCAGGGCCAACAGCATGACCACTTTCCATGCGAGATATTTTAACTCTACAGATTTAAGTGGTCAAACCAATGTGACTTTTGGAACCCAAACTACATTGAGATCCCAAATTTCCACTGGAGGCACAAAAGGAGGCTGTATATGCAGTACCCCTTTTACAAACGTCTAAACTTCAGAGACTGAAGCCAGTTCTTTTTTGGAAGAAAATTGACAGGGCCGAAATCTGAACCTTAATGGACCCCAATTTCAGGCCCATAGACACTCCTGTTTGCAGGAAATGCAGGAATCGACCCAGTTGAATTTCCTCCGTCGGGCCTTACTGGCCTCGCACTACTCAACATATTTTCGCCAATTGCGGTGATAATGTTTTTGCGGTTACATCCTTCCTGGCTTTTGATCAGGATAGGAATGACTTCATCCGGAATGCCTTTTTTTCTTCAGGATCCGGTGTTCAAACGCCATGCCGTCAAACGCAGCCGCGGTAAGTCTTGGAACAGACAGGGTCCTTGCTGGAGCAGGTCCCTTCTTAGAGGTAGAGGCCACGGATCCTCCGTGAGCCTCTCTTGAAGTTCCGGTTACCAAGTCCTTTTTGGCCCATCCGGAGCCACGAATATAGTGCTTACTCCTCTCCATCTTATCAATCTCAATACCCTGGGTATGAGAGGCAGATGAGGGAACACATATACTGACTGGTACACCCACGGTGTTACCAGAGCGTCTACAACTATTGCCTGAGGGTCTCTTGACCTGGCGCAATACCTGTCGAGTTTTTTAATCATGTGGACGACTTCTGGGTGAAGTCCCCACCCTCCCGGGTGGAGGTCGTGCTGAGGAAGTCTGCTTCCCAGTTGTCCACTCCCGGAATGAATACTGTTGACAGTGCTATTACATGATTTTTCGCCCAGCGGAGAATCCTTGCAGCTTCTGCCATTGCCCTCCTGCTTCTTGTGGCACCCTGCCTGTTTACGTGGGTGACTGCCGTAATGTTGTCCGACTGGATCAACACCGGCTGACCTTGAAGCAGAGGTCTTGTTAAGCTTAGAGCATTGTAAATGGCCCTTAGCTTCAGGATATTTATGTGAAGTGATGTCTCCAGGCTTGACCCTAAGCCCTGGATATTCCTTCCCTGTGTGACTGCTCCCCAGCCTCGCAGGCTGGCATCCGTGGTCACCAGGACCCAGTCCTGATGCCGAATCTGCGGCCCTCTAGAAGATGAGCACTCTGCAACCACCACAGGAGGGATACCCTTGTCCCTGGTGACAGGGTTATCCGCTGATGCATCTGAAGATGCGACCCGGACCATTTGTCCAGTAGGTTCCACTGGAAAGTCTTGCGTGGAATCTGCTGAATGGGATTGCTTCGTAGGAAGCCACCATTTTTACCCAGAACCCTTGTGCATTGATGCACTCTTGGTTCGGTTTTAGGAGGTTCCTGACTAGCTCGGATAACTCCCTGGCTTTCTCCTCCGGGAGAAACACCTTCTTTCTGGACTGTGTCCAGGATCATCCCTAGGAACAGAAGACAAGTCGTCGGAACCAGCTGCGATTTTGGAATATTGAGAATCCAATCGTGCTGCCGCAACACTACCTCAGATAGTGCTACACCGATCTCCAGCTGTTCCCTGGATCTTACCCTTATCAGGGAATCGTCCAAGTAAAGGATAACTAAAATTCCCTTCCGTCGAAGGAATATCATCATTTCGGTCATTACTTCAGTAAAGACCCGGGGTGCCGTGGCCCATCCCTACGGCAGCGTCTGAACTGATAGTGACAGTTCTGTACCATAACCTGAGATACCCTTGGTGAGAAGGGTACATTTTGACATGAAGGTAAGCATCCTTGATGTCCCGAGACCTCATGTAGTCCCCTTCTTCCAGGTTTGCAATCACTGCTCTGAGTGACTCAATTTTGAATTTGAACCTCTGTATGTAAGTGTTCAAAGATTTTAGATTTTAGATTTAAAAATCGGTCTCACCGAGCCGTCTGGCTTCGGTACCACAATAGTGTGGAATAATACCCCGTTCCCTGTTGCAGGAGGGGTACCTTAATTATCACCTGCTGGGAATACAGCTTGTGAATGGCTTCCAAAACTGCATCCCTGTCGGTAAAACAGACTTTTGGAAACGGCGAGGGGAATATGTCTGTCTCGAATTCCAATTTGTACCCCTGAAAATATTACCTGAAGGATCCAGGGGTCTACTTGCGAGTGAGCCCACTGCGCACTGAAATTCATTGAGAACGGGCCCCCACCGTGCCTGAACTTGTAAAGCCCTAGCGACATACTGAGGGCTTTGCAGAGGCAGAAAAGGGTTTCTGTTCCTGGGAACTGGCTAATCTCTGCAGCCATTTTCCTCTCCCTCTGTCACGTGCAGAAAAAAGGAACCCTTTTGTCCGCTTGCCAACCAGGACTGCGCCTGATAATACGGCGTCTTATTTTGAGAGGCGACCAAGGGTACATCCCCTTTTTTTTTTGTAAGGCAATACTTCCAAATGCCGTTTGGAATCCGCATCACCTGACCATTTTACTGGTAGAATTGGACAACGCACTTATACTTGATGCCAGTCGGCAAACATTCCGCTGTGCATCATGCATATATAGAAATGCATCTTTTAATTGCTCTATAGGCAATAATATACTGTCCTTATCTAGGATATCAATATTTCCAGTCAGGGAATCCGACCACGCCAACCCAGCACTGCACATCCAGGCTGAGGCGATTGCTGGTCGCAGTATAACACCAGTATGTGTGTAAATACATTTTAGGATACCCTCCTGCTTTCTATCAGCAGGATCCTTAAGGGCGGCCATCTCAGGAGAGGATAGAGCCCTTGTTCTTACAAGCGTGTGAGCGCCTTATCCCCCCTAGGGGGTGTTTCCCAACGCACCCTAACCTCTGGCGGGAAAAGGTATACTGCCAATAACTTTTTAGAAATTATCAATTGTTATCGGGGGGAAACCCACGCATCATCACACACCTCATTTTATTTCTCAGATTCAGGAAAACTACAGGAAGTTTTTCCTCACCAAACATAATACCCCTTTTTTTGGTGGTATTCATATTATCAGAAAAGTGTAAACATTTTCCATTGCCTCAATCATGCAATGTGTGGCCCTATTGGAAATCACGGTTGTCTCTTCACCGTCGACACAGGAGTCAGTATCCGTGTCGGCGTCTGTATCTGAGGTAACGGGCGCTTTAGAGCCCCTGTATGAGACGTCTGGACATGCACAAGCTGAGTAGCCGGCTGTCTCATGTCAACCACTGTCTTTAATACAAAGTTGACACTGTCACGCAATTTCAACAGTACATCCACTCAGGTGTCGACCCCCTAGGGGGTGACAACACTATTACAGACACTCTACTCCGTCTCCACATCATTTTTCTCCTCATACATGTCGACACAAACGTACCGACACACAGCACACACACAGGGAATGCTCTGATAGAGGACAGGACCCCACTAGCCCTTTGGGGAGACAGAGGGAGAGTTTGCCAGCACACACCAGAGCGCTATATATATATATACAGGGATAACCTTATATAAGTGTTTTTCCCTTTATAGCTGCTGTATTGTTTATACTGCGCCTAATTTGTGCCCCCCTCTCTTTTTTAACCCCTTTCTGTAGTGTAGTGACTGCAGGGGAGAGCCAGGGAGCTTCCCTCCAACTGAGCTGTGAGGGAAAATGGCGCCAGTGTGCTGAGGAGATAGGCTCCGCCCCTTTCTCGGCGTCCTTATCATCCGTTTTTCTGTATGTTTTGGCAGGGGTTAAATGCATCCATATAGCCCAGGAGTTATATGTGATGCATTTATTTTAGCCATATAAGGTTTTTATCGATTTATTGCGTCTCAGGGCGCTGCCCCCCCAGCGCCCTGCACCCTCAGTGACCGGAGTGTGAAGTGTGCTGAGAGCAATGGCGCACAGCTGCGGTGCTGTGCGCTACCTTATCTGAAGACAGGATCGTCTTCTGCCGCCGATTTTCCGGACCTCTTCGCTCTTCTGGCTCTGTAAGGGGGCCGGCGGCGCGGCTCCGGGACCCATCCAGGCTGAACCTGTGATCGTCCCTCTGGAGCTAATGTCCAGTAGCCTAAGAAACCCAATCCACTCTGCACGCAGGTGAGTTCGTTTCTTCTCCCCTTAGTCCCTCGATGCAGTGAGCCTGTTGCCAGCAGGTCTCACTGAAAATAATAAACCTAAACTAAAACTTTCACAAAGAGCTCAGGAGAGCCCCTAGTGTGCACCCTTCTCGTCGGGCACAGAAATCTAACTGAGGCTTGGAGGAGGGTCATAGGGGGAGGAGCCAGTGCACACCAGTTAGTCCTAAAGCTTTCTTTAGATGTGCCCAGTCTCCTGCGGAGCCGCTATTCCCCATGGTCCTTACGGAGTCCCCAGCATCCACTTAGGACGTTAGAGAAAAAAAAATTAAGTATGGAATGTTTAGGACAAGCAAAGATATTTAATTATAACTAAACAGTGCCTGTTGGCCACCCCATACAGAACCAACCTTCATGAGAGACGATGACCAGCAGGAACCAGACCAACAGGCCACCTATACACTGCAACTTACGGCCGTTGATCCTACCCAGCCAACCCAAACGCAGGATATGCCCCAAGCCTCCTTAAGTCCACAATTGATACCACCTCCACCCCAGCAACAAATGTCCGCTGACTTTTGGTCCAGTTGGGCAACGCAACAGGCCCAAAACACTGCCTGCCTGAACACACACACACACACACAACACCTTGCCAGTCTGCCCCATCATCTTCCGCGCATTAGTCGGAACTCGGGCAGACTGATTGTTCAGGTAGGCAGAATTGCGACATCGATGGAACAAATCAGGGCGGACAACACGCAAATGCTGGCAAATTTGACGCGCATCATCGATGAGCAACAGCGGCATCAACAAGCCCTGATACAAGTGATCCAACACAATCAGGTAGTAAATGAGACTTTGTCTAGGATTGTGGCCAGCCACACTGCCAGTAATAATCAACTGAATGCCAGTATCCATAACTTGAGCCAAAGCATCACTCTGATGTCAGCACAACATCTCAGCTCCAGCTCAGGAACGACTACCCCTAGCCAGACCCCAGTTACCTCCCCTGTTCGAAGATCATCCAGAACACGGCCCAGCGACCCTGCTCAAACCTCGGCACCCAGCACACAAAAGAAAAAAAAATGAATCTGACATGACATTTGTGTAACACAATAAAAATTTAAATATTGTCTTCACCAAAAATCCTGTGTCCGTGTCAAACATTGTAAAACACGCTATGTGTGTATGGTTTAATGGGGTAATGAGTGTCAATGTTTTAATACAAAATTAAAATACAAAATTACACAACAGTATAAAAAACAAACAATACTGTGTCCTATGACCTACCAGACGCAACACTTAGACATAGACGTGTATGTATTTTTCAACACACCTGTTTCAAAAAATTTGAAAAGGTTGGCTGGGAAATAACAATGACGTCGCCTGTCACAGCCTGGAAGCTGCCAGTAGCCATAAAGTGCTACACAGCCAGGAGTTTGTGCAAGCCTGAGACAGAGCGTGAGCGTGCTGTCTCAGGATATAGTCCCAGTTTGACAAGGTCAAACAGACGGAAAATGTTGGTTGTTTTTTGGGGAAACATCTGTATGACTCTATCATCAGACAGTTTAAGTTTAAACGTCCCCTAAACAAACGTGGCTGGCGCTGCCTCCGCGGAACCTGTTCAACCTGCTGACCTTGTACACTTACCTGGGCCAGATTTCATGAAGAGTCATGGAGCACTCTCAGGTATCCCCCAGCAAACTAAAAATCTGTTGCACACACCACAGCAGCCATTTCAGAGTGAGAGATATTCAAAATGTGCCTGGGAACCTTTTATAGGGCCAAACATTCAGGTGTGAGTAATGGATAATTGACTACACATGTAAACACGCTTCTCAAAAGCAGGTCTGGTTTTTTTTAGGACTTTTTTACGAAATGTATTTTTTCACGGCCGCAAATGCATTTTCACGGTAGACATTACAAATACGAATGGTTAGTAAATGACCGAGATTCATATCTAAACAGCCGCGTTATGACCGATGGTGTATTCATTCGTATTTTTACACTTGAACTTCCAAAAAAATACGAATGTACTCATCACTGCCGTGATTTTTGCTTAGTAAATTACCGAGATGACACTTTGAAGAAAAAACGGCATCTCGGTCAAAATCGGGACCTTAGTAAATATACCCCTATGTGTTGTGTTTTTATTTGGGTATTTTTTTTGTCGTAGAACTACAGGTACCAGCGGGCCCATTATTTCCCCGCATGCTGGTACTTGAGGTTCTCCAAGTACCAGCAAGCGGGGGAGGCTTGCTGGGCCTTGTAGTTCCACAACAAAAAACAATATTCTTTTTTTTACAAACTTATGGCTATCAGCCCGGCACCCACCGCCCAGGGGTGCTGGGGACAGCCTCGGGCTTCACCCCTGGCCCTTGGGTGCCTGGAGGGGGGGACCCCTTGATTCAAGGGGTCCCCACTCCTCCAGGGAACCCCGGCCAGGGATGACTAGTTGGGGGATAATGCCACGGCCGCAGGGACCTACATAAATGTGTCCCCCGGCTGTGGCATTATGTCCCTGGCTAGTGGAGCCAGATGCTGGTTTTAAAAATACGGGGGACCCCTACATCTTTTGTCCCCCGTATTTTTGAAACCAGGACTGGTCTAAGAGCCCGGTGCTGGTTGTCTAAATACGGGGAACCCCTGTCCAATTTTCCCCCAGTATTTAAACAACCAGGACCGGCTCAAAGAGCCCGAGGCTGGTTATACTTAGGAAGGGGGACCTCACGCATTTTTTTGTACATTTTTTAACCCATTCAGACCCTTCTCCATTAAGTTAATAGAAGCCCTGGACAACAAAATTGCATTTATGTCCTCCTCCCACTACCTTCCCAGTCCCAAACACTAATTTTTATTTTTTTTCTATAAAAATGTACAATATATCACAAGTATGATGAGCAGGCAGGCAGCGGGCATTGGCGGCATCGGACTGAGATGCAAATTAGTGGCGGAGGGCTAGGTCAGTTGATGGTGGGCAAGTTTGTAAGCCATTGGCGGTGGCAGCAGGCATCGGCTCAGAGGCAGTAGCGGGCATTGGCTCGGCGGCGGTAGGGGTCATCGGCAGAATCCGGCGGACATTATGGCTGTAGTGCCTCACCAGCCACTGACCTCACCGCACGCCACTGGTGTAGAGTAGGACCTTGATCCGAGGCACCAACAGGCTCAAAGCTTTGACTGTTCCCAGAATGCACAGCGCCGCCTCCTCTATAACCCCGCCTCCCAGCACAGGAGCTCAGTTTAGTTAACCAGCCCAATGCAGTAGCAGGATAAGAGACGAAAACGGTTAGTAGCCACATACACCACACTCTCACGACAAGAGAAGTGTCAGCGGCTAATGCCATATCAACCCAAAGAAGCTAAGTGCGTCAGGGTGGGTGCCTTGTGGAGCCCAGTGTACCTCGCAGAAAGAGTTTTAACAAGGGTAAGTTCTTACTGGTTAAAGGGCTGCAGAACTGGACAATTGTCACAGATCTGCTGAATCGGCGCTAGTTCTAGAAATCAAAAAATTATATATATAAAAATAAATACATATATATCAAACTTTTATTTAAAAGTGAATAAAAAAAATTTGTGAGTAGGCAGCTGAGTAGATGCAACTTGCTAGGTCGCTTAAGATTATATGAAACAAACAAAGAAAAAGTTTACTCTGCGCCAAAAAACACTATGTAATATCAGTGTGCAGTCTGTCATGTATAATGATTGACTCAGTACAACTTCAATTATAAATATCCACTTTTATATTTGATCTTAAAAATTAGCAGCATAAGACACACACATACATAAACTTTGTAGCAATATTGCTCTCTATATAGACAATATAAACAATATGTTATATATTCTAAAAATAACTTGTTGGCTCTGTTTGGTAGAAATCGGATTATTAAGCACTGGCGTCCCAGTGTCAAAAAACTGGATAATAATAAAAAGTCCCGCAAATATGATAATGCAGTCTCTCTATGAATAATATATATTAGTTGTAATAGATAATTACCAATGTGCTGATTCCTGGATTGTTTGGATACAGGGTTCGTTTTGTAGTGAAATGCACATGTGGATAATTAATAGAATAGAGTTACCGTTCCATTCGCAAAACAGCTTCACTGATTGATGGCCTTGTCAGGCAGTTACTGTGATTACTTCCACACCACGGGTAATTGACCCCACTGCGGAGGATATAGGCAGACACCCGGTGAAATCAAATGGAGAAACGGATGAGATTGAAGCCGCTGCAGACAGCCGTGTGCGGTAATTAGCTGGTACTCGCCGGCTTTTGTGATGGTAAGAAACTGACGTGAAGTACTGCAGGACACCGCTGACTTCGAGCTCTGGACTGCTGCCTTTCGGATTGTAATCTGCGGCTGGCAGTCAGCTGGAGCACCCGGTGTACAGCGTGCGGATGAATGCTGTGGCTGTGTGCAGCGGTAGGTCCGTTCCACGGACGAATGAGACCAAACAGAGACCGATGTGGAGTGGGCGTCAACGCGTTTCGTCTCCTAGGCAACCGGAGAAGTCTCCGGTTGCCTAGGAGACGAAACGCGCTGACACCCACTCCACATCGGTCTGTTTGGTCTCATTCGTCCGTGGAACGGACCTACCGCTGCACACAGCCACAGCATTCATCCGCACGCTGTACACCGGGTGCTCCAGCTGACTGCCAGCCGCAGATTACAATCCGAAAGGCAGCCATAGGTGTGCGCAGGGGGGGTGCCTGGTGCGCACAGGCACCCCCTAATGTCTGGAACCCCGATCTCACATGCCTGATGCAGCGATCACCTGATGCAGCGTCCCCTCTGCGCTGCACCCTGTCAGGACTGCATTACTGACCGGATGCCTGGGTTAATCAAGGGTACCACTGCCACCGGCTTTCAAACTCCCGGCTCCACCTCCATGTACAAAAACAGCGTGATGTGACGTGATTACGTCATGCTGCTCGCACGCCCACCCGTCACACCCGCCACACGCCCACCTCTCTCCTTCTATGCTATGCCAATGCCAGCCACTGATGAGGATCAGCATGCAGCCAGTGTTCCACTTAGGAAGACAAATTCAATACTGGCAGGCGGTCGGCAGCAGTATTGATACGTCACTCCTTTTTCCAGCAGCAGCAGTACTAGTCTGCGACTGTCTGTGTCAGTGAGTGACTGACTTGTAAGTAAGCTGCTGTAGCTTGCAGAGGAAAGAGAGGGGGAGCCAGACCAGGCTGTGGAGGAGCATGCAGTGAGTGCCATCAGGGGTGGTTGTTTGGGGCACACCACAACATCTGACTATGTACAGTATCTGCTTTATTAGGATTGGTACAAGGGTGGATATTTTATATTGCGTTGACCGTCAATAGATGGTGCTAGACACGCCCAAATGGCGGTGCTAGACACACCCCTTTGACGGTGCACCCTCTAACAAAATGTGCTGCGCACGCCTATGAAGGCAGCAGTCCAGAGCTCGAAGTTGGCGGTGTCCTGCAGTACTTCACGTCAGTTTCTTACCATCACAAAAGCCGGCGAGTACCAGCTAATTACCGCACACGGCTGTCTGCAGCGGCTTCAAATCTCATCCATTTCTCCATTTGATTTCACCGGGTGTCTACCTATGTCCTCCGCAGTGGGGTCAATTACCCGTGGTGTGGAAGTAATCACAGTAACTGCCTGACAAGGCCATCAATCAGTGAAGCTGTTTTGCGAATGGAACGGTAACTCTATTCTATTAATTATCCACATGTGCATTTCACTACAAAACGAACCCTGTATCCAAACAATCCAGGAATCAGCACATTGGTAATTATCTATTACAACTAATATATATTATTCATAGAGAGACTGCATTATCATATTTGCGGGACTTTTTATTATTATCCAGTTTTTTGACACTGGGACGCCAGTGCTTAATAATCCGATTTCTACCAAACAGAGCCAACAAGTTATTTTTAGAATATATAACATATTGTTTATATTGTTTATATAGAGAGCAATATTGCTACAAAGTTTATGTATGTGTGTGTCTTATGCTGCTAATTTTTAAGATCAAATATAAAAGTGGATATTTATAATTGAAGTTGTACTGAGTCAATCATTATACATGACAGACTGCACACTGATATTACATAGTGTTTTTTGGCGCAGAGTAAAGGGTAAGTTCTTACCATAAAACTCGTTTTCTGCTGCGGGGTACACTGGGCTCCACAAGTCTGGACAATGGGGATGTCCTAAAGCAGTTCCTTATGGGAGGGGACGCACTGTTGCGGGCACAAGAACCCGGCGTCCAAATGAAGCATCCTGGGAAGCGGCAGTATCGAAGGCATAGAACCTTATGAACGTGTTCCCGGAGGACCACGTAGCCGCATTGCACAATTGGTCAAGGGTCGCACCACGTTGGGCCGCCCAAGAAGGTCCAACTGACCGAGTAGAATGGGCCGTAATGTGAACAGGAGCTGACAGACCAGCCTTCACATAAGCATGCGCAATCACCATTCTAATCCACCTGGCCAGGGTCTGCTTGTGAGCAGGCCAGCCACGTTTGTGAAATCCAAACAAAACAAAGAGAGAATCAGACTTTCGAATAGAAGCAGTTCTCTTCACATAGATACGGAGAGCCCGTACCACATCCAAAGACCGCTCTTTGGGAGACAAATCAGGAGAGACAAAAGCTGGAACCACAATCTCCTGATTAAGGTGGAACGAAGAAACCACCTTAGGTAAATATCCGGGACGAGTCCTAAGAACCACCCGGTCACGGTGAAAAATCAGATATGGGGAACTACAAGACAAGGCACCCAAATCCGACACTCTTCTAGCAGAGGCAATAGCCAGCAAGAACACCACCTTAAGGGAAAGCCACTTAAGGTCAGCTTGAACCAAGAGGTACAAATGGAGGCTCCTGCAACGCATCCAAAACCACCGACAAGTCCCAAGGAGCCACAGGCGGGACATAGGGAGGTTGGATACGCAACACACCCTGAGTGAAAGTATGAACATCAGGTAAAGTCGCAATTTTTCTCTGAAACCACACCGACAAGGCAGAAATATGAACCTTGAGGGAGGCCAGACGCAGGCCTAACTCTAGGCCCTGCTGTAGAAAAGCCAAAAGTTTGTCTGTACTAAACTTGGAAGCGTCATAATGGTTAGATGCGCACCAAACAAAGCAGGAATGCCAGACCCGATGGTAAATCCGAGCAGAGGCCGGTTTCCGGGCCCGCAACATAGTTTTAATGACCTCTTCAGAAAAACCCTTAGCTCTTAAGACGGAAGCTTCAAGAGCCACGCCGTCAAAGACAGCCGGACTAGGTCCTGGTAGACACAGGGGCCATGAACGAGGAGGTCTGGGCGTTGTGGAAGTAGAAGTGGACACTCTGACGATAGGCCTTGCAGGTCTGAGAACCAGTGCCGTCTGGGCCACGCCGGAGCTATGAGAAGCAGATTTCCTTTTTCTTGCTTGAACTTCCGAATTACCCCGGGCAGGAGTGACACCGGAGGGAACACGTACGGCAGCCGAAACCTCCACAGCACTGCCAGCGCGAATGCTGCTTGAGGATCCCTTGTCCTTGCTCCGAAGACCAGAACCTTGTGATTGTGTCGAGACGCCATCAGATCCACATCTGGAAGACCCCACCTTTCCACGAGGAGTTAAAACACTTCTGGATGGAGGCCCCACTCGCCGGCATGCACGTCCTGACGACTGAGAAAGTCCGCTTCCCAATTCAGGACTCCCGGAATGAATATTGCCGAAATTGCCGGTAGATGGCGTTCTGCCCAACGTAGAATCCGTGAGGCTTCCTTCATTGCCAAACGGCTTCGAGTGCCGCCTTGATGATTTATGTAAGCCACTGTGGTGGCGTTGTCTGACTGTACTTGAACAGGACGGTTCTGAATCAAATGCTGGGCTAGGTTCAACGCATTGAAGACCGCCCGCAATTCCAGAATGTTGATCGAGAGGAGATATTCCTCCTTGGTCCACCGACCCTGCAAGGAGTGCTGCTCCAGCACCGCGCCCCAACCTCTTAGACTGGCATCTGTCGTCAACAGGACCCAGTTGGATATCCAGAAGGGACGGCCTCTGCACAATTGTCGGTCCAGGAGCCACCAGAGCAGCGACAGACGGACCTCCGGAGTCAAAGAGATCATGTGACACCTGATCCGGTGAGGCAGGCCGTCCCACTTGGCTAGAATCAGCTTCTGGAGGGGGCGAGAATAGAATTGAGCATACTCCACTCGACATGAATGCTGACACCATGAAGACCAGCACCTGCATTGGCGAATGTATCGACACTTGCGGACGAGAAAGGAAGCAACGAATCCTGTCCTGAAGTTTCAGGACTTTCTCCTGAGACAAGAACAACCTCTGGTTGTGAGTGTACAACAGCGCTCCCAGATGCACCATGCTCTGAGCAGGGACCAGGGAGGATTTCTTCCAGTTGATGAGCCACCCGTGGGCTTGTAGAAACCGGACCGTCATATCCAGATGACCCAGGAAAAGATCTGGGGAATTTGCAAGGATTAACAAGTTGTCCAGATACGGCAGTATCCAGACCCCTTGACGGCGGAGTACCACCGTCATCACTGCCATAACTTTGGTGAAGACTCGCGGAGCCGTTGTTAAACCAAAAGGTAATGCCTGAAACTGGTAATGGAGGTTGCCAATAGCGAACCTCAGGTATTGTTGATGTGACACTGCTATAAGAATATGCAGGTAAGCATACTGTATGTCCAGGGAGACCATGTAGTCCCCAGGTTCCAAGGCCAGAAATATAGAGCGAAGATACGGAACTTGGAAACCTTCACAAATTTGTTCAGTGCCTTGAGGTTGAGAATGGGCCGGGCGGACCCATTCGGTTTCGGGACTAGAAACAGCGGAGAATAGTACCCCCGGCCCCTCTGAGCAAGAAGCACCTGTACTACGACTCCTGTATCCAGGAGGGTCTGTACCACCGAATGCAGAGTGTTTGCCTTTGTCTGGTCCGACGGGACGTCTGTCTGGCAAAATCGATGAGGGGGTCGGATTTTGAAGGCTATGGCGTAACCTCGAGTGACGACTTCCCGTCGTCAGTGGTCTTCAACCATTCCTGGGTATAACCTAGAAGTCGGCCCCCCACCCTGGGATCCCCCAGGGGGAGGCCCGCCCCGTCATGCGGCAGGCTTATTGGTCTTTGCTGCTGGCTGACGGGCAGCCCAGGCTCTTTTGGGCTTCAGCTTACCAGGTTTGGAAGTGCGGGCCTGCTTATGGTACGCCTGACCTTTTGCTTTACCTGAAGGACGAAAGGGGCGAAAGGACGTGCCTTTGGCCTTCGACACAGAAAGAGCTGTATTAGGCAGACAGGCAGTTTTGGCGGGTGTGGTATGGTATGCCGGCGGTCGGGCTCCCGGCGACCAGCATACCGGCGCCAGGAGCCTGACCGCCAGCTTACCGACAGTGTGGCAAGCGCAAATGAGCCCCTTGCGGGCTTGCATCCCGACAGCCGGCATACTGAAGACCACCCAGTTTTGGCAGTAGCCAAGTCAGCCACTATCTTATTTAAGTCCTCCCCAAACAGAATATCCCCCTTGAAAGGGAGTACCTCCAGGGTTTTTCTAGAGTCCAGATCCACAGACCAGGATCTCAGCCACAATATCCTGCGAGCCAGGATTGACGTAGTAGAGGCCTTGGCTGCTAGGATACCAGCATCAGAAGCCACCTCTTTAATATAGCGAGAAGCTGTGACAATATATGACAAGCATTGTCTAGCATGGTCAGAGGAGATTTTAGCCTCTAACTCCAAGGCCCATGCTTCAATAGCCTCTGCCGCCCATGTAGCTGCAATAGTGGGCCTTTGTGCAGCACCCGTGAGGGTGTAAATCGCTTTTAGACAACCCTCGACACGTTTATCCGTAGGCTCTTTTAGAGACGTGACGGTAGTGACAGGTAGAGCTGAGGAAGCCACCATCCTAGCCACATGTTAGTCTACTGGAGGAGGCGTTTTCCAATTCTTAGACAGCTCTGGCGCGAGGGGATAGCGAGCCAGCATCTTCTTTTGAGGCACAAACTTCGTACCCGGGCTTTGCCAGGGTTCCTGACGTATATCCACTAGGTGGTCAGAGTGAGGTAAAACTTGTTTAATCACCTTCTGACGCTTGAACCTATCTGGTTTCTTAGGAGGAATGGATGGCTCGGGATCATCCGTAATCTGCAGAATTAACTTAATAGCCTCCAAAAGATCAGGAACATCCACATGTGAACTACCCTTCCCATCAGCCGTATCTGAGTCAGAACCTGTGGGGTAAGTGTATGTGCTGTCTTCATCAGACGAGGTATCAGTGACAGCAGTGGATTGTGAGGAGACGAGCGCTCGCTTAGAGGACCTCTTGGACTTAGGCGAGCGTTGGTCAGACTTTTTAGTAGTCAGGGACTGGTTCAACTTCTTTAATTGAGCAGATAAATCGTCCGCCCATGGCGGGTTAGCTGCAGGGACCACATACGGTTGTACCGGCATTGGTGGTCCCATAGGGGGTGTTAGTTTATGAACTAGCGTATGCAGAAGAGTGGAAAAAGCGGCCCACGGAGGGTCAGTATGTGCCTCCGTTGCCACAGTCCCACTGGGGGGCAAGGAGCCCCCAGAACCAGAGCCCACAGCTGCTATATTCTCCCCATATGTGCCTGTGGCTTCAGCAACACCAGCAGTGTGTTCAGCCCCAGAACCGTTACCTTCGGAAGCAGACATGATATAACTTGCAGTATGAGGTAACACAGTACAATTATTAGCAGCACTTTATCCCTAAACCCAAACCCCTGCGCAGTGTAGTCAGCACCAGCAGAGATAAAGGAGAGATATGGTGACTAAATCACAGAGAAAAATATGTAATACAGTATATCTTTGTGAAAAAATCCTATTTTAAATAACACCTGACGCACCAAGCCCCCTCAGGTTATAGAATATAGGGATAGCAAGTTGAGTGAAAGACACGAGATGGACACCACTCAGCTATCAATGCACACACAAATAGTCACAGTTTGTACAATGCAGAGGTTATCACAGACAATAATACTGCACTGGACTAGCTTACACAGCTATATAGTCAATAGATATAACACTACACAGTAAGAAACTGGATATATATCACAGGGTAATTGTACTATAAAGCCCTGACTAAATGCACTCTTTCTTAACTAACACTGACTAAAAAGGCAGGTAGAATACTTAAGTGTCATGTAAAGTCACAGCACTGACAACCAGGCGGCTTTACATAGGAGGATTTGCCCAAGCAGTCCCAGGAACAGTGAGCTGAGGAGTAATGGCGCCGCAGACACTGACAGGGAGTGAGGAAAGACAGAGATGCAGCTCCAGGGCGGGAACACTTGCTGGAAATGGCACCCTGGGGCTGGGGGAGGGGCTTCAGATCTATGTCTTATCCCCCTTGCTGGCAAAACCACGGGGTACTGTGGGCGATATTAAAATCGGTTTTAAGAGAAAACCTGACCTGCGCCCATGCCCTGGTGATCTAGTGGGATCGCCTGTATCCACAGTGTCCACCGCCAGCGCGCGCGGCCCGCCTCCCACTGATCACGATAAAGACCAGGTCCTGCGAGCGGGACCCACTTACCACCTCCCGAAGCGCGGCCGCGCGATCCTGGAGAGCCCCAGCCGTGTGTGCCTAACGTGAAGTAAACCGGAGCCTCCGCTGTAGGTACCCGGCAACCAGGGCTCGGGAGTGTACAGCGCCGCTGGGGAGAGCTGGAGCTGCAGCAGAGAATGTCAGAAGACATTTACCCCTGCTGCTGCCCTTGAAGTCTTCACTTTTTACCTCATAAAAAGCTTTTCTTAGGGCTGCCTGGAGCAGCCCCTCTGTTAAGTGCCTGCTTACTGCAGCACCAACTGACAAACTGAGCTCCTGTGCTGGGAGGCGTGGTTATAGAGGAGGCGGCTCTGTGCATTCTGGGAACAGTCAAAGCTTTGAGCCTGTTGGTGCCTCGGATCAAGATCCTACTCTACACCCCATTGTCCAGACTTGTGGAGCCCAGTGTACCCCGCAGCAGAAAAGGACTATAAGGACTGAGCACATAACATAGTTATACCCCTTTTCCACTACTGAGCACGGGTCGCAGCCGGGAGCCTGACATGGGTGCTACCCGGCTGCGGCCCCTGCTCAGCCCCCTTTCCCACTGCGCTCACCAACCCGGCATATTGCCGGGTTGGTGGCGCTGCTAGTGATGCGGCAGGGGTGGCACTGGGAGATCACATGATCTCCCAGCACCGCCCTTCCATACAGTGTAAACGTGAACCGTGTCACATCGACATGGCTTCCATTTACACTACAACCCTTCCCGGATCATTCCTGTGTCCTTCCCAGGTATTTACCCGGGTAGGATTCATGGGTCACTTGATCCGGGTGTTTGCGGGGAGACCCTTTTCCACTAGCAAAAAACACAGGTAAATGTGCGCCCCCCTCCCCCCCCGTGTATTTACCCGTGTTTTTTTGAGCTAGTGGAAAAGGGGTATTAGATTCCTAATATTAAATGAGCCACTCTTGTTCAGGAGAACGTACTTCTGCAAAATGTAATTGATATGGTATCCCTGGATGCAGTTACAATACCGATTGTCTGGATCCCGGCGTTCAGGAACCGACGGCGGAAACCCGACAGCTGGTAAAATACCGATGTCCGGAATCCCGACCACCTCCTCATATTCCCACTCGGTTGGTAGGTCCATGCCATCAACTGAGTGGGAATATAACATGTGGCGAGCGCAGTGAGTCACCGGGCCTGAAGCATGGCGAGCATAGTGAGTTCACGAGGGGACTCGCTGCTTCGCTGCCGGGATTTCGGCAGATGGGCTGCCGCTGTCGGTATACTGACAGCCGGCATCCAATCTGCCGGGATATCATATGTATTCCAGTATCCCATTTCAAAGTATGTCATTGACTATTGTTGATGTCATAATGCTGGGAGATTATTTACAAACTTCAAAATGGCCAATATGGCAATAAAGCAGCATTGGACAATGGGCCTAATTCAGATCTGATGGCAGCAGCAAATTTGTTAGCTGATGGGCAAAACCATGTGCACTGCAGGGGGGGCAGATATAACATGTGCAGAGAGAGTTAGATTTGGGTGGGTTATTTTGTTTCTGTGCAGGGTAAATACTGGCTGCTATATTTTTACACTGCAATTTATATTTCAGTTTGAACACACCCCACCCAAATCTAACTCTCTCTGCACATGTTATATCTGCCCCCCCCAGGGCCGGTGCTAGGGTGTTGGGCGCCCCCCTGCAAACTCTAAATTTGCGCCCTCCCATATTCATTTGGCGCGCGCCGGGAAAAGGGGTGTGGTCTCACAAGTAAGGGGCATGGCCACACAGTAGTAAAATTACGCCACAATGTAGCACAATCTTATTAACCTTATACGTAATGCCCCACCCGTAGTAGTAGCGTCCTTATACGTAATGCCCCACCCGTAGTAGTAGCGTCCTTATATGTAATGCACCCCAGTAGTAGTAGCATCCTTTTACATAATGCACCCCCAATAGTAGTATCATCCTTATACATAATGCCCCCCGAGTAGTAGTAGCATTCTTATACATAATGCACCCACAGTAGTAGTAGCGTCCTTATACGTAGTGCACCCCCAGTAGTAGACGTGTCCTGATACGTAATACCCCCCAGTAGTAGTGGCGTCCTTATACGTAATGCCCTCCCGGTAATAGTAGCGTCCTTGTACATAATGCCCCCCCAGTTGTAGTAGCGTTCTTATACGTAGTGTACCCCAGTAGTAGTATCGTCCTTATACGTAATGCCCCCAGCCCCAGTAGTAGTAGCGTCCTTACACGTAATGGCCCCCCCAGTAGTAGCGTTGTTACACGTAATGCCCCCCTGTAGTATTAGCGTCCTTATACGTAATGCCCCCCCAGTAGTGGCGTCCATAGAGCGCGCGCACAGACATACCTCACACATACACACACACACACTTCTCTCTCACCCTCTACTTACCTAATCCAGTCTCCCTCTGTACAGCAGCCAGGTCCGTGTAGCTCCGCCCCCTTACGGCCCGTTTAGCCACGCCCCATGCCGTCCCATGTAGCTCCGCCCCCTTCTGTCCCGTACTCGGCGCTCTCACACAGATGAGATGAGGTGAAGGGAGGGAGGAGGCGTATCATGCTGCAGGTGCCCGCTGCCAGTGCCTGTCACACAGTGACAGACACAGCAGTGGCAGCAGCAGCAGCATGGGGGACAGGACGGCGCAGCAGGGAAGGGATGCAGAGTAGGGGAAGCGCCTATCCGTCCCAGCGCCTCCCTGCACTGCATCCCTTCGCTGAGCGGGTAGCGCCGGGCCTGCCCCCCCCTCTCCCCTGCAGTGCTCATGGGGGGTCATTTAGACCTGATCGCTCGCTAGCATTCTTTGCAGCGCTGTGATCAGGTAAGAACTGCACATGCACCAAAATGCGCAGGCACGGCGCACGGGTACAAAGCGGATCGTTGCTGTGTGATGGATTTTACGAAGAATCCATTCGCACAGCCGATTGCAAGGAGATTGACAGGAAGAAGGCATTTGTGGGTGGCAACTGACCGTTTTCAGGCAGTCCTCTCACAAATCTCTCTGCAGATTTTACATCTGACCCATCTGCAAAGCAACATGGTTTTGCCCAGGTGCAAAGTAACTTGCTCTTTTTTGCTCTGCCCCAACTCAAAATAAGGGGCCTATTTCAGAGTTGATTTTAGTCATACAAAATTTTGCACGGCTACGATCAGTTACTCAGACATGTGGGGGGTACCAAGCACAAGGCTAGTCTGCCCTGCATGTCTGGCTCTGCCCCGCCGCACAAGTACAAAAGCATTGCACAACAGCGATGCTTTTGTACTTGACGAGTACCTCCCTACCAGTGCAGCTCCTGCGTGCTGGAAGAGAGCTATTCGTCGCTGTCTGGGTCGCAACAGCTGCGTGTGGTGTGACGCCGCTGCCGCGCCCCCCCCCCCCCCCCCCGCACGGTGGGGGCATGCCTGCATTGCCCGGACTGCACCCCTAAAACGGTGGCCCGACGCTGCTGGCCCGCCCCCTCCTGCCTCTGCCTGTCAATCAGGCAGAGGCGATCGCAGGGCTGAGACAGCCGTCGGCTGTTTAGTATGCACCTGCCCACTGCGGCTCCGGCACATGCGCAGTTCAGACCTGATCGACTGCTGTGCGAAAACGCACAGCAGCGATCAGGTCTGATTTAGGCCCATGGTCCTTTATTGCACAAGTGTCCCTAGATTTACACTGGGGGCATTGGTTTACAAAACAGAATGTGGGTTGAGGAGCAGTAGATTATGCAAGAAGCTTATAGGCCCTACACACTGGCCGATTTGTTTGAAAGATATGAACAATCTCGTTCATAAATGAACGAGAACTCGTTCATATCTTTCAGTGTGGAGGCTCCAGCGATGAACGATGCGCGACCCCGCGCTTGTTCATCGCTGGTCCCCCGTCGGCTGTACTTGCAGGCCAATATGGTCGATCTCGTCCATATTTGCCTGCACTTCAATGGAGCCGCGTGACGGGGGGAGTGAAGAAACTTCACTCCCCCCGTCACTGCCCCCCCCCCGCTGCCGGGTCGCTCGTCAGCCGTATCCGCCGTCGAGCAGCTCGGTGGCAGATCGACCAGTGTGTAGGGCCCTTTAGAGATGGTCAGAGGCTAGGTATTCCTTAGTGCAGACGAAGCAGTACCTTGGTGTGCACTTGTGGCGGGTAGATTTCAGACAACCATAGGAGATTAGATTGTTTCAAAGTAAGTAATGCCCCTCTATGGGCCTGATTCATCTTTGTAAGGAAAGCAATAAAAGCCATACCCTCCAACTGTACCTTTTTAATAGGTACAGTACCTTTTTTTTTTTTTTATGATCTGTACCGATTTTTGGCTCTCCAAACTTCCATTGAAAGTATAGTAAAAGGGGCAGCCATAATGTCCGCCGAGTCCTGCCAACGAAACCTACCACCGTGGAACCAATGCCCGCTACCGTCTCCATACCTGATGCCCGGTACCCCCACCACTAATTGCCCAGGCCCCCCGCCACTAATTTGCTTCTCAGTCCAATACCGTCGCTGCCAATGCCCGCAGCCTGCCTGCTCAGAAAACTTGTGATGAGCAGGCGGCTAATACATTGTACATTTTTATAAAATAAATATTAGTGTTTAGGACTGGGGAGGGAGTGGGAGGAGGACATGAATGCAATTTTGTTGCCCAGGGCTTCCATTAACTTAATAGCGCCGTGGGTGCAGTGCTATTAATTTAATGGAAGTCCTGGACAACAAAATAACCAGCAGTGGGTGACAGGGAGACGGTGACGCCAGGTAGTTGACAGCAGTGGGTGAGAGGGAGAGGGTGACAGGGAGACAGTGACGCCAGGTAGTTGACAGCAGTGGGTGAGAGGGAGAGGGTGACAGGGAGATGGTGACGACAGAGAGGGTGACAGCAGTGGATGACAAGTAGAGGGTGACACCAGTGAGAAAGTGACAGGGAGAGTGTGATGCCAGGGAGACGGTGACAGCAGCGGGTGACAGAGAGTGAAGCTAGGGAGAAGGTGACAGCAGCGGGTGACAGGGAGTGACGCCAGGGAACAGGTGACAGCAGCGAGTGACAGGGAGTGACGCCAGGGAACAGGTGACAGCAGCGGGTGACAGGGAGTGACGCCAGGGACAGGGTGACAGTAGCGGGAGACAGGGAGTGACACCAGGTAAAGGGTAACAGCAATAGCAGTGGGTGAGAGTATGACAGAGAGAAATAAAGGGTAATGGGGATAGGCAGTGAATGACTTATAATGCTATTTACTTACCTGGTCCTGGGCCTAGAACTGCAGTGTGACGCTTAAGGGCCCCATACACTAGATTGATAATGCCCGATTTCAGCCCAATTCGAGCATTCGGCCCGATATATTGGGTGAAATCGGGCATTTTTGGTGTGCTTTCCCCCCAATCCGATGCGCATTCCAGTGTGCATTGGATCCGATCCTCCTAGATCCGACATATCACGAGTGCTGAACTCGTTATATGTCGGATCCCGCAGTTAATGGATGGGAAAGTAAAAGATACATCATATACAAAAAAAAATGCATACGATATATCTAATACTATCCTGCCAACGGGGAGGATGCAGGGAGGTTGGAGGAAATCTTATATGACATAACAGACCGTCATGTCGTATAAGTGTATAAGAAACAGCATTGGCACCCCCCCCCTCCTCATATTTAAAATAGGGCCAGTGCGCGCAACAAAAATATAGGGGCATGGCTTCATGGGGATAGGGGTGTGGCCATAAAATAATACCAATGCATATTAAGCTGTACAATAGTCTCCATTATTCAAATTACGCCGCACAGTAGCGCCACTCACACACATTACACCAGGTAGAATCCCTGTCACACATTACGCCTGGTAGAGCTCTCTTTTACACAGTACAGCAGCCATTGTCCCTTTTTACACAGTACGGCAGGCATTGTCCCATTTCTACAAAGTACGGCAGGCGTTGTCCCCTTTTACACATTACGGCAGGCATTGTCCCCTTTACATAGTACGGCAGGTATTGTCCCCTTTTTACACAGTACGGCAGGCATTGTCCCCTTTTACACAGTACGGCAGGCATTGTCCCCTTTTTACAAAGTACGGCAGGTATTGTCCCCTTTTTACACAGTACGGCAGGTATTGTCCCCATTTTACACAGTACGGCAGGCATTGTCCCCTTTTTACACAGTACGGCAGGCATTGTCCCCTTTTTACACAGTACGGCAGGCATTGTTTCCTTTTTACACAGTACGGCAGGTGTTGTCCCCTTTTACACAGCAGTGATCGCAAAAACGCGCTATAACGCGTATTTTACGCGCTGTAACTCCCCTACCAATCACTGCAGGCAGCTGCACGTCGCGTCTCTTCAACCAGTCATAGCCAGCAGAGTCCCCAACCAATCACTGCTGGCAGCGTTTCCTCTCATCCAATCACTGCGGCAGCCTCCATCCTGACTTCTCTTCCCGCTCTGCAGCTTGAATCCTCCTCCTTGGGCTCCGGGTGGCAGCAGTCGAATGCTGGGGCTGAGACGGGATTTAGCAGCGCTCTCTGTGCCGGCTGCAGGGCGGACTCCAGGTTTGAATTTAAAGGTGAGGACGCGCTGCACGGCAATGCGCTGTCAGTGTGTGATCCATCCTCCTCCCTGTCCTCACCCGCCTGTGCGCTGCCGCGGGATACGGGGCCGACGCTGCGACTGGGAGGCAATGTCCACACAGCCTGGCAGACGGGACAGTGAGCGGGGCAGCGGCTACTCTGCTGCTCTGTCCACTCCTCGCCTGGCTCATTACATAGGGAGGGAGGGAGGGTGATGCGGCGTTGGTAAGATGTGGCTGCTGGGGGCCATTGCTACAGGCTGGATAAGCTAATATCGATATGGTGTTGTGAGTCACAGGCAGGACACCCCCTCCAGTGACACCTGCAATGACTGAGCACCCCCTTCCTGCACAATTCCCCCCCCACACACCCTTTTCCGCACAATCACTGTGGATACCACCTTCCCTCGCTGACACCCGTGATCGCTGTGTCTGGGGGGGGTCTGAGGTGGTGGCTGCAAAGTGTGTAACGTGCTGTACCCAGAGCAAAGTGTATAACGTCATGTACCCGGCGCAAAGCGTATAACGTGCTGTACCCGGCGCAAAGCGTATAACGTGCTGTACCCGGCGCAAAGTGTATAACTTGCTGTACCCGGCGCAAAGTGTATAACGTGCTGTACCCGGCGCAAAGTGTATAACGTGCTGTACCCGGCGCAAAGCGTATAACGTGCTGTACCCGGTGCAAAGCGTATAACGTGCTGTACCCGGCGCAAAGTGTATAACGTGCTGTACCCGGCGCAAAGTGTATAACGTGCTGTACCCGGCGCAAAGTGTGTAACGTGCTGTACCCGGCGCAAAGTGTATAACGTGCTGTACCCGGTGCAAAGTGTGTAACATGCTGTACCCGATGCAAAGTGTATAATGTGCTCTACCCGGTGCAATGTGCATAAGCGGCACTACTGTGTGGTGTAATGTGAATTGGCACTATTATGTGGCCACGCCCCTAAATTTTTGCGGCGCGCATTGTCTGTTCTTTGCAGTGTAGGACCGGGAGCACCAATTCACTTTCTGCCACAAGGGCGCCAAAATGTCTAGTTACAGCTCTGGTGCAGTGTCTGTATGCTACACAGCCCAGCGGCTTTGTCACTTCCCCCCTCCTGCTACACTTTTGTAGTGTCCAAATCAAGTCTGTGTTTTCATGTTTGAATCGGTAATGAGATTAATATGAACCTTCACTTCAATGGGACCCAGAAAAGGACCGGTAGGACCCCAATTTTTAAAAGTGAGGGGTCCCTGGGACCCACTTTTTTTCCGGCTCAGCGCGATCACTACACAGTACGGCAGGTATTGTCCCCTTTTTACACAGTACGGCAGGCATTGTCCCCTTTTTACACAGTACGGCAGGCATTGTCCCCTTTTTACACAGTACGGCAGGCATTGTTCCCTTTTACACAGTACGGCAGGCATTGTCCCATTTTTACATAGTACGGCATGCATTGTACCCTTTTTACACAGTACGGCAGGCATTGTCCCCTTTTTACACAGTACGGCAGGCATTGTCCCCTTTTTACACAGTACGGCAGGCATTGTTCCCTTTTACACAGTACGGCAGGCATTGTCCCATTTTTACATAGTACGGCATGCATTGTACCCTTTTTACACAGTACGGCATGCATTGTACCCTTTTTACACAGTACGGCAGGCATTGTCCCATTTTTACATAGTACGGCATGCATTGTACCCTTTTTACACAGTACGGCATGCATTGTACCCTTTTTACACAGTACGGCAGGCATTGTCCCCTTTTACACAGTACGGCAGGCATTGTCCCCTTTTACACAGTATGGCAGGTGTTGTCCCTTTTTACACAGTACGGCAGGCATTGTCCCTTTTTACACAGTACGGCAGCTATTGTCCCTTTTTACACATTACGGCAGGCATTGTCCCCTTTTTACACATTACGGCAGGCATTGTCCCCTTTTTACACAGTACGGCAGGTATTGTCCCATGTTTACACAGTATGGCAGCTATTGTCCCTTTTTACACAGTACGGCAGGTGTGTGATCCCCTTTTTACACAGTACGGCAGGCATTGTCCCCATTTTACACATTACGGCAGGCATTGTCCCATTTTTACACAGTACGGCAGGCATTGTCCCCTTTTACACAGTACGGCAGCTATTGTCCCTTTTTACACAGTACGGCAGGCATTGTCCCCTTTTACACAGTACGGCAGCTATTGTCCCTTTTTACACAGTACGGCAGGCATTGTCCCTTTTTACACAGTACGGCAGGTAGAGCCTCCATTTACACATTACAGATTTGAGGGAGGCGAGGGTCTGCAGCCAGAACCCCCTGATCGGCAGCATGTCTGTGAATGGAGGGGTGAGGGCAGGAAGCTGGGGTATGTGGCTATGTAAGCTGTGGGGACTGAGGAGGGTGAAGGCACAGGGGCAGCAGAGCCCGCACTCACCTCATGCTCCCCCGGGCAGTGCTGCTTGAAGTGGGTGGAGAGGGAGAAGCTCCGGCTCCTGTCAAACGTGCCCAGTGCGGAGAAGTGCTGCCGGGTGCTCCGCATTGCTGTGGTCAGCCGCGGTGCATGTACTGTGAGTGTGTAGGCTCCGGCTAACGGAAAGACACTGATGGCACCGTGCACCCCACTCTACCAGGTCTGACACTATACAGGGGGCGGACTGCGGGATAGGCTGGGGGACGGGCGGCCGGGGATGGCGGGGCATGTTCCTTGGTGCCCCCCTCCCGAATCAACCTCCGACCAATCGATGCTGACTAAAGTGACAGGGGCGTGCTTTCATATGGGCTGAAAGCACGCCCCTGTCAAAGCGGCACTTGTACTAGGTGCCGCTTACAGGGCTTTTTTGAATGGGATTTTGCTGTCCATCGCCTGGCCCCACCCCCCGCTTCCGGCACTGTCACGCTGACATCGGGAGGCACCAAGAAAGGTGCCTCCAAAACACTTTAAAAACAGATTTTTATAAAGATTGATAAAGCTAAATATTTATCGTATATAAAACACTTTAAGAGGTCTAAGAACACTGTACGCTATCTACGTAAGAAGTACCGTAAGGGTACGCAAGTTGCGTAACGATCGCTCAACCGTAGTTGAGACGCTCAAGCGTCACGTTCGCTTACGGCCCAGAGATCACAGGCAGGCACGCTATTGGCTGCCGACTAACGTAATGATTCGCTATAGCGTAGCGGACGCTCGGGACCACGAGGAGATCACCAGCGGTGCAGACGCTTATAACGTTAAACCTTTATATCTATACCTTTAACAACGAAATATACAGTAAACCTTAGTGTGGTGACAGAGTGTAAGTGCAACCTGGTGTAACCTGATTAACTACAAAGCTGCTTGAGCGTCACCAACGCTCAGGGAATACTTAACACTATAAGAAATACACAGATACCTGGGCTTAGGGTCCAAAACCTATTATATGTATTATGACTATTATACTTGCAAAAGAATCACAGTACAAAGCATACACTACAATATAACATAGACTAACTAACCAGATAACTACACAGGAAATACAATACAATACAATTAAGGGAAAAATACGGGAGAAATAGAAGAGAGAGAGAGAGAGAGAGAAATGGCTCACAATAACATCAAGACAATATGATTGCGGAGAAACACTTACGCACAAGGGGAAACGATCGCATGCGCCTCGATATCCAGCTCCCGATTATCAGCAATGAGAACCGTTGAAGAGAGTGAACTGGATACGGTCGGCCTGCCTATTTATGCCCCACACATAATACAATTCAATGGTCCCTCCAATCTCATTGTTCATTGGACACAGGAATTCGGCTTCGCATTATAACAAAAGGTCATAGGTTGATTCATACAGGTGGGCTGTGACTGTTTCCAACTGTCCAGGTGGGTGGGATACAGGGTTTCCCGCCGCATGACTAAGTAAGAACAAATAATAGTAAATGGACATAAACTTCTTATGTCCATAACTATTCGCACGAGCGATTAATCCGCTCCAAACCAACACCGGAATATTGCTATTTAAATACTCTTCCGATGGGTACCAAACACTACTGTATGACCCCTGTTAGACCCTTCGTACAATACAAAGAGGGATCTCTCTGTTCAGGAACATGCTATGTTAACTAAACTTTCAGTATCTATCAAAGGGACCATGATCTACAAAATACATTATTAGTGAAAATATGTAACGAATGGGTCGCACGCTACGATTACATAAACTCTACCGTAAATACGCATACCGTGCGCCTGCGGGTGCCCGCGACTGTGAGTATGTGCACGTACGGGAGAGCGTACGCATGCGCAGCGCGGACCAGTATGAGGTGCAAATATGGCAGTGTGTGTAGAGATATTTTTCTGACTTTGACAGTCCACCCTTTGGCAGTCAATAATAACTGCCACCTTCTAAAACATTTCAAAAGGAGAAAAATATATGTCAGGGGTTAATTCATTTCCATGGTTGGGTAAGGGAGGAGAGAGGAGTAGGTGGGAAGAGGGTATGACCTAGTGAGATAGCAGAAGCATGTGTGTATGAGTCCATGTTTGGGGGGTCATGTATCATCGTGCCGTACGTGTTGTAAAATCAAGCTTCGAGGTATTGCGAAGTATACATTTGAATTCCTTCTTTTCCCGTGGTACGGGTCTGTGGATGGGCTGTCAAACTTTACCGAGCTCTTTTCGGATTTTGAACAAAATGGGGAGCACATTTTAGTTGATGATACATGAATAGGGGAGGTATGTGGTTGCTGATATCTGTGCCTGTATTCCCTATCGACTATGTGTGTTATTACCTGAGGGTTGTAGAGATGAAGATAAAGAACACTTATGGAAAATGCAGTGGTATTCTATGTCAGGTTAATGTACATCTGTCGGTTGAAGTTTTGTTCGGTATCAGTTGAAAGTCGTCTTCTTTGCGCTGTTTTGCCCATTAGGTGCGAGCAAAAAGCTTTGTCAATGCCATTAGATTTACAAAAAAAATGTTGGGCTAGCGTAAGTTTAAGAATTCTAGGGAAACTGGGGATCCATGGCAAAGTTCATCAAATGTCCGTATCTAAAGTGGTCAAAACTTCTTCTTTGGTCAATCCGTTGTCTGTATATCGTCTCGTCAACTTCCTCGTCCAAGTGGGTCTTTTTATCTTGGAGAAAAAGCAGAAAAACAGGTGAAAGAAACGGACCGTATAATCGCATTTTCATTACATCATTGTTTCTATTGTTGGGTCATAAATCAAATCCAGGTTAATTACAGTTTCCTCACTCCTCAAACTCATTACTCTTGTACTTTGTTTGCACTTCATTAAAGCCTGACCGCATATAAATATCAAGCCAATTGATATGACAACACCTAAGATACATAGGAGAAACTTCCCTACATCCATTATGACTCCTTGAGCCCAGTCTCCTAAACCGGAGAACCAATTTCGCGGGTTCAACCATGACACCCAACCAGTCAGCTCATTACCTACAGCAGCAAGAGTGAGATTGTGTTTTCGGCGAAATTCCCACTTCAATTGGAGAATATCGTCCATCTTTTGGTCTATGACCTCGACCGGATCCTCGGTGCTATTCGTGATATATGTGCAACATTTCACGCCGTATTGTGTTGCCAGAGTGACACAATATCCGCCTGTCACTGCTGTGAGATAATTAAGAACCATTCTATGCTGCACCAGTTCTGTTTTATAAGCTTGAAGTTCCCTTCCAGTATATCTAAACGTGTCATCATACATTTCAGTGATATTATCTAACAAATTTGCGAGCGCCGATATGTATTTATAATTCAGCACTCCTCTAGCGGTGCGGGTGAAATCTAACGCGATTAAGAATTGAATCCCGGTGGATTCACTTATCAGATCAGAGGCCGGATGCTCTGTCTTCTCTATCAGGTGCCTTTTAACAACGTGCTCGTAATGGGTGTGAGTATAAGGAGCTTGGGCACCACGGTGTATGTCTTTCATTTTGTCATGTGACACAGTCATTACTTCAGGCAATACTTTTCCAATATAACACAATCCTTCAGAGTTTGGGGCAAGCCACTTGTACGCCTTTCTCCCGCATATGAAATATGCATCATCGGGGAGAACATATGGGACGGAGTAGGACATAACCATATTACACACCTTCCATGTGAAATCTCCTAACCCTAATTCTTCCATCTGTTTAGTACACGTATCAGGTTGTACGATATGTGCACAGTATCCTGGTGATACCTCTCCAACTTTAGTAATCCTATTTCCTAAGGTATACCTATACCGGAAAGATTTTCCTCTACTGGCTATGTGGCGTACAAGCTCTGTATCTGTAGGCATTCTATCTGCTCTATGCGAAAAGGTCATGGTTTGGTTGCTCCATGACACTTCCCAATTTCCTGGCTTTCGGGGATTGGAGATGTTGAAACATAATAGGGACCTATCCACATGGTATTGGTGGAGCTTCAAACTAGGAGGGCTGGAGATATTAAACCTCCGGTCCACCGGTCTCCCACCATTTAACTCAAGTACCTCCTCTATCGTTAAAGGAAATGGTACTAGCCCTGATTTGCTATGACCCTGAGGTACTTGAGAGCATACCCAACAATCTGTTTTGTTTAACACATTACCCACTAAGGAGTGATAGTCACTCAATGGATGCCGGTCCATATGGATATTAAAACTGGATTGGCATTTCTTAATGCACCCATCCTCAATGACATTGTTACAGAGCCTACAGATACAGTTTTCTTCAGCTAACAATCCTTCACAATTCCTTCTATGGTCAATGCTATCGGATCGTTTTCTGATACTCGCCTTTGCTTGTTGATTATGTTGTTCTCGGAAAACTACGCCTCCATCTCTGTCATCAGAACCCATTCCAGAACCTCTCTCGACCTCCATGGTACTCTCGCCGGAACAGACTGCTCTGGTCAACATCATGGTTAACAGGAAAATCCAGATCACAGTCTCTTGGGGCAAGTCCATCTTATAGGAGGAAACGGAGAAGAATGAGAAGGGGGAAAAATAAATTTTAGGGAGAGGGGATGGGAAGTGGAGAAAAACAATAAAAGGGAGTGGGGAGTCGACAACAGCTCTTGGTCTTGAGATTTTCACGGCTCAGGTGCCGCCTCAGTCCTCCTGGAACAGACACTCCAGTGATACAACCTCTACCGTCTGTTCCTTATCACGGGACTTCTCTGGATCAGCAACCTTCTTGCAGTGGGATGAATGAACCCAAGTCTCTCTCTCAGCAACCTTCAATGCTGTAGTGCTAGTCAATAAGACCTGGTATGGTCCTTCCCATCTGTCAATAAGGCAACCTGAGCGTAGAAAATTCCGTATCATCACATAATCCCCAGGTTCAATGTCATGACAATTACTATCTGGTAAATCAGGAATCACGAACTTCAGATTATCATTTTGATTCCTTAACTGTTTACTCATGTTAATCAAGTACTTTACAGTCACTTCATTGTTACATTTCAAATCATCCCGAGGGTTAATCATGACATGCGGTTGTCGACCAAACA
This sequence comes from Pseudophryne corroboree, assembly GCF_028390025.1. Taxonomy (NCBI): domain Eukaryota; kingdom Metazoa; phylum Chordata; class Amphibia; order Anura; family Myobatrachidae; genus Pseudophryne; species Pseudophryne corroboree. The sequence continues at coordinate 210,417,634 of NC_086453.1, read as the reverse complement.
AGATTTCAAAAGGGGACAGATTAAGAGGGGACCTGGGAGTGGTTCTGATACTGTACAATACAATGGGTAAAGCTTCTGGCCATGTCAATCCTGTCTCTGCCATCACTTTACTCAGTTTATTTTTAATAGTGCTGTTCACTCTTTCGACCTTCGCACTCGCCTGTGGACGGTACGGAGTGTGCAGCTTGCTATCAATTCCCATCAATTTACACATTCCTTGAAAGACATCACCTGTAAAATGGGTACCCCTATCACTTTCGATTATTCTAGGGATACCATATCTACATACAAATTCCTGCACAATTTTCTTAGCAGTAAACATAGCGGTATTTGTAGCCGCAGGAAATGCTTCGACCCAATTTGAGAAAACATCTATACAGACAAGTACATATTTCAAATTCCGACAAGGGGGTAATTGTATAAAGTCAATTTGCATTACCTGGAAAGGGACGCCGGCAGGTGGGATATGGGATGGTTCTGTAGGTATTGCCTTTCCAATATTCTTTCTCAAACAGGTAAGGCATGGCATTGCTCTTTTACTCGCATGAGAGGAGAATCCTGGGGCGCACCAATATGCTCTTACCAATTTGCACATCCCTTCCTTGCCTAGATGAGTCAGCCCGTGAGCTGCTTCAGCCAGACAAGGAAGATATGCTCTGGGGGCCACTGGTTTACCATGTCCATCCGTCCAGAGTCCTGAGGACTCCTGGCCATATCCCTTTGCCTTCCAGACTGCCTTTTCCTGTATGGAACACAAATTCTGCATTTCACACAACTTTTGTGTGTTGATGGTATTAAATACCATCAGTTGTGTTGTGTCTGTCTGTCTGGGGGTAGCAGCTGCTAACTTAGCAGCTTCGTCTGCTCGGCTGTTACCAAGTGATACTGGGTCCTGGCTATATGTATGTGCTTTACATTTGATAACAGCCACTCTGTCGGGTTCCTGTATCGCTGTTAGAAGCCTTTTTATGTGAGCTGCATGCGCTACCGGTGTACCAGCTGCCGTCATGAAATTTCTGAGGCGCCATAGGGCTCCGAAATCATGAACTACCCCGAAGGCGTATCTAGAATCGGTGTAGATATTGGCTGACTTACCCTTAGCCAATTCACATGCTCTGGTTAGGGCGACCAGTTCAGCAACCTGGGCTGAGTGAGGTGGGCCTAGCGGTTCCGCTTCTATGGTGTCTTGGTCATCTACGACTGCGTATCCAGTACACAAGTCTCCCGAGTCTGACTGTCTATGACAACTACCGTCCGTGTAGAACGTGAGTTCTGCATCTTCCAGTGGGTTGTCACTGATGTCAGGCCTTGCGGTAAAATTTTGGGTCAAATATTCCATACAATCATGTGTATCTTCCTTTGTATTAAATCCTCCTTCCCCATCACTCTCACCTTCCACCCTTTGTGCCTGACCAGGCACACCAGGGAGATATGTTGCAGGATTTAATGCACTGCATCTCCTTATGGTGATGTTTACGGGGGCCATTAGGGCCAATTCCCATCTTGTAAACCTCGCTGATGATACGTGTCTGGTTTGGGCAGAATTCAATAAGGCTGACACTGCATGTGGCGTATGGATTGTGAGGTTGTGGCCTAGCACGACATCTTCGCTTTTTGTCACTAGCAATGCTATCGCAGCAACGCTTCGCAAGCATGTGGGGAGGGATCGCGCTACCGTGTCTAGCTGAGCGCTGTAGTATGCAACTGGCCTGCTGGCATCACCGTGCTTTTGGGTTAGTACGCCTGCCGCGCAACCAGCACTTTCTGTTCCGTATAGTTCAAAGGGTTTCCCATAGTCTGGCATACCTAATGCTGGTGCCTGCGTTAGGCACTGTTTAAGTCTCTCAAATGCTGTCTCAGACTCGTCTGTATGCAAAATCCGATCAGGTTTGTTTGAGGAGACCATTTCCTGCAAAGGTAACGCTAAAATGGAAAACCCTGGGATCCAATTACGGCAATACCCACACATTCCTAAAAACGTTCTGATCTGTTGCTGGGTTTGTGGCAGAGTCATGTCTCTAATTGCTTGAATTCTATCAGCGGTCAGGTGTCTCAGTCCTTGTGTTAAACAGTGTCCCAAATATTTTACCTTAGTTTGGCATAATTGCAACTTGTCTTTGGAAACTTTGTGTCCTGTGTCTGAAAGATGAAACAGGAGCTGTTTCGTATCCTTCAGGGATGCCTCCAATGAATCAGAACACAGTAGTAGATCATCCACGTACTGTATTAATACTGATCCACTCACTGGTTGGAAAGACTGTAAACAATCATGCAAAGCCTGAGAAAATATACTTGGACTATCTATGAAACCTTGGGGTAATCGAGTCCACGTGTATTGGACTCCTCTGTATGTGAATGCGAATAAATATTGGCTGTCAGGGTGCAGAGGTACCGAAAAGAAAGCGGAGCAGAGGTCAATGACAGTGAAAAATTTGGCAGTGGGAGGGATTTGCATTAGGATGACAGCTGGATTTGGCACTACGGGGAACTGACTCTCAACTATTTTGTTAATCCCCCTTAGATCCTGCACTAGTCTGTAACCCCTCCCCCCACTCTTTTTAACAGGGAAGATGGGACTATTGGCAGTGCTGGACGTTCTTACCAGAATGCCCTGTTGTAGCAAGCGCTCTATTACTGGGTAAACTCCTAACTCCACCTCTGGCTTCAGAGGGTACTGTGGGATTTTTGGAGCTATCCTACCATCTTTTACTTGTACAACTACTGGAGCTACGTTTGCCATTAATCCAGTGTCCTGTCCGTCTTTTGTCCAAAGTGACTCTGGTATCTGAGATGTCATCTCTTCTACTTGGGATGGATTCCTATTTGTCATAATGGTATGCGACATTAATTTTGATGGGGAGTCTAACATGTCTCGCACTTCCTGAGCGTGATTCTCAGGTATGTCCAAGAATACACCTTCAGGAGTACAATAAATGACGCACCCCATTTTACACAGTAAGTCTCTTCCCAGGAGATTAGTTGGTGCCGATGCAGCCAGCAAAAAGGAATGCTTGGTATGCAAAGGCCCTATTGTAATCTCGGCTGGTTTGCTAACAGGGTAGTGCTGGACTACTCCTGTTACTCCCATGGCTGGAATTGTCCTACCAGTGGTTCTCATGCCCACTGTCGAATTTATCACTGACTTGGCCGCCCCTGTGTCTACAAGAAAGTTTAATGATTTACCAGCTACATTAATTGCAATTTCGGGTTCACTTCCAAGGCTTGCAATCAATTTTACTGGCTGCAGATTACAGGTATGGCCACACCCCTATTGGGTATGGTGACCTCCCTGAATCCCGCTGGCAGCAACTACTTGTGAGGGAGATAGCTGGGAACTACCAGAGGCATGCCAGTCTCTGTTCGGGGGATATCTTTTTGTTTCCCCTGTATGTGGCTCATAACTCCGTCTCTGTGGACCCTGATCCCAATGTCGTGTGTCGTGTCGTTGTCTAGGGGGTTGGTAAGACTTTTGTCGATTTCTTGATCTACAGTCTCGTGCAAAGTGTCCCTGTTTGTGACAAAAATAACATGTTACCACAGTTGACTTACCCACAGGGTTTGGTGATATTACCACAGGCTGCTTTGTGGTCAGGGCCTGTATACTTACTGACATTAACTTATCACCTTGTGACTCCCTGTGTCTGGTGATGTTCCGGTCGTGATCAATAGCAGCCTCTCTCAAAGTGGCCACTGACAGACCTCGCCAACATGGTTGCGTGGTCTGTACCCTTGCCTTTAATGCTTCCTTTAAACCATCCATTAGTACAGATACTGCTACTTCTTGATGGTTTGCATTGGTCTTAATGTCCTCTATACCAGTGTACTTTGCCATTTCTAATAGTGCCCGGTGAAAATATTCTGCTGCCGTTTCTGACTCCTTTTGTTTAATGGAGAATATTTTGTTCCATTTAACAACGGCTGGGAAATACTCCTTTAACTGTAAATTTATCCTTTTTACGTTATCTTTGTTGTACACATCTGTAAGAGGTACATCCTGATCTAATCCACAGTCAACTAAGAATTGAGCTGCGTCGACATTGGAGGGTAAACAAGCTCTTAGCAATATCTGCCAATCTTTATTATTGGGCTCTAAAGTGTTTCCTAGGTCCCTGATGTATTTTTGGCTAGCAACTAGATCTTTTCTAGGGTCAGGGAATTCAGACACTATGGTCCTCAATTCCATTCGGGTAAACGGGCAATACATGGCAATGTTCCTAACGGGTGTGGCTCCTGACGTATCTGTTTTCCCATTGGGAACTACTATTACCTTAACAGGATTTACTCTAACAACCTCATTCTGTGTAGATTCTACAGCCTGTGGTGAAATTGTTTCAGCATAATGTATGGTGCCGTACTTACCCGTTGACACGACCTCACCTATCCCTCCGCTAGGGGCCTTTGTTACTAATCTCGGGGGTGGAGCAGTTCCTACTGTGGTTTCCGATATGGTGGCCGCTAGAGAGAGCGCTGAAATTGTTGCCGAATCGTCTTCTTGATCACACTCCTGAGGAAAGTTCAAAACAGGGTACAACTAGCACGGGTTAATACTTGCATGGGTTAATGGTTCAACATTATCTTTAACATTTACATGGTTACTAAGTGATTGTGTGTTACACCTTAGTGCGTCTTTCTCCGCAATCAACTTCTCTCCCGCTATATATGGTGGCGGTGGGGCCGTGGCTATCAGTTTCCTGACCGACCCAGATCCCGCCGCCTGAGCCAAACCTCTCTGTATCTCACCTTCCTGTTGCCACAACTGCAAATAATCATAATGCTTGATTCGTCTCTTTGCTGATTTTATGAGACATATCCTCCTCCTTAAATTTTGTAACACTTCTGGGCTGAAGCTACCTATTCTTGGGAATTTCTCCCCGTCATGTACCGTCATTCTCTCCCATTCATCACATAAAACCTCTGTGTGACTTCCATATTTCTCACACATTACGTATCTGGCCGATCCTACTGGTCGGTTTACAGAGTCAACCCGAACCGAGGTTGATCGCCCCCTTCCTGAACAACTGGCCCCCATAATCTGCAGGTGTTGCTTGCTCTACCTCTGATCTCTATATCAGGGTCTTCAGCGAACCCTTACAGAAAACCAAAATATTCACGATAGGCAGACGGTGAAGTTTACCGAGCACCCCACTCGCTCGCCCACGCCGACCAATGCGACCTGATCACACCGATATGGTGCTGGCGCACTCGACCCAGGGCACCTATTAACCTTTGTTTACTTGAAAAATGCGAGTGTGATCCGAAGAGCACTACCCTTTCCAGTAAAGGTGGGGTTGTCAGATAGTTCCTGAGTGACCAGCGAACTTCCCTTTTTGAAAAAATAAAAAAATTACACAAATCACGTTAGAATGTACAAATAGCGTTTGTGACCCCTTTACTCTAATGGTACTAGGTCAGATTACTAACTACTGTACACAATTACGTGCGGTCCAATCGTTCAGCACACAAGCAACTAAGCTTATGTACGGAAAGACCAATGGAATCGAAAATTGCGGCTGCGAATTCCTTCAGCGAGAGCTTGTATGGCCTATATGGGTGTTGCACCAACCCTTTTCGGTGTTGTGCCTGTGGACTGTATAGCGGACTTCCTTGTTTACTGTACCTGGACCTGCTGGTCTACTATGACCTCCTGGTCTTGTTCTATACGACCCCCTGGTCTGACCTCCTGGTCTTGTTTTATACGACCTCCTGGTCCGCTATACTCTAATGCTCAAATTGTATGTTTAACTAAGGATGCCTCCCTAGCCACCGTGCATGTCACTTACACGTATGTTCCTCACGAGTACTCGGTGATTTCTTTTGGTTCAACCTCCAAGTTATATAAACTTATGTAATACAAAAAGACTCACTCATCACATGTACACTTTTGTTTCTATTTCTATTTCTGCGCAGAAATTTTACTTTAGACCAGATGTGTTACCAATTAGGAGCAGGATCTGTTAATTTAAATTTCGGACACCCAAAAATAGACTTGCGTTATTTCTCGCCTCGCGTTATTTACCGCTTTGCGTTATTTATCGCTTGGCGTTATTTATCGCTTGGCATTATTTATCAACTTATCGTGACTTGAGCTACGTGGGCGTAACCGGACGCTCCGTTGCGTAATATACGCTGCGTGCGTCGGCCTTTGGATTGCGTACGCAAGTCTTTGTTAGGGACACGTGCACGCAAAGCAAAGATCCACCGTAACACAATTTATACTTTTATCAATGTAGATGATCCTTGATCATCTACCACACACCACACTGACTTCGCCTTATCTTCCAGGCAAAAACTGTGTGTTTGTCTATACTTTAACTATATTACCTCTATTCTTAAATTATGAAATAACAGCAAATTTCTTTTAGCACTTTTATCAACTATAAAACTGGCAGACAGGAGAGTGGTATACGAAAATACACAAATGAAAAGGAAATGCAGATATATGCGTGCGTGTGTACGCAAGATAGAAAAATAAATAGTTTTAAAAGACACTAGCGTTTTGTTCTTACCTCCGGTTCCCGGATTCCTTCAGCACCCTTTACCTAAGCGAAGCAGACGCTTATCCCGTCAGCACTACGAGGGATACAACCTCCCGCCCTTTGCTGAGGGATAATGTCTGCTGATCTACCTAGTGCAGATATGTGAAGGACTGGACGAGCCCGCAATTGATAAAGCTAAATATTTATCGTATATAAAACACTTTAAGAGGTCTAAGAACACTGTACGCTATCTACGTAAGAAGTACCGTAAGGGTACGCAAGTTGCGTAACGATCGCTCAACCGTAGTTGAGACGCTCAAGCGTCACGTTCGCTTACGGCCCAGAGATCACAGGCAGGCACGCTATTGGCTGCCGACTAACGTAATGATTCGCTATAGCGTAGCGGACGCTCGGGACCACGAGGAGATCACCAGCGGTGCAGACGCTTATAACGTTAAACCTTTATATCTATACCTTTAACAACGAAATATACAGTAAACCTTAGTGTGGTGACAGAGTGTAAGTGCAACCTGGTGTAACCTGATTAACTACAAAGCTGCTTGAGCGTCACCAACGCTCAGGGAATACTTAACACTATTAGAAATACACAGATACCTGGGCTTAGGGTCCAAAACCTATTATATGTATTATGACTATTATACTTGCAAAAGAATCACAGTACAAAGCATACACTACAATATAACATAGACTAACTAACCAGATAACTACACAGGAAATACAATACAATACAATTAAGGGAAAAATACGGGAGAAATAGAAGAGAGAGAGAGAGAGAGAAATGGCTCACAATAACATCAAGACAATATGATTGCGGAGAAACACTTACGCACAAGGGGAAACGATCGCATGCGCCTCGATATCCAGCTCCCGATTATCAGCAATGAGAACCGTTGAAGAGAGTGAACTGGATACGGTCGGCCTGCCTATTTATGCCCCACACATAATACAATTCAATGGTCCCTACAATCTCATTGTTCATTGGACACAGGAATTCGGCTTTGCATTATAACAAAAGGTCATAGGTTGATTCATACAGGTGGGCTGTGACTGTTTCCAACTGTCCAGGTGGGTGGGATACAGGGTTTCCCGCCGCATGACTAAGTAAGAACAAATAATAGTAAATGGACATAAACTTCTTATGTCCATAACTATTCGCACGAGCGATTAATCCGCTCCAAACCAACACCGGAATATTGCTATTTAAATACTCTTCCGATGGGTACCAAACACTACTGTATGACCCCTGTTAGACCCTTCGTACAATACAAAGAGGGATCTCTCTGTTCAGGAACATGCTATGTTAACTAAACTTTCAGTATCTATCAAAGGGACCATGATCTACAAAATACATTATTAGTGAAAATATGTAACGAATGGGTCGCACGCTACGATTACATAAACTCTACCGTAAATACGCATACCGTGCGCCTGCGGGTGCCCGCGACTGTGAGTATGTGCACGTACGGGAGAGCGTACGCATGCGCAGCGCGGACCAGTATGAGGTGCAAATATGGCAGTGTGTGTAGAGATATTTTTCTGACTTTGACAAGATAATAATGATTAAAATAATATTATGGCTAAAGCAGATACTTATGACACAGAATATGTGTCATAAGTATCTTCTTTCTATCTATTATTTTAATCATTATGACAGGGGAGGCACTGCCTCCCCTGACTGCACGTCCCTGATAGACCACTATATAACAGATAATAATTTCCAGACAAAGGGGTACATTTACTAAAGCTTCTAAAACAGAATTGGTGATGTTGTCCATAGCAACCAATCAGATGCTGTCTATAATTTCTCTATTGCCTTTTAGAAAATGATAGTATCTGGTTGCTATGGGCAACATCACCAATTCTCTGAATTAGCAGCTTTAGCAAATTTACAGCGAAGTGTTTATGAATAAACATTTAAACTCCAGTCTGAGCATCCTCTTTAATTGTAAGATGTGGTTCTCCAAAAAACATAGGGGTATATGCAATAGCGGGCGAATTGGCAAAAAAGGCGAATTCCGGGACGTTTTCGCCTCCAAAAATCAATTCGCCTATGCAGTGCAGTCATTTTTCGCAAAAAAACGGCCCGTCAAAATTCGCCTTTTCTCAATTCGCCTTTTTCCGAATTCGCCTTTTCTGCAATGGTACAGATGCTGCAATTCGCCTCCAGCATATTCAATTCAAGTTTGGAAATTCGCCTGCAGTGCTTTTAGACAGCAAATTCGCGATTTTCAATCCGCCACACTTTGGAGGGTGAAAACAAATAAAAAAAATTTAAACATGGTTTTTTTGGTGTTTTTTTTTTTGGGAATAGCAGATCTATTTATATTAGAAGGGATTAGGTTTTTTTTTTTTTTTGGGGGGAGGCACAAATATTATTTATATATTTTTTAAAATAATATTTTTTTTTTTTTTTATTGCTGGAACGGTAAAATCAGAAAAAAAAATGGCGTGGGGTCCCCCCTCCAAAGCATAACCAGCCTCGGGCTCATTGAGCTGGTCCTGGTTCTAAAAATGCGGGGGAAAAATTGACAGGGGATCCCCCGTATTTTTAAAACCAGCACCGGGCTCTGCGCCTGGTGCTGGTGCCAAAAATACGGGGGACAAAAAGAGTAGGGGTCCCCCGTATTTTTAACACCAGCATCGGGCTCCACTAGCTGGACAGATAATGCCACAGCCGGGGGTCACTTTTATGCCGTGCCCTGCGGCCGTGGCATCAAATATCCAACTAGTCACCCCTGGCCGGGGTACCCTGGGGGAGTGGGGACCCCTTCAATCAAGGGGTCCCCCCCCCCCAGCCACCCAAGGGCCAGGGGTGAAGCCCGAGGCTGTCCCCCCCCATCCAATGGGCTGCGGATGGGGGGGCTGATAGCCTTTGTGTTCAAAAAAAAGATATTGTTTTTTCCATTAGTACTACAAGTCCCAGCAAGCCTCCCCCGCAAGCTGGTACTTGGAGAACCACAAGTACCAGCATGCGGGAGAAAAACGGGCCCGCTGGTACCTGTAGTTCTAATGGAAAAAAAATACCCAAATAAAAACAGGACACAGACACCGTCGACAGTAAAACTTTATTACACACTGCCGACACACACATACTTACCTATGTTCACACGCCGACATCGGTCCTCTTCTCCATGTAGAATCCCGGGGTACCTGAAAATAAAAGATCAATATACTCACCTCAACAGGCTCCAGAGATAAATCCACGTACTTGGCAAAAAAAGAAAGCGCATTTACCCGCACCAAAAACGGACTGAAAGGGGTCCCATGCTGACACATGGGACACCTTTCCACGATTAAGATCTGTCAGTGACAGCTGTCACTGACAGGTCTCTAAGCCAATCAGGAAGCGCAACTTCGTTGCGCTCACCTGATTGGCTGATCGCTGTGACAGCGCATCGCACAGCTCCCTCCATTATATTCAATGGTGGGAACTTAGCGGCTAGCGGTGAGGTCACCCGCCGGTCAGCGGCTGACCGGCGGGTGACCCCACCGCTAGCCGCTAAGTTCCCACCATTGAAAGTAATGGAGCGGCTTTGCGAGGCGCTGTCAGAGTACAGACGGCGTCCAGCCAATCAGGTGAGCGCCACGGCAGTAGCGCTTCCTGATTGGCTGAAGGGACATCAGTGACAGGAGTCACGTGATGTCCCGGCATTCGGGGGAAGGGATCTGATGTGAAAACATTGGACCCCTTTCAGTCCGGTATGGCTCGGTGTTCGGTTTGTTTTTTTACAAAGTACGTGGATTTACCTCTGGACCTCTGGACGCTGGAAGGTGAGTATAATTTTTTGACAGGTACCCTCGGATCGTCGGAGATCGTTGCAGTCGGCGTGTCAACACAGGTAAGTATGTGTGTGTCGGCGTATGAAATAAAGTTTTACTATCAAGGTGTGTGTGTCCTGTTTTTATTTGGGTATTTTTTTCCCAGTAGTACTACAGGTACCAGCGGGCCCGTTTTTCTCCCGCATGCTGGTACTTGTGGTTCTCCAAGTACCAGCTTGCGGGGGAGGCTTGCTGGGACTTGTAGTACTAATGGAAAAAACAATATCTTTTTTTTGAACACAAAGGCTATCAGCCCTCCCATCCGCAGCCCATTGGATGGGGGGGGACAGCCTCGGGCTTCACCCCTGGCCCTTGGGTGGCTGGGGGGGGGACCCCTTGATTGAAGGGGTCCCCACTCCCCCAGGGTACCCCGGCCAGGGGTGACTAGTTGGATATTTGATGCCACGGCCGCAGGGCACTATATAAAAGTGACCCCCGGCTGTGGCATTATCTGTCCAGCTAGTGGAGCCCGATGCTGGTGTTAAAAATATGGGGGACCCCTACTCGTTTTGTCCCCCGTATTTTTGGCACCAGCATCAGGCGCAGAGCCCGGTGCTGGTTTTAAAAATACGGGGGATCCCTGCCCGATTTTTCCCCTGCATTTTTAGAACCAGGACCAGCTCAATGAGCCCGAGGCTGGTTATGCTTTGGAGGGGGGACCCCACGCCATTTTTTTTTCGGGTTTTTCCCCGTTTTTTCCCGTTTTTTAAAATCGCGGTAAAATCCGCAAAATCGGCCGATTTTCGCCCGCGACTCTGGCGAATCCGTTTTTCATTGCATATGGTGAATTCCGGAAGCCACCTTCCGGAATTCACCTGGCGAATTTGGTCGAATTGAAAAAACGGCGATAATTGCCGCGATTTCGCCCGCTATTGCATATACCCCATAGTGAGAACTAATAAATGTTACCTTGGGCCCTCTCAGGATGTGGTGCTCCAATATAACAGGCAGACCCCAATCTTTCTCCGGGTATGGGTCATTAGGTCGACATGTACTAGGTCGACATGAAAAAAGGTCGAAATTAGTTTTTTTTAAAACTTTTTTTGGTGTCGTTATCTTTGTAAAGTGACGGGGAACCGGAATTAGTGCACTGTGTCCCCTCGCACAAGGGCAAGGTGCCTCGCTCCGCTGCGCTCGGCACAGGTTACTATTCCCAATCGTAGTCCACGTAGATCGTAAAGTATGAAAAAGTTAAAAAAAAAAAAAGTGAGAAACTCATGTCGATCTTTTTCCATGTCGACCTAAGTCTTGTCGACCTAATGACCGTAAGCCCTTTCTCCATACCCTCCACAAAGCCCGCTGTGGTTCCCTAAACAACGGACACCTGTCTGTTACAGAATCCATGCTTTGCTGTTACATACTGTATTGAGCAGAGTATACATGTTGCTGCTCTGTTTTCTTGGTGACCATCATCACATACTAAATACAAACCTTAAACATCTATATGCACTCACATTGACGCACAATGATATATTTGAATTCTGGTTATTAGAAGAATGCTCCCCTATGTTCTATATGAATAATTCCTGTCTTTCTACAGGGGGTGCCACCAACTACATTGGGAGGTACAAATATTTCAAGAGCAAAAAAGGAGGCGAATACTGTTTTTTAGGTGCACAAAAAATTATATACAGTGTTTACACTAAAACTTAACCTTTATTATATTCAGTAGATAAAATGGTTACTTATATACTCGATGAGTGTTACAGTGAAGAATAGAGGTTAAAATCGCTTGGCTACATATACACATAAGTGACACTGAAAAAAATGAAGATGTGAAATAAAAAGTTAATTAAAAGTGTCCACTTGTTACTATCTCTGATGTATCTTGTAATAAGTTGCTAAATACACATATGTCGAAAGATAATCATCCCACATATATATTAAGTTAGAAGGTCAGTGAATCTTGAAAAGATGCTATCTATTTCAGACGTGCAAAGTCTGAAAACCAAGTAAGGCTCGTATAAGAGGTAATTCTTCTCCCTGATTGAAGCCCAGTAAGTGTACAGTGATGGCAACTGACTATTTGAGGTCACCTACCTCATATTCACTATAAACAATTTTCCAATTAGCCTTAAAGCAAAGTATTTATTTATAATGAATACAAGTTATGTGGACTTCTTCTACTGGTTTTAATCAATTGGACTCCTTCAGTAGTAATTGTCACGAGTAGGTATTGGCCCCTATATTTAAATTTCTTATTTCTTAGGGGTGTTCCCAATTAATAATGGCCATTGAAATATAAGAGCCTTCTTCTGCTGTATTACAAACCTGGGGTGCCTTGAGAAACGCGTTTGGGAATCACTGCTATAGGGAGTTTTCTCAGTAATGGTTTAGTAAGAACTACCAGAACTCATTAGGCTTACCATACTGTTCCTTTAAACTGGGACACTCATGAATTACACAGGTTCTGTGGATGGCTGACTTCAAGTCTGTATTTCACCTGGTTTTAATCAGCCGCAGAACCTGTGTGTAATTTATGTGTCAAGGTTTACAGGGATAGTATGGTAAGCCTAATTATATCATACTTGCCTACCTGACCCTCTCCACGAGGGAGAAAATGCTCTGTTCCTGGACTTTCCTGGTAATGTATGATTGCCATCACCTGTGGTAAGCTAGTTAATTGATAAGAAAGGTGTTTCACCACAGGTGATGGCAATCATACATTACCAGGAAAGTCCAGGAACAGAGCATTTTCTCCCTCATGGAGAGGGTCAGGTAGGCAAGTATGAATTATATACTGTAAAGCAGGGGTTCTCAAACTCGGTCCTCAGGACCCCACACAGTGCATGTTTTGCAGGTAACCCAGCAGGTGCACAGGTGTATTAATTACTCACAGACACATTTTAAAAGGTCCACAGGTGGAGCTAATTATTTCACTTGTGATTCTGTGAGGAGACCTGCAAAACATGCACTGTGTGGGGTCCTGAGGACCGAGTTTGAGAACCTGTGCTGTAAAGGGTCAAATTCGAGTTTGATAATATGTATTTTTTTTCAATACAGTATATGGATATTTTTAAGAGGACAATAGAGAAAATAAAAAGGTAATGATATGCAATATTAGCAAATGAAGAGCAATAGATGAATAATGAGTGTTTGAATTGTGCAAATTTATAGGTTCATATGTTGCTAACAGTAAGAAATAAGGGGAGTCATGTGCAATATCAGAGCTTTACTAAACATCCTCTTGTCACCATATAGGCTAGTCCACAGGTTCTCAAACTCGGGTCTCAGAATCCCACACAGTGCATGTTTTGCAGGTAACCCAGCAGGAGCGCAGGTATATTAATTACTTATAGACACATTTTAAAAGGTTCACAGGTGGCGCTAATTATTTCACTTGGGATTCTATGAGTAGAAAACATGCACCCTGTGGGGTCCTGGGGACCGAGTTTGAGAACCTGTGGGCTAGTCAAAGTACAGTAAGTTGCATTTGCTCTTAAGTAAACTCAGCTATATTTAGAAATACAAGGAATTCATCTACCAGTGAAACACTTAATATACTTGAAAGAAAGAATAACTGATGATTGCACATTACCTGTGGCACGTGGTCTGTGGGAAACATAATACAGCAAAAACTAGCAGGATCCAGGTGATGTATCCCATGTCTTTATCAATGGATGGTTATAGTCTGTAACTGGACTCCTTAAAAATAATACAGTGATGCCATCCTGTTCTATGTGGTTTGTGCTGTGCTAGATGCCAGCTCAGATCACTAGATGCCAATGGAAAACAGTGCCCAGAAATGCACAGTTCAAGCCGTGGAGAGCAGATTGCTGGACTGTCATGTGTTCTCTTCTCTGCTCTGACTGCCACAGTCAGTGCACACGTGTCTGAGCTCTGCGTGGCATCAAACAAGAGATTCTATTACCACAAGTATTCATATACACGAACACTGTATTGTGTGTGTGTGTGTGTGTGTGTGTGTGTGTGTGTGTATATTATATATATATATTCTCATCTTATAAGGGTGTCTGTACTCCCAGGTAGGGCCGTAACTAGGTGTGTGCGAGAGGGGCCTCGCACACAGCGCAGAGCCCTGGGGAGCGCACAGTCACGGCCCTGTTTAACACTGTACGGAGCATCAGAGCTCCGTACAGCCCCATTGCCCAGCCGCAGCCCACAGTGCCGGCGCTACCCGCTCAGCAAAGTAGGGAGGCGCCGCACATCAAAGGCGCTCTCTCCACTCTGCTACACCTGGCTTTCTAGTATTGCTGCCAGCTGCCGCGTCCCTGTCACACTGACAAGCAGCGGCGGCACTGGCAGCATAAACAGAAGGCTCCTCAATCTGATCTCCGGTTTCAGGGACCTCCCACCTCCCCGCTGCACCTGTCAATCCGGATGACAGACAGGCAGCAGCGTCGCGTCCACCCCCCTCTTCCCTCCCCCTGTCACTAAAGAGTCTGCAGTCTTCAGCAGGTGCCTGCTCCCTCCCCCCCTCCCATCAGTGGACATTCCGCGGGGCCCGGGCACCTTTATTTTTCCTTTGCAGCCACATGCTGCACTGTGCTGAGACTGCAGAAGTCGGGCAGACAACGATGCTCTGCTGTGCCTGCTTCCTCGTTAGGCAGGAACAGGAAGTCACGTGTGCACATGTGACTGCACTGGAGGATCCTTCACACATGAGAAGAGGAGCAGCGCAGACAGCCCAGCAGATCTAGCAGGCAGCCATACCTACTCGAGGAGCAGACAGTCAGGTAAATGCTGCTGCTGACCCACACGGGGAAACTGATATATTATTGTGTGCTAAGGGTGGGAGGGAGGAAGGGGATGGAATATAAATGTGTGCTGGGGAAGGGGGGGGGACGGGACGGGGGGGGACTGGTATATAAATGTGTGCTGGGGAAGGGGGGGGGACTGGTATATAAATGTGTGCTGGGGAAGGGGGGGGGAAATGGTATATAAATGTGTGCTGGGGAAGGAGGGGAATGGTATATAAATGTGTGCTGGGGAAGGGGGGGAATGGTATATAAATGTGTGCTATATAAATGTGTGCTGGGGAAGGGGGGGAATGGTATATAAATGTGTGCTGGGGAATGGGGGGGTATGGTATATAAATGTGTGCTGGGGAATGGGGGGGCATGGTATATAAATGGGGTTCACTATGGTGTGCCAGCGGACGGGCTCCCGGCGACCAGGATACCGGCACCGGGAGCCCGACCGCCGGCTTACCAACAGTGTGTCAAGCGCAATTGAGCCCCTTGCGGGCTCGCTGCACTCGCCACGTTACGCTATTTTATTCTCCCTCCAGGGGGGTCGTGGACCCCCACGAGGGAGAACAATTGTCAGTATGCCTGCTGACGGGGTCCCGGCGCCGGGATCCCGTCAGTCGGCATACTGAAGACCACCCATATAAATGTGTGCTGGGGAGTGGCATATTAATGTATGCTGGGGGGGGGGAAAGTGGCATATTAATGTGTTTCTTTTGTCAATTAATGCATTTTCCCACTGCTTTTCACCCAGTGCTTCTCCCCGGCCGTCACCTCTCTCCTGTCACCCACTAACTCGCATCTCTCTTTCCCCATCACCTCTCTCTCCGTACAGTGGAGCTGAGGCGGCTTGCGGGTGGGGCATGTTGGCGGGTCCTCCCCGCTCCCATACTCCGTAAACAGGGGGATACTGTCTGCCGTAATGTGTAAAAAGGGGGGCGTTGTCTGCCGTAATGTATAAAAAGGGGGACGCTGTGTGCCGTAATGTGTAAAAGGGGCTCTACCTGGTGTAGTGGAGCTACTGTGCGGTGTAATTTGAATAATGGAGACTACTGTGCACCGTAGTATGAATTGGTATTATTTTGTGGCCACACCCTTTCCCCATTAAGCCACGCCCCTATGTTTTTTTTTTTGCGCGCGCCTACTGCCCATGTTTTCCATAAGGTGTGTGTGTGGGGGGGGGTGGGGGCACCAATGCCATTTCTTGCACACAGCGCTAAAATGCCTAGTTACGGCACTGCTACCAGGAGTACAATTTGAGTATAATGAACTTGGCATTGTCATGAATCTGACCCTTCTCTTCTTTATGGGGGATTGCAACAACAAACTGGAAATCAATTACCAAAGCCTAATATTAAACACAAGCCCCAAACTTGCGCTTCATACCAAGGGTATTTAGAAATGTCCGACAACCATATGCTTGCCAGAAGGAGGAATATTGTAGATACATTCTCACCAGCAGGTAGGGTAACTCTGAATTATGACAGTTTACACGGATACGCTTTTCTGCTGCGGGGTACACTGGGCTCCACAAGTCTGGACAATGGGGTGTAGAGTAGGATCTTGATCCGAGGCACCAACAGGCTCAAAGCTTTGACTGTTCCCAGAATGCACAGCGCTGCCTCCTCTATAACCCCGCCTCCCAGCACAGGAGCTCAGTTTGTCAATTGGTACTGCAGTAAGCAGACACTTAACAGAGGGGCTGCTCCAGGCAGCCCTAAGAAAAGCTTTTTATGAGGTAAAAAGTGAAGACTTCAAGGGCAGCAGCAGGGGTAAATGTCTTCTGACATTCTCTGCTACAGCTCCAGCTCTCCCCAGCGGCGCTGTACACTCCCGAGCCCTGGTTGCCGGGTACCTACAGCGGAGGCTCCGGTTTACTTCACGTTAGGCACACACGGCTGGGGCTCTCCAGTATCGCGTGGCTGTGCTTCGGGAGGTGGTAAGTGGGTCCCGCTCGCGATCCGGCGCGTGCTGGCGGTGGACACTGTGGATACAGGCGATCCCACTAGATCACCAGGGCATGGGCGCAGGTCAGGTTTTCTCTTAAAACCGATTTTAATATCGCCCACAGTACCCCGTGGTTTTGCCAGCAAGGGGGATAAGACATAGATCTGAAGCCCCTCCCCCAGCCCCAGGGTGCCATTTCCAGCAAGTGTTCCCGCCCTGGAGCTGCATCTCTGTCTTTCCTCACTCCCTGTCAGTGTCTGCGGCGCCATTACTCCTCAGCTCACTGTTCCTGGGACTGCTTGGGCAAATCCTCCTATGTAAAGCCGCCTGGTTGTCAGTGCTGTGACTTACATGACACTTAAGTATTCTACCTGCCTTTTTAGTCAGTGTTAGTTAAGAAAGAGTGCATTTAGTCAGGGGTTTATAGTACAATTACCCTGTGATATACATCCAGTTTCTTACTGTGTAGTGTTATATCTATTGACTATATAGCTGTGTAAGCTAGTCCAGTGCAGTATTATTGTCTGTAATAACCTCTGCATTGTACAAACTGTGACTATCTGTGTGTGCATTGATAGCTGAGTGGTGTCCATTTCGTCTTTCACTCAACTTGCTATCCCTATATTCTATAACCTGAGGGTGCTTGGTGCGTCAGGTGTTATTTAATATAGGAATTTCACAAAGATATACTGTATTACATATTTTTCTCTGTGATTTAGTCACCATATCTCTCCTTTATCTCTGCTGGTGCTGACTACACTGCGCAGGGGTTTGGGTTTAGGGATATAGTGCTGCTCAGTGTCGGACTGGGGCATAAAGCGCCCACCAGGGAAATGCAATCACAGGGGCCCACTAAGGGGCGTTGCCATATGCTGGAAGGGGTGTGGCCACCTGGTCAGAGAGGAGTGGCCAGCCATTATGGGCGCCACCTAGCATAGTATATAATAAAAAATAAAATAAAAAAAAATTACCTTTCAAATATGGCCAGTTTCACCGATAAAATGGTGTTAAAATAATTACAGAGATGGCATGTGTATTAATCAATATAAAAACTTTATTTATTCTGATAAACATATGCATGAATGACTACAAAAATATTATAAATCACAGAAAATGAACCAGCAGCATTTGAATTCCGGCACACATTAACCATCATAGCTGTTGTATTTCACAGTTATGGACATACAGTATCTTTACTTCAACACAGAACATTTGATACAAACACAAAACATAGAAATCCAGTTCCTTGATATTGAAACATAACTCTACATAGCAATAACTTTATAAATATGTAAACCTTTATACTGACAAGCACGTGCATGAATAAATAAAAAAATATATATAATTATAAATAACAGAAAATTAAACCTCAGTGCTTGAGCGATACCACAAATTATAACTGTTGTAATTCACAGTTACAGTATGAACATTTTTTTTTAGGTTTAAGACAGAACGTTTGATGCAGACACAAAATAAAACTCGAGTTCTTGGATATTCGAACTTCACACTACACAACAAATCAGTAAACAACCTTTATCCTGACAAACATGAATAAATGCAAAATATAATTATAAATAACAGAAAATTAAATATCACTGTTTACATGTCAGCACATACATTAGCCATCATAACTGTTGTAACTCACAGATATAAAGGCATTTTTAAGTAGTTTAAGACCAAGAATGTTTAATGCAAACAACAGAAGAAAATGTGAATCAACTTCCCTGATATTCAAACTTCAGTTCGGAGTTTAAAATAATGCAGGCTTGCCTACCCTCCCGCATTCACCGGGAGGCTCCTGATTTTTAAATGAGCCTCCCGCTGCCCCGCAAACATTTGCTGCCTCCCGGTTTTCAACTGTTATCCCCGTAAATCCGGTCTGCGCAAATCCAGAAATGCGGGGGATGGAGCCTGCGCCAAAGACATCATGGCCAGCCACCGCGGGGTTGTGAGCAGCGGTGGGCGTTCTGCTGTGTGCAGTCTGAGAGCCGGGCAGTCTGAGCGGCAGCAATGTAAGCAGAGCAGCCGCATGTACAGTCAGTGGAGCAGGGCTTTGCTTTACAGTGGCTGGCCCCGCCCACCACACTCACAGTGGGTGCGTGCATCGGCCCAGCTTTTCTCTTCCTGGTTCCTGATGTGGCTTTCCTGTGCTGCCTTCCCTCACCACACTGGCCCGGGCGGGCTCCCTGCGCTTCACAGGAGGGAGCAACAAAGCCAGGTTGGTGCAGTACGCACTGGGCGTTATGGGGGGGCTGTGTATACTGTAATATCACTGGATGTAATATGGGTGAGTTTGTAAAATGTAATGTTCTACTGTGTGTAATATGGTGGGGGGGCTGTGTATCATGTAATATAATGTGCTATTGGGTGTAATACGGGAGGGGGTGTACGCTGTGCATAATGCAGTGTAATATGGGGGAGAGGTGGCTGTGTTGGTACTGTGTGTAATATGATGGGGGGGCTGTGTAAAATTTCATATAATGTGCTAGTGGGTGTAATACTGGAGGGGGTGTACGCTGTGCATAGTGTAATGCAGTGCAATATGGGGGAGGGGGGCTGTGTATAAAAAATGTGGTGCTGGATGTAATATGGGGGGTTCTAAAATGTAATGGGATGTGGCACTGTGTGAGATATGGGGGGGGGGGGCTGTGTAAAATGTAATATGTGCTATTGGGTGTAATATGGGTGTGGGGGAGGGACTGTGTGTGCTGTGCATAATACAATGTAATATGGTACTGGTTGTAAAATGGGGGGCTGTGTAAAATGTAATGTGGTACTGGGTGTAATATGGAGGGGGGCTGTGTATGCTGTGTGTAATGTAATTTGGTGCTGTGTGTACTGGGTGTAATATGAGGGAGGGGGCTGTGTATAATGTAATATATTATGGTGCTGTGTGCAGGGCCGTAACTAGGGTATGGCAGGCAGTGCCTTGCACACTACCCACTTTTCATGTGGGCGCACCATCTGCACTTATCCCTATTGGACGGCTTTGTCTGCATAGCTGTTGACAGTTGCAGTGCTACCTGCTGTGTATATTGTAGCAGGTATAGTGCTGGGCAACCCCGAGTCATCATTATCTATCTATAAACCACGCACTCGCACACCAGTGTATATATTGGGGGTTTTCTATTTGTCCGTCACTTCTCACAAATGTGCAGTACACAGTACCTTAATATATAGTGCACCTATTTTTACTCTTATGTACCTATTTTATTACTTTTTTTTTCCCCCCCGCTGCTTTTAGCACTATAGTTTTCATCTGCCATTGTAGGACACCCCCGTGATTGGCAATAAATACGCCCATATTGGGACATAGACAAGCCCTGTGGCGGAGCATGACAGCCACCCCACCCCCTTCCCCCACCCGAAAGTGCAGCATATTTTGTTGCCACCTGGAATCTCCCTGAAACTAGTTTTCAAAAGTAGGCAAGTATGAAATAATGGTAAACAAACATGTACTTCACTATACAGACTAGCTAAATACTGGCATATACTGCCTCCTTCACACACTTAAGTGGTATTGTTGAAGTATTATAGGTAATCAATTAAAAATTAAAGAAGCAGCCTTTCAAGGAGGGAAGATGAATGTGCAAATGTGTCAATGATCTCGTCAAATACAAAGCTGCCTGCAATGTCCCTTTCAGTATTGAGAATCAGAAATGATTCTAGCAGTTCCTGGCCTATCATTGATCTCAGTCGAGTTTTTACAATTTTAAGTTTGGAAAAAACTCTTTCACAAGATACCTGTGTACAAGCTAATGTGAGGAGAGTTTTGTAAACTACAAACAGATTCATATATGCTGCAGAGTGTAAATTGTGATGATATAAGAGCCGGTAGCAGCAGGTCAGGCAGTTTTCACATGCCTTATTTTTCATATCCAAGGACATTGTGTCCTCATCATCAAATTCTTCTTCAGTAACACTTGTTATCTGAGGAGAATCTGGATTTTTAAGCACAGAATAATTCTGCACAAAATTAACTAGTTCTACTTTAAGTTGAACAATGTCTACCTCGGCCAAATCGGCAACTGTTCTCAAAGCTTCTATTGGGATCTCACTCTGACCCTGCTTCATTTGGGCAAACTGCCTTGGGTCAAAGTAGGTTAAATCCCGAATGAGGCTTTCATTTTTTGAAAACCTTCTATCAATACTCTGTACTGCTTGATCAAGTACAACATAGAATGTCTGAATTTCAAAACCTTTAAGGGGGTCTTCTATAGGCTCATCTTGAGATAACTCACCAGGCACAATTTTTTTCCTAGTTATCCTTTTTCCTGGCAGACTTTGTTTGTACTTCTGCACTAACAGAAAGCCCGTCAAGAGAACTATCCACTTTTTCTGTAAATGCATTCACTAATACAATCAGTTTGGAAAATGAAGTTCTAAGCTTTTGAAGCAGACTCTTGGCAGTGGCAACCATTCGCCAAGCCTGTAATATATCCAGGCCAGCAGTCTGCAGATAATCTGAAACAGGAGTCACAATTTCAAAGATCTGCATGACAGAGCCGTCTTAACAGCAGTGTAGGCCCCTGGGCACAGCTATGCACTGGGCCCCCTACCCATGCTCCAGCGGTAGGGGTGGGAGGAGCTATCAGCAGCAGCTTTGATGTCCCGCGGGCAGTAGGTGGTGTTCTATCTTCTGCTCAGCATGTAGGACCTGAAGCAGTGATTTCTGCTAATTACTCCTTTACTGCACAGATGGGGCTAAACTGTAGAAGGGGTCATTGGACTGAATGAAGAAGCCCTGGTACATGACTTCCAGGGTGGTAGGGGGTGTTTAATACGTAGGGGAGGGGTGGCTAGTGGAGTGGGCTTAACATTTATAATTTTACGGTGGGAGGGCAGCTTGCTTGACTGCAGATATCTCAAGTTCCTGAAAATATATTTCTTAGCTTTGAATGGAATAAAATACTAGAGAGTCCCACCTTTCAGAAGGTTCTGGGGACTTGGGGATCAGAGTTCAGGAGCCAGAGCAATTCACCAATGAATATATACAACTGCATATTAGGCATGTGGAGCTGGAGCAGGGACCAGCTGCTTGAAGGCTGATATCTCTGGTTCTGGGCATAGTAGAAACAAGCTGCCAGTGTCCACTAAAAGGGGAGAGTCACAGCTTTTGGCTTATACCCTTAGAAATACTCAAAGTCAGAC
Source organism: Pseudophryne corroboree (assembly GCF_028390025.1). NCBI lineage: Eukaryota > Metazoa > Chordata > Amphibia > Anura > Myobatrachidae > Pseudophryne > Pseudophryne corroboree. Next base: position 210,395,511 of record NC_086453.1, on the reverse strand, counting down.
AGAACCCGAAATATCTGGCTGGGAAGAGCAATTAACGGGCTTGGATGGGGGCCACTGCTTTCAAGTCGGATATCTCTGGTTCCCCAGAGCCGATTTTCAAAAATCTGGTACCCCTGGAAAGAGGGGACTCTCAGCTATCAGCCTAGGGCCCTTATTATCTTGGGGCCCTTGGGCAAGAGCCCATTGAGCCCATACGAAAAGACGGCCCTGCTGCATGAACAGAAATGAGACAAGTAATGTTTTGTCTTGTCCAAACATGGAGCAAGTACTCTGCCTCACTAATGATTTTACTTTCAAACTCTGGAGACAGTGAAATGTATTCCAGGCAATAAAGTAGAGTGCTGTACAATTCATTAGATTGGTCAGAAGCTGACCCAAAAATTGTACTTAATGCCCTAGGCTTGCTCCACCAGCGTGTGTCACCAATTTTCTTTAGTCTGGAAAGTTTTTCCTGCCCATGTCTTTGTTTTGAGACCTGTTCTTTCCACACAGACAATCTTTTGTAACTTGGAAAAAAAACATGCTGTTTTCTCTAAGAGCCCAAATAACAACTTCACTGGAGTTACACATTGAGTGATATCTACAATTACCAAAGTGAGAATATGATCATAACACCAAGTATAGACAGCCTTACAGGATTCACTTTTTATGTGTGCCTGTAATCCATTGTAGCACCCACTCATGTTAGCAGCACCATCAAAAGATCAACCAATAATGTTACTTATGGGCAGAGAAAACATTTCTAGTCGCTCCTTCAGAACTGAAAATAACGCTTCCCCAGTTGTGCTTTTTATATCAACAAGACCAAAGAGTCTGTCAGAAACCATGCCATCTTTGGTGTACCTTAATATAATGCTGCATTGTTCCACAACACCAATATCCTGTGTACTGTCCATTTCCACACTGAATTTCACAGCATCTTTTCTCTATCGTCCTAAGTGGATGCTGGGGTTCCTGAAAGGACCATGGGGAATAGCGGCTCCGCAGGAGACAGGGCACAAAAAAGTAAAGCTTTTACCAGATCAGGTGGTGTGCACTGGCTCCTCCCCCTATGACCCTCCTCCAGACTCCAGTTAGATTTTGTGCCCGAACGAGAAGGGTGCAATCTAGGTGGCTCTCCTAAAGAGCTGCTTAGAGAAAGTTTAGCTTAGGTTTTTTACTTTACAGTGAGTCCTGCTGGCAACAGGATCACTGCAACGAGGGACTTAGGGGAGAAGTAGTGAACTCACCTGCGTGCAGAGTGGATTTGCTGCTTGGCTACTGGACACTAGCTCCAGAGGGACGATCACAGGTACAGCCTGGATGGTCACCGGAGCCGCGCCGCCGGCCCCCTTGCAGACGCTGAAGAGAGAAGAGGTCCAAAATCGGCGGCTGAAGACTCCTGAGTCTTCATAAAGGTAGCGCACAGCACTGCAGCTGTGCGCCATTTTCCTCTCAGCACACTTCACACAACAGTCACTGAGGGTGCAGAGCGCTGGGGGGGGGCGCTCTGAGAGGCAAATAAAAACCTTATTAGAGGCAAAAAATACCTCACATATAGCCCACAGAGGCTATATGGAGATATTTAACCCCTGCCTAACTTCAAAAATAGCGGGAGACGAGCCCGCCGAAAAAGGGGCGGGGCCTATCTCCTCAGCACACAGCGCCATTTTCTCTCACAGAAAAGCTGGAGAGAAGGCTCCCAGGCTCTCCCCTGCACTGCACTACAGAAACAGGGTTAAAACAGAGAGGGGGGGCACTGATTTTGGCGATATTGTATATATATAAAAGATGCTATAAGGGAGAAACACTTATATAAGGTTGTCCCTATATAATTATAGCGTTTTTGGTGTGTGCTGGCAGACTCTCCCTCTGTCTCCCCAAAGGGCTAGTGGGTCCTGTCCTCTGTCAGAGCATTCCCGGTGTGTGTGCTGTGTGTCGGTACGTGTGTGTCGACATGTATGAGGACGATGTTGGTGAGGAGGCGGAGAAATTGCCTGTAATGGTGATGTCACTCTCTAGGGAGTCGACACCGGAATGGATGGCTTATTTAGATTACGTGAGAATGTCAACACGCTGCAAGGTCGGTTGACGACATGAGACGGCCGACAATCTATTAGGACCGGTCCAGGCGTCTCAGAAACACCGTCACACAGACACGGACACTGAATACAGTGTCGACGGTGAATAAACAAACGTATTTCTCATTAGGGCCACACGTTAAGGGCAATGAAGGAGGTGTTACGTGTTTCTGATACTACAAGTACCACAAGAAAGGGTATTATGTGGGAGTGAAAAAACTACCTGTAGTTTTTCCTGAATCAGATAAAATAAAATGAAGTGTGTGAGGATGCGTAGGGTTACCCCGATAGCAAATATTGGCGTTATACCCTTTCCCGCCAGAAATTAGGGTACGTTGGGAAACACCCCTTAGGGTGATAAGGCGCTCACACGCTTATCAAGTGGCGTTACCGTCTCCAGATACGGCCGCCCTCAAGGAGCCAGCTGATAGGAAGCTGGAAAAATATCCTAAAAAGTATATACACACATACGGTGGTTATACTGCGACCAGCGATCGCCATCAGCCTGGAGATGCAGTGCTGGGTTGGCTTGGTCGGATTCCCTGACTGAAAATATTTTATTCATGTAGAGCATTTAATAGGATGCATTCTATATATATGTATGTGAGATGCACAGAGGGATATTTGCTCTCTGGCATCAAGATAAGTGCGTTGTCCATATCTCCCAGAAGATGTCAGGGACACGACAGTGGTCAGGTGATACAGATCCCATACGGCAGATGGAAGTATTGCTGTATAAAGGGAAGGAGTTATTTGGGGGTCGGTCCATCGGACCTGGGGACCACAGCAACAGCTGGGAAATCCAACCTTTTTTACCCCAAGTTACATCTCAGCTAAAAAAGACACCGTCTTTTCAGCCTCAATCTTTCCTTTCCCATGAGGGCATGCAGGCAAAAGGCCAGTCATATCTGCCCAGACATAGAGGTAAGGGAAGTAGACTGCAGCAGGCAGCCCTTTCCCAGGAAAAGAAGCCCTCCACCGCGTCTGCCAAGTCCTCAGCATGACGCTGGGGCCGTGCAAGCGGACTCAAGGTGGGGGGGTAGTCTCAAGAGTCTCAGGGCGCAGTGGGATCACTCGCAAGTTGACCCCTAGATCGTACGAGTATTATCCCAGGGGTAAAGATTGGAGAGTCAAGACATCTTCTCCTCGCAGGTTCCTGAAGTCTGCTTTACCAACGGCTCCCTCCGACAGGGAGGCAGCATTGGAAACAATTCACAAGCTGTATATCCAGCAGGTGATAATCAAAGTACCCCTCCTACGACAAGGAAAAGGGTATTATTTTTCCACACTATATGGTGGTACTGAAGCCAGACGGCTTGGTGACACATAGTCTAAATCTAAAATGTTTTGAACACTTACATAAAAGGTTCAAATCGAGATAAAGTCACTCAGAGCAGTGATAGCGAACCGGAAAAAAGGGGACTATATGGTGTCCCTGGACATCAAGGATTACCTCCATGTCCAAATTTTGTCCTTCTCATCAAGGGTACCTCTGGTTCGTGGTACAGAACTGTCAATATCAGTTTGAATTATCCACGGCACCCCGGGCCTTTTTACCAAGGTAATGGCCGAAAAGATGTTTCTTCAAAGAAAAAAGGCATCTAAATTATCCCTTACTTGCACGACCTAAAAAGGGCAAGTTCCAGAGAACAGTTGGAGGTCGGAAGAGCACTATCTAAAGTAGTTCTTCGACGGCACGACTGGATTCTAAATATTCCAAGAATCGCAGCTGTTTTCCGACGATACGTCTGCTGTTCCTAGGGATGATTCTGGACACGGTTCAGAAAAAGGTTTTTCTTCCCGAGGAAAAAGCCAAGGAGTTATCCGACCTGTCAGGAACCTCCTAAAACCAGGAAAGGTGTCTGTACATCAATGCACAAGAGTCCTGGGAAAAATGGTGGCTTTTTACGAAGCAATTCCATTCGACAGATTCCATGCAAGAATTTTCCAAAGGGATCTGTTGGACAAATGGTCAGGGTCGCATCCTCAGATGCACCTGCGAATAACCCTGTCGCCAAGGACAAGGGTATATCTTCTGTGGTGGTTGCAAAAGGCTCATCTATTGGAGGGCCGCAGATTCGGCATACAGGATTTGATCCTGGTGACCACGGACGCCAGCCTGAGAGGCTGGGGAGCAGTCACACAAGGAAGAAACTTCCAGGGGGTATGGACGAACCTGGAAAAGTCTCTTCACATAAACATTCTGGTACTAAGAGCAATCTAAAATGCTCTAAGCCAGGCGGAACCACTCCTGCAAGGAAAACCGGTGTTGATTCAGTCGGACAACATCACGGCGGTCGCCCATGTAAACAGACAGGGCGGCACAAGAAGCAGGAGTGCAATGGCAGAAGCTGCCAAGATTCTTCGCTGGGCGGAGAATCACGTAATAGCACTGTCAGCAGTGTTCTTCCCGGGCGTGGACAACTGGGAAGCAGACTTCCTCAGCAGACACGATATTCACCCGGGAGAGTGGGGTCTTCATCCAGAAGTCTTCCACATGCTAATAAACTGTTGGGAAAGACCAATGGTAGACATGATGGCGTCTCGCCTCAACAAGAAACTGGACAAGTATTGCGCCAGGTCAAGAGATCCACAGGCAATAGCTGTGGACGCATTGGTAACACCTTGGGTGTACAAATCAGTATATGTGTTTCCTCCTCTGCCTCTCATACCAAAGGTATTGAAGATTATACGGTGAAGAGGAGTAAGAACAATACTAGTGGCTCCGGATTGGCCAAGAAGGACTTGGTACCCGGAACTTCAAGAGTTGGTCACGGACGACCCGTGCCCTCTACTTCTGAGAAGGGACCTGCTACAACAGGGTCCCTGTCTCTTTCAAGACTTACCGCGGCTGCGTTTGACGGCATGGCGGTTGAACGCCAGATCCTAAAAGGGAAAGGCATTCCAGAAGAAGTCATTCCTACCTTGATTAAGGCAAGGAAGGAAGTCACCGCGAAACATTATCACCGCATTTGGCGAAAATATGTCGCGTGGTGCGAGGATCGGAGTGTTCCGACGGAGGAATTTCAACTGGGTCGTTTCCTACATTTCCTGCAATCAGGATTGTCTAAGGTTCAAATTTCGGCCCTGTCAATATTCTTCCAAAAAGAATTGGCCTCAGTTCCTGAGGTACAGACTTTTGTTAAAGGAGTACTGCATATACAGCCTCCTGTGTTGCCTCCGGTGGCACCGTGGGATCTAAACGTAGTTTTAGATTTCCTCAAATCCCATTGGTTTGAACCATTGAAAAAGGTGGATTTTAAATATCTCACATGGAAAGTGACTATGTTACTGGCCCTGGCTTCCGCCAGGAGAGTATCTGAATTGGCGGCTTTATCTTATAAAAGCCCTTATCTAATCTTCCATTCGGATAGGGCAGAACTGAGGACTCGTCCGCATTTTCTCCCTAAGGTGGTATCAGCGTTTCACCTGAACCAACCTATTGTGGTGCCTGCGGCCACTGGCGACTTGGAGGACTCCAAGTTGTTGGACGTTGTCAGAGCCTTAAAAATATACATTTCAAGGACGGCTGAAGTCAGAAAATCTGACTCGCTGTTGATACTATATGCACCCAACAAGTTGGGTGCCCCTGCTTCTAAGCAGACGATTGCTCGTTGGATTTGTAACACAATTCAACTTGCTCATTCTGTGGCAGGCCTGCCACAGCCTAAATCTGTTAAGGCCCATTCCACAAGGAAGGTGGGCTCATCTTGGGCGGCTGCCCGAGGGGTCTCGGCATTACAATTCTGCCGAGCAGCTACGTGGTCGGGGGAAAACACGTTTGTAAAATTCTACAAATTTGATACCCTGGCAAAAGAGGACTTGGAATTCTCTCATTCGGTGCTGCAGAGTCATCCGCACTCTCCCGCCCGTTTGGGAGCTTTGGTATAATCCCCATGGTCCTTTCAGGAACCCCAGCATCCACTTAGGACGATAGAGAAAATAAGAATTTACTTACCGATAATTCTATTTCTCGGAGTCCGTAGTGGATGCTGGGCGCCCATCCCAAGTGCGGATTATCTGCAATACTGTACATAGTTATTGTTAACAAATTCGGGTTATATTGTTAAGGAGCCATCTTTAAGAGGCTCTTTCTGTTATCATACTGTTAACTGGGTTTAGATCACAAGTTGTACGGTGTGATTGGTGTGGCTGGTATGAGTCTTACCCGGGATTCAAATTGCCTCCCTTATTGTGTACGCTCGTCCGGGCACAGTACCTAACTGGAGTCTGGAGGCGGGTCATAGGGGGAGGAGCCAGTGCACACCACCTGATCTGGTAAAAGCTTTACTTTTTTGTGCCCTGTCTCCTGCGGAGCCGCTATTCCCCATGGTCCTTTCAGGAACCCCAGCATCCACTACGGACTCCGAGAAATAGAATTATCGGTAAGTAAATTCTTATTTTACATACTGGCTAATTTTCTGCTTTATCATATTTCCCATTATTATTATCAACTTGTTAACTGTTGTTTTACTTAAAAAGGTAACTAGTCCACCCCTTCCTTTACTTTCTTGTTGGCGTCTTTTCCTGGCCTTGCTTTTTGCCAGAGCCGGCCCTAACCAATATGATGCCCTAGGCAAGATTTTGGCTGGTGTCCCCTAGCACCACCGCTGGTTCTGCCTCTGACCTTGCACCTCTTTCCCAGCACCATCACCCCTCACCCATAGCAGTCCTTGTACCCCCTATATTTTAAATAGGAACAGTTCGCACATTTGACGCACAGCCCAAAAAACGGGCATCTTCTTGCTGGGAAGGGGCATGGCCACACAATAATAACCCCAATTCCAATTACGCCACACAGTACTGCAACTTTATTCACATTATATCTTGCGATAGTGTCCATAATTCATATTACATCCCACAGTAGTATCACTTTACCTTATAAACGATAGTCCTCACAGTAGAGCCCCTTATTCACATTACATCACACTGAATTGCTCCTTATTCACATTACACCACACCATATTGCTCTTTATTCACATTAGACGACACAGTAGTGCCCTTTCTATATGCAACGCCACATAGTAGAGCACCTTATACACATAATGCTACACATTAGTAATGCCTTTATACACATAATACCACACAGTAATGCCCCTTACACATATGAGACACATTAATGTCCTTATAAACATAATGCACCTTACACATTATGACAACCTTTATTAATGCCCTTTTACACATAATGTCCCTTACACATATGCCACACATTATTAATGCCCTTATACACATAATGACACACATAGTGCCCCCTACACATTTGCTGCACATTATTAGTGCCCCTATACACATAATGACACACATACAGTAGTACCCTGTTACACGTATGCCGCATATTATTAATGCCCTTATACACATAATGACACACACAGTGGCCCTTTACACATATGTTGCACATTATTAATGCATTTTTACATGACACACATAATGATTCTTACACATATTCTGAACACTACTGCACAACCAACCTACTCACATGCACACAGTACTCACACTTCCACTAACACTGTGACCTCTGCCTCTGCTTGGATACAGATGTGTCCTCACAAATATTGCATCAATGCTAACGTCGGGCACCTTTTTTTTTTAATGAAAATGCATCTTATTTGCATTGCTATGTGGCTTGGATGCACAAGCAGCTTCTGCTGATTAAAATGATATGCAGCATGCCTATATATTGTGTGAGACTGTGGCTGTATCTGCATATGAAATGCTACATACAGAATATAGGCATGCCACATATTTTAATCAGCAGAAGCTGCTGATGCCCCATGGCATATCAAATGCCCTAGGCAATTGCCTAGTTTGCCTATGCCTATGGCCGGCTCTGCTTTTTGCAACTGCTTGCTCTGTTTTTCAAGAACCGCATCAAATTTGCCCAAAAGGAGAACTAACTCGAGAAAGTTACCGTGGTTGACTTGACTATTCAGTAATGTATGAGCAGCCTCATCCTTCCCTCTGTAAGCAAGGCATTGCTTAGCAATCAATCGACTGATTACCATGCGATTGTGCTGTACTATTTCTCTTTTTTTGTTAGCCAAATTGACATTAATCAAAGTTTCTATGTCACTTTTTCTTTCTGCAGATAAATATGCATTCACAGCTGCTTGATGCTGGTTCGATTCCTCATGTTCCCTAACTCTGCCACTTACATGGTCTTTATTAACCTTCCAGCCAAAAATAAAATGACTTTTGCGAATACTACAAAATGCCATACATGTGGAACAAAAGATTTTTTGGCTGTCAACACAATAAGACAGCCATTTCCTCTGAATGGCACTTCCACCAGGTACATGTCGATAGTAGACCTTATGTGCGTGGAATGGCAGTGTATGAGTAGCATCTGAGGATGGCTGCACAGGATGAGCTTTCATAAAATGTAACTTAACAGAAACACTGCATAATGCTTCAGGTGCATGAAAAACATTACATTTTTCAGCTGAAGATGGAAGAGGTGAAAAGGATATTTCACTTTCTGTAGAACTGCCTGTATCTTCACCATGGGTTTCAGTGACGCTGGCAACACCAATATTTTCTCCTGAGTATTCTGGTTCACTTATTACAGTAGACAGGCCTTCATCTGCACTAGATACTGCTGCTGCAGCTTTCTGTTGTAGTGTTCCTTCAGGAACATCTTGAACTGTTAAGTCCACTGACTCCACAGGGATATCCTTTGGCTGCCATAGCTTCTTTTGGCCTGGCGCATTCCCTGCTTCTCTCAGACTCTTTTGTAAAGCCTGCAATCTTTTTACAGAGCCACTTTTATATGTTTTTCTTTTTAGTCACCTCCTCTCCTTTGTCTTCTGAAGAAGAACTTCTCTTGGAAGACATTTTATAGTGCCTAGCAATAATCCAAACCGTATTTTTGTTATATGGAATGCACATTGGAGATTGACTGATGCTTTCTAAACAGATAGTACCAATGCAGTTCCCCACAAAAATGCATATTAATTCTTTATATCTTATAAATTGCAATGGGTACAGATGACCAGCGGTCGGGATGCCAGTGGTCAAAAGACCGAAAGCAGCATCTCAATGGTGATAATACCGACAGGGGTCTGGTAAGTATACTTCCCCTCCCCCTCTACCCCCCTTCCTGCTGCCTAACTCTAACCACCCCCCCCCCCCCCCACAGCTTAACTATAACTTTCCCTGGTGGTGCCTAAACCTAACCTCACTGCCTAACCCTAAACTCCCTCTCCCCCACGGCCTAAGCCTCACCCCTACCCCTCTATCCGCAGCCTAACCTTAATCCCTCCCCCCAATGCAGCCTAGCCTTCCCCTAATACATAAACCTCCCCCCATGGTCTAGCCCTAACTGTCACCACATACTTACCATCGGGATGCCGGAAGTCGGGATGCCGGAAGTCGGGATTCCGACCAATGGCATCCTGAACATATCCCTTCTAATCAACCAAATCATGCTATTTTATTATTTAATTAGTAACAATCTTAGGTGTCGATTCTATTCGGCAACTTAAGAATAGCGCCGGGAATTAGCTCCCGACGCTATTCAATTCAGCTGCTAGTGACCCGCAATTGTCGGGAATTCTTCTCTCATCCCTGGGGGATGAGAGAAGAAACCCGACAAAAGTGCTGCCTCGCGGCCGGCGCGAGGCTGATTCTGTCGGGAATCAGCATCGTCGCGGGTAGTTAAGTCGGAGAATGCCCGTTCTCCCGACAAAACTACCTGTTAAGTCGGCGAGAACGGGACATCGCCGACTTAACTGGAGCTGAATTGAATAGCGTCGGGAGCTAATTCCCGGCGCTATTCTTAAGTTGCCGAATAGAATCGACCCCATAATGTAAACAATGCCAACATGCTAGTATCCCAAGAATACTAAAATATCTATACTGTACCTCCATATGATAAAGCAATCCCATGTGATAACCACAGAAAAATTATCACTATGCCACCTACCATAATACACACCTACCATAATAATACACATACCCGTGCCAACAAGCCATTCCTTCAAAATATAATTCAAATTTAACATTCTGAGGTGACAATATTATTATGAACAAGCAGTCATCATATCTCATAATACCATCTTATGATCATGACATTAATTGTTTTAAAAGCCAATACAAAAATGCATTTTTACAAACACTGAATATCTACACATAGAGGAATATATTCCCTACCTGCCACTGATGAGTACTACTGATTCTGGATTCTCAGTCTGTCTGCTTCTGGTCTTCAGCCAGATAAGGTCCAGGGCGTTTTCTATATTGTAATATATAAGAATATTTCTCAGAAATGTTTTCACCAAGATTGTCTACAACCACAAAATTCTACCACATTTAGGGGATTATTCAGCATGGTTTCCAGAGTCTGCTGAAAAGAATTTGCAATCCTTTCTTTTGCATGCTGGGGGCCGACCATTGCAGGGCAAGGTCGCCCAGCATGCTAATTGGCAGCCCAGCAATGTGATGGCAAAACAATTGCGATTAAATCGTATGCGCAAAAATGAATGACCCCTGGCATCTTCAGCTGGCCTGCGTATGCAGGAGGTCCGCTGCCATTTTCATGATCAGAGCGGCTGCGTGTGACAACATACAGCCACCCCAAAAACGCAGCTGATCTTCCCTCATTTTCCCCACGCTGTCAATCAGGCAGAGGCGTTCGCAGCCAATGCAAAACAATCACATTGGCTGTGCACGCACACACAGGACGGGACCTGCGCGTGTGCAGTAGCACCACAAACTGAGTTTTTGTGGTCACCTGAATAACCTCCTTAGTCTTTGCATTACAATTCTACAGTTCCTTCATTTCTGTTGATCAGTCTGGAAAATTCGAACTTGGGAGAGGAGTACACAGTATGGGCTCATAGTGCTGCCTGCAATAATAAAGCTGGGTATACACCTAAAGATATAGCTGCAGATTAGCCAATTAGCAGATATATCGCAGATAGTTGTTCAGATATATCTGTTGTTGAGGTCATTGGCCAATTAATCTTTCCTCTGTACACACTGGCAGATCATTGTCAGGAAATGTGCCAAATCTTCCTGCAAATTACACAATGAGCTGGCCTTCTACAGAGCACACCGGTAAAGAAAATAGGCCCTCTAGTCTCCTGTTATACTTTTCTGCTGTAACAGCATCTGTGTCCTACAAGTGTGCTTGCAATTTTGTGAGCTTGTGTTCCTACACACACACCATTAAAGTCTATGGTGCAAATGTCCGCTGCGACCACTCTGTCAAAGTCGAAAAATATTGTTATACATATCCATTGTACTAAACCCTCATGCACATGCACGCTGCTCGTGCACCCGGTCCCCCGTGCGTACACATACCCGCAAGTTGCGTAAGAGACGCTCCAGCGACTCGTGCGCATGATATGTGTATTTACGGCGGAGTTTGTGAGCGTGTAGCGTGCGACTCGAACGCAGCATATTTAACCCAAATAGTGCATTTTGTAGATATAGTTCCCTTAGATCATGTCAGCGAGTAATGTTAGTTTAAACAGTTTCTGGACAGAGGGATTCGTCTTTGCATGATAGGAAGGGTCAGACAAAGGGTGGTAGGTGATGTCTAGTATCCAGCTGTAGGGTAATTTTTAGGGTAACATTCCGGTGTTAGTTAGGAAAAGATCGCTTGCTCCTGCGCATAGTTATGTACAAAAGTAGATTATGAACATTAACTGTATTTGCTGTAAATTACACATGCGGCGGGAATCCTGAGGATACCTCTCACTAGAGCAGTTGGGAAAGGACATCGCCTACCTGTTCAAATCCACCTATGACCTTTGCTGTAATGTAGAGACACATCCCTGTGTCCAACGAACAATGAGATTACAGTGACCATTGTATTGTGAATGTATGTTGTGTATAAAAAGACCACTGTTGCCTGGCCAGCACACAAGACTCTGAAGGCTTTCTCCCTGATAGCTGAGGACTGGTCCAGGACGCGCTTGTGAACGATTCCCCACGTATGTATATTCTCTGTAGCCATTATTCTCTATTATTCTGTTTAGATTTCCTTGTTAGCCTGTAGTGTATAACTTGTATCTGTTTACCCCTTTTCTCTGAATAATCTGCTGCGGTGTTAGAGCCCAGTGGTTTACCACAAACCGGTGTTGTGTTTTCACTTTCCTGCAAAGGGCTTTCTTAGCGTCTCAATCGCTATAAGGTGTATAAGCATTGTTAAGGTTTTAAGGTATTACATCGTTGCAGTACTAGGCTGCTACGGTTTAAAGTATAAGCACATTCTTACACTGTTTCATTACTTAAGGTTTATTGTATATCACTCTGTGTGCATCCGCGCCGCGTGTACGTTGTACCCATGGCACGGCGTCTGATACGCTAATAGCGTATCAATACGGTACTCGGTACGCCAACAGCGTGCTTAGTACGGAGCGTGAATCCGTGTGCGTACGTGCCGCTCATGCGTCGCACCTACGGCACAGCGTCTGATACGCTTAGTGCGTATCCATACGGTACTCAGTACGCAAATAGCGTACTTAGTCCGTAGTGTGTGTAATAAGTCTAGCGGCCATAGCGGCTCCACGGTAATAGTGTATAGCTTTATGTTTTAAGGTAATATTTGACATTATCAATTGGGGGCATCGTCCGGTCCTCCTCATATCCACAGCCTAGCAGGACAAGGCAGACTTTATCTATCAGCAAAGGGCGGGAAGGCAGTATACCCTGTTAGCCTTTTCTTGGTCAGGGATACACTGGTGCTGATTAGATAAGCGTCTGCTCCGCATGGTTTGTAGGGATGCTGGTGGGATCCGAAAGGTAAGAACGTAAAGCTATTGTTTTTTTCAAATCTGTTAAATTTCTGTTTGGTGCCAACTGCGCACGCAACACACGTAACACACGCACACACCTGTATTTTATTTGTGTAGTCTGCATATCTACTCGCTTGTTGCCATTAGCATTGATTATTAGATACATTTTGACCCGTGCTGAGAAATTTGTTGCTAATTAGTTAAAAATATAGAGTAATATTTAAGGGAGTACATGTAAAACACACACGCAGCCTGGCCTAGTTATAAAGGTTTATACAGGAGATACTGTGTGGTGTTTGGTAAGCGATCATAGTTAAATATCGTTTACATTTATAGAAGTGTGGTATTTGTATTAACGCGGACGTATACGGCCATTGTACACATGTTTCGAAAAAACGTTCGAGACTGAGTACGCAACGATAAAGGCCTACACACGTGGCGTATTTTACGCAACGTGCGTACAGATACGCCCACTTGATACAAATCACACAATAGCATTGTTTCAGTTTAGGCGAGACGGCAGCCACGCGATAATAGCACAAATTGATCAGTGTCCAATATTTAGTTTAAAAAAAAAAACTTTTTTTCTGTATTACCTCTGGGGAAATCTATCAGTTAACAGGAAAGGATTTTTCCGATCAGAAAACTATAGAATGTTAGTGTGGGCTGAATAGGGTGTGAATATATTGAACCCCGCTTGGTGGTCTTGGTGAAGCTTGGTGAAGCACGGTCTAGGTGAAAACATGGTGAGCACGGTCCAGGTGTACACGTGCGACGGAGTGTGATAAAGTTTTCATGGTATTACGCTCCGGCTGTTTTGGAGCACAGTGGGGAGACTCCAGTGATCCTACCACTTATAGATAGCAAGTGTCTATAAGCGGTACGATTGGACCGCACGGTTGTATGGGCAACACGTGACGCAACGTGATACGAGGTTTTGCATATTTGTGCGTAAATCTTGTCGTCATACGCGTTGTAGGAAGCACATGCAAGCGTGATTTGTGTAAAGTAAAGGTTTAGGGAATTTTCGCTGGTCTCTCAGGAAAATCTCTAGAGGTAGGGCCTGTAATGGCTACACGTGTCTGTTAAAGAAGGCGGATCCGTGGTACTCGGAGCAGAAGAAGTTCAGTGGAAGAGCTTTAAGGATTTCCACCGTAGACTACTGTGTTTGGTGCATTTTAGGAAGTTTTCCCGTGTTAAAAAGGTCCACAATGGAAGCCAAGTGCACAATAGGGTGTAGTATGGGTGACCGGCGGTCTCCTGACCGCCGGTCACCTTACCGACGCCGGGATCCCGGCAGCATACCGACGCCGGGATCCCGGCGGGGAGGGGCGAGTGCAGCAAGCCCCTTGCGGGCTCGGTGGCGACCTGCGGTCGCCACGGGTTCTATTCCCACTCTATGGGTGTCGTGGACACCCACGAGTGGAAATAGTCCCTGTTGGTCGGCATGCCGACCATCGGGATAGTGAGCCGTCGGGCTCACGGAGGAGGTCATGTGACTGTCGGTCAGCCGACCGGCGGTCACATGACTACCACCCGCACAATACAGGGACGTTCAGCAGTCAGGGTTCAGACTGCAGATTTCAGACCCAGGGGGTCAGCTCGGTTAGTAATGTGGGGGAATTATGGTCCCCACACTGAGACCTTTTGTGATGAATGGACACGAATGACTGTGGGGGATAAAGCACCATTTCCTGGGATAGGTAGTTTTGACTCGGAAGTATTGCATAATCTAAGGCTTAGGATCTGTCGGATAAAATCCCAAAAACAGAGGATCAGACACACAAACTGTATACATTTATGGCAACGAGAGAGTGATATGCAGAGGGAACTAGCTTACACAGCTGGTTCTAACCCTAGCAGGAAACTGATAGCAACCGCACCACCACCGTACATTACAGGAGAGAAAATGGCTACAGAGAATGGCATACTGATTGACGATAAGAGTGCACTTAATAAATGTATTAATGACGATAAGAGTAAACTTAATAATTGTATAACTTCTAACCCGTGCAAGTTGCACCCCATTTTAAACTCCCCTCAGGATTACAAGCAAGAAAGTGAGCCCAGCACGATGTCGGCACTTTCTCTAGCAGCCACCATACAGGACACCCAGGTGGGCACGGCCCAATCGGTAAGAGCAGTAGTAAAACCCCCTAGCGGAGGGTCAGGTGAGGTCGTGTCCACAGGTAAGTACGGTATTGTACACAATGCACAGACAATTGCACCTCACATTGTAGAGTCAACACAAGATGGTGTAATTGAACTAAATTCTGTCAGGGTGATCGCAGTCCCCAATGGGAGGACTGACGCTCAGGGAGTCACTCCCGTCAAGGACATTGCTATGCATTGTCCCTGGTCCCGGGCAGAATTGAGGACAATTATGGCTGAATTTCCTGATCCCGGAAAAGATCAAAAGATCTAGTCGGATGCCAGAGGTTTATTAAAGAATTAGGTAATGCCACCGAACCCACAAACAAAGATTGGCGAACAGTGCTACGAGTATGTCTACCTTCCAATATTGACCCTGCAAAATTTATTACTGATTGTAAATTAGACGCAGAAGTACCTCTCACTGAGGAATACACTCAGGAGAATGTACGGCAAATCAATCTGCAGTTAGGAGTATATTTCCCAACTGTTGTCAAATGGAACAAAATCTTCTCCATTAGACAAAAAGAAGGTGAAACTGCTTCTGACTATTTCCATCGAGCACTGCAGGTAATGGCTAGATTTACTGGAATCAAAGACATTAAGGATAATGTGCATCATAGAGAGGTAGCTGTGTCCGTATTAATGGACGGGTTAAAGGAAGCATTGAGAACCAGGGTACAAACCACTCAACCTAACTGGAGAGGTATCTCGGTGGCTGCCTTAAGAGAGTCCGCTGTTAAGCACGATCGGAACATCATTAAACACAGGGAGTCACAAGGGGATAAGCTGATGACCATAAGTATAAAAGTCCTGACAACTAAGCCACATCAGCCTAAACCCCAGACCCCTGTTGGTAAGTCGTATGTGGTAAAATTTTATAACTGCCAGAGGGAAGGACATTATGCACGGAGTTGCAGATTTAGAGACCCACATAAGGTATATCGACCCCCTAGACAAGAAAACAAGCAAAGTTATGACGCACGTAATTGGAATCAGGGATCATATAGGAAAAATTTTGGGCTGCAGCCAGTGAAATTGATTGTTAGTCTAGGTAGTGAAAACCTGAGGTCACAGTGAATATAGTTGGTAGGTCATTCTTTGTAGATACAGGGGCGGCCAGGTAAACTCTGTGATTTATCTTTAAATGTTTCCTCTTCATCTCTGACGTTCACCGACAGAACTACAGCTCAAACGTCACATGTCTACTCGGTCTTTTCAGACGTCTGTCCAACCCCAGTATATCTCACCAGCATCTATGTGTCTGGCCATGCACAGAGGGTGGAAAGTGGAAATACTGGTGGGGGAAGACTGTGCAGAGATACCGATAGACATGTTGGTGTGACAGCCTGATGGTGAACGGAAATCTGACAATTTTTTCTTTTTATTATCTTTTTTTGTTCTTTCATGTTCTACGGATGGTATGTCACACAACAGTTAAACAAATGGTAATGCAAAATTTATGCTCCCTACAGAAAAGTCGCTGACTCGGAAAGAATATCGCATCACTGGAGTGTCCGTTCCGGGAAGACTGAGAGGCAGCACTGTTGAGACGGCATCTGAGCAAGAAGAACAACAAGACTAGAGGCGGTTATCGTACCGGTTTTCTTTCCTTTCTATTATTTTCTTTACCTCCCATTACCACTCTTCCTTTCTGCTCCTGCAAGGTGGACTTACCCCAAGAGACTGCGTTCCGGGTTTTTCTGTTGACCCTGTTGTTGACCAGAACAGTCTATTTCGGTGAGAGTACCAGAGAGGTCGAGAAAGGATCTGGAATGCGTTCTGATGACAAGGACGGACTAGTAGAATTCCAAGAGCAACACAGTCACCAAGCAAAGGCGAGTATCAGAAAACGATCTAGTAGTCATGACATTAGGAGACATTGTGAAGGATTGTTAGCTGAGGAGAATTGTATCTGTAGAAATTGTGAAAACATAGTTGACGACGGGTGCATCCAGAGATGTCAGTCCAGCCTTAATATCAAGATGGACAGTCATCCATTGAGTGATTATCACTCATTAGTGGGTAAGATTTTAAACCAAACGGAATGCTGGGTGTGCTCACAAGTACCTCAAGGTCAGAGCAAGTCAGGATTAGTACCGAACCCTTTAACACTAGATGAGGTACTTGAATTAAGGGGTGGGAGACCGGTGGACAAGAAATTTAATATTTCTAGGCCTCCTAGTTTGAAGCTCCACCAATATCATGTGGATAGGTCCTTAATATGTTTCAACATTTACAATCCCCGAAAGCCGGGAAATTGGGAAGTGACATGGAACAACCAAACAATGGCATTTTCACACAGAGCCGATAGAATGCCTGTAGACCCAGAACTTATACGCCAAATAGCCGACGGTGGGAGATATTTTCGGTACAGGTATACTCTAGGAAGTAGGACCATGCGGGTTGGAGAAGTAATACCAGGATACTGTGCGCAGATCATACAGCCTGATACGTGTACTGAACAAATAAGAGTTAGGGATAGGATTTTTCACCTGGAAGGTTTGCAATATGGTGATGTCATATTCTGTCCCATATGTTCTCCCCGATGATGCATATTTCATATGCGGGAGGAAGGCGTATAAGTGGCTTGCCCCAAACTCAGAGGGATTGTGTTACATTGGAAGAGTGTTGCCGGAAGTAATGACCATTACCCATAATAAGATGAAAGACGTTCACCGCAATGCTCAAGCTCCTTACACTCATTACGAACACATTGTTAAGAGACACCTTATAGATAGGACAGAGCACGCAGCCTCTGATTTGATCCACGAATCCACCGGGATTCAATTCCTACTCGCGCTAGATATCACCCGTACCGCCAGAGGAATTATACATTTTAGGTATATTCATGCGCTAGCGAACCTGATAGACAATATCACCGAGATGTATGATGACACCTTCAGGTATACTGGGAGGGAATTGCAAGCTTACAAAACAGAACTGATCCAGCACAGGATGGTTCTTAATTACATCACAGCGGTGACAGGCGGGTATTGTGTCACCCTAGCAACTCAGTATGGTATGAAATGCTGTACGTATATTACAAACAGCACTGATGACCCCACCGAGGTCATAGATCAAAAGATGGACAATATCTTGCAGTTGAAGTGGGAGTTCCGAAGGAGACACAACCTTACCCTGACTGCTGTGAGTAATGAACTGACCGGCTGGGTTTCATGGTTGAACCCACGCAATTGGTTCTCAGGTTTAGCAGAATGGGCTCAAAATGTTATCGTGAATGTAGGAAAGTTTCTCCTTTGTATCCTGGGAGTTGTCATAATGATTGGTTTGATATTTAGATGTGTTCAGATTTTAATGCAGTGCAAGCGCAGTACCAAAGTGATGAGTTTGAGGAGCGAGGGCATTGTTACAACAACTGGTTTAATTTATGATCCATCAATTGAGACAATGTTGTGATAAGACGTGATTCCATGGTCCGTTTCTTTCACCCGTTTCTCCTTTGTTTTTCTCCCAAGCAAAAAGACATCCATTCGGAAGAAGACTAAAGACTTTGATGAAGAAGACTACAGACCTTTGATGGACATTTCTACAGACTTTGAGAGACACTTTAGAGACTTTAAATACTTTTTTTATGGACACTTGAAAGACTTTGATTATCACCCATAGCAAGGATACACCTATCCGGACAAGACTTCAACAGACACCCAAGGACAATTGCACACATTATTATGTGAATGTATTTGTGACATATGTTTCTTATCTTCATCTCTACAACCTTTAGGTAGTGACACACATAGTCGACAGGTGACATAGGTACATATATTAGCACTCACATGTTTTTTCCCCCTCCATGTATCATCAACTAATGTGCACCCCATTTGTTGGAACAAGAAGCCGAAAAGAGCTCGGTAGTGTTTGTTGGCCCACTTACAGACCCTTAATACGGGATAAGAAGGATTTAATGTATACTTTGCAATACCTCGAAGCTTATCTAGAACATATACGGCACGATGATACATGCCCCCCAGACATGAAGTTCATACATACATACATGCTTTTACTATCTCACTAGGCCATACATTTCCCACCTACTCCTCTCCTCCCTCCACCCAATCATATTTAGGTATTTCATATGTATTGTGTATTTTTCTGCTTAAATGTTTAGATTGTGGCAGTTATTGTTGACTGCCAAAGGGTCGACTGTCAAAGTCGAAAAATATTGTTATACATATCCATTGTACTAACCCCTCATGCACATGCACGCTGCTCGTGCACCCGGTCCCCCGTGCGTACACATACCCGCAAGTTGCGTAAGAGACGCTCCAGCGACTCGTGCGCATGATATGTGTATTTACGGCGGAGTTTGTGAGCGTGTAGCGTGCGACTCGAACGCAGCATATTTAACCTAAATAGTGCATTTTGTAGATATAGTTCCCTTAGCTCATGTCAGCGAGTAATGTTAGTTTAAACAGTTCCTGGACAGAGGGATTTGTCTTTGCATGATAGGAAGGGTCAGACAAAGGGTGGTAGGTGATGTCTAGTATCCAGCTGTAGGGTATTTTTAGGGTAACATTCCGGTGTTAGGAAAAGATCGCTTGCTCCTGAGCATAGTTATGTACAAAAGTAGATTATGAACATTAACTGTATTTGCTGTAAATTACACATGCGGCGGGAATCCTGAGGATATCTCCCACTAGAGCAGTTGGGAAAGGACATCGCCTACCTGTTCAAATCCACCTATGACCTTTGCTGTAATGTAGAGACACATCCCCGTGTCCAATGAACAATGAGATTACAGTGACCATTGTATTGTGAATGTATGTTGTGTATAAAAAGACCACTGTTGCCTGGCCAGCACACAAGACTCTGAAGGCTTTCTCCCTGATAGCTGAGGACTGGTCCAGGACGCGCTTGCGAACGATTCCCCACGTATGTATATTCTCTGTAGCCATTATTCTCTATTATTCTGTTTAGATTTCCTTGTTAGCCTGTAGTGTATAACTTGTATCTGTTTACCCCTTTTCTCTGAATAATCCGCTGCGGTGTTAGAGCCCAGTGGTTTACCACAAACCGGTGTTGTGTTTTCACTTTCCTGCAAAGGGCTTTCTTAGCGTCTCAATCGCTATAAGGTGTATAAGCATTGTTAAGGTTTTAAGGTATTACATCGTTGCAGTACTAGGCTGCTAAGGTTTAAAGTATAAGCACATTCTTACACTGTTTCATTACTTAAGGTTTATTGTATATCACTCTGTGTGTGTCCGCGCCGCGTGTACGTTGTACCCACGGCACGGCGTCTGATACGCTAATAGCGTAGCAATACGGTACTCGGTACGCCAACAGCGTGCTTAGTACGGAGCGTGAATCCGTGTGCGTACGTGCCACTCGTGCGTCGCGCCCACGGCACAGCGTCTGATATGCTAAGTGCGTATCCATACGGTACTCAGTACGCAAATACTGAGTAATAGTGTATAGCTTTATGTTTTAAGGTAATATTTGACATTATCAACTCGTACTGTGGTGCATTTGCGCTATGTTGCGATGCATATGCCCGTGCGTACGCATCGCGGCATAGATGAGTGTGGTTACATCTGCAGTACCTCATATTTTGCTAAATAAAAGCTATATACTTTTAAATATATATTAAACAATGATTATGTGGGTCAGGGGTATGGCTTTGGTGCCCTGAGATGACAGACACATTAGTTCAGCTCTACCTCGATGCCCACTTCAGGCTGTTGTGTATGTGCCCGGGTTACACCAGGAGAGAGCAGTAGTATACAGTATGTGCCCGGGTTACACCAGGAGAGAGCAGTAGTATATGTGCCTGGGTTACACCGGGAGAGAGCAGTAGTATATGTGCCTGGGTTACACCGGGAGAGAGCAGTAGTATATGTGCCTGGGTTACACCGGGAGAGAGCAGTAGTACATGTGCCTGGGTTACACTAGGAGAGAACAGTAGTATATGTGCCTGGGTTACACCGGGAGAGAGCAGTAGTATTTGTGCCTGGGTTACACCGGGAGAGAGCAGTAGTATATGTGCCTGGGTTACACCGGGAGAGAACAGTAGTACATGTGCCTGGGTTACACCGGGAGAGAGCAGTAGTATATGTGCCTGGGTTACACCAGGAGAGAGCAGTAGTATATGTGCCTGGGTTACACCGGAAGAGAGCAGTAGTATATGTGCCCGGGTTACACCGGGAGAGAGCAGTAGTACATGTGCCTGGGTTACATAATAATAACAATACACACAAAATGCTCAATGGTTGGGAAGGGGCAGTGTACAGTGTCCATATATATTTTACATTCACTTCTATTCAGACCTTTCAACCATGCAGTACATCTTCCTCAACACATACTCTCCCAGGGGTATATTTACTAATATTCGTGTTTCTGCCGATTTGGTGGGAGTTTGATCTCGATTTTTATCAGACGTATTTTTTTGCAACTTTTTGAATTCATTTTCGGTAATTTACTAAGGTGGCGAGTTTTCGTATTTCTAATTTGCCAATGTCGATGACACTCGTATTGTCGGGCAGTGTTTTACGGGAGTGATTAGTAAAACACTGCCGGACGGAACACAATGAAGCCCGGCCGGATCAGTGAGATCCGTGCAGAGCTTCATTGTGTATAGTATAGAAAAAGAGTTAAAAGTGTAAAAAAAAAATTGCATGGGGGCCCCCCTCTTAAGCATAACCAGCCTCTGGCTCTTTGAGCCGGTCCTGGTTGTTTAAATACCGGGCAAAAATTGACTGGGGTTCCCCAGTATTTAGACAACCAGCACCGGGCTCTTGGGCCGGCCCTGGTTACAAAAATACGGGGGACAAAACACGTAGGGGTCCCCCATATTTTTAAAACTAGCACCAGGCTCCACTAGCCGAGAAGATAATGCCACAGCCGGGGCACACTTTTATACTGATCCCTGCAGCCGTGGCATTACCCCCCCAACTAGTCACCCCTGGCCGGGGTTCCCCGGGGGAGTGGGGACCCCTTAAATCAAGGTGTCCCCCCTCCAGGCACCCAAGGGCCAGGGGTGAAGCCCGAGGCTGTCCCCCCCCCCCCCCATCCCTGGGCGGTGGATGGGGGGCTGATATTCTTTTTTTTACACTGGAAAAGTCTATTGGCCCTCATTCCGAGTTGTTCGCTCGCAAGCTGCTTTTAGCAGCTTTGCACACGCTAAGCCGCCGCCTACTGGGGGTGAATCTTAGCTTATCAAAATTGCGAACGAAAGATTAGCAAAATTGCGAATAGACACTTCTTAGCAGTTTCTGAGTAGCTCCACACTTACTCGGCATCTGCGATCAGTTCAGTCAGTGTCGTTCCTGGTTTGACGTCGCAAACACACCCAGCGTTTGCCCAGACACTCCTCCGTTTCTCCAGACACTCCCGCGTTTTTCCCAGAAACGGTAGCGTTTTTTCGCACACACCCATAAAACGGCCAGTTTCCGCCCAGAAATGCCCACTTCCTGTCAATCACATTACGATCAACAGAACGAAGTAAAAAAACCTCATAATGCCGTGAGTAAAATACCTAACTGCATAGCAAATTTACTTGGTGCAGTCGCACTGCGGACATTGCGCATGCGCATTAGCGACTAATCGCTCCGTTGCGACAAAAAAATAACGAGCGAACAACTCGGAATGACCCCCATTGTCTTTTGTTTTAGCACTACAAGCCCCAGTAAGCCTTCCCCACTTGCTGGTACTTGGAGAATCGCAAGTAACAGCATGCGGGGAAATAACGGGCCCGCTGGTACCTGTAGTTCTACAACAAAAGAAATACCCAAATAAAAACAAGACACACACACACCGTGACAGTACAAATTTATTTAAACACACTTACACACTCACACATACTAACCTACATCCCACGCCGCCAATCGCGTCCCCTTGTCCAGTAACATCCAATCGTGTACCTATAAAACCAAAATTCCAATATATACTCGCCTATTATCCAGTGATGATCTGTTCTCTTCTTTCCTGAAGTAATCCATGGCCTTGTAAAAAAATAAAAGAATTAAATCCCTGTCCACACCACTAAAGGGGTTCTATGTGTACAGTGGCGTAACTAGAAATTTTTCTCCCCCAAGCCAAAAAATTCTTTGGCGCCCCCCCCACCCCCACCCGCCGCATAATTGGGAGCAAGAAAGGGATAAATATGCGCGCGCCGAAGGCGCGCGCTGCAAAAAAAGGGGCGTGGTTTTGTTGGAATGGGCGTGGTTTCTCATAAAGGGGCGTGGTATTGCAGGAAAAGACTACCTTATACCCCAGTTTTGCAACCTGCACGCCCAGACGTTAGCCACCACAGGAAAGAAAAATAATCCTGATTCATGCCCCTTACATTATTTGTCATTTTTCCTCCTTATAGTAATGCCCAGTATACATTATGCCACATACTGCAATGGCCCTTAGACATTATTCCACACACAATAATGCACATGACACATTATGCCACACACCATAATGCCCCCGACACATTATGCCACACACCGTAATGCCTGTGACACATTATGCCACACACCGTAATGCCCCCGACACATTATGACAGGAATCGCAATGCCCGTTATACATTATGCTATACACTGCAATGCCCCTGATACATTATAGCACATACAATGCCTGTGACACATTATGACACACACCGCAATGACCTTGAGACATTATACCACAATGCCCGTGATATAGTATACCATACACCGTAATGCCTGTGACACATACCGCAATGCCCTGCCCGTTATACCCTATGCCACACACCGCAATGCCCGTTATGTATTATGCCACACTGCAATGACCCTGAGACATTATACCACATACCACAATGCCCGTGATATAGTATACCACACACCGTAATGCCTGACACATTATTACACACACCGCAATGTCCGTGATACATTATGCCACACACTGCAATGACCCTGAGACATTATACCACATATCACAATGCCCGCGATATAGTATACCATACACCGTAATGCCTGTGACACATTATGACACACACCGCAATGTCCGTGATACATTATGCCACACACCGTAATGCCCATTACACATTAAGTCCTACAGTAAGGCTTCTAATTACTTTTCAATTACCTTCTCGTTGTCAGGGGTTTCATGCACTGGGTGTCATGCTCGTTGCCAGGTGTTTCATGCACTGGGTGTCATGCTCGTTGTCAGGTGTTTCATGCACTGGGTGTCATGCTCGTTGCTAGGAGGTAGTCCTTGTTGCTAGGGCTGTGCTCCCAGTGCCACATATGACCCCAGTGCCAGATATTCCCCCACGGTGCCAGGTACTCACATGCCCCCGGTGCCAAATATAGCCCCCCCATGTGCCAGGTACACATATACCCCCCCCCCCCCCAGTGCCACATATGCCCCCAGTGCCAGATATTCCCCCCCAGTGCCACATATGCCCCCAGTGCCAGATATTCCCCCCGTGCCAGATATGCCGCCAGTGCCATATATTCCCCCCCAGTGCCACATATGCCCCCAGTGCCAGATATTCGCCCAGTGCCAGATATCCCCCCTAGTGCCAGACATCCCCCCCCCAGTGCCAGACATCCCCCCCCAGTGCCATATATGCCCCAGTGCCAGACATCCCCCCCCCAGTGCCAGATATCCCCCCCAGTGCCAGACATCCCCCCCCCAGTGCTATATATGCCCCAGTGCCAGACATCCCCCCCCCAGTGCCATATATGCCCCAGTGCCAGACACCCCCCCCCCCAGTGTCAGATATCCCCCCCAGTGCCAGACATCCCCCCCCCGGTGCCAGATACCCCCCCCCCAGTGCCATATATGCCCCAGTGCCAGATATCCCCCCTAGTGCCAGACATCTCCCCCCCAGTGCCATATATGCCCCAGTGCCAGACATCCCCCCCCCCCAGTGCCAGATATCCCCCCCCCAGTGCCATATATGCCCCAGTGCCAGACATCCCCCCCCCCAGTGCCAGACATCCCCCCCCCCCAGTGCCATATATGCCCCAGTGCTAGATATCCCCCCTAGTGCCAGACATCTCCCCCCCCAGTGCCAGACATCCCCCCCCAGTGCCAGATATTCCTCCCAGTGCCGCCGCCGCCGCTTATTGGAGGGACACGGAGGGCACAGATCGCCTCTCCTGTGTCCCTCCTGCTGCATCATCTCCGGCGGCCGCGGGTCTAATAGGGGGAAGTGCCGTCCGTGAGCCAATTAGAGCTCACGGACGGCACTTCCCCCTATTAGACCCGCGGCCGCCGGAGATGATGCAGGAGGGACACAGGAGAGGCACACGCTGTGCCGTCCGTGTCCCTCCAACAAGCAGCGGCGGGAAGGAGAAAGCAGTCTGACATGCGGGCGCTCGTCCGCATGTCAGTCTGCTGTAATCAGTGGCGCCCCCGCAGCCCCTCGCCCCCAAGCCACCGCGAGGACTGCGGGGGCAGTAGTTACGCCACTGTATGTGTACACATGGAACCCCCCATGACTCCTGTCACTGGAGATCTCAGCAGCCAATCAGGGAGCACCACATCATGGTGCTCTCCTGATTGACAGGCTAGTAGCGCACAGCCAATCCGGAGTAGCGCAGGCTAGAATGGAGGATCGCGCTCCCGCCGTTCACTGTATATTCGCCACACTACAGGAAGCCGGGCCCCCCCTGCTGCTGTTCACTGTATATTGGCTACACTACACAGGGAGCCAGGCCCCCCCTGCCATTCAGTGAACATTGGCCGCACTATACTGGGAGCCAGGGCCCCCCTGCTGCCGTTCACTGTAGAGCCAGGGCCCCCCTGCTGCTGTTCACTGTATATTGGCCACACTACAGGGAGCCGGGCCTCCCCTGCTGCTGTTCACTGTATATTGGCTGCACTACACAGGGAGCCGGGCCTCCCCTGCTGCTGTTCACTGTATATTGGCTGCACTACACAGGGAGCCAGGGCCCCCCCTGCCATTCACTGTAGAGCCAGGGCCCCCCTGCCGTTCAGTGAACATTGGCCGCACTATACTGGGAGCCAGGGCCCCCCTGCTGCCGTTCACTGTGGAGCCAGGGCCCACATGCTGCCGTTCACTGTATATTGGCCGCACTATACAGGGAGCCAGGGCCCCCCTGCTGCCGTTCACTGTATATTGGCCACACTATACAGGGAGCCGGGCCCCCCTGCTGCTGTTCACTGTATATTGGCTGCACTACACAGGGAGCCAGGGCCCCCCTGCCATTCACTGTAGAGCCAGGGCCCCCCTGCTGCCGTTCAGTGGATATTGGCCACGCTATACTGGGAGCCAGGGCCCCCATGCTGCCGTTCACTGTATATTGGCCACACTATACAGGGAGCCAGGGCCCCCCTGCTGCCGTTCACTGTATATTGGCCAGACTATACAGGGAGCCGGGCCCCCCCTGCTGCTGTTCACTGTATATTGGCTGCACTACACAGGGAGCCAGGGACCCCCTGCCATTCACTGTAGAGCCAGGGCCTCCCTGCTGCCGTTCAGTGGATATTGGCCGCGCTATACTGGGAGCCAGGGCCCCCCTGCTGCCGTTCACTGTATATTGGCCACACTATACAGGGAGCCGGGCCCCCCCTGCTGCTGTTCACTGTATATTGGCTGCACTACACAGGGAGCCAGGGCCCCCCTGCCATTCACTGTAGAGCCAGGGCCCCCCTGCTGCCGTTCAGTGGATATTGGCCGCACTATACTGGGAGCCAGGGCCCCCCTGCTGCCATTCACTGTAGAGCCAGGGCCCTCATGCTGCTGTTCACTGTATATTGGCCGCACTATACAGGGAGCCAGGGCCCCCCTGCTGCCGTTCACTGTATATTGGCCACACTACACAGGGAGCCGGGCCCCCCCTGCTGCTGTTCACTGTATATTGGTTGCACTACACAGGGAGCCAGGGCACCCCTGCCATTCACTGTAGAGCCAGGGCCCCCCTGCTGCCGTTCAGTGGGTATTGGCCGCACTATACTGGGAGCCAGGGCCCCCCTGCTGCCGTTCACTGTAGAGCCAGGGCCCCCCATGCTGCCGTTCAGTGGATATTGGCCGCACTATGGCCCTCATTCCGAGTTGTTCGCAGCGGATCATCGCATCGCAAACGGCAGGAAACCCACAAACTGCGCATGCGCAAAAGCGAAAATGCGCATGCGCAAGCATAGTGATACGACACTTGTGCAGAATTACTACAAAGAAAACTGCTCGTACTACACAAACGAAAACGGGGAGTGACGGAGGGGTGGCAGAGGCACGGCTTCGCAATCCTACGACATGGGCGTGAAAGTGGGCCGCTAGTGTGGGAGTATGCATCCAGCAGTAGGCGTGTTTTTGGCAAAAATGCGTATCCTATGTTAAAAGTACATAACAAATTTTCGCTATCTTCACGCAGCAGAAGAGTGAGTCTGCAGCTACTCAGCACTTGCGAAGTACTGTTACAAGTGTGTGTGTGCTCTAATTAGCAATTAATTAGCAACTGAATTCACCTGTTGAGCATTTACTTGCAAAACACTGCTCTTACAAAATAATACAAGCAGCAATTATATGGCCACTTCATATTTGTATTGTTAGCACAAACAAATCTGACACACTCACAAATAATGCACTGTATTTTTTGAACCAATAAAAATTAACTGATGTTAAATGCATGTTTAAATTATTTGTTTTATAATCTCAAATGTGACTAAACTAACTAATAAACTACATCAGCTAAATCTTCTCAACATAGACATATTCCTTTGTACATACCAAATAACATGAGCACCATAATGCAGCCTACATTTAATGTGACTTATTCTTAAAAAAAAAAAATAATAATAATAATAAAAAAATGTGTCCATATCTAATACTATGGCATGTTGCCCCTAGTAACCCAAGTTTTTTGGGGGGTAATTTTTTTGTATATGTTAATTTAAGTGTGGTGCAAGGCATACAGATTTAAAATTACACTATGCAATGTTTGTCTTAATATTCTGATTGTTCCCTTGTTCCACAAATGTCAATATGCCATGTTCAAGTTTACAGGGCACAGTTTTCATGAGTGCATAACCTTTAATAAAACACACAAACAATTGTAAAGTAATTTTTTTTAACTTCAAATAAAGTTCAAAATCAACACAACATGGCTACAAATGAGCATCACATACAGAGATGGACATAGCAGCAAGCAGATGGCATTGGGCAAATGCACATAGCAGAACCCAGTACTATGGTAACCCCTTATTCTGCCAGAATTTGTTTTTTTCAATTAAGTAAGTGAACCCCCAGCCAGACTAAACTTTTAGGGGAACTGAGGTAGATTCCGGAACAAATACACAAACACAAACATACACAGCACGCTAGGAAGAGGAAGATGGCTCAGGTGTAGGCACAAATAACTCACAGGCTACAATTTAAAGAAAACATTTCACTTTGAGGGAGTTCTACATTCTGGCCACACAAGCCAAAATAAAAAAATACATCGAGGCAACATGTAAAACATGGGTGCTGCCCATCTGGAGAGACATCACTTTCTCTTTTTTTTCCCCGCCTGATGATGTTCTTCTTGGCTTGGTCTGCGGAGCGACCTTCGAGGGCCCTGCCCAGTGGGATGTTCATCCTGGGCAGGGGGAGGGGAGGGAGCCGATGTGGCTGGCTCTCTGCCACTGTGGGCAAGGGAGACAGCGATGTCCTGGAGCCCTTGCCGAATGGAATTGGCAAGTTCATGGAAGGAGGAGGCGAGTTGATCTTGTCCCTGCCCGATCTCAGCCAGAACTTGGCAGAGTTGAGCTACACCTTGCTCCACACTGGTTCTGTGCTCAGTGAGCCGGACAGGTATCTGGCTTACCTTCCGGAGCATCCTGTCCTGAAAAGCATTCAGGCTCTCACCATACCTGGCTATTTCAGTCAGGATTTCCGGGATAGCAGAGGGTTGGGTGGGGGGGCAGTTGGAATCTGGATGGGTGGGATTTGTGGTCCCACACTGCCAGACACACTAGGTCCCTCCACCTCAGCCTCAGCCACATAACCCTCCTGTGACTCTACCTGCTCACCCCCTGTGCTGTGTTATGTGCAAAGCAAATAGAAGAATGAGTGGAAAAAGAGTAGATAAAAACAATATGAGATTTTTGTTTAAATTAAAATAAAAAAATAAAAAAAATGTGTGTAAACTTACTTGGCAAGTCATGTGCATGGAGTATTTCAGGCATGTCCGTGTCCATATAAGACACCCCAACCCCCTCCTCGTAGCTCACACAGTCCATCGCTATCTCCTCCAGATCTGTGTATTCCACAGTGGCAGCTGGTCCTCCCCCTGTTGCCCTCGAGGCATTCCACTCCGCAGACCTCTTGCCCTTCAGGCGGGATTTGAAGTCGGCCCAACTACATATGTGGTGAAAAACAGGGGCAAGGTAGTGTTACATTTTGGAAACTGCTTTAATATATAGTACACATGCTATGCATTTGGTTGCTATAGGCAACATCACATCTAAGTTACTTTTTAATAAAACTTGGCACAGAAAATGGACTGGCAATATACACTTACCGTCTTCGAACTTCCTGCGAGGTGCGGACTATTGAGCCGACTTCATTAATAGAATTAGTGATGTCCCTCCAAATTCTGTCTTTGGTTGCAGCACCCATGTTTTTGGGTCCTCGATGTATTTTTTGCATGGCCTGTGTGACCAAAATCCGTAACTCCCTCTTAGTGAATGCGGGCTGTCTTTTTTTTTTTTTTCTGGAAGTAGCCTGTGAGCTATCATGCTGACCTTCATCACCATCTTCCTCTTCACTAGCTGCTTGTGTAGTTTGTGTTTGAGCTGCTAGTCCAGAATCACCCTCAGATTCCCCACTAGCTATGTCTGGCAGGGGATTTACTCCTAACTCCTGGGTAGCAGAAGGAGTTTGTATAGTACTGGGTCCTGGTATTTCTGAGTCTGCATTTGCAAAATCAAGCATCTGCCTCCGCAGTGCTAATCTCTGTGTTAGTGCTGCCATCTGCTTCTGCACCTCGTCCTTCTCTGCTGCCGTCTGCTCACGAGTAGCCATGTTGCTGGTAGCATGTGTGTACGCACGAGTGTTCAGGTATTTATAGCTGCTTGCGTTTTCCGGTGCAGAATTCCGCGCAGGTTTATATTATGCTAATTGGTCCAGTAATTGCTACACTGGCTATATGAACGCCTTGCATGCAGCCTGTGTGTGGGTGTATGCGGAAAATTACTAAAGCACGGTGGACATTTCTGAGTGAGCACATTTGAGTGAGTTTTGAGAGTATTTTATTTTGTTTCAGTACATTTTTTTATGGCAATATTCTCCTTTTCATGTATGTTGTGTAAGATTGTTGTATCCAATAGTTTTTAATAGTTTATAAAGTATTTATTTTATATATGTGTGAAGACTATTATGTTTATGATGTGAAGTCATATTTTAAGAATGTGTGTGTGTGTGTGTGTGTGTGTGTGCGTGTGTGCGTGTCCGCATGTGCGAATCTCCGCCCATGAGAACTATACAAACTGTCCTGCACATCAATGTACACATATCAATAAAGTTAATTACAGATGACACCATACATTTCCAACCAATCACATGCAACCACAAACTATAAATATAAGCCCATATATGGAAAACGCCATTGCCATGATGCGCGCAGCAGCATTCACATGCCGCGAGCTGCGCGTACTAGTGGCAGTGATGGACCGCCGCGTAGGCTGCGCAAGGCCCTTTGTCCCAAATAAGGTGAAGCGCGAGGCCTACGCGGAGGTCCGGCGCTTATTGCGGACCCGCGTCCGCAGCCGGAGGACCGTTATACAGTTGGAGAGGCGCTGGAGCGACCTCCGCAGGCGTACGCCGGACCTGTTGGCGGAGCTCCGCCAACAAATCCGTACCCTACGTAGGCGCAGTAAGTTAAATATTACAGTGCATAACAGATTTTTAGCAAATACTTTGCATACTTTCACTAAGTGAGAGTGTGTAAATTAGCACACTTAAAAATAAACTTGTAGAATAAACATGAGTGTGTGTGGGTAGGGCAAACAGTACTGACTGTGTAGCAAGGTGCTTCTGAAAAAGTGCATGTTGTTGTACAGAGTTGCTACACAGGCTGTTAACTGAACCCAATAACTTGCTCAGTGTGGTAATTTTAATAAGGTGTGTTTTTTTTTAGAACTGGAGATGTTGCCTATAGCAACCAATCAGATTCAATCTATTATATTCTAGAAGCAGCTTAATAAATGTTACATATAATCTGGTTGCTATGGGCAACCTCACCACTTTCAAAATAAGAAAAACCTATTAATGTTACCCCTGTGTCTTTAACATGGGACAGAACAGAGTAATAGAAAAATGCTGTTGATAAAATTTTCATGCTACAAACAAAATATTACATATGTCATTATAGGCCGAGCACAACGGCAAGCTGCTGCTGCTGCTGGGAGCCCCGACCAGTCCCCTTCTGAGCCCCCCTCCCCTTCTCACACCCATTCCCCCTCTCCTTCCCAGTCCCCTTCTCAGGCCCTCTCCCCTTCTGTCACCCATTCCCCCTCTCCTTCCCAGTCCCCTTCTCAGCCCCCCTCCCCTTCTGTCACCCAATCCCCCTCTCCTTCCCAGTCCCCTTCTCAGCCCCCCTCCCCTTCTGTCACCCATTCCCCCTCTCCTTCCCAGTCCCCTTCTCAGCCCCCCTCCCCTTCTGTCACCCAATCCCCCTCTCCTTCCCAGTCCCCTTCTCAGCCCCCCTCCCCTTCTGTCACCCATTCCCCCTCTCCTTCCCAGTCCCCTTCTCAGCCCCCCTCCCCTTCTGTCACCCAATCCCCCTCTCCTTCCCAGTCCCCTTCTCAGCCCCCCTCCCCTTCTGTCACCCATTCCCCCTCTCCTTCCCAGTCCCCTTCTCAGCCCCCCTCCACCTCTCTTTACCAATACCCTCTCTGTCCCCCTCCACCTCTGTAGGACAAAGCACCACTCCGCCCACCTCACCCTCTCTTTCCCATTCCCCCTCTCTGGCCCCCTCCCCCTCTGTGACCCAACCCATCTCTCCGCCACCCTCCCCCTCAATCTGACCCACCCTCTGTACCAAGCTCCCCCTTCCAGCCTCCTTCCCCCATCCAGCCTCCTTCCCCCATCCAGCCTCCTACCCCCATCCAGCCTCCTACCCCCATCCAGCCTCCTTCTCCCATCCAGCCTCCTTCCCCCATCCAGCCGTCATCCCCACCTTCGGAATGGGCAGCAGAAGCCCGGAGGCACTTCTGGGAGGTGATCAAGTGGCACAGGACAGTAAGTTGACACTCATTGACATTTAATTTTTAACCGAATTTAACTACACATTCTAATAAATGCAGTGTTGTACTGGGTAAAATCTTTTGCCAAGGTAAAATGTTTGTCTTCTTCATCATGGTATGGATGTTGCATTTACATTTGTGTGAGGAACATTAGATGTACAGTGTCTACGTCTGCAATGTTGAGGATGCCCACTCTAGGTCGACACTCATTATGTCGACAGGGTTGCCCAGGACAACAGGGTTTGTATGTGCAACATCATCTGCTAAACAGTTAGACGTGAGTGGAGTGTAGTATGTTGTTGGACTTTTACACTTGTGGTTGGGTATTCCAATATTTGCACATTGAATTCGCATGCTTCACTTTGTTAGGCTGGCTAAGGACACAGTGATTCTTGTTGTGAAATTTACACTCAAAAATAAATAACATTTAATTTAAAAACATGTTGGACCTTATGTAGTAAGTAAGGCAGGCTTTCAGGGAGTGTGGGTATGCTACGATATGTTGTCCTTCTGAAGATGTTGATATGCAGTGTGATGATGCAGGGCCAATCCCCAAAAAGATAAGTCTGCTTCACTCCAGATGTGAATGAATGCCAACATGGTGTTACATTTACTAAGATGGTAGTTCTCTTTAAGATGGGATGTTGCCCATAGCAACCAATAAGATTATACTTGTAATTTTTGTGGCCCCTTCTACAAGATAATATGTTGAATTTGATTGGTTGCTATGGTCAACGTCCCATCTTAAATAGAACTCCCATATTAGTAAATTTACCCCATGGTGTGGTACACTTTATTAAAAAATAATAGTTAAAAACAAACATTGCTGAGCAGGCTTCTCTGTTGTTCTGCTACTGATTTATCCTTAAAACAGACATGATGTAGTCACTTAGGCATTAAAGCAGGCCTGTCCAAACTGCGGCCCTCCAGCTGCTGAGAAACTACACATCCTAGCATGCCCTGACACGGTTTTGCATTCTCTGACCCCAAAACTGTGTCTTGACATGCTGGTATATGTAGTTTCACAACAGCTGGAGGGCCTCAGTTTGGACATGCCTGCATTAAAGTGTGCTTTGTGCCTTGCTTGTAAAATAAGTAATGTGAGTAAGTTAGTAATGTTTATGTTGCCTCTTAATTTCAGATGTTGCAGTTGGAGATCCCACAACTTTTGCGGGCATTCTGGCCACCATGCGGCAAAATCTGGAAGCCTTGCTGGCTAATGTGGACCAGCTGCAAAAATGTGCTTAATTTTTATTTAGAAACATTTTATATTTTCAGTTTAAAAATAAATAAATAAATATGACAAACAATAAAAACTATATATTTCAAGTTAAGCGGGTGTTGTGTTTATTAATGCAATAAAGGAACAGCAGATTGCCTAGCAGAAATTGATTACCTTAAACATTTCACACATCTAACGTAAGATTTATTTAAAAAGCAAAAATACAGTTAGGAGGTTATTGTCTAAATAAACATGTAAACACCTTCATTCACAAACTAAACCTCTACACAAAAAAACAAAAACAAAAAAAATTAGACCAGGCACATTTAAGACATCTATATTTATAATTTAAACATTTAAATGTTGATGGCCAATTATGCCTACAAAGTGTTCTTCAGGTATTTTTTGAAGACTTAATTGGTCATGAACATTATCATTCATTACACTAATTGGATTCGTAATTGAGGAGGGCTTGTGGACTTTAAACTGAAAGGTGTAATTTCACTTAATAGAAAAAAACCCATTGTGCGTTTTTCCGCAAAAGTGTGCACTTTTAAGAAGAATGTGTAAATCTACTAAAACTTAGTATTTTTACGTTGACGTTTGTGTTAATGCGATGCCTTCGCATTGCTGCGATGTCATTTGGCGTACGCCCACATTGTGTAATACTGCAAACGAATTGGCAAAAATACGTTGGGGGCGGATATTCGCGATTTTGCAACATGTTCGCAATTTTGCTCATACCTTGTGCGAACGAAAAAAATAGCGAACAACTTGGAATGACCACCTATACTGGGAGCCAGGGCCCCCCTGCTGCTGTTCACTGTAGAGCCAGGGCCCCCATGCTGCCGTTCACTGTATATTGGCCGCACTATACAGGGAGCCAGGGCCACCCTGCTGCCGTTCACTGTATATTGGCTTCACTATACAGGGAGCCAGGGCCCCCCTGCTGCCGTTCACTGTATATTGGCTGCACTACACAGGGAGCCAGGGCCCCCCTGCTGCCGTTCACTGTATATTGGCTGCACTACACAGGGAGCCAGGGGCCCCCCTGCCGTTCACTGTAGAGCCAGGGCCTGCCTGCTGCAGTTCAGTGGATATTGGCCGCACTATACTGGGAGCCAGGGCCCCCCTGCTGTTCACTATATATTGGCCGCACTATACTGGGAGCAAACGCAGGATTTTCATGGTGGGGGGGGGGGTCCACACACACACGTAGCAGACATAACATGTAACACACATACCCATGACATACTTACAAATGTGCACACAGCTCATACACAGATGACACACACACACACACTTAAATACACACACATAACACACAGCATGTATACAACACACAGCATGTATACAACACACAGTATCTAAACACACAGCAGACACACACACACAATATACATATGATCCCACATGATGCACAACAGCCACAATAAATTTAACCAGGTGAGAGAGTGCTCACCCGGCCAGCATAATTAAATAACAGATGCCCACATGCATCCCTGATCCCCCAGGTCCCATCCGGCCCCCCCCCCCCCCCACCCACCCCTCACAAGCTGTACGGTGCGTGGTGTACCTGCAGTCACTCAGACTGCATCAGACACGGCCAGCCACCCAGGAAGAGAAATAAATTTGTCTGCGCCTCTGCTGATTGGGAGCCGCCGCGACCCGCCCGCTGCCCGCCACTGCACACTGTAGTCTGTACGCGCTCACTCACCAACTTGTCTCCAGCGCGTGACGGTGTGTACCTCCTCTGCGTGCCTTCTCCTCCAGCTCCAGACTGTGGCGGGATCCTCCAGTCAGCGTAAGCGCGTGGTGCGGCGCAGCGTGACGCCATCCGCAGACGCTCATCAACATCACTGCTGACTGCTAAGCCACGCCCACCGGCAGAAGTTGGCGTGGCTAAAACTATCGTGACCCACCGGTGTAACCCCCGGAACCCCGGCAGGCCAGTCCGAGCCTGGTGCTGCTAATAATTGTTTAACAACGGCTCTGCGAGTCTTCACCAAAGTTATGGCGGAGATGACGGTGGTACTCCGCTGTCAAGGGGTCAGGTTACTGCCGTTTCTGGACGACTTGTTAATCCTGGCAAATTCCCCAGATCTTCTCCTGCGTCATCTGGATATGACGGTCCGGTTTCTACAAGCCCTTGGGTGGCTCATCAACAGGAAGAAATCCTCCCTGGTCCCTGCTCAGAGCATGGTGCATCATACTGCAAGTTATAATATGTCTGCTTCTGAGGGTAACGGTTCACAGGCACATATGGGGAGAATATAGCAGCTGTGGGCTCTGGTTCTGGGGGCTCCTTGCCCCCCAGTGGGACTGTGGCAACGGAGGCACATACTGACCCTCCGTGGGCCGCTTTTTCCACGCTTCTGCATACGCTAGTTCATAAACTAACACCCCTTATGGGACCCCCAATGCCGGTACAACCGTATGTGGTCCCTGCAGCTAACCCGCCATGGGCGGACGATTTATCTGCTCAATTAAAGAAGTTGAACCAGTCCCTGACTACTAAAAAGTCTGACCAACGCTCGCCTAAGTCCAAGAGGTCCTCTAAGCGAGCGCTCGTCTCCTCACAGTCCACTGCTGTCACTGACACCTCATCTGATGAAGACAGCACATACACTGACTCCACAGGTTCTGACTCAGATACGGCTGATGGGGAGGGTAGTTCACATGTGGATGTTCCTGATCTTTGGAGGCTATTAAGTTAATTCTGCAGATTACGGATGATCCCGAGCCATCCGTTCCTCCTAAGAAACCAGATAGGTTCAAGCGTCAGAAGGTGATTAAACAAGTTTTACCTCACTCTGACCACCTAGTGGTTATACGTCAGGAACCCTGGCAAATCCCGGGTACGAAGTTTGTGCCTCAAAAGAAGATGCTGGCTCACTATCCCCTCGCGCCAGAGCTGTCTAAGAATTGGGAAACGCCTCCTCCAGTAGACTCGCATGTGGCTAGGAAGGTGGTTTCCTCAGCTCTACCTGTCACTACCGTCACGTCTCTAAAAGAGCCTACGGATAAACGTGTCGAGGGTTGTCTAAAAGCGATTTACACCCTCATGGCTGCTACACAAAGGCCCACTATTGCAGCTACATGGGCGGCAGAGGCTATTGAAGCATGGGCCTTGGAGTTAGATGCTGAAATCTCCTCTAACCATGCTAGACAATGCTTGTCATATATTGTCACAGCTTCTCGCTATATTAAAGAGGCGGCTTCTGGTGCCGGTATCCTAGCAGCCAAGGCCTCTACTATGTCAGTCCTGGCTCGCAGGATATTGTGGCTGAGATCCTGGTCTGTGGATCTGGACTCTAGAAAAACCCTGGAGGTACTCCCTTTCAAGGGGGATATTCTGTTTGGGGAGGACTTAAATAAGATAGTGGCTGACTTGGCTACTGCCAAAACTGCCTGTCTGCCTAATACAGCTCCTTCTGTGTCGAAGGCCAAAGGCACATCCTTTCGCCCCTTTCGTCCTTCAGGTCAGGCGTACCATAAGCAGGCCCGCACTTCCAAACCTGGTAAGCTGAAGCCCAAAAGAGCCTGGGCTGCCCGTCAGCCAGCAGCCAAGACCGATAAGCCTGCCGCATGACGGGGCGGGCCTCCCCCTGGGGGATCCCAGGGTGGGGGGCCGGCTTCTAGGGTATACCCAGGAATGGTTGAAGACCACTTCAGATGCCTGGGTACGGGAAGTCGTCACTCGAGGTTACGCCATAGCCTTCAAAAACCGACCCCCTCATCGATTTTGCAAGACAGACGTCCCGTCGGACCAGACAAAGGCAAACACTCTGCATTCGGTGGTACAGATCCTCCTGGATACAGGAGTCGTAGTACAGGTGCCTCTTGCTCGGAGGGGCCGGGGATACTATTCTCCGGTGTTTTTAGTCTCGAAACCGAATGGGTCCTCCCGGCCCATTCTCAACCTCAAGGCACTGAACAAATTTGTGAAGGTTTCCAAGTTCCGTATGGAAACCCTTCGCTCTATATTTCTGGCCTTGGAACCTGGGAACTACATGGTCTCCCTGGACATAGAGGATGCTTACCTGCATATTCCTATAGCAGTGTCACATCAACAATACCTGAGGTTCGCTATTGGCAACCTCCATTACCAGTTTCGGGCGTTACCTTTTGGTTTAACAACGGCTCTGCAAGTCTTCACCAAAGTTATGGCGGTGATGACGGTGGTACTCCGCCGTCAAGGGGTCAGGATACTGCTGTATCTGGACGACTTGTTAATCCTGGCAAATTCCCCAGATCTTCTCCTGCGTCATCAGGATATGATGGTCCGGTTTCTACAAGCCCACGGGTGGCTCATCAACTGGAAGAAATCCTCCCTGGTCCCTGCTCAGAGCATGGTGCATCTGGGAGCGCTGTTGGACACTCACAACCAGAGGTTGTTCTTGTCTCAGGAGAAAGTCCTGAAACTTCAGGACAGGATTCGTTGCTTCCTTTCTCGTCCGCAAGTGTCGATACATTCGGCAATGCAGGTGCTGGGCCTCATGGTATCAGCATTCGACATGGTGGAGTATGCTCAATTCTATTCTCGCCCCCTCCAGAAGCTGATTCTAGCCAAGTGGGATGGCCTGCCTCACCGGATCAGGTCTCACATGATCTCTTTGACTCCGGAGGTCCGTCTGTCGCTGCTCTGGTGGCTCCTGGACCGACAATTGTGCAGAGGCCGTCCCTTCTGGATATCCAACTGGGTCCTGTTGATAACAGATGCCAGTCTAAGAGGATGGGGCGCGGTGCTGGAGCAGCACTCCTTGCAGGGTCGGTGGACCAAGGAGGAATCTCTCCTCTCGATCAACATTCTGGAATTGCGGGCGGTCTTCAATGCGTTGAACCTAGCCCAGCATTTTATTCAGAACCGTCCTGTTCAAGTACAGTCGGACAACGCCACCACAGTGGCTTACATAAATCATCAAGGTGGCACTCGAAGCCGTTTGGCAATGACTGAAGCCTCACAGATTCTACGTTTGGCAGAACGCCATCTACCGGCAATATTCATTCCGGGAGTCCTGAATTGGGAAGCGGACTTTCTCAGTCGTCAGGACGTGCATGCCGGCGAGTGGGGCCTCCATCCAGAAGTATTTCAACTCCTCGTGGAAAGGTGGGGTCTTCCAGATGTGGATCTGATGGCGTCTCGACACAATCACAAAGACAAGGGCAGTGCCGTGGAGGTTTCGGCTGCCGTACGTGTTCCCTCCGGTGTCACTCCTGCCCAGGGTAATTCGGATGTTCAAGCAAGAAAAAGGAAATCTGCTTCTCATAGCTCCGGCGTGGCCCAGACGGCACTGGTTCTCAGACCTGCAAGGCCTATTGTCAGAGCGTCCACTTCTACTTCCACAACGCCCAGACCTCCTCATTCAGGGCCCCTGTGTCTACCAGGACCTAGCCCGGCTGTCTTTGACGGCGTGGCTCTTGAAGCTTCCGTCTTAAGAGCTAAGGGTTTTTCTGAAGAGGTCATTAAAACTATGTTGCGGGCCTGGAAACCGGCCTCTGCTCGGATTTACCATCGGGTCTGGCATTCCTACTTTGTTTGGTGCGCATCTAACCATTATGACGCTTCCAAGTTTAGTACAGCCAAACTTTTGGCTTTTCTACAGCAGGGCCTAGAGTTAGGCCTGCGTCTGGCCTCCCTCAAGGTTCATATTTCTGCCTTGTCGGTGTGGTTTCAGAGAAAAATTGCGACTTTACCTGATGATCATACTTTCACTCAGGGTGTGTTGCGTATCCAACCTCCCTATGTCCCGCCTGTGGCTCCTTGGGAGTTGTCGGTGGTTATGGAGGCATTGCAGGAGCCTCCATTTGAACCTCTTGGTTCAAGCTGACCTTAAGTGGCTTTCCCTTTTTAAGGTGGTGTTCTTGCTGGCTATTGCCTCTGCTAGAAGAGTGTCGGATTTGGGTGCCTTGTCTTGTAGTTCCCCATATCTGATTTTTCACCATGACCGGGCGGTTCTTAGGACTCGTCACGGTTATTTACCTAAGGTGGTTTCTTCGTTCCACCTTAATCAGGAGATTGTGGTTCCAGCTTTTGTCTCTCCTGATTTGTCTCCCAAAGAGCGGTCTTTGGATGTGGTACGGGCTCTCCGTATCTATGTGAGGAGAACTGCTTCTATTCGAAAGTCTGATTCTCTCTTTGTTTTGTTTGGATTTCACAAACGTGGCTGGCCTGCTCACAAGCAGACCCTGGCCAGGTGGATTAGAATGGTGATTGCGCATGCTTATGTGAAGGCTGGTCTGTCAGCTCCTATTCACATTACGGCCCATTCTACTCAGTCTGTTGGACCTTCTTGGGCGGCCCAACGTGGTGCGACCCTTGACCAATTGTGCAAGGCGGCTACGTGGTCCTCCGGGAACGCGTTCATAAGGTTCTATGCCTTCGATACTGCCGCTTCCCAGGATGCGCAGCAGAAAACGAGTTTTATGGTAAGAACTTACCCTTGTTAAAACTCTTTCTGCGAGGTACACTGGGCTCCACAAGGCACCCACCCTGACGCACATAGCTTCTTTGGGTTGATATGGCACAAAACACAAAACAGCAGTGTTGGGTTGATATGGCACAAAACAGCAGTGTTATACCTGTGTTTCATTAGTTACATCTTCAACTGATATTCAAAATTGACTCCTGTCTCTCCTTCTTGTCAACAGGTAATTATTTGCAGAACATTGCTACTCTCTTAGTAAAAATCTTGCTGGTAATTATTTGCAGAACACTGCTACTCTCTTAGTAAAAATCTTGCTGGTAATTATTTGCAGAACATTGCTACTCTCTTAGTAAAAATCTTGCTGGTAATTATTTGCAGAACATTGCTACTCTCTTAGTAAAAATCTTGCTGGTAATTATTTGCAGAACATTGCTACTCTCTTAGTAAAAATCTTGCTGGTAATTATTTGCAGAACATTGCTACTCTCTTAGTAAAAATCTTGCTGGTAATTATTTGCAGAACATTGCTACTCTCTTAGTAAAAATCTTGCTGGTAATTATTTGCAGAACATTGCTACTCTCTTAGTAAAAATCTTGCTGGTAATTACTTGCAGAACATTGCACATTACATTGTATGTTTATAAAATTGTTTTAAGTGGTCTAATATCTGTAGTGTGCAAAAACTTATAGTTATTGACTGTGGTTTTCAAACCTCACATTTGTTAGCTGATTAACACCTATTGGTGGGAGGGTTGTTGTGTGGGGGAGGGGGTTGTAATCAGGACATATGTTTGTAGACCTATTTAGTCAGTAAAGCATAGGACGCCAGGCCTATTAGGATGCTGCAGTGGCTATTTTATGAAGTGGCTAGTTATAAAGTGGCAGCACAAAACAGCAGTGTTATACCTGTGTTAAACCGAAGGAAAACAGAAGGCAAACAAACTAACAAGATAACAGAAGGACTGCATCACAACCACAAAACGCTGGCACTTTATGTGGCCTCTCCTCGCATCAAACATGAGAACACCAAGACCAGGCTTAGCACCTCTCTGGCTGAGAACATCAAGCCTGCCCCCGGGCCTAACCCCCAAGATGAACAGGGAACTGTGGGGCACAGGACCAGGTTCAGCAGGGACATCCCCATTGCTTCTGAGTATTGAGTATGCCCCCCACATTCTCCTACCCACCCGTACTAAGATCTGACCAAAATGTTAGCCCAATCCTACTCTGCCACTAGTTAGCTGCTATTTTTTTTTTTTTCCCCTCCATTGCTCGATTCCACCCCACCATGTGTTTTTCCTGTAATGTTTACCTCCACTGATTGCACACCTTTCCATTGTGCCCTACATGCAGGGTACATCATACTACTACATAAGCATCAGTTTTCCCATATATGACCTTGGCCCTTGTATGGCTCACCTCCCACAGTGTAACCTCCAAAGTGCGCCCAACATGGCTGCCCCAAATGGTACACTTGTGGATGGGATGAAAAATACATAGGCCTGATGGTTTTGATGGAACCCTACTCTGAACTGTAGGACTCTGAAATCACCCCCATTTTGTGTCATCACTTCTAGGGGTGGACTATCCCACCCTGGGTAATCCTACGCCGAGCGCCTAAGATGGCTGCTGCACCTGGTACCTTGTGAGGGTGGAATACACAACCCTTGGAAGTTATTACCCAAAATGCCTGCACCAATCCTGCGTTATGCTTTCTGTGGGCTTAAGGTTTTCTTTTATGTCTGTTGCTTGTCAATTGTTGTATTACTCAAATCCTCTGTATCATGTGCATTGTTATTGATGTCTGTAAAGCGCCTTGAGTCCTGTTGGAGAAAGAGCGCTATATAAATAAAATTATTATTTTCTCTATCGTCCTAAGTGGATGCTGGGGTTCCTGAAAGGACCATGGGGAATAGCGGCTCCGCAGGAGACAGGGCACAAAAGTAAAGCTTTTACAGGTCAGGTGGTGTGTACTGGCTCCTCCCCCTATGACCCTCCTCCAGACTCCAGTTAGATTTTTGTGCCCGGCCGAGAAGGGTGCAATTCTAGGTGGCTCTCATAAAGAGCTGCTTAGAGAGTTTAGCTTAGGTTTTTTATTTTACAGTGATTCCTGCTGGCAACAGGATCACTGCAACGAGGGACAGAGGGGAGAAGAAGTGAACTCACCTGCGTGCAGGATGGATTGGCTTCTTGGCTACTGGACATGAAGCTCCAGAGGGACGATCACAGGTACAGCCTGGATGGTCACCGGAGCCACGCCGCCGGCCCCCTCACAGATGCTGAAGCAAGAAGAGGTCCAGAATCGGCGGCTGAAGACTCCTGCAGTCTTCTTAAGGTAGCGCACAGCACTGCAGCTGTGCGCCATTTTCCTCTCAGCACACTTCACACGGCAGTCACTGAGGGTGCAGGGCGCTGGGGGGGGGGCGCCCTGGGAGGCAAATGAAAACCTTTAAAAAGGCTAAAAATACCTCACATATAGCCCCAGAGGCTATATGGAGATATTTACCCCTGCCTAAATGTACTAAATAGCGGGAGACGAGCCCGCCGGAAAAGGGGCGGGGCCTATCTCCTCAGCACACGGCGCCATTTTCTGTCACAGCTCCGCTGGTCAGGAAGGCTCCCAGGTCTCTCCCCTGCACTGCACTACAGAAACAGGGTATAACAGAGAGGGGGGGCAAAATAAATGGCAATATATTAATATAAAAGCAGCTATAAGGGAGCACTTAATCATAAGGCTATCCCTGTCATATATAGCGCTTTTTGGTGTGTGCTGGCAGACTCTCCCTCTGTCTCCCCAAAGGGCTGGTGGGTCCTGTCTTCGTATAGAGCATTCCCTGTGTGTTTGCTGTGTGTCGGTACGTGTGTGTCGACATGTATGAGGACGTTATTGGTGTGGAGGCGGAGCAATTGCCAAATATGAGGATGTCACCTTCTAGGGGGTCGACACCAGAATGGATGCCTTTATTTGTGGAATTACGGGATAGCGTCAACTCGCTTAAGCAGTCGTTTGCCGACATGAGGCGGCCGGACACTCAATTAGTGCCTGTCCAGGCGCCTCAAACACCGTCAGGGGCTGTAAAACGCCCCTTGCCTCAGTCGGTCGACACAGACCCAGACACAGGCACTGATTCCGGTGGTGAAGGTGACGAATCAACCGTATTTTCCAGTAGGGCCACACGTTATATGATTTTGGCAATAAAGGAGATGTTACATTTAGCTGATACTACAGGTACCACTAAACAGGGTATTATGTGGGGTGTGAAAAAACTACCAGTAGTTTTTACCGAATCAGAAGAATTAAATGACGTGTGTGATGAAGCGTGGGGTGCCCCGATAAAAAACTGCTAATTTCAAAGAAGTTATTGGCTTTATACCCTTTCCCGCCAGAGGTTAGGGAGCGCTGGGAAACACCTCCTAGGGTGGACAAAGCGCTAACACGCTCATCAAAACAAGTGGCGTTACCCTCTCCTGAGACGGCCGCACTTAAAGATCCATCAGATAGGAGGATGGAAAATATCCAAAAAGGTATATACACACATGCAGGTGTTATACTACGACCAGCTATTGCGACTGCCTGGATGTGCAGTGCTGGGGTAGTTTGGTCAGAGTCCCTGATCGAAAATATTGATACCCTGGACAGGGACAATATTTTACTGTCGTTAGAACAAATAAAGGATGCATTTCTTTATATGCGTGATGCACAGAGAGATATCTGCACACTGGCATCACGGGTAAGTGCTATGTCCATTTCGGCCAGAAGAGCTTTATGGACACGACAGTGGACAGGCGATGCGTAGAGGAGTTATTTGGGGTCGGTCTATCGGATTTGGTGGCCACGGCTACGGCCGGGAAATCCACCTTTCTACCTCAAGTCACTCCCCAACTGAAAAAGGCACCGACCTTTCAACCGCAGCCCTTTCGTTCCTTTAAAAATAAGAGAGCAAAGGGCTATTCATATCTGCCACGAGGCAGAGGACGAGGAAAGAGACAGCAACAGGCAGCTCCTTCCCAGGAACAGAAGCCCTCCCCGGCTTCTACAAAAGCCTCAGCATGACGCTGGGGCTTCGCAAGCGGACTCGGGGACGGTAGGCGGTCGTCTCAAGAATTACAGCGCGCAGTGGGCTCACTCGCAGGTAAATCCCTGGATCCTGCAGATAATATCTCAGGGGTACAGGTTGAAATTAGAGACAGAGCCACCTCGCCGTTTCCTGAAGTCTGCTTTACCAACGTCCCCCTCAGAAAGGGAGACGGTTTTGGAAGCCATTCACAAGCTGTATTCTCAGCAGGTGATAGTCAAGGTACCTCTTCTACAACAAGGGAAGGGGTATTATTCCACTCTTTTTGTGGTACCGAAGCCGGATGGCTCGGTAAGGCCTATTCTAAATCTGAAGTCCTTGAACCTGTACATAAAGAAGTTCAAGTTCAAGATGGAGTCACTCAGAGCA
This sequence comes from Pseudophryne corroboree, assembly GCF_028390025.1. Classification (NCBI taxonomy): domain Eukaryota; kingdom Metazoa; phylum Chordata; class Amphibia; order Anura; family Myobatrachidae; genus Pseudophryne; species Pseudophryne corroboree. The sequence continues at coordinate 210,351,307 of NC_086453.1, read as the reverse complement.
GTGATAGCGAACCTGGAAGAAGGGGACTTTATGGTATCCTTGGACATCAAGGATGCGTATCTCCACGTTCCAATTACCCCTCACACCAGGGGTACCTCAGGTTCGTTGTACAAAACTGTCACTATCAGTTTCAGACGCTGCCGTTTGGTTTGTCCACGGCACCTCGGGTCTTTACAAAGGTAATGGCCGAGATAATATTTCTTCTTCGAAGAAAAGGCGTATTAATTATCCCATACTTGGACGATCTCCTAATAAGGGCAAGGTCCAGAGAACAGCTAGAGATGGGTTTAGCACTATCTCAAGAGGTGCTAAAGCAGCACGGATGGATTCTGAATATTCCAAAATCCCAATTAATGCCGACAACTCGTCTGCTGTTCCTGGGGATGATTCTGGACACAGTTCAGAAAAAGGTTTTTCTTCCCGAAGAAAAAGCCAAGGAGTTATCTGACCTGGTCAGGAACCTCCTAAAACCAGGAAAGGTGTCTGTACATCAATGCACAAGAGTCCTGGGAAAAAATGGTAGCTTCTTACGAAGCAATCCCTTTCGGCAGATTCCATGCAAAGGGATCTGTTGGACAAATGGTCAGGGTCGCATCTTCAGATGCACCTGCGGATAACCCTGTCGCCGAGGACAAGGGTATCCCTTCTGTGGTGGTTGCAGGAGGCTCATCTATTGGAGGGCCGCAGATTCGGCATGCAGGATTGGATCCTGGTGACCACGGAGGCCAGCCTGAGAGGCTGGGGAGCAGTCACACAGGGAAGAAATTTCCAGGGAGTGTGGTCGAGCCTGAAAAAGTCTCTTCACATAAGCATTCTGGAACTAAGAGCAATCTACAATGCTCTAAGCCAGGCGGAACCTCTGCTTCAAGGAAGACCGGTGTTGATCCAGTCGGACAACATCACGGCAGTCGCCCATGTAAACAGACAGGGCGGCACAAGAAGCAGGAGGGCAATGGCAGAAGCTGCCAGGATCCTTCGCTGGGCGGAGAATCACGTGATAGCACTGTCAGCAGTATTCATCCCGGGCGTGGACAACTGGGAAGCAGACTTCCTCAGCAGACACGACCTTCACCCGGGAGAGTGGGGACTTCATCCAGAAGTTTTCCACATGCTATTAAACCGTTGGGTAAAACCAATGGTGGACATGATGGCGTCTCGCCTCAACAAAACACTGGACAGGTATTGCGCCAGGTCAAGAGATCCGCAGGCAATAGCTGTGGACGCGCTGGTAACACCTTGGGTGTACCAGTCGGTATATGTGTTTCCTCCTCTGCCTCTCATACCAAAGGTATTGAGGATTATACGGCAAAGAGGAGTAAGACTAGTGGCTCCGGATTGGCCAAGAAGGACTTGGTACCCGGAACTTCAAGAGATGGTCACGGACGATCCGTGGCCTCTACTTCTGAGAAGGGACCTGCTTCAGCAGGGTACTTGTCTTTTTCAAGACTTACCGCGGCTGCGTTTGACGGCATGGCGTTTGAATGCCAGATCCTAAAAGGAAAAGGCATTCCAGAAGAAGTCATTCCTACCTTGATAAAGGCAAGGAAGGAAGTCACCGCGAAGCATTATCGCCGTATTTGGCGAAAATATGTTGCGTGGTGCGAGCAGCGGAGTGCTCCGATGGAGGAATTTCAACTGGGTCGTTTTCCTACATTTCCTGCAATCAGGATTGTCTATGGGTCTCAAATTGGGATCTATTAAGGTTCAAATTTCGGCCCTATCAATATTCTTCCAAAAAGAATTGGCCTCAGTCCCTGAGGTCCAGATTTTTATCAAAGGAGTACTGCATATACAGCCTCCTGTGGTGCCTAAGGTGGCACCGTGGGATCTAAATGTAGTTTTAGATTTCCTCAAATCCAATTGGTTTGAACCACTAAAGAATGTGGATTTGAAATATCTCACATGGAAAGTGACTATGTTACTGGCCCTGGCTTCGGCCGGGAGAGTATCTGAACTGGCGGCTTTGTTTTATAAAAGCCCTTATTTAATTTTCCATTCGACATAGGGCAGAGCTGCGGACGCGTCCGCATTTTCTCCCTAAGGTGGTATCAGCGTTTCACCTGAACCAGCCTATTGTAGTGCCTGCGGCTACAGACGACTTGAAGGACTCCAAGTTGTTGGACGTTGTCAGAGCCTTAAAAATATACATTTAAAGGACGGCTGGAGTCAGAAAATCTGACTCGCTGTTTATACTGTATGCACCCAACAAGTTGGGTGCACCTGCTTCTAAGCAGTCGATTGCTCGTTGGATTTGTAACAAAATTCAACTTGTACATTCTGTGGCAGGCCTGCCACAGCCTAAATCTGTTAAGGCCCATTCCGCAAGGAAGGTGGGCTCATCTTGGGCGGCTGCCCGAGGGGTCTCGGCATTACAACTCTGCCGAGCAGCTACGTGGTCAGGGGAGAACACGTTTGTAAATTTTTACAAATTTGATACCCTGGCAAAGGAGGACCTGGAGTTCTCTCATTCGGTGCTGCAGAGTCATCCGCACTCTCCCGCCCGTTTGGGAGCTTTGGTATAATCCCCATGGTCCTTTCAGGAACCCCAGCATCCACTTAGGACGATAGAGAAAATAAGAATTTACTTACCGATAATTCTATTTCTCGGAGTCCGTAGTGGATGCTGGGCGCCCATCCCAAGTGCGGATTATCTGCAATACTTGTACATAGTTATTGTTAACTAATTCGGGTTATTGTTTAGGAAGCCATCTTTCAGAGGCTCCTCTGTTATCATACTGTTAACTGGGTTTAGATCACAAGTTGTACGGTGTGATTGGTGTGGCTGGTATGAGTCTTACCCGGGATTCAAAATCCTCCCTTATTGTGTACGCTCGTCCGGGCACAGTACCTAACTGGAGTCTGGAGGAGGGTCATAGGGGGAGGAGCCAGTACACACCACCTGACCTGTAAAAGCTTTACTTTTGTGCCCTGTCTCCTGCGGAGCCGCTATTCCCCATGGTCCTTTCAGGAACCCCAGCATCCACTACGGACTCCGAGAAATAGAATTATCGGTAAGTAAATTCTTATTATTATTATTATTATTAGCCGCTGACACTTCTCTTGTCGTGAGAGTGTGGTGTATGTGGCTACTAACCGTTGTCGTCTCTTTTCCTGCTACTGCATTGGACTGGTTAACTAAACTGAGCTCCTGTGCTGGGAGGCGGGGTTATAGAGGAGGGGGCGCTGTGCATTCTGGGAACAGTCAAAGCTTTGAGCCTGTTGGTGCCTCGGATCAAGATCCTACTCTACACCCCATTGTCCAGACTTGTGGAGCCCAGTGTACCTCGCAGAAAGAGTTTTAACAAGGGTAAGTTCTTACCATAAAACTCGTTTTTATGTGTACCCAAAAGTTTTGATTAGCTTTTGTTTCACATAAAAATGTACTGAGCATAATATTTCTTTTTATATATGTGAGGGATTATATGTGGGCAGGCACAAATGAACACAAGTTTGATATACTGTATGAGTTGGTCATACAGCATAGTTGCCTACTTTTGAAAAGTAGTTTCAGGGAGATTATAGATTGCAGTATAATGTGGGGAGCGCGCCGTGCAATTGAGGGGGCGTATCACATTCCACCCAAGGGGCGTGTTTATCTCCACCTATGTCTTAGGGGTGTGTCCTGCAGTGGCAGGGGAAAACTAACGTACAAAGCGCAGTACATGGTACACACTTGCAACACAGCTACATTACACAGCACAGCTACGCACAGACATCACACCTACATTACACGCAGGGTTACAGGTATGCACCAAAAAAACAGCAACATTACATGGTAGGGCTACAGACCGACAACACCACTACATTACACAACAGGGCTACGCACTAACATCACAGCTACATTACACGGCAGGGCTACACACTGACATCACACCTTCATTATTATACACATACAGTATATGTAACTTACACATGTGACAGACATTATTTTGGCCTTTAAACTTTAATGTTCTTAATTTTTTTTTTTAAATAGGCCACTGCTTCTACTCCAGCTACTGCCGATAGTCTCTCCCAATGAGACCTCACTCAGCTAGCGCTACTATGCTAGGCGGTCACCGCTACTTACAACCCCACGGCGGTGCCGGTGGCCGGCCTTTAAACATCACAACATCTCCCCTACAGGTCCCGCAGTAAATTTACGTGGCAGCAGGAGACAGGCAAAAAAACGGGATGGCAAGTCTGCTCCAAATAGGTATATGTTACTGGCTTTATTCAATCAATTAAATCCATTCAGCTGTTCATTACTTTCCACTAATACCTCTTTTACATCCAAATCCTGGATCCAACCCAGGATGTGGAACACAGTTCCAATCTGGGTCAGATACAGAATTTACCCCATTTCCACTGCAGTCCCGACCCGGGATATTCCCGTGTCGGCACAGTTCACACTGCACATGGGTGCAGTGTCTTAAAGGCTGGGACTTGTGTGTGTGTGGGGGAGGTGGGGGGGGTCGTGGATGCCTTGGATGGGGAAGAAGGATGTAAAGCGAGAGAGTGAGCAGGAGAGGGGAATATATGTGGGGGGAGAGGGGTCGGGGGATACTGCGGATGGGGAAAGGGGGCGTTTGGAGCTGTGAGGGGGAAAAAAGTAAGCCTAAACAACAAGCCACTCACTGACAGCGGACCAGCTATAATGGGGGCAGTAACACAGGTTCTCTCATGCATACCCCAGAGGCAAACGCAGAATTTGTGTGGAGGAGGGTTCCTTATATATATACATCCACATATATACAGTATAATACAAGCATGCTGTTAGGCGCCGTGGTCCGCGACGTCCTTGCGGCCCGGCGCCTAGCAACTAGTGACGCCAGGCGTGCGAGCCGCCGGGTCCCTAGCAACGCTGGGACGCCGTGCGCGCTTAGCCGCCGGCTCCCTAGTAACACTGAGCCGCCTGGACCCTAGCAACGGGGACGCCACGGGCGGACCGCGCTCCCCGTTGCAGGGTCAATCTAATCAAGTTTTAACTTTCACATTTGTCTTCTGCTCGTGCAGCAAGCCAGCTGCACGGCATCTTGTTAATCAGGCTCCAAGCTTCTGATTGGAGGACTCCCTGCTAAATACCTGCTCAGTGCTGCACACAGACGCCGGTAATAGCTTCCTGCATGCTACCTTGGTTTGCTGAACGTCTGTTCCTGTCCTGCTGTATCCGGTCATTCCTGTCCTCAGAAGTTTTGTATCTTGGAGTTGTCATCTCATCCCAAGAAGTCGTTTGGTCCCTTGTTGTCCTCAACGATCATCAGAGAATATCGTGTGGTGTTCGTGAGTTACGGCTCTGCCGTATGTTGCGGCTCAGCTGCTTTATCTTTATATTCTGTTTCGGAGCATTTGCGGAGGGTTCCGCTTCCACAAGTCCTCTCCGGAACTCGGCGGTGCCGGGTAGGAGAGTGGACAAGTGGATATTTTGGTTGTCCTTTTCCCTGGCGGTTTTTCCGCACATATTCTAGTTTTAGTTTCTTGTAGCCCCTGGCCTGGTTGTTTAGTCAGAGGGCCCCTTGTTATCACCCTGTCTCGGATTTCCCTTTGTCTCCCATTAAGACCTGAGGGGGCATCGGAGTTGGGCAGACATAATCCGCCCTTCAAACGCGGCTGCCATGGGCTCAAGCAACCATAGTCTCGCAGGGGATTTCTGACAGCACGGGCGAGACAACGGAGTTAGTGCGCCAGGGGCTATTTTCCATTCCCGCTCCCTTCCCCAGCATTACGTTCCAGTGCTCCGGTCCTCGCAATAAGATCTCCTCAGACCAGAGTGCTGGAATCATAACATTATTACCGGCCATACCAAAAACTAAAATTAAACAGGGTTTAATTTTTTCTCATTCAGTTTTTGTTAAAGTTTTTTGGCCTCATGAATCCGACAGGTTTAGGGCCAAATCCTGGCCAGCTCTTAGTCAATCAGATTCAAGAACTTACTCAGATGGTTCAGGATCTTTCTCTTCGGGTGAGGTCGCAGGAAGATCTTTTGCGAGCCTCCCCAAAGGTAGTCCCTGAACCAAAGATGCATTTGCCCGACCGTTTTTCTGGTGATAGAAAAGAATTTTTTAATTTTAAAGAGTCCTGTAAACTTTATTTTCGTTTAAGACCTACTTCCTCTGGTACTGAATCTCAGCGGGTAGGGATTATTATTTCTTTACTCCAGGGGGATCCTCAGACCTGGGCATTTGGTTTAAGAGCAGAGGATCCTGCGTTGTTGTCAGTAGACGCTTTCTTTAAGTCTTTAGGGCTCTTGTATGACGACCCAGATAGAGAGGCGTCCGCTGAAAGTCAGCTGCGCGCTCTCAAACAAGGTAGAAATCCTGCAGAGGTTTATTGTACCGAGTTTCGCCGTTGGTCGAACGACTGTGGCTGGAATGACCCAGCCCTGCGCAGTCAGTTTCGCCTCGGTTTATCAGAGTTTATTAAAGACAGTCTCCTCCAGTACCCCGCTCCTGAGACTCTCGATAAACTCATGGAGCTTTCTATTAAGATTGATCGTCGTCTCAGAGAGCGGAGGGCTGAAAGAGGAACAACTGTAAGGTCTAGTCCTGGTGTTTATTCCATTCCTGAGGACATTGAAGAGCCCATGCAGATGGGTCTCTCCCGGCTGTCTCCTGAGGAAAAAACCAGAAGGCAAAATTCCGGTCTTTGTTTGTACTGTGGTGGTAAGGGACATTTTGCTTGTAATTGTCCGAACAAGTCGGGAAACGCCTTGACCAGGTGAATTGTGAGGGGGTTCACTTAGGTCTGCAGCTTATCTCCTCGAATAACTCTCTTTTAGTTCCAGTTAAGGTTTCCTTTGGCAGCCTCAGTTCTTTGGTGTCGGCTTTTGTTGACAGTGGAGCTGCAGGAAACTTTATGGATTTAACTTGGGCTAAGGCCTTAGGCATTCCACAGTTACCATTGGATAGGTGTATCACCATGCATGGCTTAGATGGGAGTCCGCTTTCCAATGGGGTTATTACTCACCGTACACCTCCCGTAGTACTTACAGTAGGAGCCTTACATTCTGAAAATATTGAATTCTTCCTAACACATTGCCCAGCAGTTCCAGTTGTTCTGGGTCACCCTTGGCTGGCCTTTCATAATCCCACCATTGATTGGCGGTCCGGGGAGATTTCCCAATGGGGTACATTTTGTGCTAAGGAATGTATTTCGTATCCAGTCAGAGTGGCAGCTATCATTCCAGAGCTCATTCCTGTGGAATACCAGGAGTTTGCCGATGTATTCTCCAAAGGCAATGCGGACATTCTGCCTCCCCATCGGCCTTATGATTGTGCTATTGAGCTAGTTCCAGGTGCCACATTGCCAAAGGGGAGATTATATGCATTGTCCGGGCCAGAAACATCGGCCATGAATGATTATGTTCAGGAGAGCTTAGAGAGAGGATTTATTAGACCATCAAAATCTCCTTTAAGGGCAGGTTTTTTCTTTGTGGAGAAAAAGGATGGCTCGCTTAGACCATGCATTGATTTTAGAGCCCTGAATATGATCTCAGTAAAAAACACCTATCCTTTGCCGTTAATTTCTGTACTTTTTGATCAGTTACATTCTGCTGTGATTTTTTCTAAAATTGACCTTAGAGGAGCTTACAACCTCATCCGAATTAAATCTGGAGATGAGTGGAAGACGGCTTTCAGCACTCAGTCGGGTCACTACGAATACCTGGTGATGCCGTTCGGCCTGTCTAATGCTCCAGCAGTTTTTCAAGACCTCATTAACGATGTGCTCCGTGACTTCCTAGGGAAATTCGTGGTCGTTTATTTAGACGACATCTTGATTTATTCTGAATCAATGGATCAACATGTTACCCAGGTTCGTCTGGTTCTTCAAAAGTTACGTGAGAATCATTTATATGCCAAGCTGGAGAAGTGTGATTTTCACGTCACGGAAGTATCTTTTTTAGGGTACATAATTTCCCCTCAGGGATTTTCCATGGAACCAAAGAAGCTCCAGGCCATCCTTAATTGGGCGCAACCCACCAATTTAAAAGCAATTCAGCGCTTTTTAGGGTTTGCGAATTATTATAGGAGGTTCATTCATTCTTTTTCTGACCTGGTTGCTCCTATAGTAACTCTGACAAAGAAAGGAGCGGATCCTACCAACTGGTCGCATGAAGCTGAATTGTCCTTCCGGGCCTTGAAACAAGCCTTTGTCTCGGCTCCAGTTCTCAAACATCCTAATCCGGAGTTGCCCTTTGTTGTGGAGGTTGATGCCTCAGAGGTTGGAGTGGGGGCTGTCCTTTCTCAAAAGGATCTGGAGTCTCTGGAGTTACATCCTTGTGCCTTTATGCCCAGGAAATTCTCCTCCGCTGAATCCAACTATGACGTTGGTAATCGGGAGTTACTGGCGGTAAAGTGGGCTTTCGAGGAGTGGAGGCATTGGCTGGAGGGAGCAAAACATACTATTTCGGTTTTGACTGACCATAAGAACCTGCAATACATTGAATCAGCTAAACGGCTTAATGCCCGGCAGGCACGTTGGGCATTATTTTTTACTCGTTTCAAATTTATAATCACTTTCAGGCCTGGTTCCAAGAATACTAAAGCTGATGCCCTGTCACGTAGCTTTCTTCCGGTTCACAATAGCAATCCTGTTGTTACCCCCATACTTCAATCTTCGGTCATCCGGGCAGGCCTCACACAGGATTTATTTACCCAGTTAAACCAGCTTCAACACCAAGCTCCTAGATTTACTCCTGCTGGTCGTCTTTACGTCCCTGAATTTTTGAGAGCCACTGTTTTAACTGAATTTCATGACAACAAAGTTTCAGGGCATCCGGGAATCACTAAGACATTGGAGTTAGTCTCTCGCTCAGTGTGGTGGCCTAGTCTTTCTAAAGACGTTAAGGAATTTGTTTATTCATGTCAGGTTTGTGCACAGCATAAGGTTCCCCGTTCCTTGCCTATCGGGCAACTTATGCCGTTAACTGTTCCTCTCAGGCCATGGTCTCATATTTCCATGGATTTTGTGGTTGACCTTCCCCTTTCAGCCGGATTCCGAGTCATATGGGTGGTAGTGGACCGTTTTAGTAAAATGGCACATTTTATTGCTCTTCCTCGATTGCCTTCTGCTCAAGGGTTGGCAGTTTTGTTCCTCCGCCATGTGTTCAGGCTTCATGGGTTGCCCACTGATATTGTTTCTGATCGGGGTCCACAATTCATCGCACAATTCTGGAAATGTTTTTGTGCCTCATTAAAGATGAAACTGTCGATTTAACATCCGGTTACCACCCACAGTCCAACGGGCAAACCGAACGAGTCAACCAGTCATTAAAACTATATTTGCGCTTGTATTCAGCCAAACTCCAGAATGATTGGTCCGAGTTTCTCCCTTTGGCTGAATTTGCTTACAATAATGCTTGTCATTCCTCCACTAAAGAGTCTCCATTCTTCTCAGTTTTTGGTTTTCACCCCAGAGCCAATTCTTTTTTACATCATTCTCCAGTCTCCTCGCTAACCTTGACCTCCCATCTCAGAACAATTTGGAAAAAAGTGCACCTTGCTCTCAGAAAAGCGGCCTTCCGAGAGAAGAAATTTTCTGACAGGCTCCGACGTCCTTGCACTTTTAAGGTGGGAGATAAGGTGTTGTTGTCAACTCGCAACATCAGGCTTCGACAATCCTCGGCTAGATTGGGACCCAAATTTATTGGACCGTTTCTTATTATTAAGAAGGTTAACCCAGTTGCCTTTCGGCTACGTTTACCAAGATCCCTTAAGTTTGGAAATACTTTTCATTGTTCCCTGTTGAAACAATACGTTTCTTCCAGTAAATTTCCTCGGAGGATCTCTCAGGGTAGATCTCCAGTAGATGTACAGGGACAACAGGAATTCTTGGTAGAGAAAGTTCTTGACTCTAAATTGTCCCGGGGTCGGCTTTATTTTTTAGTGCACTGGAAAGGCTATGGTCCGGAGGAAAGGTCTTGGGTCCTGGACAAGGATCTTCATGCCCCGAGACTCAAGAAAGCATTTTTTCGAGAATTTCCTCAGAAACCTGGCTCTAGGGGTTCGTTGACCCCTCCTCAAGGGGGGGGTTACTGTTAGGCGCCGTGGTCCGCGACGTCCTTGCGGCCCGGCGCCTAGCAACTAGTGACACCAGGCGTGCGAGCCGCCGGGTCCCTAGCAATGCTGGGACGCCGTGCGCGCTTAGCCGCCGGCTCCCTAGTAACACTGAGCCGCCTGGACCCTAGCAACGGGGACGCCACGGGCGGACCGCGCTCCCCGTTGCAGGGTCAATCTAATCAAGTTTTAACTTTCACATTTGTCTTCTGCTCGTGCAGCAAGCCAGCTGCACGGCATCTTGTTAATCAGGCTCCAAGCTTCTGATTGGAGGACTCCCTGCTAAATACCTGCTCAGTGCTGCACACAGACGCCGGTAATAGCTTCCTGCATGCTACCTTGGTTTGCTGAACGTCTGTTCCTGTCCTGCTGTATCCGGTCATTCCTGTCCTCAGAAGTTTTGTATCTTGGAGTTGTCATCTCATCCCAAGAAGTCGTTTGGTCCCCTGTTGTCCTCAACGATCACCAGAGAATATCGTGTGGTGTTCGTGAGTTACGGCTCTGCCGTATGTTGCGGCTCAGCTGCTTTATCTTTATATTCTGTTTCGGAGCATTTGCGGAGGGTTCCGCTTCCACAAGTCCTCTCCGGAACTCGGCGGTGCCGGGTAGGAGAGTGGACAAGTGGATATTTTGGTTGTCCTTTTCCCTGGCGGTTTTTCCGCACATATTCTAGTTTTAGTTTCTTGTAGCCCCTGGCCTGGTTGTTTAGTCAGAGGGCCCCTTGTTATCACCCTGTCTCGGATTTCCCTTTGTCTCCCATTAAGACCTGAGGGGGCATCGGAGTTGGGCAGACATAATCCGCCCTTCAAACGCGGCTGCCATGGGCTCAAGCAACCATAGTCTCGCAGGGGATTTCTGACAGCACGGGCGAGACAATGGAGTTAGTGCGCCAGGGGCTATTTTCCATTCCCGCTCCCTTCCCCAGCATTACGTTCCAGTGCTCCGGTCCTCGCAATAAGATCTCCTCAGACCAGAGTGCTGGAATCATAACACATGCTCGCACACAATGCTTCAGATGCCACCAGGTCTTACAGATGACAACCCCCTGACTCTCCCATGTACAGTTCTGTGCCAAAGTACAGATGTGCATGGCTGTTCATTGCAATGGCGTGCGGTGAGGTCAGTGTCTGGTGAGACACTGCAGCCATAATGTCCGCCGACTCCCGCCGATGATCCCTACTGCCTCCGAGCTAATGCCCGCTACTGCCCCTGAGCCGATGTCTGCTACTGTCCCTGATGTCCGCTACCCCCACCACTAATGACCCCCACCAATGGCTTACAAAATCACCCACTAATTCGCATATCAGTCCAATGCCTGCAGCCTGCCTGCTCATCAAGCTTGTGATGAGCAGGTGGCTAATATATTGTAAATTTTTATAAAATAAAAAACTAGTATTTGGGACTGGGGAGGGAGTGGGAGGAGGACATCAATGCAATTTTGTTGCACAGGGCTTCCATTAACTTAATAGCACCATGGGTGTGGTGCTATTAAGTTAATGGAAGTCCTGGACAAGGGTGACAGAGAGAGGGTGACGCCAGGTAGAGGTTGACCGCAGTGGATGATGTCAGGGAAAGAGTAACAGCAGTAGCAGTGGGTGAGTGTGTGACAGATGGAAGGAAATGTTGATGGGGACAGGCAGTGAGTGACCATTATATTGCTATTTACTTACCTGGTCCAGGGCCTAGAACTGCAGCGAGTCTCCTCCTTTGATGTTAACTCCAGAGATCGCCAATGGAAATGCAGCCAGGATTCCAGGTCCGGAAGTAGAGTGAGAGAAGAGGGGATGAGCGGGGATCGTGGCCTCTCCTCCCCCGTCTGGCAGGACTGCACTAGGTGACAACTGCAGCTCATGATTTTAGTTACTGGCCGTAGAGTCTGGCAGAGTAGGCCAGAAACGGGCAGTGAAAGTGAGGTGGAGGAGGGCACAAGGTACGGGACTGGGCAGAGCCGGCCCCGACTATTTTGATGCCCTAGGCAATATTCTGGCTGGGGCCCCCTGGAGATAGTGGGTAACTGGGACAGGGAGATAGTGGGTGACTGTGGACGTCGGGGTGACAGGAAGATGTTGGGTTACAGGGAGATAGTGGGTGAAATGGTGAGGGTGACCGGAAGATAGTGGGTGACACAAAGACATTGGGTTACAGGGAGATAGTGGGTGACAGGAAGACATTGGGTGACAGGGAGATAGTGGGTGACATGGTGAGGGTGACAGGAAGACATTTGGTGACAAGGAGATAGTGAGTGACATGGTGAGGGTGACAAGAAGACATTGGATGACATGGTTAGGGTGACAGGAAGACACTGGGTGACAGATAGTGGATGACATGGTGAGGGTGACAGGAAGACATTGGGTTAGTGGGTGACATGGTGACAGGGAGATGGTGGGTGACAGGGAGACATAGGGTGACATGGTTAGGGTGACAGGGAGATAGTGGGTGACATGGTGAGGGTGAGAGGAAGACATTTGGTGACGGAGATAGTGGTTGACATGGTGAGGGTGACAGGAAGACATTGGGTGACAAGATAGTGGGTGACATGAAGATATTGGATGACAGGAAGAGTTTGGGTGACATGGTTAGGGTGACAGGTAGATAGTGGGTGATGGAGGTAGTGGGTGACAGGGTACAGCCAGGCTCATCAAACAACCTCACCCCCCCCCCCTTCCCATCACAAGGGGTGGCCTAGCAGCACAGACAGCCTCCCACCCCCACAAGTCACAGGGGATGCCACAAAGTAAACTACACAGGCAGCCCCCCCCCCTCTCCCCCTCTGCCTCAGCAGCATAGGCAGCCTCTTCTCCTACCCACTCATTTCCTTGCTCCCATCGCAGGGGGTGCCTCCCAGAGGCACAGGTACAGCCAGCCTCCTCCCCCTCCCCTTCCCCGCTCACCTATCCGGGCTCAGCAGGTCCGCATCCCATCCATACGCTTGTCATGCGAGGAGACAGCCTGCCACTAGTTGATAGCCGGGAAGCTCGCACCTCCAAGCAGAGAAGAGCTCAAGGAGGCGGAGCTCCTCAGCCTCTGTTCATGCTGCCGCTGCTGCTGCTGTGTAACTGGCAGCGCAGCAGCAGCAATAATAATACAAAGTACATTTGAAAAAGTCTGAAAATGACGGGGAGGGGGAAGCGGGTTGGGGCGCACAGGTAATTGTCTAACCTGCCTAGTGGCTGGTGCCGGCTCTGGGACTGGGGGCTCTCTGGCTGCGCCACACACAGGGAAATTTGATGCAACCACTTCCCTGGCCGGCGGCGCCCCCCTCTGCCACGGTGTACAGGATGGGCTGCGGAATGCACTGGAGGGTGGGCGGGCAGGCGGGGACGGTCACATAATAATGTAAATATGGAGAGAAAAAAAATCCAAGATGACAGGGTGGACACCTGCCTTGGAGCCCCCCGCCCCCCAAAGCTGCCACTGCCCAATCACATCTTCTTCAGTGACGGGGACGTGCTTTCATATGGGCTGAAAGTACGTCCATAGTGCCGCTTTCAGTGATTTTTTTTGAATGGGCTTTTACTGCCCGATGTTTGGCCACGCCCCCCGCTTCCGCACCTTTACCATTAACAGCAGGAGGCACCGCTCTCTGTGCCTCCGAAACACTACTAAAACGTTTTTTACTAAGGTAAAAATTATTAAAATAATATAAAGGCTAAAGCAGATACTTATGACACAGAATATGTGTCAGAAGTATCTTCTTTGTATTATTTTAATCATTAATGACAGGGGAGGTACTGCCTCTCCTGACTGCATGTCCCTGGTTCATTGTGCATGACTGGTGCATACAGCAGAATGGTGAGTGGCATGAAGTGTGCATGTGCCACAGATGTGCCCTGTGCAGTGAATACAGCAGACTGGTGGATGACAGGCAGAGTACATGTGCCACAGATGAGCTCAGTGCGGTGCACACAGCTGAATGGTGGGTGACATGCAGCATGTATGTGCCACAGATGTGCCCTGTGTGGCGCATACAGCAGACTGGTCGATGACATGCAGGGTGCATATGCCACAAATGAGCCCTGTGCAGTGCATACAGCTCCTTACCATTATTTCACCAGCACTGGGTGCAGCTCCTGCCCGCTGGCCTCTGCGCACCTGTACAGCAGCCAAGTGCATACAGTCCTGGCCCCGGGGATCATCCAGACTGCACACAGGTGCAACAGCACCCGCTTAGCTTCCCCTGCTCCTCCTCCGCCACCTTTGTTGAGCGCTCCCCCAGTGCCCGGCAGGTGGCAGGAGTGAGCTGCCCAGGCCAGTGTGTGCTGCCATTGAGTCTCTCTCACTGACTGGCGTGACCACGGCCTTGGGACATACCACTCACAGTCAATCGGTGGGGGGATTATATGGCAACAATGAGGCATCCACACTCACTACCGCCCACAGTCCTACCGGCCTCCCCTTGCATACACACTGCATATTCTCACGGACTGTGGAAGGGGTGGTTGCAGTGGGAATCCAGGAGCTGCAGGTCAGTATGCGGGGCAGCAGGGGACTCTGGCAAAATACGGGAGCCTCCCGCTAAATGCGGGAGAGTTGGCATGATATATAGGCCCTCATTCCGAGTTGTTCGCAGCAGTTCATTGCATCACAAGCGGCGAAAAGTTGCAAACTGCCCATGTGCAAGAGCTACAATGCGCGTGCGCAAAGAGTCGTACGACAATTGTGCAAAAATACAAACGTTTTTTCAGAACGGACTACTCAAACGAAAAAGGGGTGTGATGGAGGTGGTGCAGAGGCTTGGCTTCGCTAGCTAACGAACTGGGCGTGAAAGTGGGTGGCTAGGGTGGGAGTATGCAAACGGCAGTAGGTGTGTTTTGTGCAGTAATGTGTAGCTGATGGTTATAAGTACACGAAACATGTTCGCAAGGTGAACGCAGCATAGGAGTAAGTCTGCAGCTACTCAGACCTTGCTAACTCCTGCAACAAGTGTGTCAGGGCATATTTAGCTGTTAATTGGCAATCTAAGGCAGCTGCAGAGCTGACAAATTGCTAAACACTGCAGATACAAATTACTCTTACCAGTAATTGTTTTTACACATACCAATTTCCCATTTACCATGTACAAATCTGACACACTGACAAGTATTTGACATGTGTTTTTCTGCTTAATTCTTTTAGTTTGCTGTTAAAAGCATATGTCTGTTTTTTTGTACAAATATTGCCATTGATCAAGTGTAAATAAAGCAACTTGCAAACTACATCTGCTTAATACAAACATGCCATGTTTTCTAGATTGTAATCTTCCTTTGGACATACATAACAACATGAGCCACATAATGCAGCCTACGCTTAATGCTACTTACTAACACAGTGTTGTTATTGTTTTGAAACACTTGCCATAGTATTCGAAATGGTCATGTTGCCCCTAGTAACCCCCAGTGGTTTGTAAGAATCTGTTATGTTTAGAGGCACAGTTAACTGTTGTGAAAACAAACAAATTTGAAATTATGAATGTTCAATGTTTGTGCCCTTGGTACACGAATCTAAATATGCTATGTAAAAGTTTACTGTACACATTTTTCTTGAATGCATAACCTTCAAATAAACACACACAATATACACACGAACAATTTTTTTTTTTAAACTTAATAAATTCAATAAGCCAACATGGATATAAAACGGGTTCACTACGGCTGGCCGGCGGTCGGGCTCCCGGCGACCAGCATCCCGGCGCCGGGAGCCCGACCGCCGGCTTACCGACAGCTTGGCGAGCGCAAATGAGCCCCTTGCGGGCTCGCTGCGCTCGCCACGCTACGGGCACGGTGGCGCGCTACGCGCGCCACACTATTTTATTCTCCCTCTATGGGGGTCGTGGACCCCCACGAGGGAAAATAAGTGTCGGTATGCCGGCTGTCGGGCTCCCGGCGCCGGTATACTGAGCGCCGGGAGCCCGACCGCCGGCAAACAGAAGACCACCCATATAAAACAAAAGCATGATAAATATTATTTGACATATGTTTAGATTTTTTTTCATGTAAAAATAGTAGCTTACATAGCAACAAACACCTGCCAGTGGTGATTTTCAGATCACAGAAGCCAGTACTCTGGGTCCCCCATCTACTGGCCAAAGGAAAAAAAAATAAAAAATATGGTGTGAACCCCCAGCCAGAGGATACTGTTGGTCAAACTGAGGTAGATTCTTGCCACAATACACAAACCCAAACAGACACAGCATGCTAGGAAGAGGAAGATGGATCAAGTGTACAGGAAAAAAACTCACAGGCTACAAACAAAAAGAGAACTCATCAACCCCCTTTCAGCATGAGGGAGTTGTCTATTCTGGCCCCACAAGCCAAAACAAATACATAAAGATAACATGGAAAACATGGGTGCTGGGCAATGTTGACGCATCTGGAGAGACATTACTTTTTCTTCTTTTGCCCCGCCTGACGTGGTTGGTCACTGGTAGGTCGGCAAAGTGACCTTCAAGTGCCCTGCCCAGTGGGATCTTCTTCCTGGGCAGGGGTAGGGGAGGGAGCAGGTGTGGCAGGCTCCCTGCCACTGTGGGAAAGAAGGCCAGCGATGTCCTGTAGAGCTTGTACAACTGAGCTGGAGAATTGTTGTACAGAGGAGGTGAGTTCAGATTGGCCCTGCCTGAGTTCTGCCAGACCTTGGCAGAGTTGAGCCACACCTTGCCCAACACCGGTGGTATGCTAAGTGGGCCAGACAGATATCTGGCGTACCTCCAGGGTCATCACATCCTGAAATTGACTTAGCCTCTCACCATGACTGGCAATTTCAGTCAGAAACGCCAGGAGAGAGGTTTGGGTGGGGGGGCCAGTGTGTGTCTGGCCAGGTGGAATCGGTGGACCCACACTGGAGGACTCACTAGGTCCACCCACCTCAGCCTCCGCCGGATGCCCCTCCTCTGACTCACCAAGCTCACCCTCCTGTGCTGTGTTAGGTAAAAAGCAAATATAAGAATGAGAGACAAAAGGACAGAAAAAAATAAAATTAGTCACAACTTCTACAAAATCGCTTAAAAAAGATCATTCTACATGTGTGTAAACTTACCGGGCAAGTCATGTAGGTTGACAATCTCAGGCAGGTCTGTGTCCATATGAGACACCCCACCCATCTCCTCGTAGCTCACACAGTCCATCGCCAGCTCCTCTAAGTCTGTATACTCCACAGTGGCAGCGGGACCTCCCCCTGTTGCCCTTGAGGCATTCCACTCCGCAGACCTCTTGGCCTTCAGGCGGTACTCGAAGTCGGCCCAACTACATATGTGATTAGAATTAGGTGAAAGGAACAGAAAATGTATAAATACATGTTTAGCTTACTTGTTGTACACATGTTATGTATTTGGTTGCTATAGGCAACATCACATATTGGCAAGATTTTTAATTTAAAAAAAAAGGTGTGTCAATATGCACTTACCGTCTTCTAACTTCCTGTGGGGTGCGGACAATTAAGCCGACTTCATTTATGTGATCCGTAATGTCCCTCCAGATGCGGTCTTTTGCCGCAGCACCCATGTTTTTATTGCCTCTATGTATTTTGTCTATGGCTTGTGGGACCAGAATTCGCAGCTCCCTCTTTGAAAATGGGGGCTGGCGCCTTCTCTTTTTGGTCGTAGCCTGTGAGGCCTCGTCCTGTACCTGCTCACCATCTTCCTCTTCACTTGCTGGGTGGTTTGTTTGGGTATGTGTCTGTAGTCCAGAATCTACCTCAGTTTCCCCAGTATCTGTCTCTGGCAGGGGACTCACAGCAGACTCCTGTGTGTGTTGGTCAGAAGATGGGGGTACTGCAGTACTGGGTCCTGCAACTTCACCATCACCACTGGCAGCTGTTAGCATCTGCTGGCACAGCACCATCCTTCTTGCTGTTATAGCGCACATCTGCTGCTGCAGCACTGGTAACTCTGCATCCATTTCCTGGCGAGTTGCCATGTTGATGATGGCATGTGCTTTGGCACGGCTGTCTGGCGATTTATAGCTGCGTGTGTATGTTTGTGCGGGAAATTGCACAGGTGCTGATTACACTAATTTTTCCAGTAATTGCAGTACTGGCTATTTAAACAACCTGCATGCAGACTGTGTTTGTGGGTGTTTGGAAGCAAGCAGGAGAGACAGACGTGTGAATTGTGATTGAGTTGTGCAAGTTTTTATGGTCTACATTGCTAACTAGTGTGCGTTTGCTAGATTGCTAATTTTATTATTTCAATTACCGCACGCCGTGCGTTTTTTATATTAAAAATAATTTTTACACTGTTTTCTGAAAAATAGAGTATGTATGGGGGAACAATGCTGCATCATTTTTTACATTTTATTTTTTATTTAAATACAGGTTGAGTATCCCATATCCAAATATTCCGAAATACGGAATATTCCGAAATACAGACTTTTTTGAGTGAGAATGAGATAGTGAAACCTTTGTTTTTTGATGGCTCAATGTACACAAACTTTGTTTAATACACAAATTTATTAAAATATTGTATTAAATGACCTTCAGGCTGTGTGTATAAGGTGTATATGAAACATAAATGAATTGTGTGAATGTAGACACACTTTGTTTAATGCACAAAATTATAAAAAATATTGGCTAAAATGACCTTCAGGCTGTGTATATAAGGTGTATATGTAACATAAATGCATTCTGTGCTTAGATTTAGGTCCCATCACCATGATATATCATTATGGTATGCAATTATTCCAAAATAAGGAAAAATCCCATATCCAAAATACCTCTGGTCCCAAGCATTTTGGATAAGGGAGACTCAACCTGTATAATCTTGGTTCATGTATTGCTCTGTAGATATATAGTTCTACTAATTTCATTTTAACATGTAATTTGCTGTCTTTGCATTCTAGGCCTTACAGTGTTTGTCCCTATTCTCAGAGTGTTTTTCCTTTTTCCTGTAGGTTGCTTCTTTATTTTCTGTTCTTGTTTGTGTGCCAAAGTAGGCCTTTTCATTTATTACTTCAGGGAAGGAGTTTTTTCTCAGCAGGTAAGTAGCCTGGCCAATGCAGGGCTGGTGTTGGAGGGGTTACAGTGTGTTTGTCCCTATTCTCAGACTGTTATTCTTTATCCTGTAGGTAGCTTCTTTATTTTCTGGAATCGTTTGTGTGCCAAAGTAGGCCTTTTCATTTATTACAGCAGTGAGGTTGTTTTTTTCTCAGCAGGTAAGTAGCCTGGCCAATGCAGGGCTGGTGTTGGAGGGGTTACAGTGTGTTTTGTCCCTACTCTCAGACTGTTATTCTTTATCCTGTAGGTTGTTTCTTTTTTGTTTTGATTTTTTTGGGACAAAGAAGGCATTTTGTTTTTTTCTTTCTTTGCGGACCTATTCTATTAGCTTGTAAGTTGCATGTCCTTGGCATTGGTTGTTTAAGTTTGTTGTTTTATTTTGTAGTAGTCCATACTTTGTTGCTTAATCATATAATTGTTAGGTTGTCAAACTAGTAGTTATAGAATATTTGTGCCTGTGTGTCTATTGTTTTAGTTTTTATTTACAATGAAAACAATGTTGGCGGTACGTAGGGAATGTTTCTTAAACTCAATTTTTGTGTTTGTTCCTGTATTTCCACATGAAGATATGGAATACGCTCCTTAAGTAAGTTTTTGGACTGCCATACCCAGAAATTGATTTGTTGCAATGTGTGTGGTAAAATGTTTGTGTGTTTTTTAATTTTTCATCCATTAATTTTAAGATGCAGATAGCCAGATATGTTGCTGCGGAAGCCCTCCAAACCCAACCGGCCCCTCATCCTCCAAGGCAACGCAGGTGTGCAAGGCCACCAATTTTCCGAATCCGTGTCACCCTTTTTGGGATGCCTGATGTGGTTTTGCGACGTTACAGGCTGCCACCTCATATCATCCTAGAGACTCTCTCCATAATAGAGAGTGATCTAGAACAATCAATTTGGTATCCTACAGCAATACCAGCATTGACACAATTCCTTGCTGTTACATTTCTTGGCCACAGGATCCTACCAGCATGTTGTCGGGGATCTGGTAGGAATGTCGCAGGGCAAATTTACCAGAGTCCTTAATGCATTTATTCTCAGAGTGAAGCAGTTCATATCAATTCCTTTGGATGCTGGTGCCCTGGCTGTGGTGAAGCGGCAATTTCAGGAAGGTGGTAGTCGCTTCCCACACATTATTGGGGTTTTGGATGGGACACATGTTGCAATTGTTGCGCCAAAACATAATGAAGAATTATATAGAACAGGAAACTGTTTCATTCTCTGAATATCATGGTTGTTTGTGGCCCATCCCTCCAGATCCTGTCCCTGAATGCTCAGTTCCCAGGAACTTCCCATGATTCACATGTGATTCGCCAATCAGGGATCTGGCAAAGATTAAGAATGATGGAAGTCCAAGACATGTGGCTATTGGGTGAGGTTTTTTTTTTTTCTTACACTCTAAATTTTCTACTTGCATTTGTTATAATATATATATATATATATATATATATATATATATCATAACAAATGCAATAGTAAATTTAGAGTGTAAAAATATATATTCTAAATATATATTTATTTTTTTTAAACAGGAGATCGTGGATATCCTTGCACCCTCTGGCTCATGACTCCTTACAGCAAACCCAGGCCAGGGCCACAGTCGGCATTTAATTTCCGCGCTTACTGCCCTTAGACAGCTGGTGGAGCGCACGATTGGTGTACTTAAAGGGAGGTTTCGTGTGCTCCACCGCACTGGTGGCGACATCATGTATTCGCTGGAAATGGAAAGTAAAATCGTGGTCCTGTGCGCTATCCTTCATAATATTGCTGTAAGGAGTCTGCAGGAGCTTCCTCAGTCAGAGGAATTGCCGGATGAGGAGCCAAGAGTTGAACGGGGCTTCCGTGGCGGAACAGAATGTCAGTGTGGTCATGCATTAAGGGCTCAAATTGTCCAGGAGTATTTCAGGTATGCTTATGTTATGATACCACTATAGCTAACATGCAGCATCATTTTTATATTCTGTGTTTACGTGTAGGTCAGAGTTTTTAAAAAAAACTAAATTGTAATCGTTGTTCTTTTCTGTAACATTGTAAATTTTAAAGTATGTGGTTTTTGTGTTCTGAGTAGTTTAATAAGTGCCTGTGAAGATTATATTTCTGTAATGTAACCAATAACATCTGTTGTTAGATGTGCATTTTCAGATCATTGGGATTAGTGTTCCATTAGGCTTGTTTATATGCAGTTGTGCAAACTAATTTTTACCTGTTTTGTATATATTTTTATTTTTTTATACTAACAAAAAGATAATTTTGACACCACCCTTAACATTTTATTTTGTTTTCCTAATTTCTTTCTGCTATGTTTACAAACAAAATGCAAAACCATATGATCACCAAAACTCTACATTGTGACTTTGTATAGCTGATTGGTCCTGCAAAATGTGGTGAGTTAAGTGTATCAAACTATCTCTCTCTCGCATTCTCTCTTTCTGTGTGTGTGTGTGTGTGTGTGTGTGTGTGTGTGTGTGTGTGTGTGTGTGTGTATATATATATTTGTACATTTATATATATTTTTTGTTAAAATTTTATATATATATATATATATATATATATTTATGATATAGATACAATATTCAGAGGGCGCACAACAGTATTACTATTTCAAAAGAGAAATCAAACCAGGGTGACCCAAAGGACAGTAGATTTAATAAAATGAATTAAAATTCTAATACATTAAAATTCAATACAATGGTATAATGTTTCATAAGTACAATAATCATTTGTACAAAAACATGGTACTTTCTAAAAAGATTTTTTACACAAAACCCAATGCGTTTCGACTGCTATGGACTTCATCAGGGGTACAGGTCGTAACTGGTGATGTAGATGGAGGAAAAAAAGGGAAAAAAAACAAAAGAGCAAAAAAGACATCAGTTGATATCACATTTCTCATTAACATTGCTTCTATAACAGATGTAGTTATTTAATCCAAAAACAGATACATTTTCAGATTTGGTAATGAGGGAGAAAATACATTCTCTAATATTTCAAGAAACATTAAGGGAAAGAGATATTGAGAAAAGAAATGTATTCTCTAGTATCTAGCTCTAGATTTAATGTCACCCAATTTCAATTAATATAACTATTTACTGTGAGGATACTTTAAGGAGATCCCCCATGTGAATGATCTCACTGTAAGTAAGGATATAAAGTGGTGGACATTTCTAATGGAAGAAATCATAATAGTGAGTACTGATTTAACAAGTTAATTTAAATCTTAGTATGATGTTAGAATAATTGCTTAGTCAGTTACATAAATGAAATTAAAACTTCTTATTGAAAGTCAGATGTTCATAATTCATTATAATTGAAGTTTCTAGATGTATATGAAAAAATTGATAGATTTAATTTAGAGATGAGCGCCTGAAATTTTTCGGGTTTTGTGTTTTGGTTTTGGGTTCGGTTCCGCGGCCGTGTTTTGGGTTCGAACGCGTTTTGGCAAAACCTCACCGAATTTTTTTTGTCGGATTCGGGTGTGTTTTGGATTCGGGTGTTTTTTTCAAAAAACACTAAAAAACAGCTTAAATCATAGAATTTGGGGGTCATTTTGATCCCAAAGTATTATTAACCTCAAAAACCATAATTTCCACTCATTTTCAGTCTATTCTGAATACCTCACACCTCACAATATTATTTTTAGTCCTAAAATTTGCACCGAGGTCGCTGTGTGAGTAAGATAAGCGACCCTAGTGGCCGACACAAACACCGGGCCCATCTAGGAGTGGCACTGCAGTGTCACGCAGGATGTCCCTTCCAAAAAACCCTCCCCAAACAGCACATGACGCAAAGAAAAAAAGAGGCGCAATGAGGTAGCTGTGTGAGTAAGATTAGCGACCCTAGTGGCCGACACAAACACCTGGCCCATCTAGGAGTGGCACTGCAGTGTCACGCAGGATGTCGTCCCTTCCAAAAAACCCTCCCCAAACAGCACATGACGCAAAGAAAAAAAGAGGCGCAATGAGGTAGCTGACTGTGTGAGTAAGATTAGCGACCCTAGTGGCCGACACAAACACCGGGCCCATCTAGGAGTGGCACTGCAGTGTCACGCAGGATGTCCCTTCCAAAAAACCCTCCCCAATCAGCACATGATGCAAAGAAAAAGAAAAGAAAAAAGAGGTGCAAGATGGAATTGTCCTTGGGCCCTCCCACCCACCCTTATGTTGTATAAACAAAACAGGACATGCACACTTTAACCAACCCATCATTTCAGTGACAGGGTCTGCCACACGACTGTGACTGATATGACGGGTTGGTTTGGACCCCCCCCAAAAAAGAAGCAATTAATCTCTCCTTGCACAAACTGGCTCTACAGAGGCAAGATGTCCACCTCATCTTCACCCTCCGATATATCACCGTGTACATCCCCCTCCTCACAGATTATCAATTCGTCCCCACTGGAATCCACCATCTCAGCTCCCTGTGTACTTTGTGGAGGCAATTGCTGCTGGTCAATGTCTCCGCGGAGGAATTGATTATAATTAATTTTAATGAACATCATCTTCTCCACATTTTCTGGATGTAACCTCGTACGCCGATTGCTGACAAGGTGAGCGGCGGCACTAAACACTCTTTCGGAGTACACACTTGTGGGAGGGCAACTTAGGTAGAATAAAGCCAGTTTGTGCAAGGGCCTCCAAATTGCCTCTTTTTCCTGCCAGTATAAGTACGGACTGTGTGACGTGCCTACTTGGATGCGGTCACTCATATAATCCTCCACCATTCTATCAATGTTGAGAGAATCATATGCAGTGACAGTAGACGACATGTCCGTAATCGTTGTCAGGTCCTTCAGTCCGGACCAGATGTCAGCATCAGCAGTCGCTCCAGACTGCCCTGCATCACCGCCAGCGGGTGGGCTCGGAATTCTGAGCCTTTTCCTCGCACCCCCAGTTGCGGGAGAATGTGAAGAAGGAGATGTTGACAGGTCGCGTTCCGCTTGACTTGACAATTTTGTCACCAGCAGGTCTTTCAACCCCAGCAGACCTGTGTCTGCCGGAAAGAGAGATCCAAGGTAGGCTTTAAATCTAGGATCGAGCACGGTGGCCAAAATGTAGTGCTCTGATTTCAACAGATTGACCACCCGTGAATCCTTGTTAAGCGAATTAAGGGCTGCATCCACAAGTCCCACATGCCTAGCGGAATCGCTCCCTTTTAGCTCCTTCTTCAATGCCTCCAGCTTCTTCTGCAAAAGCCTGATGAGGGGAATGACCTGACTCAGGCTGGCAGTGTCTGAACTGACTTCACGTGTGGCAAGTTCAAAGGGCATCAGAACCTTGCACAACGTTGAAATCATTCTCCACTGCACTTGAGACAGGTGCATTCCACCTACTATATCGTGCTCAATTGTATAGGCTTGAATGGCCTTTTGCTGCTCCTCCAACCTCTGAAGCATATAGAGGGTTGAATTCCACCTCGTTACCACTTCTTGCTTCAGATGATGGCAGGGCAGGTTCAGTAGTTTTTGGTGGTGCTCCAGTCTTCTGTACGTGGTGCCTGTACGCCGAAAGTGTCCCGCAATTTTTCTGGTCACCGACAGCATCTCTTGCACGCCCCTGTCGTTTTTTAAAAAATTCTGCACCACCAAATTCAAGGTATGTGCAAAACATGGGACGTGCTGGAATTTGCCCATATTTAATGCACACACAATATTGCTGGCGTTGTCCAATGCCACAAATCCACAGGAGAGTCCAATTGGGGTAAGCCATTCCGCGATGATCTTCCTCAGTTGCCGTAAGAGGTTTTCAGCTGTGTGCGTATTCTGGAAAGCGGTGATACAAAGCGTAGCCTGCCTAGGAAAGAGTTGGCGTTTGCGAGATGCTGCTACTGGTGCCGCCGCTGCTGTTCTTGCGGCGGGAGTCCATACATCTACCCAGTGGGCTGTCACAGTCATATAGTCCTGACCCTGCCCTGCTCCACTTGTCCACATGTCCGTGGTTAAGTGGACATTGGGTACAACTGCATTTTTTAGGACACTGGTGAGTCTTTTTCTGACGTCCGTGTACATTCTCGGTATCGCCTGCCTAGAGAAGTGGAACCTAGATGGTATTTGGTAACGGGGGCACACTGCCTCAATAAATTGTCTAGTTCCCTGTGAACTAACGGCGGATACCGGACGCACGTCTAACACCAACATAGTTGTCAAGGACTCAGTTATCCGCTTTGCAGTAGGATGACTGCTGTGATATTTCATCTTCCTCGCAAAGGACTGTTGAACAGTCAATTGCTTACTGGAAGTAGTACAAGTGGGCTTACGACTTCCCCTCTGGGATGACCATCGACTCCCAGCGGCAACAACAGCAGCGCCAGCAGCAGTAGGCGTTACACGCAAGGATGCATCGGAGGAATCCCAGGCAGGAGAGGACTCGTCAGAATTGCCAGTGACATGGCCTGCAGGACTATTGGCATTCCTGGGGAAGGAGGAAATTGACACTGAGGGAGTTGGTGGGGTGGTTTGCGTGAGCTTGGTTACAAGAGGAAGGGATTTACTGGTCAGTGGACTGCTTCCGCTGTCACCCAAAGTTTTTGAACTTGTCACTGACTTATTATGAATGCGCTGCAGGTGACGTATAAGGGAGGATGTTCCGAGGTGGTTAACGTCCTTACCCCTACTTATTACAGCTTGACAAAGGGAACACACGGCTTGACACCTGTTGTCCGCATTTCTGGTGAAATACCTCCACACCGAAGAGCTGATTTTTTTGGTATTTTCACCTGGCATGTCAACGGCCATATTCCTCCCACGGACAACAGGTGTCTCCCCGGGTGCCTGACTTAAACAAACCACCTCACCATCAGAATCCTCCTGGTCAATTTCCTCCCCAGCGCCAGCAACACCCATATCCTCCTCATCCTGGTGTACTTCAACACTGACATCTTCAATCTGACTATCAGGAACTGGACTGCGGGTGCTCCTTCCAGCACTTGCAGGGGGCGTGCAAATGGTGGAAGGCGCATGCTCTTCACGTCCAGTGTTGGGAAGGTCAGGCATCGCAACCGACACAATTGGACTCTCCTTGTGGATTTGGGATTTCGAAGAATGCACAGTTCTTTGCTGTGCTGCTTTTGCCAGCTTGAGTCTTTTCATTTTTCTAGCGAGAGGCTGAGTGCTTCCATCCTCATGTGAAGCTGAACCACTAGCCATGAACATAGGCCAGGGCCTCAGCCGTTCCTTGCCACTCCGTGTGGTAAATGGCATATTGGCAAGTTTACGCTTCTCCTCCGACAATTTTATTTTAGGTTTTGGAGTCCTTTTTTTACTGATATTTGGTGTTTTGGATTTGACATGCTCTGTACTATGACATTGGGCATCGGCCTTGGCAGACGACGTTGCTGGCATTTCATCGTCTCGGCCATGACTAGTGGCAGCAGCTTCAGCACGAGGTGGAAGTGGATCTTGATCTTTCCCTAATTTTGGAACCTCAACATTTTTGTTCTCCATATTTTAATAGGCACAACTAAAAGGCACCTCAGGTAAACAATGGAGATGGATGGATTGGATACTAGTATACAATTATGGACGGGCTGCCGAGTGCCGACACAGAGGTAGCCACAGCCGTGAACTACCGCACTGTACTGTGTCTGCTGCTAATATAGACTGGTTGATAAAGAGATAGTATACTCGTAACTAGTATGTATGTATAAAGAAAGAAAAAAAAACCACGGTTAGGTGGTATATACAATTATGGACGGGCTGCCGAGTGCCGACACAGAGGTAGCCACAGCCGTGAACTACCGCACTGTACTGTGTCTGCTGCTAATATAGACTGGTTGATAAAGAGATAGTATACTCGTAACTAGTATGTATGTATAAAGAAAGAAAAAAAAACCACGGTTAGGTGGTATATACAATTATGGACGGGCTGCCGAGTGCCGACACAGAGGTAGCCACAGCCGTGAACTACCGCACTGTACTGTGTCTGCTGCTAATATATAGACTGGTTGATAAAGAGATAGTATACTCGTAACTAGTATGTATGTATAAAGAAAGAAAAAAAAACCACGGTTAGGTGGTATATACAATTATGGACGGGCTGCCGAGTGCCGACACAGAGGTAGCCACAGCCGTGAACTACCGCACTGTACTGTGTCTGCTGCTAATATAGACTGGTTGATAAAGAGATAGTATACTCGTAACTAGTATGTATGTATAAAGAAAGAAAAAAAAACCACGGTTAGGTGGTATATACAATTATGGACGGGCTGCCGAGTGCCGACACAGAGGTAGCCACAGCCGTGAACTACCGCACTGTACTGTGTCTGCTGCTAATATATAGACTGGTTGATAAAGAGATAGTATACTCGTAACTAGTATGTATGTATAAAGAAAGAAAAAAAAACCACGGTTAGGTGGTATATACAATTATGGACGGGCTGCCGAGTGCCGACACAGAGGTAGCCACAGCCGTGAACTACCGCACTGTACTGTGTCTGCTGCTAATATATAGACTGGTTGATAAAGAGATAGTATACTCGTAACTAGTATGTATGTATAAAGAAAGAAAAAAAAACCACGGTTAGGTGGTATATACAATTATGGACGGGCTGCCGAGTGCCGACACAGAGGTAGCCACAGCCGTGAACTACCGCACTGTACTGTGTCTGCTGCTAATATAGACTGGTTGATAAAGAGATAGTATACTCGTAACTAGTATGTATGTATAAAGAAAGAAAAAAAAAACCACGGTTAGGTGGTATATACAATTATGGACGGGCTGCCGAGTGCCGACACAGAGGTAGCCACAGCCGTGAACTACCGCACTGTACTGTGTCTGCTGCTAATATAGACTGGTTGATAAAGAGATAGTATACTCGTAACTAGTATGTATGTATAAAGAAAGAAAAAAAAACCACGGTTAGGTGGTATATACAATTATGGACGGGCTGCCGAGTGCCGACACAGAGGTAGCCACAGCCGTGAACTACCGCACTGTACTGTGTCTGCTGCTAATATAGACTGGTTGATAAAGAGATAGTATACTCGTAACTAGTATGTATGTATAAAGAAAGAAAAAAAAACCACGGTTAGGTGGTATATACAATTATGGACGGGCTGCCGAGTGCCGACACAGAGGTAGCCACAGCCGTGAACTACCGCACTGTACTGTGTCTGCTGCTAATATAGACTGGTTGATAAAGAGATAGTATACTACTAATATTATATATACTGGTGGTCAGGTCACTGGTCACTAGTCACACTGGCAGTGGCACTCCTGCAGCAAAAGTGTGCACTGTTTAATTTTAATATAATATTATGTACTCCTGGCTCCTGCTATAACCTATAACTGGCACTGCAGTAGTGCTCCCCAGTCTCCCCCACAATTATAAGCTGTGTGAGCTGAGCAGTCAGACAGATATATAATATATATAGATGATGCAGCACACTGGCCTGAGCCTGAGCAGTGCACACAGATATGGTATGTGACTGACTGAGTCACTGTGTGTATCGCTTTTTTCAGGCAGAGAACGGATATATTAAATAAACTGCACTGTGTGTCTGGTGGTCACTCACTATATAATATATTATGTACTCCTGGCTCCTGCTATAACCTATAACTGGCACTGCAGTAGTGCTCCCCAGTCTCCCCCACAATTATAAGCTGTGTGAGCTGAGCAGTCAGACAGATATATATAATATTATATATAGATAATAGATGATGCAGCACACTGGCCTGAGCCTGAGCAGTGCACACAGATATGGTATGTGACTGAGTCACTGTGTGCTGTGTATCGCTTTTTTCAGGCAGAGAACGGATTATAAATAAAACTGGTGGTCACTATCAGCAAAACTCTGCACTGTACTGAGTACTCCTAATGCTCCCCAAAATTAGTAAATCAAGTGTCTCTCTAATCTATTCTAAACGGAGAGGACGCCAGCCACGTCCTCTCCCTATCAATCTCAATGCACGTGTGAAAAATGGCGGCGACGCGCGGCTCCTTATATAGAATCCGAGTCTCGCGATAGAATCCGAGCCTCGCGAGAATCCGACAGCGTCATGATGACGTTCGGGCGCGCTCGGGTTAACCGAGCAAGGCGGGAAGATCCGAGTCGCTCGGACCCGTGAAAAAAAACATGAAGTTCTGGCGGGTTCGGATTCAGAGAAACCGAACCCGCTCATCTCTAATTTAATTCCCAATCTAATTCTTATTATTTTTACCTATATTCATATCTATCATACTCACATTCAATTCTAGCAATAGATATAACCGGTTAGGAAGTATCCTCCAGGGTTAATAGAGTACCATCTGATATCTACATAAATTAAATAATAAATTAATTGGTTCCTAATTCTTTTTCCAATTTTGGATTTACCTATATTCATATGTATCATACTCACATTCAGTTCTAGCAATGGATATGACCAGTTAGAAAGGGTCCTCCAGGGCTAGTAAAGTACCAAAGGGTATCTATATAGATTAAATTAAAATTTAAAGGTACTTAATGGAGTTCAAAACATAGATTTAATAGTTGGGATTATATTGACTAGTAGACTTACTTTAGACAAAGCCAAATCAATGACATCGGGACAGGGTATCCAGAGAAATAGATAATGCCCAACTATAATTAAGATTACAGTTAAGGTTAGAATAGTTGTTACTTCAATTAAAAGGCCTATTCAATTAGAAGCCAAAAGTTACTACTTACAATAAAAAATTCTGGATGTGTGTGGCTGCCTCCTCTCCTGAATGTCAAGTGAACTGGAGAGTGTGGGTCTGGCTTATTTATACCCATATGGGTATTACCTCACTTCCTGTATCTTATTGATAGGTTAATTTAATTACATAGATTAACTGGATACTAAGCTAGTAAGAGTAAGATTAATGATAGTGAGCGTTATAATATACTCCTAATTTAAATAATACTTATGACTAGCACTTAAATAGTTCATTTACTGGACCAAAATGTATAACTTCCGCCATGCGTTCCACCTGCAGCGTGGTGGAACGCACGGACTTCCGCCTTATGCCCTGCTTCCTGTTAGAGCGATGGGCGAGCTAAACACTATATTGGTAATGCGATATATTTTGCCCAGGGAGATGTATTAATAATACCCTCTAATTAAGCCCAGGGAGGTAGACTCCGATGCAGGGTCTCTGAGTCCTGATTGGAGATAATCTCCTCCCGCTGCGCGTTCCATCTAGAGCGGAGATGGAACGCGCCGCGTCACTTCCGGATCCGGCTATGCGTTCCACCCGTCCTAACGGTGGAACGCACATCTTCTGGATCTGCGCAATCACTCAGCGGTGCGCTCCACTTTCATTAGTGTGGAGCGCACTGGAGGGGAAAATGGGTTCCGCCTACAACATTAATACATAAAGAGTTATTAAACATAAGGGTAAACCTCTTAAGAATATAATGGTACGCTGACAATTCCTTTAATTGCTAGAAATGGAGATTACAATCCCTCTGACGACCAGTAATAAAACATTATTTTCTCAATATCTTTACAGTGCATAATTGTTGACAATTCAATATTATTACATGGATATAGTGATATAGTTCTAATGATCGTCAAATACCATATATTAGAATATTGAGGAATTTATTCATAAAGAAAAACATTCATCACTTTTAACAGCAATATATATATCCATGAGGCAATAGAATGGCATATGTTAAGTAGACATAAAGTCACATTTTAGAAATACTATCTGACAATAATAAAATGGTACTTATACTTAAATAATACCATAAAACTTTAGATAGTTTTGAAAGTTTTAAACAGACATAGGGTCACATTTCTGAAATATTCACTTTCTGACAATAATGCAATACAGGTTGAGTATCCCTTATCCAAAATGCTTGGGACCAGAGGTATTTTGGATATCGGATTTTTCTGTATTTTGGAATAATTGCATACCATAATGAGATATCATGGTGATGGGACCTAAGTCTAAGCACAGAATGCATTTATGTTACATATATACCTTATACACACAGCCTGAAGGTCATTTTAGCCAATATTTTTTATAACTTTGTGCATTAAACAAAGTGTGTGTACATTCACACAATTCATTTATGTTTCATATACACCTTATGCACACATCCTGAAGGTCATTTAATACAATATTTTTAATAACTTTGTGTATTAAACAAAGTTTGTGTACATTGAGCCATCAAAAAACAAAGGTTTCACTATCTCACTCTCACTCAAAAAAGTCCGTATTTCGGAATATTCCGTATTTCGGAATATTTGGATATGGGATACTCAACCTGTAACACATATTTAAATGGCATGGTCATAAAATCGCTTTTAGGTTGCAATTCTACCACTATATGCGAAAAGAACCTTCTATGATGGAAGAAAAAATAAATATAGACAATAATGTATAGGAAACCAGATCTTCTGCTAGCAGCCTAAGAAGGAGACGATATCTATATTTTCCTTGAGACCTACCGGATATAAAGTATTTAATGTATAGATCCAGTAAGACTCTTGTTTCGCTAATAATAGGTCTCTATCCCCTCCTCGTTTATCAATTTTAATATGTTCTAATGCTGTAAAGGTCAGACCAGTCACTTCTGATTTATGTGCTTCTGCAAAATGCCTAGGTAGGCTATGTGACATCATTTTGTTTCTAATATTTCTTAAATGTTCCTGGATTCTGATTTTCAACTTGCGTTATGTCTTTCCTACATATAAGAGACCACATGGACAGTTTATTTTGTAAATTACATATTCTGTAATACAGGTGACCCGATCTTTTAGTATATGAAATTTGCCATTATCCATTTTTTATTTAACAGAGGCCTTTTGCATGTATTTGCAGCAGATGCACTGATTACAGGGGAAACATCCCCATTTGTTGCCCAAAAAATGATTGCTTAAAGGATTCGAGGACTTTTCTATCTTCAAACTACTCCGTGCTATCAAACTTTTAAGGTTTCGTGCTTTTTTGTACACTAGCTGGGGTTTGTCTGGCAGTGTAGGTCCTAGAATAGGGTCTTTCTGCAGTATGCTCCAGTGTTTTGTCATATTTTCTTTATTTTATTAGCATCTTTACTATACTGAGTGACAAAAGATCTTGATTGACTCCTACTAGGAGAAGTTATCGGGGGTTTTTCACTTATGAGATCTAACCTTGACCTTTTTCAAGCCTTAAGTCTAGCTTCATTCAAGAGGTTGGTGTCATACCCTCTTTCTATAAATCTGCTGTGCAGGATAGCTGATTGTTCCCAGTACTCAGTGATATAGCTGCACTTTTTTCTAATCCTAACAAATTGGGAATAGGGTACTTCATTCTTCCAGACTGGATGGTGGCAACTATCTTGAGGTATGTAACTGTTCGCATCTACGGATTTGAAGAAGGTCTTAGTAGTCACCCCTCCTACACTACATCCTTTTAATTCTAAGTCCAAGTAATCTATAATCGTGGGATCTGTTTTATAGGTGAATTTGAGATTATATTCGTTCTTATTTAAATGATCCATAAAGTTCTCATTGCTCTTAAGGTCTCCCTGCCATATAAATAACAAATCGTCAATGTACCTTCTATATAGTTTTATATTCATCTTTTCAAATTCTATATCATACACAAATTTACTTTCCCACTCTCCCATCAACAGGTTAGCATACGATGGGGCAAACTTGGTCCCCATCGCAGTACCCTGTTTCTGTAGGAGGTAGGTACCGTTAAATTCAAAAAAGTTATGTTCTAAAATAAACTTGATACAGTCTATAATGAATGTGACTTCTAATTGTGTATTCTTAGGGTCACTTTCCAGTACATGTCTCACTGCCTCTATTCCCCTATCATGTGGGATAGAGGAATAGAGGGCTTGTACATCCACTGTTAGCCATCTATTATTAGTTGACCAGTCACAATTTTCCACAAGTCTCAATAGGCTTGTGGAATCTTTTAAATGGGATTTATTAAGTAAAACATAAGGCTGTAATTTTAAATCTATATAATGCGAGAGATTAGATGTCAAGGAATTTACTCCTGCAATAATGGGACCACCCGGTGGGAGTTCTCTGTTTTTGTGTACTTTGGGCAAGTGGTAGAATAAAGGCATGGTCGGAAATTTCTTATAGAGGTAGTCAAACTCCTCTTTTCAAATTAAGCTGTTTTGTTTCCTTTTTTTCCTCCATCTACATCACCAGCTACGACCTGTACCCCTGATGAAGTCCATAGCGGACGAAACGCGTTGGGTTTTGTGTAAAAAATCTTTTTAGAAAGTACCATGTTTTTGTACAAATGATTATTGTACTTATGAAACATTATACCATTGTATTGAATTTTAATCTATTAGAATTTTAATTCATTTTATTAAATCTACTGTCGGGTCACGCTGGTTTGATTTCTCTTTTGAAATAGTAATACTGTTGTGCGCCCTCTGAATATTGTATCTATAACCTATGTATATCTCCCACTAGCAGGGAGTTTTTTCAAGAGGTGCTGCTTGACTTTAATACAGCGCGAGATAAGGGTATTGTTGATAGATATATATATATATATATATATATATATATATAGAGAGAGAGAGACAGAGAGATATATATCAAACAATGACACAATTTACATAACAAAAAGTATGTAAAATTTGAAGATGGATCACTAGTGATAATAATTCAAACAAGCCTTTCATTTTTATTGTTTTTGTTGCTGTGCCTGCTGCGAATATTCGCTGATGCGACCTAAAGGGAGCACATGCAAGAATGTTTCTAACATGATATTGTATACAGAACAATAAAGTTAATCAATAAAGATGACACCATAACATTTGGGCCAATGAAATGCGACTACACACTATAAATATATGCCCATGTAAGGAAAACGCCATAGGCACCATGCGAGCATCCGTGTTCACACATAGGGAGCTGCAGGTGCTAACCGCGGTAATGGACCGCCGCGTAGGCCATTCGGGACCATACATCCCAAATCGGGTAAAGCGTGCGGCCTACGCGGAGGTCCGCCGCATCCTGCGGTCGCAAGTCCGCACAAGTCGGACCATCGTCCAACGTGAGCGGCGGTGGTCGGACCTCCGCCGCCGATAGCCTGAGTTGGTGGCGCGGCTGCGCCAGCAAATCTGACGCAGTAAGTAAAACGCATTCAAATGTGTGTTTACATGAGTGATTAAGTGAGATTATTAGCATACCATATTAATAAAGTATATTACACAAGATAAAACTAACTTAGGTAGTTTATAGAGTGTGTGTTTGCTTATGGCTTGCAGGACAGAGTGGAGACCAGAGTGGTTAGGGGATAATGTGTAGTGGTGTGGTGAGTCAGCACACAGGCTGTAGGCTGGAGACATAACTCACTTTGTATTTTTATTCATAAATTAACATAATGTTATTTTTGAATGCACTTGGAAATTACCCCCCCCCCCCAAAAAAAAAAAAGTGTTTCTAGGGCAAGCACAATGGCACAGGAGATCCGCAACAGGCAGCCTCACCTCCATCCTCCTCCCCACCCCAAACTCCCTCACCCCCTCAACACCCCGAAGCCCAAAATCAATCATCCCCTTCCTCCTCAGTATCCTCCCCCTCTCAAACCCCCTCCCCCTCTCTTTCTCAAACTCCCTTTCAAACCCCCTCCCCCTCTCTTTCCCAACCTCCCTTTCAAACCCCCTCCCCCATCTTGCCCAACCTCCCTCTCAACCCCCCTCCCCCTCTCTTTCACAACCGCACACACAAACCCCATCCCCCTCTCAATCTGACTCCCCCTCTCAACACCCCTCACCCCCTCAATTTGTCCACCCCTGTCAACCCCCCTCCCCCTCTCAATCTGACCCACCATCTCTAACCACCTCACCCATCCATCCTCCTTCCCCCATCCAAGCTCCTTCCCCAATCCATCCTCCTTCCCCAACATCTGAATGGACCGCAGAGGCATCCGAGGAGGTGGAGGACATCCGGCAGAAGATGGTAAGTTATTTTTATTTTAAAAATGAATTTGTAACCTAGTTTAAATTTAATTACAACTACATGCAGTGTTGTACTGGAGCCAATCTTGGCCCACAGAGAAATGCTTTTCTTTTTCATCATGTTATGGATTCCGCATTTACATTTGACACTGTATAGTTTAAGATTATTTAGGAAAACCACTATAGGTAGACAGTCAGTAGTTTGAGAGCTTTGGATGGTCGACAGGCTCTGTAGGTTGACATGTGCTAGGTCGACAGGTCACAAGCTCAACATGTTTTTTTTTGGTTACATTACAAAATGTTATTCAATTTTTAACTTAACGAGCCACGTGGACTCCGATTGAAACGGAAATCGGTTACGAGCTAAGCGGTAGTTTAGCGAGTCACCTTGTCCTAAGCCTGGCGAACAAAGTGAGCCATGCGATGTGGCACAGCGCTATAATTGGGGGTCCCTAGCACTCTAAAAATAAAAGGACAACAACATAGCAAAATACCCTCATGTCTAACTTTTGATCTGTCAACCTAGCACATAAAAACCCTGTAGACCTTCCAACCCTGTCGAACTACTCACTGTCGACCTATAGTGGTCATCCTAAAAATGGAATACCTACAGACTGTTGATGTAATGATCCACACCCTTGAGTGGGTGTAGAACCATAGATCGACAGTGTCTAGGTCGACAATGTTTAGGTACACCAAAATGCAACATTCAAGAGCACAGTCTGGAAGGTGATCCTTAGGGTGTTTGTGCTGGAAATTAGGGCCAGTGGTGCTTTCACCTGTACCCCTGTGTGACAGTCAACGTCTGGGGACATGTGTTCTAAAAGTGTGAGTCTAAAAATGTTTATTTTCAACACATTACAACAAGACCTGTCTCCACTTATGTAGTAAGGCAGGCTTTCATGGAGTGTGGGCATGCTAGTATATGTAGTTCATCTGAAGATGTAGAGATGCAGTGTGCTGAGGCTGAGCCAACACCAGAAATATAAAGTCCGGTACAATCCAGATGTGAAGGAGCTACACATCCCAGCATGGTCTGCTACACTTTAAACATGGTTTGGGTTGGTAATCATTGATGGCCATGATTGGATGTGTTGCCCTGCTACTGTAAAATATAAAAAAAAAACATGATGTAGTTACTATGTCATTAAAGTGTGCTTT
This sequence comes from Pseudophryne corroboree, assembly GCF_028390025.1. Taxonomy (NCBI): domain Eukaryota; kingdom Metazoa; phylum Chordata; class Amphibia; order Anura; family Myobatrachidae; genus Pseudophryne; species Pseudophryne corroboree. The sequence goes on along the minus strand of NC_086453.1, from coordinate 210,315,284 downwards.
GTGCCTTGCTTCTATAATGTGTAATGTGAGTAAGTAATTATTTTTATTTTGGTCATTCATTTCAGATGATGCAGTTGGAGATCCCCCAGCAATCAGTGCCATACTGGGGAGCATGGCAACCCTGCTACGGGACCACCTCAACGAGGTGGAAAACCTCCAAAAGTTTTTTTTTTTAATTGTTAAAAAAAAAATTCACAATTTTTTTTTTTAACACAAAAAAAAAATAGTTTAAAAAAAACATATTTGAGTGTGTGTTGAATTTTTTTTAATGCAAGAAAGGTACAGCGGATTTGCAACAGGTAATTGGGAATCTTAACCATTTATGAAAAATTACTTATGAATAGTAATAAAAAACACTTAAACAACAAACACTGAGGTATGACCGTTAGGAGATGATTGTTTTTTTAAAAACACTTAACACATTTATACACACTACACCTCGACACAAAAAGCAGGATATTAACATTAGGACTGGCATGGTTAATGCACAGTTTAGGCATCTATAACAATTTGCTCTTAAAACAACAACCTGTTAATGGACAATTATGCCTACAAAGTGTTCTGCATGAATTCTTTGAAGACTTAATTGATCAATACCATTAGAAATCATTACACTAATTGAAATCTTAATTGAGGAAGGGTTGAAGAGTTACAACACATAGGTGGAAAAAAAACCCTATTGCTGTGCGATTTATAGCAAAAGTACATAGCATGTGCATTATTGCGAAGGTTGTGCACATGTACGATGAGGTGTAGTTTTTACGATGCATTTTGTAGCAGTGCGATCAGATCGCATTCCTGCGATGCTATGTAATATACACCTACTTTGTGTATTGATACGTATGTGTTTGCAAAACTGCGTAGTGGGCGTATGGTCGCAATTGTACGATATGTTTGCAGTTTTGCGTTTGCCTTGTGCGAAAGTAAAAAATAGCGAACTCAGAATGCCCCCCATAGTGTTATTTGACATTATAGCATTCCCACACCAGGTTTTCTAGAAGCCTCACATTGCTACTCTTTTCCTACCTATATTGTGGCTTCTCTGGAATGGGGAACCCCTTTTTTTAACTTAAATAAAATAAATTGGTGTATTAAGGTTACCGGGGTTGTCCCCCACACACTCCGCCTTTTTCTCCTAATCCTGCCCCTTCCGCCCAGTTCTCTTCAGCCTTACCTTGTCTTTCCAGCCTCATCCCCTGTATGCCTTTCCAGTCTCGTGGTAAGACTTGTGTTTCTCCAGCCTCCGCCCCCATGTCTCTCCAGTGTCATCCCCACTCTGTCTCTCCAGTCCTATACCCCATTATCTCTTCAGCAATATACTTCCCCCTGTATCTGTCCAGCACTATCCCTTGCTGTGTTTCTCCGGCACTATCCTCACCCCTGTGTATCTTCAGCTCCCCTGTTTCTCTCGAGCTCAAGCCCCACTATATCCAACACCCATGCAGGCACAGACTGGCCCACCGGGGCACAATGGAAATTCACCGGTGACGGGGCTACCATCAGAAATTATGGGGTCTGGGACTGCCAAAATAGACAGGGCCCCTCCCTCCGAAAAAAAAGATTCTGCTGCACTGCTCCACCCCCATGTGATGAAATACATAGTGACATTACATATAGGTGAAGTTTTGCGGACCTACAGGAAAGGTTTACAGAGATCTGATGCACAGATAAGGCTTGTTTTAAGAAGTCCTCCCTGCGCATCAGCCTGCTGTTGATTCACAGACTGGTGCAGCTCTACAGGTATTGGTGGTAGGAACCAGGGGTGAGCCCCCCTCTCTGTAAGGGCCTGGGATATTGGTTCTCACAGTCCCCCCTGATGGCTGCCCTGCCGGTGGGCAACACTTCCAGACTGTGCACTGGTGTTAAACATTATACATATTTTACCTTATACTGCACAGGACTAATATGTATTTTCTACAGTGCATTGGTGTTATTCTTTTGATACCTTTTCATGCATGCACTAGCAGTATTTACTATATATATATATATAATTTATCAAGGGGCCCTAAAGGGGTCTAATGGTTAGTTAGCCATACCTCTGTAGTTGCTGGCCACACCCATTTACATCAGCCCCTACCACTCCATCACGCCCTAGTCCAACACTGCACAGTCCAACACGCCCTAGTCCAACACTGCACAGAGTTTCTGTGGTTGCTGCCTCCTTGTATCTCCTCAGCCCATTTGTGTGTCCAGGGTTCCAGCCCCCTGCATGATGCATCCCTCCGGACCGCTAATGCGATCCAACCCGCAGTTGCCTGATGTTCGGGAAACTGATATGAGATCGCCACATTTGCAGGGAGGCCGGCATTGGGAAAAATGGGGGCATGTCGGCCCTGTTTCCCAGGAGTGGGGAGGCCAAGGACTGCGTTGCCGTCGCACTTTCCTTGGCGAAGCTAGCATTCCTGCGACTGCAAGTCTAAATAAAGTCAGATTTACTCAGACTGCAGCCGCAGATGAACATTGCGACCTTCATCCCGAACTGCAATAGCATCACACTTTTTAGCAATCGCAAATGCAGGAATGAGGTGGTATGCACCTCCTCCTGCATTTGCATTGGAAAGGATCTTAATGCAGATCCTGTCTGATCCCTGTATCACCAGTTGAAGTCTCATATCTAAGATCATACTACCCTGCCAGTTCTGCCATAAGTGTAGCATTACCAGTAAACCGATCCAGAGGGCAGAGACCTGCGCATCAAACACAGCTGAGTCTATACCTTCTTGTGGGGATCCCTAGTGAAGACACCGCACTTCTGGTGTGGGTATTTGCCAACTAACTGGCACTTGCTACTTTTCTCAACTGATACAAGCATCATCGGTTCCAGCCCGATACAAGCATCATCGGTTCCAGCCCGATACAAGCATCTTGGTTGCAGCCCAATGAAAGTTCCGCCAGTTCCAGCCACACACAAGTTCTATTGGTTACAGCCGATATTATTATTATCCTTTATATGGCATCACAAGGGTTCCGCAGCGCCCAATTACAGAGTACATAAACAAATAATTAAACAGGAAAACAATATAGGACAAGTACAGGGTAAATAAACATAGCTACATCAGCAGATGACACTGGAATAAGTATCAGGTGGCAGAAGATTGCTGGATTTGGTGCAGTTGAAGATTATTAAAGTAAGAAAAAGGATAAGTACATGAGGGAAGAGGGCCCTGCTCGTGAGAGCTTACATTCTAAACAACCTCTGATCGCTGCTGGCGGCTCCCAGCAGCGGCTGACGGCGCAGCGTGACCTCTCACGCTGCGCTGGGGAGCCAGAAGGAAGCCGGGCAGCGTCTGAGCGTCCTGTGGATGCTCAACGCTGATCCTTCAATCCCCGGGATTGGAGCTTCCAATCCCGGGATTGAATCCCGGCCATTTTTGGCCCTAAATCCCGGGATCCCGATCTCGGGATTGGCCACCATAGTAGATGGGAGAGGAGTGGGTGAGGGCTTTGTAAGGGAGCGTGAGAAGCTTGAAATGGATTCTGAAAGGGAAGGGAAGCCAGTGAATGTCTTGTAAGAGAGGAGAGGTAGACGTAGTGCGTTTGGTGAGGAAAATGAGCCAGGCAGCAGCATTGAGGATAGATTGGAGTGGAGAGAGGTATTTGTCAGGAATGCCAGTCAGGAGGAGATTACAGCAGTCCAGTCTTGAGATGACCAGTGAGTGGATAAGAGTCTTAGTAGCATCCTGGGTCAGAAAGGGTCTGATCCTGGAAATTATTTTTAGATGAAAACGGCAGGTTTGTGAGAGGTGCTATGAAAATAAGGAGTAGTACTGCGCTATTAGTAGTGATGAGCGGGTTCGGTTCCTCGGAATCCGAACCCCCCCGAACTTCACCCATTTTACACGGTTCCGAGGCAGACTCGGATCATCCCGCCTTGCTCGGTTAACCCGAGCGCGCACAAACGTCATCATCCCACTGTCGGATTCTTGCGAGATTCGTTTTCTATATAAGGAGCCGCGCGTCGCCGCCATTTTCACTCGTGCATTGGAGATGATAGGGAGAGGACGTGCAGCGTTCTCTCCCTTTTTGTGTTCAGTGTGCTGCAAATATCTGTGCTCAGTGTGCTTGCAAATATCTGTGCTCAGTGTGCTGAAAATATCTACGTTCTCTGCCTGAAAAACGCTCTATATCTGTGCTGCACTGTAGTATAGGAGGACAGTGCAGAATTTTGCTGACCAGTGACCACCAGTATTATATAGCACTACGGTACAGTAGTCCACTGCTCTACCTACCTCTGTGTCGTCAAGTATACTATCCATCCATACCTGTGGTGCATTTTAGTTGTGCGCAGTATATATAGTAGGAGGACAGTGCAGAATTTTGCTGACCACCAGTATATAATATATAGCAGTACGGTACAATAGGCCACTGCTCTACCTACCTCTGTGTCGTCAAGTATACTATCCATCCATACCTGTGGTGCATTTTAGTTGTGCGCAGTATATATAGTAGAAGGACAGTGCAGAATTTTGCTGACCACCAGTATATAATATATAGCAGTACGGTACAGTAGGCCACTGCTCTACCTACCTCTGTGTCGTCAAGTATACTATCCATCCATACCTGTGGTGCATTTTAGTTGTGCGCAGTATATATAGTAGGAGGACAGTGCAGAATTTTGCTGACCACCAGTATATAATATATAGCAGTACGGTACAGTAGGCCATTGCTATTGATATATCACTGGCATATAATTCCACACATTAAAAAATGGAGAACAAAAATGTGGAGGGTAAAATAGGGAAAGATCAAGATCCACTTTCACCTCGTGCTGAAGCTGCTGCCACTAGTCATGGCCGAGACGATGAAATACCATCAACGTCGTCTGCCCAGACCGATGCCCAATGTCATAGTAGAGAGCATGTAAAATCCAAAAAACTAAAGTTCAGTAAAATGACCCAAAAATCTAAATTAAAAGCGTCTGATGAGAAGCGTAAACTTGCCAATATGCCATTTACGACACGGAGTGGCAAGGAACGGCTGAGGCCCTGTCCTATGTTCATGGCTAGTGGTTCAGCTTCACATGAGGATGGAAGCACTCATCCTCTCGCTAGAAAAAAGAAAAGACTTAAGCTGGCAAAAGCACAGCAAAGAACTGTGCGTTCTTCTAAATCACAAATCCCCAGGGAGAGTCCAATTGTGTCGGTTGCGATGCCTGACCTTCCCAACACTGGACGGGAAGAGGTGGCGCCTTCCACCATTTGCACACCCCCTGCAAGTGCTGGAAGGAGCACCCGCAGTCTAGTTCCTGATAGTCAAATTGAAGATGTCACTGTTGAAGTACACCAGGATGAGGATATGGGTGTTGCTAGCGCTGAGGAGGAAATTGACAAGGAGGATTCTGATGGTGAGGTGGTTTGTTTAAGTCAGGCACCCGGGGAGACACCTGTTATCCGTGGGACGAATATGGCCATTGACATGCCTGGTCAAATTACAAAAAAAATCACCTCGTCGGTGTGGAATTATTTTAACAGAAATGCGGACAACATTTGTCAAGCCGTGTGTTGCCTTTGTCAAGCTGTAATAAGTAGGGGTAAGGACGTTAACCACCTAGGAACATCCACCCTTATACGTCACCTGGAGCGCATTCATCAGAAATCATTGACAAGTTCAAAAACTTTGGGTGACTGCGTAAGCAGTCCACTGACAACTAAATACCTTCCTCTTGTAACCAAGCTCCTGCAAACCACTCCACCAACTCCCTCAGTGTCAATTTCCTCCTTAGACAGGAAAGCCAATAGTCCTGCAGGCCATGTCACTGTCAAGTCTGATGAGTCTTCTCCTGCCTGGGATTCCTCCGATGCATCCTTGAGTGTAACACCTACTGCTGCTGGCGCTGCTGTTGTTGCTGCTGGGAGTCGATCGTCATCCCAGAGGGGAAGTCGGAAAACCACTTGTACTACTTCCAGTAAGCAATTGACTGTCCAACAGTCCTTTGCGAGGAAGATGAAATATCACAGCAGTCATCCTGCTGCAAAGCGGATAACTCAGGCCTGGCAGCCTGGGTGGTGTGAAACGTGTTTCCGGTATCCACCGTTAATTCACAGGGAACTAGAGAATTGATTGAGGTACTGTGTCCCTGGTACCAAATACCATCTAGGTTCCATTTCTCTAGGCAGGCGATACAGAGAATGTACACAGACGTCAGAAAAAGTCACCAGTGTCCTAAAAAATGCAGTTGAACCCAATGTCCACTTAACCACGGACATGTGGACAAGTGGAGCAGGGCAGACTCAGAACTATATGACTGTGACAGCCCACTGGGTAGATGTATTGCCTCCCACAGCAAGAACAGCAGCGGCGGCACCAGTAGCAGCATATCGCAAACGCCAACTCGTTCCTAGGCAGGCTACGCTTTGAATCACCGCTTTCCATAAGAGGCACACAGCTGACAACCTCTTACGGAAACTGAGGAACATCATCGCAGAATGGCTTACCCCAATTGGACTCTCCTGGGGATTTGTGACATCGGACAACGCCATCAATATTGTGCGTGCATTACATGTGGGCAAATTCCAGCACGTCCCATGTTTTGCACATACATTGAATTTGGTGGTGCAGAATTATTTAAAAAACGACAGGGGCGTGCAAGAGATACTGTCGGTGGCCTGAAGAATTGCGGGCCACTTTCGGCATTCAGCCACCGCGTGCCGAAGACTGGAGCACCAGCAAACACTCCTGAACCTGATCCGCCATCATCTGAAGCAAGAGGTGGTAACGAGGTGGAATTCAACCCTCTATATACTTCAGAGGATGGAGGCCATTCAAGCCTATACAGCTACCTACGATATAGGCAAAGGATGGGGAATGCACCTGACTCAAGCGCAGTGGAGAATGATTAAAACGTTGTGCAAGGTTCTGCAACCCTCTGAATTTGCCACACGTGAAGTCAGTTCACACACTGCCAGCCTGAGTCAGGTCATTCCCCTCATCAGGCTTTTGCAGAAGAAGCTGGGGAGATTGAAGGAAGAGCTAAAACAGAGCGATTCCGCTAGGCATGTGGGACTTGTGGATGGAGCCCTTAATTCGCTTAACCAGGATTCACGGGTGGTCAATCTGTTGAAATCAGAGCACTACATTTTGGCCACCGTGCTCGATCCTAGATTTAAAACTTACGTTGTATCTCTCTTTCCGGCAGACACAGGTCTGCAGAGGTTCAAAGACCTGCTGGTGAGAAAATTGTCAGGTCAAGCGGAACGTGACCCGTCAACAGCTCCTCCTTCGGTCTCCCGCAACTGGGGCTGCGAGGAAAAGGCTAAGAATTCCAAGACCACCCGCTGGCGGTGATGCAGGGCAGTCTGGAGCGAGTGCTGACATCTGGTCCGGACTGAAGGACCTGCCAACGATTACTGACATGTCGTCTACTGTCACTGCATATGATTCTATCACCATTGAAAGAATCGTGGAGGATTATATGAGTGACCGCATCCAAGTAGGCACGTGAGACAGTCCGTACGTATACTGGCAGGAAAAAGAGGCAATTTGGAGGCCCTTGCAGAAACTGGCTTTATTTTACCTAACTTGCCCCCCCTCCAGTGTGTACTCCGAAAGAGTGTTTAGTGCAGCCGCTCACCTTGTCAGCAATCGGCATACGAGGTTACTTCCAGAAAATGTGAAGATGATGTTCATCAAAATTAATTATAATCAATTCCTCCGGGGAGACATTCACCAGCAATTGCCTCCAGAAAGTACACAGGGACCTGAGATGGTGGATTCCAGTGGGGACGAATTAATAATCTGTGAGGAGGGGGGTGTACACAGTGAAAGGGGTGAGGAATCGGAGGAGGTGGACATCTTGCCTCTGTAGAGCCAGTTTGTGCAAGGAGAGATTGATTGCTTCTTTTTTGGTGGGGGCCCAAACCAACCAGTCATTTCAGTCACAGTCATGTGGCAGACCCTGTCGCTGAAATTATGGGTTTGTTAAAGTGTGCATGTCCTGTTTATACAACATAAGGCTGGGTGGGAGGGCCCAAGGACAATTCCATCTTGCGCCTCTTTTTTCTTTAATTTATCTTTGCATCATGTGCTATTTGGGGGACTATTTTTTGAAGTGCTATCCTGTCTGACACTGCAGTGCCACTCCTAGATGGGCCAGGTGTTTGTGTCGGTCACTTGGGTCGCTTAGCTTAGCCATCCAGCGACCTTGGTGCCCCTCTTTTTTTTCTTTGCATCATGTGCTGTTTGGGGACTATTTTTTAAATCTGCCATCCTATCTGACACTGCAGTGCCACTCCTAGATGGGCCAGGTGTTTGTGTTGGCCACTTGGGTCGCTTAGCTTAGTCACGCAACTACCTCATTGCACCTCTTTTTTTTCTTTGCATCATGTGCTGTTTGGGGACTATTTTTTAAATCTGCAATCCTGTCTGAAACTGCAGTGCCACTCCTAGATGGGCCAGGTGTTTGTGTCGGCCACTTGGGTCGCTTAGCTTAGTCATCCAGCGACCTCGGTGCAAATTTTAGGACTAAAAATAATATTGTGAGGTGTTCAGAATAGACTGGAAATGAGTGGAAATTATGGTTATTGAGGTTAATAATACTATGGGATCAAAATGACCCCCAAATTCTATGATTTAAGCTGTTTTTGAGGGTTTTTTGTAAAAAAAAAACACCCGAATCCAAAACACACCCGAATCCGACAAAAAATTTTCAGGGAGGTTTTGCCAAAACGCGCCCGAATCCAAAACACGGCCGCGGAACCGAATCCAAAACCAAAACACAAAACCCGAAAAATTTCCGGTGCACATCACTAGCTAATAGTAAGTGTCAGTTAGAAGCTCCTATTAAGTAAATAATTATAATAAATGTTTGTTGGGAGCGCTTTAAACTAATAAATAATAATATGAAGATGTAGTAAATGTAATAGCTGTAATAAAGAATTTATTCAATGCAATACCTGTAATAAAGAATGAATTAGTAAAAATGTTTAAAGCTCCTTTTGGAGTGCTTTATAGTTGATAACAGTCCGTACGGGCGAGACAGCGGTGGGTTCCGTTAATTGCCGGCGGCTGGGGCCGCAAAGGTTATTACTCAGAACAGTGCTCTCTCTCTGTCCCTAGCTATAACTAACCTTTTGCTGACGATCTTCTCCTTGCTGGCCGGCTGGTTCCCTTGATGGTTTGCATGGGCAGTGCTTCACCGCGTGTTCCCAGAGCTGAATGTGTGGTTTGAAGGAGAGGGAGGAGTCAAGGATTACTCCAAGACAGCGTACTTGGGGGCAAGAGGAGATTCCACGTTTCTAGGTCGACATGTGCTAGGTCGACAGGTCAAAAGGCTGACATGAGGTTTTGGGTTTTTTGGTGTTGTTTTCTGCGTACAGTGACTGGGAAGCCGAATTAGTGCTTCGCTTGCCATGCTTCGGGCAAGGTTACCGTTCCAATCGTAGACCACGTGGATCGTTAAGTATGAAAAAGTTCAAAAAAATTAAAAGTGAAAAACTCATGTCCACCTTTGACCTGTCGACCTAGCACATGTCGACATAGACACCATGTCGACCTTCCAACCCTGTCGACCTAGTGACTGTCGACCTATAGTGGTCGACCTAAACATTGTCGACCTAGACAGTGTCGATCTTCAGACTGGATCCCGTTCAGATATCTGATTGTGTAGATAAGGTTACCAGATCAGGCATGTATCTCCAGACAGACCTAAATTATAAATGCTGAAAAGTATTCCCATCAGAACGGGATCATCGATGGTTACTATCCATCGGCTTCCGATGTCCTTCCAATTTGCTGTCTCTCCTTCTTGCTGTAGCTGCATCATATCCTGGAAGCTTGAGAGTAGGTGAAAAATCTAAAGGTTTCTTTTCCCATCTATTCCTGCTTATTATGCAGTTATTGGAGTCTTAGCACAGGCTCATTGTTATTGCACATGCATTTGTACCTCAGCTCAGCTACTAGAATTCTTAAATTGTCGCGGCATAAATGGACCGGAAGCGGATCCATGGTCAGCCAGTCCGACACTGGCAACCATCGAATATCTGCAACTCAATGAGAAAAGCACTTTTTGCTGAATCAGGATCATAGGCAAAAGCAAAGGGGTTTCTAGTTGCCCGGAAACCCCCCTTTTCCACAGCCAACCAAGGGCCTAATCCAGTAAGGATTGCAAAATATGCGATTCGCATTCCAGCCGATTATCGAACAACTGCGCTTGCGGTGTTCGCATTGTGCACACGTGAGTAAAAATAGAGACAGAAAATGCGTACACATCATGATCGCAATGCAGCCGCTGTTTGATGGAAAGCTGGCATTTCTTGGCAGAAACCTGACGTTTTCTGGTTGTGTCTGAAAAAACGCAGGCAAGCCTACGCGTTTTTAAAGAGGGCCTCTGACATCAGTGATGACCACTTACAGCCTCTTGCGTCGCAAGAATTGTGGATGAGCTTGCCTGGCGCAGATAGGTAAAATCTTTGATGTTCTGGTAATTGCGTATGGTTTTGCGATCAGCCTGCATGTTGCGATGCATTGGCAATTTCTGCTATGGGCATTTTTTACTCTATTTCTGGGCGATAATTATTTGATCGCAGCAACTGCTTTTTAGCAGAACCTGCAATCCTTACTGAATTAGGGTGGTCATTCCGACCTGATCGCATGCTAGGTTTTTTCGCTGTGCTGCGATCAGGTCAGAACTGCGCATGCACCGCAATGTGCAGGCGCGTCGTACGGCTACAAAGCGGATCGCTGCTGGGCGATGGATTTTATGAAGAATCCATTCACACAGCCGAACGCAAGAAGATTGACAAGAAGAAGGTATTTATGGGTGTCAACTGACAGTTTTCTGGGAGTGTTTAGAAAAACACAGGTGTGTCCAAGCGTTTGTAGGGCGGGTGTCTGACGTCAATTCCGGGACTGGACAGGCTAAAGTGATCGCAAGGGCTGGGTAAGTTCAGAGCTACTCAGAAACTGCACAAAATGTTTTTGCACAGCTCGGCTGCACATGCGTTTGCACACTTGCAAGGCTAAAATACACTCTCCGGAGGGCGGAAACTATGCGTTCGCACGGCTGCTAAAAACAGCTAGCGAGCAATCAAATCGGAATGATCTCCAAGGCCCCAAGTCTGCTGTGTGTGTATTGGTGGATCTGAGTGCTCAATCATCGCACCAGAAAGAGAATCCTGTTAATGGCTTACAGTGATACCATTATCGAACTGGGACATGAAGTGCCAGCGGGAGAATGCAGTGGTAGGGGCCCATGTTCAGGGGGGTCCGGGAAATGCAGGCACGCCCGGACCATGAAGGCCGCGGCGGCTGCGTGACATCACACGCAGCCGCTGCAACCCTCACAGCGACAAGTAGCTCCCTACCAGCGCGCAGCAGCTGCGCTGGCAGGGAGCTACTCTTCCAGTACAAAAGCATCGCCGCTGTGGGATGCTTTTGTACTTGTGTGACGGGGCAGGGCCTGACATCCGGGGCGGACTAGCTCTGTGCTGGGCGTCCCACCACATGTCAGGGAAGCTGATCGTAGATGTGCTAAATTTAGCACATCTACGATCAGGTCTGAATTATGCCCCATATGTATAATATACAATTCTAGTGCACAGTATGGATCCTGATTCCTAGAGGAGGAGGAGGCCCAGTCAGTGGGGCCCACCAGAGGGGTCCCTGCACCCCTATGGGCCAGTCCAACACTGCAGTGATCATTGGGCCTGCATATGTCAGAAATAATTACCGTATTACATAAACTGCACAGTGTTTGGGACACACTATAGTTTGTTGCATGCTAATTATGCAGCCTCCATGGGCTGGTGACACTTGCTCTAAAATCAAACATTTGGAAATCCCCCTCCAGATATTCTGTGTTTATCCCTGGAGAAATCGATAGTTGCTAGCCATGAGCTTCTGATGCCTATCCCTCCGTCAGGAAAGCATACAGGTTAGTAACGACTGTCTGTCAGGAAGGTGTCAGAAATACTGAATCCAATACAAAAATAAGGTGATAATTCCAGGAGCTGAGCTGATATGTACAAATGCATGTATATGACACTCAGATAGGTGACGTCAGAAGATCCCTTCTCCCACTCCGATTTAGAACCAACCACTCAGCTAGTGCTAATAAGTGCATAATGGGGAGAAATATGTGTGAAAAGAAACCTGTGGATTCCCCACCCGGTCTCCAGTACACATGATGCAGCTGCTGCAGTGCAGACACATGTAGGGAAACTACAGATCTTTCTTTCTGAATCTGTATTGAAAATGCCAGAAATTCGGTAACATCAGAGGGCGGAAGGTTAGTGTCAGAGATGGGCGGAGCCTGACAGTCAGAGGCCGTGGCTTAACGAATTCATGCCTCAGGTATATTCCCAGTGGAGGGCGTGGTTAGCTGCAGAGCCTGCACGCGCTGAAGGAGATCTTTCCATTGGCTGTGAATACATCTTCACAGCCAATGTTACACCTTCTACACCTCTTCCCCGCCCTGTAACGAATGGTTGGGTCGGTTGCTATGGTGACGGTCTCTCCAGCGTCTCTCTGGGGAACAAGGTGCTGGGGCCTAGTAACTAAAACTTTGCAAGAGTACAACTTCCAGGGCATCCCGGTATTCGGTACAGGTAACATGACCCAGGAGCCTGTTACTATCACAAGTGTATTTATTTATAATATGATTTTATTTTTGTTACCCAGTGTCATTCAGAACATACAGGCTTGTGTCCAGTGTAACATATAGAAGTATTGTAGTGTGGAAGCATTTACATAATGTTATGTACAATGTGTTCTATGCTAATAGAGATGCCATTTATGGAGCTAGCTTCTAATAAAATGCATATGGCTGCAGAACAGATGTGCTGATAAATACAGGCAATTTTAGTGTTTCATTTTGTAATGTGTTACTTTAAACATGTCCCCAGTAATGTTTTTGCAGTCATGGCAGGGTTGCACAATTCATTTCCACCTTAACCAAGTTGCACTGCCGGCTAGGAGAATATTTTATACTATATGAGGACATTTTTCCCAGGACGCCTCACCCCATTCCCAGCTGAAAACCGTAGGTGGAGAGATGGGGGTTCAGTCACAGGTTGCAATCAAGAGATTGCTGCTAGTGAATGGTCCTCTTGCTGTAACTTCCACTGCTGCAATTTTAAAATAGGAGAACTAAACAAATGAGTGTATTTCGGTGACGTGCGGTGGGGTGAGGCAGGTGAGGCAGAGCCTTTCCTGTCATACTAACGTTTGTGCCAGAGTTTTGACTGTGTAAAGTATATGAAAAATACAAAAAATATGTATGAAATATCTTCTTTGCATTATTCTAATCATTTTTATAGCCAAAACTCTGGAGTAAAGTCTATGGCAGGTGAGGCAGCTTATCTTTTCCGCACATCTCTGATCAAAACTCACCAAAGTTTTAGGAGTTTATAATGCTGCACATGTGTATAATGCCCAGATGTACGTTTTGGCTCATATATTGCATGCAAATCTGGCTCTGGTGCTAGTCAGGGCCTCCTGAGCTATTTAGCTCACCGCACGTCCCTGGTGTATTTTGTATTATGGAACCAGAATAGTCATTGGAAAATCATGACTTAATGAAGCAGCCTCCATTAAGGTTACAGCTTTTAGTACAATATTTTCCTATGTTGTGGTGTCACAGAATTGTGGACCTAGGCCCTCATTCCGAGTTGTTCGCTCGCAAGCTGCTTTTAGCAGCATTGCACACGCTAAGCCGCCGCCTACTGGGAGTGAATCTTAGCTCTTAAAATTGCGAACGAAAGATTCTCAAAATTGCGACCACACACCTCTTAGCAGTTTCTGAGTAGCTCCAGACTTACTCGGCATCTGCGATCAGTTCAGTGCTTGTCGTTCCTGGTTTGACGTCATAAACACACCCAGCGTTCGCCCAGACACTCCTCCGTTTCTCCAGCCACTCCCGCGTTTTTCCCAGAAACGGTAGCGTTTTTTCGCACACACCCATAAAACGGCCAGTTTCCGCCCAGAAACACCCACTTCCTGTCAATCACACTACGATCAGCAGAACGAAGAAAAAAACGTGAGTAAAAATCCTAACTGCATAGCAAATTTACTTGGCGCAGTAGCAGTGCGAACATTGCGCATGCGCACTAAGCGGAAAAATCGCTGCGATGCGAAGAAATTTACAGAGCAAACAACTCTGAATGACCCCCCTAATTCAGACCTGATCACTGTTGTGTGAATTTGCAAGGCGGACGATTATCGATTGACTGCGCATGCATATGGATCGTAGTGCGCATGCGCAAGGCCAAACAGCAAAATTATTCAGTGACTCTTTGGATCGCTAGGCATACGCAAGTTGATTGACAGGAAGCCATCATTTGGGGGTGGTAACTGCCCATTTTCTGGAACTGTCAGGAAAAATGTAGGTGTTCCCAAGCGTTTTCAGGGAGGGTGTGTAACGTCAGCTCCGACCCCGATCAGCCTGTTTCTATCGCACTGTGGGAGTATGTCCTGGGCTACGCACAGACTGTGAAAAAGATTGTTTTAGAAAAATGCGCAGTTAAACCATAAAAGCAGCTAGAGTGATGTGTACAAGGTATAACACCCAGAATACCTAAAAGACAATAGTTGAGATAAAAGTAGAACACAACTCACAGTGCTAAATACAGTACCCAGATTAACACCAGTGAAAAAAAAATCAGGTAGCAGTAATATATCACCTAAATAAATGAGATCTTGAAATCCTGGATGAGTAATAGTCCTTCAACACATAGATTTCTTGTTCACATAGATCGGAGAAAAAAAGAACAAGAAATAGTGCAACAAGTTCTCACACGTGACACACTTTTATTCCGGATTTACACTTACAAAGAAGGTGGTAATAATTCCACGATGGCTGCAAATTCGATCCAGATGGTACACCTGATTAATGCAGGAGCTTTCCTCAGCAGCATATAGGGGGTCATTCCGAGTTGATCGCTAGTGAAAAATGTTCGCAGCACAGCGATTAAGTGAAAAAGCGGCACTTCTGCGTATGTGGCGCAGTGCGCACGCGCAACGTACTTTCACAACAGCCGATGTATTTTTACACAAGGTCTAGCGACGCTTTTCAGTTGCAATGCCAGCCGCAGAGTGATTGACAGGAAAGGGGCGTTTCTGGGTGTCAAATGACAGTTTTCAGGGAATGTTTGAAAAAACGCAGACATGCCAGAAAAAACGCAGGCGTGGCTGGCCGAACGCAGGGCGTGTTTGTGACATCAAATCCGTAATCGAACAGTCTGAATTGATCGCAAGCTAGGAGTAGGTCTGAAGCTACTCTGAAACTGCACAATATTTTTTTTGTAGCCGCTCTGCGGTCCTTTCATTCGCACCTCTGCTAAGCTAAAATACACTCCCAGTGGGCGGCGGCTTAGCGTTTGCACAGCTGCTAAAATCTGCTAGCGAGCGATCAACTCGGAATGACCCCCATAAACCGGGAATAAGAGAACATACAGATAATGCAGAGTGTCTTAAATAAAACACATTTAATATAAATTGCACTTACAATACAAACCGATATAACACAGCATAAAACTTCCCACAGTGGCTGAACAGCAGCAGGCTGGGTCCTATGGTGTCCAAGATGTAATAAAGGACAGGATAAGGTTTGCAGGTCCGAACACTTGAAACCATCCAAAACACCAACAAGCAGCGGTGCCAGACAGGGGAATCAGAGCCATGCTTAATGCGTTTTCAGACTTGCGTCCTCCGTCAGAAGCGTGATCCAGGCTCTGCTGACTACTCCTTTTATGCTTGCATAATACAAAACACCTGTATCAGTTCAAATTCGCTAATCGGCTTCAATCCTTTGTGCGCATGTCTCACAGCGCTACGGCCAGAAGTAAGATGGCCGTGCGTTCCAAATAGGCGGAAGTGACTTTATTTGCGTTCCATATGCGGTACTCGGACAGCCGGAGATAATATAACAATGTTTAATCATCGGTTTCCTTAACTACTGGATAAACGTTCAAGTCCCAGAAAGTCCACACTATAAAAACACTTAGAAAAGTGCTAAAAAATAATAATAAATTAACAACAGTGTAAAAAATATTTACAGTACATACAAAATGGGTATCAAGCAAAGTGCTGCATATGTAGAAAAGAGATGAGATTTAAGTTTTTAATGAAACATTCATCAGAATTACAGAAAAAGTGCTGAAAAAGTGTGTGTTTCTAAAGACTTGCGGATGTTATATATGTGTTCAAGACAACTAAAGATCAGGTTGTCTGATGTTTTCCCCACATATAACAATCTGCAAGTACATTCCAGCACATATACAACATTTTTCGAATTACAGGAAATAAATTCCTTGATATAAAATATTTTCCCATTAACCATACTACTAGTGAATTTTCTATCTTTTGGTTTTCACCGTGCGACGCATGATGTGTTGCACAGTGAAAGCCAAGCGTAGGAAATTCGCCAGCAAGCGTAATTCTGATGAATGTTTCATTGAAAACTTTAGGCGAGTCCAGCAAGTACTCCTGAAAGTAAGAACGCGAGATATTGAGAAACGTTTATCCCAAGCTGAGATGAGGTGGATTTATAAGTTTAGAACCATTGTTCCCAATTGTCTCAACACTGATTTTGAGTTTAATTTTTTTTTAACTTAGATATCTCTTTTCTACATATGCAGCACTTTGCTTGATACCCATTTTGTATGTACTGTAAATATTTTTTCTCTAACGACCTAGTGGATGCTGGGGACTCCGTAAGGACCATGGGGATAGACGGGCTCCGCAGGAGACATGGGCACTTTAAGAAAGAATTTTGGTTCTGGTGTGCACTGGCTCCTCCCTCTAATCCCTTCCTCCAGACCTCAGTTTGATTCTGTGCCCAGACGAGCTGGGTGCTTTTCAGTGAGCTCTCCTGAGTTCGCTGAAAGTATTTTGTTAGGTTTTTTATTTTCAGGGAGCTCTGCTGGCAACAGACTCCCTGCATCGTGGGACAGAGGGGAGAGAAGCAGCCCTACTCTCTGAAGCTAGGTCCTGCTTCTTAGGCTACTGGACACCATTAGCTCCAGAGGGATCATACGCAGGATCTCACCCTCGCCGTCCGATCCCAGAGCCGCGCCGCCGTCCCCCTCGCAGAGCCGGAAGACAGAAGCCGGGTGAGTATGAGAAGCAAGAAGACTTCAAAATCGGCGGCAGAAGACTCCGTTCTTCACTGAGGTAACGCACAGCACTGCAGCTGTGCGCCATTGCTCCCAAACACCTCACATACTCCGGTCACTGTAAGGGTGCAGGGCGCAGGGGGGGGCGCCCTGGGCAGCATTGGGAACCTCTTTTTGGCAAAAGTAAGCATATATACAGGTGGGCACTGTATATATGTATGAGCCCCCGCCAAGAAAATGCATATTTAAGCGGGACAGAAGCCCGCCGTCGAGGGGGCGGGGCTTCTTCCTCAGCACTCACCAGCGCCATTTTTTCTCCACAGCTCAGCTGAGCGGAAGCTCCCCAGGCTCTCCCCTGCAGATTCACGGTAGAAGAGGGTAAAAAGAGAGGGGGGGGGGGGGGGCACATAAATTAGGCGCAAAAACAATATAAACAGCAGCTACTGGGTTAACATTAAGTTACTGTGTTATTCCTGGGTTATAGCGCTGGGGTGTGTGCTGGCATACTCTCTCTCTGTCTCTCCAAAGGGCCTTGTGGGGGAACTGTCTTCAAAAAGGGCATTCCCTGTGTGTGCGTGGTGTGTCGGTACGCTTGTGTCGACATGTCTGATGAGGAAGGCGATGTGGAAGCAGAGCGGGAGCAAGTGAATGTGGTGTCTCCGCCGACGGCGCCGACACCTGATTGGATGGATATGTGGAAGGTTTTAAATGATAATGTTAATTCCTTGCATAAGAGGTTAGATAAAGCTGAAGCCTCAGGACAGTCAGGGTCTCAACCCGTGCCTGATCCTTTGTCACAGAGTCCGTCAGGGTCTCAGAAGCGCCCACTATCCCAAATTGTTGACACAGATACCGACATGGATTCTGACTCCAGTGTCGATTACGATGATGCAAAGTTACAGCCAAAGTTGGCTAAATCACTCCAATATATGATTATAGCAATTAAGGATGTTTTGCACATCACAGAGGAAACCCCTGTCCCTGACACAAGGGTTTATATGTATAAGGGAAAGAAACCTGAGGTAACTTTTCCCCCCTCACACGAACTGAATGAGTTATGTGAAAAAGCTTGGGAATCTCCAGATAAAAAAATGCAGATTTCCAAACGGATTCTTATGGCGTATCCTTTCCCGCCAACTGACAGGTTACGATGGGAATCCTCCCCTAGGGTGGACAAAGCTTTAACACGCTTATCCAAAAAGGTAGCCCTGCCGTCTCAGGATACAGCTGCCCTCAAGGATGCTGCTGATCACAAACAGGAGGGTACCCTGAAGTCCATTTATACACATTCGGGTACCTTGCTCAGACCGGCAATCGCGTCGGCCTGGGTCTGTAGTGCAGTAGCGGCATGGACTGATACCTTATCAGAGGAGTTGGATACCCTAGATAGGATTACTGTTTTATTGACTCTGGGGCATTTTAAAGACGCTGTCCTTTATATGAGAGATGCTCAAAGAGACATTAGTCTACTGGGTTCTAGAATAAATGCTATGTCAATTTCTGCCAGAAGGGTCCTGTGGACTCGGCAATGGACAGGTGATGCCGACTCAAAAAGGCATATGGAGGTTTTACCTTATAAGGGTGAGGAATTGTTTGGGGAGGGTCTCTCGGACCTGGTCTCCACAGCTACTGCTGGAAAGTCAAATTTTTTGCCATATGTTCCCTCACAGCCTAAGAGCACCGTATTATCAAATGCAGTCCTTTTGATTACAGAGAAACAAGAAAGTCCGAGGTGCGTCCTTTCTTGGCAGAGGAAAGAAGCTGCACAACACAGCTAGTTCCCAGGAACAGAAGTCCTCCCCGGCCTCTACAAAATCCGCCGCATGACGCTGGGGCTCCACAAGCGGGGCTAGGCCCGGTGGAGGCGCGTCTTCGAAATTTCAGCCACAAGTGGGTTCACTCCCAGTTGGATCCCTGGGCAATAGAGATTGTGTCTCAGGGATACAAGCTGGAATTCGAGGAAATGCCCCCTCACCGATACCTCAAATCGGCCCTGCCAGCTTCCCCCCACAAAAGGGAAGTAGTGTTAACTGCAATTCACAAATTGCATCTTCAACAGGTGGTGGTCAAGGTTCCCCTCCTTCAACAAGGAAGGGGTTATTATTCGACCATGTTTGTAGTCCCGAAACCGGACGGTTCGGTCAGACCCATATTGAATTTAAAATCCCTGAACATATACCTGAAAAGGTTCAAGTTCAAGATGGAATCGCTGAGAGCGGTCATCGCAAGCCTGGAAGGGGAGGATTTTATGGTGTCTCTGGACATAAAGGATGCATACCTTCATGTCCCCATTTATCCACCTCATCAGGCGTACCTCAGATTTGTGGTACAGGATTGTCATTACCAATTTCAGATGTTGCCGTTTGGTCTCTCCACGGCACCGAGAATATTTACCAAGGTAATGGCGGAAATGATGGTACTCCTGCGAAAGCAAGGAGTCACAATTATCCCATATTTGGACGATCTCCTCATAAAAGCAAGGTCGAGAGAGCAGTTGCTGATCAGTGTGGCACTTTCTCTGGAAGTGTTACGGCAACACGGCTGGATTCTAAATATTCCAAAGTCGCAGTTGGTTCCTACGACTCGTCTGCCTTTCCTGGGCATGATTCTAGACACAGACCAGAAAAGAGTTTACCTCCCGATGGAGAAAGCTCAGGAGCTCATGACTCTGGTCAGGAACCTATTAAAACCAAAACAGGTGTCAGTGCATCGCTGCACTCGTGTCCTGGGAAAGATGGTGGCATCATACGAGGCCATTCCCTTTGGCAGGTTCCATGCGAGGACTTTTCAATGGGACTTGCTGGACAAGTGGTCCGGATCACATCTTCAGATGCATCGGTTAATCACCCTATCCCCCAGGGCCAGGGTGTCACTCCTGTGGTGGCTACAGAGCGCTCACCTTCTCGAGAGCCGCAGATTTGGCATTCAGGACTGGGTCCTGGTGACCACGGACGCAAGCCTCCGAGGTTGGGGTGCAGTCACACAGGGAAGAAATTTCCAAGGTCTGTGGTCAAGTCAAGAGACTTGCCTTCACATCAACATCCTGGAACTAGGGGCCATATAAAACGCCCTACGTCAAGCGGAGACCCTGCTTCGTGGTCAACCGGTTCTGATTCAGTCAGACAACATCACCGCAGTAGCTCATGTAAACCGTCAAGGCGGCACAAGGAGCAGAGTGGCGATGGCGGAAGCCACCAAGATTCTTCGCTGGGCGGAGAATCACGTAAGCGCACTGTCAGCAGTGTTCATCCCGGGAGTGGACAACTGGGAAGCAGACTTCCTCAGCAGACATGACCTCCACCCGGGAGAGTGGGGACTTCATCAGGAAGTCTTCGCACAGATTACAAGTCGGTGGGAACTGCCACAGGTGGACATGATGGCATCCCGCCTCAACAAATAGCTACAGCGGTATTGCGCCAGGTCAAGAGACCCTCAGGCGATAGCTGTAGACGCCCTGGTGACACCGTGGGTGTTCCAGTCGGTTTATGTGTTTCCTCCTCTTCCTCTCATACCCAAGGTGCTGAGGATAATAAGAAAAAGAGGAGTGAGAACAATACTCATTGTTCCAGATTGGCCACGTAGGACTTGGTATCCAGATCTGCAAGAAATGCTCACAGAGGACCCGTGGCCTCTTCCTCTAAGACAGGACTTGTTGCAACAAGGGCCCTGTCTGTTCCAAGACTTACCGCGGCTGCGTTTGACGGCATGGCGGTTGAATGCCATATCCTAGCAGAGAAAGGCATTCCGGATGAGGTCATTCCTACGCTGATAAAGGCTAGGAAGGACGTGACGGCTCAACATTATCACTGTATATGGCGAAAATATGTTGCTTGGTGTGAGGCCAGGAATGCTCCTACGGAGGAATTCCAGCTGGGCCGTTTACTTCACTTCCTACAGTCCGGAGTGAATTTGGGACTAAAATTGGGTTCCATTAAGGTCCAGGTTTCGGCCCTATCCATTTTCTTTCAAAAAGAGTTGGCTTCTCTACCTGAAGTTCAGTCGTTTTAAAAAGGAGTGCTGCATATTCAGGCCCCTTTTGTGCCTCCAGTGGCACCTTGGGATCTTAACGTGGTGTTGAGTTTCCTGAAATCACACTGGTTTGAACCACTCAAAACGGTGGAGTTGAAATATCTCACGTGGAAGGTGGTCATGCTTTTAGCCTTGGCTTCGGCTAGGCGTGTGTCAAAGTTGGCGGCTTTGTCACATAAAAGCCCCTATCTGGTTTTCCATGCGGATAGAGCAGAATTGCGGACCCGTCCACAATTCCTACCGAAAGTGGTTTCATCCTTTCATATAAACCAACCTATTGTGGTGCCTGTGGTTACTACTGACTTGGAGGATTCCGAGTTACTTGATGTGGTCAGGGCTTTGAAAGTTTATGTAGCCAGAACGACTAAGGTCAGGAAAACAGAATCTTTGTTTATCCTGTATGCTTCCAACAAGCTTGGTGCTTCTGCTTCAAAGCAAACTGTTGCTCGCTGGATCTGTAACACGATTCAGCAGGCTCATTCTGCGGCTGGATTGCCGCTGCCAAAATCAGTTAAGGCCCATTCCACTAGGAAGTTGGGCTCTTCTTGGGCGGCTGCCCGAGGGGTCTCGGCATTACAGCTTTGCCGAGGGGCTACTTGGTCAGGTTCAAACACTTTTCCAAAGTTCTCCAAGTTTGATACCCTGGCTGAGGAGGACCTTATGTTTGCTCAATCGGTGCTGCAGAGTCATCCGCACTCTCCCGCCCGTTTGGGAGCTTTGGTATAATCCCCATGGTCCTTACGGAGTCCCCAGCATCCACTAGGACGTTAGAGAAAATAAGATTTTACTTACCGGTAAATCTATTTCTCGTAGTCCGTAGTGGATGCTGGGCGCCCGTCCCAAGTGCGGACTTCTTCTGCAATACTTGTATATAGTTATTGCTTCAATAAGGGTTAAGTTATGGTTGCATCAGGGTTGGACCTGATGCTCTGTTATTTGTCATACTGTTAACTGGTTGTTATCACATGTTATACGGTGTGATTGGTGTGGCTGGTATGAATTTTGCCCTGGATTACCAAAATCCTTTCCTTGTACTGTCAGCTCTTCTGGGCACAATTCTCTAACTGAGGTCTGGAGGAGGGGCATAGAGGGAGGAGCCAGTGCACACCAGAACCAAAATTCTTTCTTAAAGTGCCCATGTCTCCTGCGGAGCCCGTCTATCCCCATGGTCCTTACGGAGTCCCCAGCATCCACTACGGACTACGAGAAATAGATTTACCGGTAAGTAAAATCTTATTTACTCTGTTAATTTATTATTTCTTTTTTGAGCACTTTTTATAAGTGTTTTTATAGTGTGGACTTTCTGGGACTTGAACGTTTATCCAGTAGTTAAGGAAACGGATAATTAAACATTGTTATATAATCTCCGGCTGTCTGAGTACCGCATATGGAACGCAAATAAAGTGACTTCCGCCTATTTGGAACACACGGCCATCTTACTTCTAGCTGTAGCGCTGTGAGACATGCGCACAAAGGATTGGTGCCGATTAGCGGAATTTGAACTGATACAGGTGTTTTGTATTATGCAAGCATAAAAGGAGTAGTCAGCAGAGCCTGGATCACGCTTCTGACGAAGGACGCAAGTCTGAAACACGTTAAGCATGGCTCTGATTCCCCGTGTCTGGCACCGCTGCTTGTTGGTGTTTTGGACGGTTTCCAGTGTTCGGACCTGCAAACCTTATCCTGTCCTTTATTACATCTTGGACACCATAGGACCCAGCCAGCTGCTGTTCAGCCACTGTGGGACGTTGTATGCTGTGTTTTATCGTTTTGTATTGTAAGTGCAATTTATATTAAATGTGTTTTATTTAAGACACTCTGCACTATCTGTATGTTCTCTTATTCCCGGTTTATATGCTGCTCAGGAAAGCTCCTGCATTAATCAGGTGTACCATCTGGAACGAATTTGCAGCCACAGTGGAATTACTACATGCTTTAATTATATCCACCTTCTTTGTAAGTATAAATCCGGAATAAAAGTGTGTCACGTGTGCGAACTTGTTGCACTATTTCTTGTTCTTTTTTCTCCGATCTATGTGAACGAGGAATCTATGTGTTGAAGGACTATTACTCATCTGGGATTTCAAGATCCCATTTATTTAGGTGATATATTTCTGCTACCTGTTTTTTTCACTTGTGTTAACCTACGCACAGACTGTAAAAAAAAATTAGATGGTGAGTGAGTTGCGAACGGATTTGCAGGTGACCGGCATTAGCAAAGCTTTTTGCACAGTGTACGCAGACTTGCGCGGGGTGTATTTTCAGTTTGTCTGGGCGGCGACTATCTGATCGCAAACCTCTGCAAATTTGCAGAGGTGCGATCAGGTCTGAATTAGGCCCTGAATTAGGGAATATAGTGTAACGTTTCACAGGTACCAGCTGATTAATGTCTATTGGTATGTACACATCTTTGCAGTATATAGTGCCCTATTATAAGACACTTTCCTGTTCGACATCTTCTTAGTGGAGTTTAGGGATGCCATCGATGGTGGAGATCCAATCACTCTATCATAGATGGCAGACTGGGAGCTGATGTGTTTTTTTTTTTACTTGTTGGAGTCGGGGGAACAGAGCTCTGCCCAACCCACGGAGGCCTGCTAAGACCTGCCCCCTCCCCGGAGCTGAATGGCTCACCATGCCCTCCAGCAGTGGTAGCCATCAAGGGGTGCTAAACAGTTGATGGTTTCATGCCATCAGTGGTGATCATTGATGTCGACCATGAATAGTTAGCACACTGATGGCCATCCTGTAGTAACACATCCCTTGTATGGGCCTGATTCAGAGGTGAATGCAAAGCCGCTAGGGAAACAATATTTTGCTGCATGTGCCGCAGTGGATTGGAGGCGGCGGCCTCAGTGAGGACTTGGACGTAGTGTGATTGACAGACAGGGAGCTAGTTAAATGCAGGCATGTCGCAACTGTGTCGGGGGCATGTTTTTAGCCTGTGACGGAATCTCCATACACAGTCAAAATGGCCCCAGTGCCTTAGTTCAGACAGACATTCTAAGCGACCATAAGGTTGTTCAGATGCTTGATGGAGTGACCGATATGCTTTGTCATTTGCATATTTTTGCAAGTCATCTGCATATGGAAACCCTCGCATCCTAAAGTAGAATCTTCCAAGGATTTTTCTCAGTATACAGAAGAAGGCAATACAGGTTGAGTCTCCCTTATCCAAAATGCTTGGGACCAGAGGTATTTTGGATATGGGATTTTTCCGTATTTTGGAATAACCGCATACCATAATCAGATATCATGGTGATGGGGCCTAAATCTAAGCACAGAATGCATTTATGTTACATATACACCTTATACACAGCCTGAAGGTAATTTCAACCAATATTTTTTATAACTTTGTGCATTAAACAAAGTGTATCTACATTCACACAATTCATTTATGTTTCATATACACATTATACACACAGCCTGAAGGTCATTTAATACAATATTTTTAATAATTCTGTGTATTAAACAAAGTTTGTGTACATTGAGCCATCAAAAAACAAAGGTTTCACTATCTCATTCTAACTAAAAAAAGTCTGTATTTTCGGAATATTCCGTATTTCGGAATATTTGGATATGGGATACTCAACCTGTATATAGACTTCCATTAGCAATTAAGAAAGAAATGGAGCGCAGCATTTCCGGTAGTAATCTATGAATGTAGTAATCTAATTTTCTCCTGCGGAGGATTTCAGCTACCAGGTAGAGGGGCACATAGGAAGATCTATTGGCCTCTCTACCTGCTCTGGCTTACTGTACTTGATGCAAGTAGTGGCTGTGGACCTTATTAATCACACTTTCATCTGAAGGGCCGGGAAGTAGGTATTGGTGGTGGTTAGGGGCAGTAGGCTGATGTTCTGTCTAGGTTGCTGAGAGACCTTGCACCTGTCCTGACCGTGAGTTTGCAAATAGTGTTTCATTACTTTCTGCAATGATTTTGACGTAACTCCTAATTTGGTGCAATTTGTGTAAGAGTAAAACAGATTTACGCATAGTTTGATGGCATTGGCAAGGTTCTTCAGGTCCATACGGATCTGTTACATTCCTGTCTCTGTACCAGCTGTCTGAAAACAAAGGTTGTCATCATGTCCATGCCTTGCCGAACACACATTAATACATAAACGCAGGGTTGTATATTGAGCTGGATGGCCTGTTTTAGGTGAGCAGACACAGGTTTAGTCCTCTGATACGGAGTAAGAATTTAATAAGGCACCAATTGTTTTATTATTTATACCACTTTCAGACAGAAAAGTCTGAAAGTCCCAGCAATTACCTGGCATTTTAGTCCTGGCAATTACCTGGCATTTCAATGCTGGGTCTTTTTGTCGGGACCTTCCTTTTATTCCGGTGGCGCTGGGTGTGTGCTGGCATACTCTCTCTCTGTCTCTCCAAATGGCCTTATTGGGGGACTGTCTCCATATAGATATATCCCTGAGTATGTGGGGGTGTCGGTACGTGTGTGTCGGCATGTCTGAAGCGGAAGGCTCATCTAAGGAGGAGGTGGAGCAGATGATTGTGGTGTCTCCGTCGGCAATGCCGACACCTGATTGGTTGGATATGTGGAATGTTTTAAATGCAAATGTGTCTTTATTACATAAGATATTGGACAAAGCAGAGTCCAGGGATAAAACAGGGAGTCAATCCATGGCTTTGACTGTGTCACAGGGCCCTTGAGGGTCTCAGAAACGTCAGCTGTCCCAAGTAGCAGACACTGATACCGACACGGATTCTGACTCCAGTGTCGACTACGATGATGCGAGGTTACACCCAAGGGTGGCCAAAAGTATTCATTATATGATTATTGCAATAAAAGATGTTTTGCATATCACAGATGACCCCTCTGTCCCTGACACGAGGGTATGCATGTTTAAGGAAAAGAAACCTGAGGTAACCTTTCCCCCATCTCATGAGCTGAATGAGTTATTTGAAAAAGCTTGGGAAACTCCAGACAAGAAACTGCAGATTCCCAAGAGAATTCTTATGGCGTATCCTTTCCGGGCACAGGACAGGTTACGGTGGGAATTCTCACCCAAGGTGGACAAGGCTTTAACGCGCTTGTCCAAAAAGGTGGCGCTACCGTCTCCAGACACGGCAGCCCTCAAGGATCCTGCTGATCGCAGACAGGAGACTACCTTAAAATCAATTTATACACATACGGGTGCCTTGCTCAGACCGGCAATAGCGTCAGCTTGGGTGTGTAGCGCGGTAGCAGCTTGGGCAGATACCTTGTCAGCCAATATTGATATCCTACCATTTTATTGACCTTAGGTCACATTAAAGACGTAGTCTTATATATGAGAGTGTCATGACTGTTGTTTTGTGAACCCGGTGTTAGTGAAGTCTGTGCGGGCAACTGGAGGACTATGTGAATATTAGGCTGGTCTGTAGGAATCAGTCTGAAGAAGGAGCGATGACTGTGGCTATAACTCTAGTACGAGGCTGAAGAACCCTGCGGCTGCGATGGTAGAATACTGCGGCTGTGGTTTTCAGTTGAGACTGGAATACTGCGACTGCAACTGTGCCTTTAAGTTGAGACTGTGGAATACTGTACTGTGCCTTTAAGATGAAACACTGCAGCTGTGTCTTTAAGTTGAGACTGTGGAATACTGTACTGTGCTTTAAGATGAAACACTGCAACTGTGCCTTTAAGTTGAGACTCGTGGAAATACTGGATATCAATGGCAACACAAATGTAATCCAAACTGGGTAACAAAGGAACAGAGTTTTTACAGGAACTAAACTACAAGGGTTACCTTTAGGGAGCTCAGCTTCAAAGCTCACACAGAGCTGTGTGTGACACGAGGAACTGGCAGAGTTTCCAACTCCAGCCTTCAGACTTATACTTCCTGGTCCTTGGTGATTGGTGAGCAGTGTCAGGTGATTCAGAGCTGGCACAGGATTGGACAGCTCTGGGTCAGGTGAACAGTCACTGTCATGTGAGTACTCTAGACTAGGCTGTGAAGTGGAGCGAGGCCTAGCAGGCCGAGAGAACACTGAAGACTGAACTTCTGCAAACAAACAGAGGATGCTGGCTTTTAGGCCTAAACTTCAGATTGCTGAATTCAGACTCACACCAAAGATTAATCACAGGTAGAGCTCGTTAACTATTACCTTCCAGGCAGAGAACTCAGGACTCAGGAAACTCATGGTGCTGACAAGCTGTTTATCTCAGTGAGCAAAACGGCACATGATCCAGGACAGATGGCAGGGGTAAGTCACCAAATACGAGAACTACAGTCAGGATCGTGACAGTTCCCCCCTCTTCAAGGGTGGACTCCGAACACCCATCTTTGGTCTTAGAGGAACTTGATGAATAACTTGTACACAAAGATTCAGGAAAGTGGAAACCAGAGGGTCCAGAAACAAAACTTAAGCTGGATTCTTCAGAAGTCTTCCTGATCTTCATCTTCTGAACAGGTAGACCATCCATCATTGACAAAACTGGAATTTCCTTAATCTGAAAGGACTGAGGAATAAACTGTAGAAGGTTCCTTTCCTAGATTAGTAGTACGAGAGGATTGTGCTTTTGAAGCTAGCACTCCACTGAGGCTTAAATTAATTCTTGTTCTATAACGAGGACTTTTCATACAGAGACCTGTAGTGTTTTTTGGTAATTCTGGAACCTCTTCATGCGTTAAAGCATAACAGGAACGAACGGGACCTCCCAGGAAAGGAGTAGCATCATAAACTGGATCAAATTCAGAGTCTGAGTCCAAGTCTATTGGAAGATACCAGTTTTCTTTGGGAGTAACTACATCCGTTTTGTAAGCTGCATTAACAAGTTCAGAACAACACAAGGAACTTGGAGTGGAATCAATGGAAACATAACCAACTCTTAAATCAACAGTCTGTTGTCTTTGTACTGTTTTCCAATTCTTGGCATTCCTGAAATTCCTAATGTATTGGTTCATCAAGGCATTATCTTGCTCAGAAAGCGATGGGTCAGAAAACGGAGCATCGGCTGAATGTTCTGAAGACTGAGTGGAGGATGAAATTGGACTCAAGGAAACGGATGCCACTGAAACAACATTAGACTGAGGTACACATTCAGACATTAGGTCAATAGCCTTGGTATTTTTCTTGACTTTAGATGCTACAGCAGAATTATCCCAACATCGAGGAGATGAGGTATTAGAATTCCCCGCGGAAGCTGTGGACTCCAGTGCTGGAAGACAAGGAAACAGAATCAGAGACAGACTGAAGTCTAATTTTAGAAATAGATGGTGCAAGTCCTTTACTGGGACCAACTGACAAAAGTTCTTTACTCGGACCAATGCTTGGAATCGGTTTGAGTCCAGATGAGCTTGAACTGACTAAAACTGGAGAAATCTTGGGCTGGACAAGTAGGACCGGATTGGATCCGAGGATACTTGAATTGGCTGGAACCAAAGGAGACTGACCAGGCTTGTCCTGGAGTATTACTGGACCAGCTGGAACCGGGACGGGCTGACCAGGCTGGTCCTGGAGTATTGCTGGACCGGCAGGAGCCGGGACGGGCTGACCAGGTAGAGCCTGGAGTATTGCTGGACCGGTTGGAACCGGGATGGACTGACCAGGTGGAGCCTGGAGTATTGCTGGACCGGCTGGAACCAGGACGGACTGACCAGGCTGGGCCTGGAGTATTGCCGTAGGAGACGGATTCCGGCTGGACCCGGAGTGAGTAGAATCCCAGTGTTCAGATGGTCCATCCTGGACCTGAACCATGCTGAATGCCAACATGGTGGTGCTCTCAGAAGACGGCAAACAGGAGTTCATAACTATCTGTAGCACAAAGATTCCTATCTGGAAACTTGACTCTGGATACTTCCCTTGGGGCTGAAACTGTGGTGACCCCTCCTGGGGTTGACGAATCAGACACCTCTCTCAGGGTTGCTATCTCCAGCACCCCTCCTGGGGTTGACAGATCAGACACTCCTTCCTGAGTAGAAGACTCATATGCCCCTACTAGAGCCTGAACACTGGATAACCATCCTTGGGCTGGACACTCTGAAGAACCCCCTCCTGGGGCTGGACACTCTGAAGAACCCCCTCCTGGGGCTGGACACTCTGAAGAACCCCCTCCTGGGGCTGGACACTCTGAAGAACCCCCTCCTTGGGCTGTAGACACGGACGCCCCTCCTTGGGCTGTAGACACTGACGCCCCTCCTTGGGCTGTAGACACTGACGCCCCTCCTTGGGCTGTAGACACTGACGCCCCTCGTTGGGCTGTAGACACTGACGCCCCTCGTTGGGCTGTAGACACTGACGCCCCTCGTTGGGCTGTAGACACTGACGCCCCTCGTTGGGCTGTAGACACTGACACCCCTCGTTGGGCTGTAGACACGGACGCCCCTCCTTGGGCTGTAGACACGGACGCCCCTCCTTGGGCTGTAGACACGGACGCCCCTCCTTGGGCTGTAGACACGGACTCCTCTCCTTGGGCTGTAGACACGGACTCCTCTGTGACTCTAAATGGCTTGAACATTCTTCTCTGGACAACCGACTTGGGATAAGGTCTTCTAATCACCAGACCCTAGTCATAAATTTGAGTCTCTTTCAGAGTAGCCTTCTTGATACCCCCGTCAGCAGTAGCAGGATCGGCTACTGTGGATGACTTGTAGACATGGGCACTATGATACTGAGATTTGTCACCATTCCCTGGCTTGCGAAGAATGCAGTCTTTAACAAAATGACCGGAATTTCCACAGTAAAGACAGAGGTGTAGCTCCCTACGCCGCTGACGTTCAGCTTCAGAGAGCTTGGGCCGTGAATAGCTCTCATGAAAAACTTTTCCTTGCACAGAGGAAGAGACTCAATTAACTGGATGGGACAAAACAGGATCAACAACATTGGTAGTATTCCTGAAGAAATCAGGCATCACAGAAAGAATACTAGACAAAAGTTCTTGTAACTGTAATAACATCTGGTAGAAAATCTGCAGTTGGTCAGGAGTCTTAGTGCAGAAGGTCAGAGAATCTCTGGAGAACAAATTCCGCTGCAGACACTGTGCCAATTGATGCTGAGTCGACTCCAAACCCTCCAAGCGTCCTGGAATATTGCTTAGGAGGTCCTGCGTCAGACAAACACTTTCGTCCGGGTCCATGGGGCCAGTTCCTACTGTCATGACTGTGGTTTTGTGAACCCGGTGTTAGTGAAGTCTGTGCGGGCAACTGGAGGACTATGTGAATATTAGGCTGGTCTGTAGGAATCAGTGAGAAGAAGGAGCAATCCCTGACCGGGGATCGAACCCGGGCCTCAGCAGAGGAAGCCGTATCCTGACCACTGGATCACCAGGGACTTTGATAGCAGGATGATGAATGTATAGGTGAGACTGTACTGGATATAGTGTTACAGGAGTAGGTGCTTATGTACTCAAGGTTACTGGCAAGATAGTAAGACGGACTGGTTACTGGTGAGACTGGGATGCAACTGTAATGCAGGCTGGGACCGGATATAACTGGAAACGCAACTGAAAGTAGAGCGATGACTGTGGCTATAACTCTAGTACGAGGCTGAAGAACCCTGCGGCTGCGATGGTAGAATACTGCAGCTGTGGTTTTCAGTTGAGACTGGAATACTGCGACTGCGCCTTTAAGTTGGGACTGTGGAATACTGTACTGTGCCTTTAAGATGAAACACTGCAGCTGTGTCTTTAAGTTGAGACTGTGGAATACTGTACTGTGCCTTTAAGATGAAACACTGCAACTGTGTCTTTAAGTTGAGACTGTGGAATACTGTACTGTGCCTTTAAGATGAAACACTGCAACTGTGCCTTTAAGTTGAGACTGTGGAATACTGTACCTTGCCTTTAAGATGAAACACTGCAACTGTGCCTTTAAGATGAAACACTGCAACTGTGCCTTTAAGTTGAGACTCGTGGAAATACTGGATATCAATGCAACACAAATGTAATCCAAACTGGGTAACAAAGGAACAGAGTTTTTACAGGAACTAAAGTACAAGGGTTACCTTTAGGGAGCTCAGCTTCAAAGCTCACACAGAGCTGTGTGTGACACGAGGAACTGGCAGAGTTTCCAACTCCAGCCTTCAGATTTATACTTCCTGGTCCTTGGTGATTGGTAAGCAGTGTCAGGTGATTCAGAGCTGGCACAGGATTGGACAGCTCTGGGTCAGGTGAACAGTCACTGTCATGTGAGTACTCTAGACTAGGCTGTGAAGTGGAGCGAGGCCTAGCAGGCCGAGAGAACACTGAAGCCTGAACTTCTGCAAACAAACAGAGGATGCTGGCTTTTAGGCCTAAACTTCAGATTGCTGAATTCAGACTCACACCAAAGATTAATCACAGGTAGAGCTCGTTAACTATTACCTTCCAGGCAGAGAACTCAGGACTCAGGAAACTCATGGTGCTGACAAGCTGTTTATCTCAGTGAGCAAAACGGCACAGGATCCAGGACAGATGGCAGGGGTAAGTCACCAAATACGAGAACTACAGTCAGGATCGTGACAGAGAGATGCTCAGAGAGACGTCGGGCTGCTAGGTTCGAGAGCCAACGCCATGGCGATTTCTGCTAGTCGAGCTCTGTGGACCCGCCAATGGACGGGTGATGCCGTCTCAAAGAGGCATATGGAAGTTTTGCCTTACAAGGGTGAGGTTTTATTTGGGGAAGGTCTCGCGGATCTGGTTTCCACAGCTGCCGCTGGTAAATCTACTTTTTTACCTTGTGTTCTCCCACAGCAAAAGAAAACACCACAATATCATATGCAGTCCTTTCGGTCGCATAAGTCTAGAAGAGGTCGGGGCCCTTCCTTCCTCGCCAGAGGTAAGGGTAGAGGGAAAAGAATGCCTGCTACTGCTAGTTCCCAGGAACAGAAGTCATCCCCGGCTTCTACTAAATCCATTGCATGACGCTGGGGCTCCACTGAGGAAGTCCGCGCTGGTGAGGGCACGTCTTCAACTCTTCAGCCACGTCTGGGTTCAGTCAGACGTGGATCCTTGGGCAATGGAAATTGTATCCCAAGGCTACAAGCTGGAGTTCGAAGACGTGCCTCCTCGCCGGTTTTTCAAGTCGGCTTTACAAGTATAGCATAGGACGCCAGGCCTATTAGTACGCTGCAGTGACTAGTATATGAAGTGGCTAGTTATCAAGTGGCAGCTCAAAACAACAGCAGTGTTATACCTGTGTGTCATTAGTTACATCTTCAACTGATATTCAAAATTGACTCCTGTCTCTCCTTCTCATCAACAGGTGATTATTGCAGACCATTGCTCCTTTTTTAGTAAAGATCTACTTGGTATTTATTGCAGACCATTGCTCCTTTTTTAGTAAAGATCTACTTGGTAATTATTGCAGACCATTGCTCCTTTTTTAGTAAAGATCTACTTGGTAATTATTGCAGACCATTGCTCCTTTTTTAGTAAAGATCTACTTGAAGGACTGCATTACAACCAAAAAACACTGGAACTTTATGTGGCCTCTCCTCGCCTCAAACATGAGAACACCAAGACCAGGCTTACCACCTCTCTGGCTGAGAACATCAAGTCTGCTCCTGGGCCTTACCATCAAGATGAACAGGGAACTGTGGGGGCACAGCACCAGGACCATGCTCAGCAGGGACATCCCCATTGCTTCTGAGTATGCCCCCCACATTCTCCTACCCACCCGTACTAAGATCTGATCAAAATGTTATCCCAATCCTACTTCTACCACTAGTTACCTGCTATTGTGTCTTTTTTTCTCTCTCTTCATTGCTCGCTTCCACCCCACCATGTGTTTTTCCTGTAATGTTTACCTCCACTGATTGCACACCTTTCCATTGTGCCCTACATGCAGGGTACATCATACTACTACATAAGCATCAGTCTTCCCATATATGAACTTGGCCCTTTTATGGCTCACCTCCCACAGTGTAACCTTCAAAGTGCGCCCATCATGGCTGCCCCATATGGTACACTTGTGGATGGGATGAAAAATACATAGGCCTGATGGTTTTGATGGAACCCTACTCTGAACTGTAGGGCTCTGAAATCACCCCCATTTTGTGTCATCTCTTCTAGGGGTGGACTATTCCACCCTGGGTAATCCTACGCTGAGCGCCCAAGCTGGCTGCCGCACCTGGTACCTTGTGAGGGTGGAATACACAACCCTTGGAAGTTATTACCAAAATGCCTACACCAATCCTGCATTATGCTTTCTGTGTGCTTAAGGTTTTCTTTTATGTCTGTGTTGCTTGTCTATTGTTGTATTACTCAAATCCTCTGTACCATGTGCATTGTTTTTGATATCTGTAAAGCGCCTTGAGTCCTGTTGGAGAAAGAGCGCTATATAAATAAAATTATTATTATTATTATTATTATTATTGTTATTACAAGCTTCTTCCCCAGAAAGGGAGATAGTTTTAGCTGCAATTCAAAAACTGTGTCAACAACAAGTGGTTGTCGAGGTTCCCCTAGTTCAACAGGGGAAGGGGTACTATTCAAACCTATTTGTGGTTCCGAAACCGGATGGCTCGGTCAGACCCATTCTAAATGTAAAATCCCCAAACCTATACTTGAATAAGTTCAAATTCAAGATGGAATCGCTCTGGGCAGTTATCTCCAGCCTGGAAGGGGGGGATTTTATGGTGTCAATAGACATAAAGGATGCATACCTTCATGTCCCCATATATCACCCTCATCAGGCGTACCTGAGATTCGCTGTACAAGACTGTCATTACCAGTTTCTGACGTTGCCGTTTGGGCTTTCCACGGGGTTCCTGTCTGTAGACAGATAGTTAAAAGATAGACAGTCATTAGTTAGACACTATATGGTCGACAGTCAAAAGTCAGACAGGGTCAAAAGTCAGACAAGGTCAAAAGTCAGACAAGGTCAAAAGTCAGACAGTCAAAAGTCAGACAGGGTCAAAAGTCAGACGCAAAAAAAAGTTTGATTTTTCTGTTTTTTGCAACTTTTGCCTCATTTACTATCCATGTCACACAAACTATTACCTTTTAGTAAAGTTGTGAGCGAAGCGGAGCGGAATGAGACACCGAGCCCGAAGCGTGGCGAGCGGACAAATTTCACCAATTTTGGGTTAAAAATGTTTAAAAACACAAAAGAAAATATTTTTTGTGTGTCTGACTTATGACACTGTCTGACTTTTGACTGTCTGACTTTTG
The DNA here is from genome assembly GCF_028390025.1 of Pseudophryne corroboree. Taxonomy (NCBI): domain Eukaryota; kingdom Metazoa; phylum Chordata; class Amphibia; order Anura; family Myobatrachidae; genus Pseudophryne; species Pseudophryne corroboree. Next base: position 210,281,108 of record NC_086453.1, on the reverse strand, counting down.
ACTGTCTGACTTTTGACTGTCTGACTTTTGACCCTTTCTGACTTTTGACTGTCTGACATTTGACTGTCTGACTTTTGACCCTGTCTGACTTTTGACCCTGTCTGACTTTTAACTGTCGACCATATAGTGTCTAACTAATGACTGTCTATCTTTTAACTATCTGTGAGCTATACCACACCCCTTTCCACGGCCTGAGGATTTTTACCAAAGTAATGGCGGAAATGATGGTGCTCCTGTGCAGACAAGGAGTCGCAATTATCCCGTACTTGGACGATCTCCTGATAAAAGCGAGATCGAGAGATCAATTGTAGAAAAGCGTGTCGCTCTCCCTGAGAGTGCTGCAGCAGCATGGCTGGATTCTAAATCTACCAAAGTCACAGTTGATTCCTACGACTCTGCTATCTTTCTTTGGCATGATTCTGGACACGGAACTAAAGAGGGTTTTTCTCCCAATGGAAAAAGCCCAGGAACTCCAGAATATGGTCAGAGACCTGTTAAAACCGAAAAGAGTGTCAGTCCATCAATGCACTCGAGTACTGGGAAAACTGGTGGCGACCTACGAGGCCATACCCTTCGGCAGGTTCCATGCGAGGACGTTTCAGTGGGACCTTCTGGACAAGTGATCGGGGTCCCATCTACAAATACATCGAAAAATAAGCCTGTCCCCCAGGGCCAGGGTGTCTCTCCTGTGGTGGCTGCAGAGTGCTCACCTTCTCGAGGGTCGCAGGTACGGCATTCAAGACTGGGTTCTGGTGACCACGGACGCGAGCCTCCGAGGATGGGGAGCAGTCACACAAGGAAGAAATTTTCAGGGACTATGGTCAAGCCAGGAGGCTTGTCTACACATCAACGTACTGGAATTGAGGGCCATATACAACGGCCTACGACAAGCGGAGAATATTCTTCACGACCTACCGGTTCTGATTCAATCAGACGTCACAGCTGTGGCTCATGTAAACCGCCAAGGCGGGACAAGGAGCAGAGTGGCAATGGCGGAAGCCACCAGGAGTCTTCGCTGGGTGGAAAATCACGTAAGCGCTCTGTCAGCGGTCTTCATTCCGGGAGTGGACAACTGGGAAGCAGATTTCCTCAGCAGGCACGATCTCCATCCAGGAGAGTGGGGACTTCATCAGGAAGTTTTTGCAGAGATAACAAGTCAGTGGGGACATCCACAAATAGACATGATGGCGTCACGCCTCAACAAGAAGCTTCGGAGGTATTGTGCCAGGTCAAGGGACCCTCAGGCAGTAGCGGTGGACGCCCTGGTGACACCATGGGTGTATCAGTCGGTCTATGTGTGAATCATAAGACGAAAAAGAGTGAGACAATACTCATTGTACCTGATTGGCCTCGAAGGGCCTGGTATTCAGATCTTCAGGAAATGCTCAAAGAAGATCCGTGGCCTCTTCCTCTCAGGGAAGACCTGTTGCAGCAGGGGCCCTGCGTGTTCCAAGACTTACAGCGGTTACGTTTGACGGCATGGCGGTTGAACACCAAATCCTAGCGGGGAAGGGTATTCCGGAGGAAGTTATCCCTACTCTGATTAAGGCTAGGAAGGAGGTGACGGCGAAACATTATCACAGCATCTGGAGGAAGTATGTATCTTGGGGTGAAGTCAAGGATGTTCCTACTGAGGATTTCCATCTGGGCCGTTTTCTCCACTTTCTACAGACAGGAGTGGATATGGGCCTAACGTTAGGCTCCATTAAGGTACATATTTCGTCCCTATCAATTTTCTTTCAGAAGTAATTGGCTTCTCTCCCAGAAGTCCAGACTTTTGTAAAGGGAGTTCTGCATATCCAGCCTCCTTTTGTGCCCCCAGTGGCACCATGGGACCTTAACGTGGTGTTACAGTTCCTAAAATCTCACTGGTTTGAGCCTCTTCAAACAGTTGAATTAAAATTTCACACTTGGAAGGTGGTCATGTTGTTGGCCTTGGCATCTGCAAGGCGGGTGTCCGAATTGGCGGCTTTGTCTCACAAGAGCCCCTATCTGATTTTCCATGTGGATAGAACAGAATTGAGGACTCGTCCTCAATTTTTGCCCAAGGTGGTTTCATCTTTTCATATGAACCAACTTACTGTGGTGCCTGTTGCTACGGGTGACTTGGAGGATTCCAAGTCCCTTGATGTAGTCAGGGCCTTAAAAATTTATGTAGCCAGGACGGCTCAGCTTAGGAAAACAGAGGCACTGTTTGCCCTGTATGCAGCCAACAAGGTTGGCGCTCCTGCTTCTAAACAGACTATTGCTCGCTGGATCTGTAATACGATTCAGCAGGCTCATTCTACGGCTGGATTGCCGTTACCAAATTCGGTAAAGGCCCATTCCAATAGGAAGGTGAGCTCTTCTTGGGCGGCTGCCCGAGGCGTCCCGGCATTGCAGCTTTGCCGAGCGGCGACTTGGTCGGGGTCAAACACTTTTGCTAAATTCTACAAGTTTGATACCTTAGCTGAGGAGGAACTCATGTTTGCTCAATCGGTGCTGCAGATCATCCGCACTCTCCCGCCCGGTCTGGAGCTTTGGTATAATCCCCATGGTCCTTACGGAGTCCCCAGCATCCTCTAGGACGTAAGAGAAAATAAGATTTTAAACCTACCGGTAAATCTTTTTCTCCTAGTCCGTAGAGGATGCTGGGCGCCCGTCCCAGTGCAGACGAAGTTCTGCAAGACTTGTATATAGTTATTGCTTACATAAGGGTTATGTTACAGTTTTGATCAGTCTCTGGCTGATGCTGTTTTTGTTTCATACTGTTAACTGGTTCGTATGTTCCAAGTTGTACGGTGTGGATGGTGTGGGCTGGTATGTATCTTGCCCTTGGATTAACAAAAATCCTTTCCTCCTACTGTCCGTCTCCTCTGGGCACAGTTCTCATAACTGAGGTCTGGAGGAGGGGCATAGAGGGAGGAGCCAGTGCACACCCATTCTAAAGTCTTTAGAGTGCCCATGTCTCCTGCGGAGCCCGTCTATACACCATGGTCCTTACGGAGTCCCCAGCATCCTCTACGGACTAGGAGAAAAAGATTTACCGGTAGGTTTAAAATCTTATTTTCTGTCTGAAAGGGGTATTATACATCCATTTATATGCTTTTAACTGTATTTAAAAAGAGGATTTACAGGGTTCAGAGTTGGTCGTAGACTTTGCAGCACAGGGCAAGGCTGTCCAGCATGTGTAGCTCAGCTCCGCTCCGCGATGCGATCATATTGAATAGAAGTAGTCCCCTGCCTATGCAGCATGGCTACATATGCAGGTGGTCCGGTGTTATGTTTGCACTCTCAGGAAATTTCATTGGGCAGCCCCGAAAATGGCAATGACATGCCCGCATTTCCTGCTCCCCTCCCCCAGCGGCATGTCGCCGCCCGAAGCGCCCGATACCTGTCAATCACCATGTAATTACATCCTTCGGGATGCGATCACATGGTGAATGCTTCCGCTGCATTGAGCTCTGAATAAGGCCCAATTTTTTTATGCCAATGGATTCAAGATATTAAAGCCTTAATGTCCTGAAAATAGACTTTGGTGAATATAGGTAGTTGCATTATTTTTACATTTGGAAATTTGTAAAGCCATTTTACATTATGGGCATATCAAACATACGCGCTAAAATGTCATAATAAAAACACCACAATAAAGAGAGTTTCCTGTTGAAACAAAGGGGGTCATTCAGATGTGATCACTGCTGTGCGTATTCGCACAACGGGCGATTAGGTCATAACAGCACATGCGTATGCACCGCAATGCACACGAGCGTTGGACAACAACAACAGGTATCGCCGGTCACCGACGGGATGGTGCAAAAAATCAGTTTATACGGGCGTTCGCAAGGTGATTGACAGGAGAAGGCCGTTTGTGGGTGGCAACTGAGTGCTTATAGGGAGTGTTCGGAAAAACGCAGGCATTCCCAAGTATTTTCAGGGAGGTTGTCCGGCCCTGATCAGCCTGATTCAATTGCACTGGAAGAGTAAGTTGTGGGCTGCGCACAGACTACACAGACAGAATTTTAGCAGCTCGGCGTACACATAGCGTCGCACACTTGCACAGCTGAAATACTCTCCAATTGTAGTTGGCGACTATCTGAACACAGAACAGCAATAAACATTGCCCAGCGACCGGATGTGAATGACCTCCAATGTTTGTAGTGATGATATTTAGTAGACCTATATGTAGCTCTAAACATGCTTATCTTTTCGCTGTCCAGTTTAAGTGCACTGGGTTTAATTCAGATCAGCAGCAGGATGTAATGGTGTCCGAGATCGCCGGAGGTGCTGGATGTCAACCGAACTCGGACGTTTTTTTTAAAGGGGCAATCACTTACTGGCATGGTTTTGCGTTGTAATTGTTTTCACTTAAAAAAACAAACAAACATCTGAGATAGTTCAGCATTCCGCACCTCCGGCGATCTCGGACTCTATTCCATCCCGCCAGTGGTTGGAGTAACTATCGCTGCTACTTCCTTGGAAGCATCAGTGATTGCTCTGTATGTAAATGCAGCAAGAAGGCGTCTACTTGTTGCCGTAGTGATCTGAGCATCGGATCACTGCTACACCTTTGGGCGGCTTGTGGTACCCATGGGGTCGCGCAGACAGTCTGTCGCAGATCCTCATAAGAGGCAAGGAACTCTCAGTCCAGTAACGGAGATCCTGGCCTCTTCCCTGCCCCCAAATAGCATCAGACTATCAATCAATGACAGTCTGGTGCTATATTGTCAGATAAATAATCAGCGCTAAATGGTCATAAATGAGATGAGTAGGTCAGTAATTATAAACATTTAATTCATAATAAAATTCAATAAAATTCAATTCATTTATGACCATTTAGCGCTGATTATTTATCTGTTTGTATTATTGTGCGAGGTCTGACCAACCTCTTTATCTAGCTGCTGTGTTGAACCTCCCCAATCAGCGCCTGGAGAGAATTACCTTAGGGTAATTTTTTCTCTTTTGGTGCTATATTGTGCCCTGTGTTTCAAGTCGCAAACATCGGTACTTCGTGCATCAAGGCGCAGATCCTTCAGGATCTGAATTAGCACCACAGGTATCCAATAAGAGCAAAAGTGAACATGATTTTAGCTTTTTCATTGTCATATTTACTATATCCCATTGTGTGTTTCATTCTATCCTTTAGCTTCTGTAAGCAGTATATCAGTAGATATGGAAGATTATATTACTCCGGAAAGTCCACAAGATGATTTGGAAACAATGTCTTTTTCGGAAGATGCAAAGCTACCAGATTACCTCTGGGAGCAAGAAGAAAACACAAAAGGTATTTATTATTGCATTTTCTACCCTTGATAATTGTATTCCTCAGATGGTGAGTCTCTAACCCCAGCTTATCGACTACATATTCCCTTACCCTGGCTAAAAAATGGGTTAATTGAAAAGTCAGACATCTGTAGTTAACGGCAGCTGGACTTCATCAGGCGGCAGTAGCCTAGACCTGTGCCTGCAGTGTTACAAAGTGCACCTGTCACCTACAAGTAATACTGGTAGACATCATGTGAGCACAAATCAGTATATTGTTATGTACAGAACATCATAACTAATAGTGACAAAGTTACATAATGATGTCACAGGTTTCTTGTAATTTGATAAACTGCATTTGTCCTGAAATTTATCTCTGTTCACGAAGTGACTGCTGTTGTGTCTAGATGGCATATATTGTTTCTCAGAATTTCTACAATACATCTCTGCTGACTGCATGATATTATATGTTTGGGCATCCCACCAGCTTCCATTTACTGAGCTCAAGTGTGTACACCTCCTGTTCAGGCTATAGCTGTGCTAGTGCCCATTCCCTGCAGCCATTATATTGGACTATACTAGATACCTGCCTCCGGTACCCTGCTCACCGGGGCTCTGTCTCCTGGCTGTTGGGCGCAGATGCAGGTTACAATCCCAAAGAACTAATTACTTGCCTCATGGGGGAGACAAGCAATATGTGCCAGTGCCCATTGGTCACATCAAGCAATGTATGACTGAGTTAGGCAGATCAGGGTGTCCTCTGCTGCTTGGAGTAAAAATAACAATTTATTGTCAAATACTAACTCAAGGCGAGTGCGTTCAACCACCCAAGTAACTGAGAGTGCGTATATGGGAGTGCGACTTATAAATATGTGTATTTATAATGAAATATGCGCAGTACTGTATACAATGGGGTCGATGAGGAAAGTAATGAAGTCCAAACGTAATGGTGATAAAATGTTCAGGAAACGGTCCAATATATAAACCACTGTCTTCACCTCCATTGTGAACATGTATCAATCAAAAAACAAAAAAACAACAAACCACGTTGCGGTGTTTCATCACACAGTAATAAGGAGTCACATATAGGGATGTAAAGGTAGAATAGGTGTAATCTTTCTATAATATGCGAATGGGCGTAAGAATAAAGGGGACAAGTCCTCCAAAATACATTGGAGATCTGGGGCATGTACAGTGCAAAAAATTCTCCTCCTTCTGTTAGATGATCCACAGCAGCTTACAAAGCACACAGTGGCGGAACTAGCGAGCGGTGGGCCCAGGTGCGACAAAATACTTAGCCCCCCCCATCCCATCCAAGTCCACCCCCTCACCCCTGGAGAGGATCTGGTACTGCTCAGGGCCAGAGAAATGGATACCTAGCAACAGTGCCGTAACTAGACATTTTAGCACTGTGCGCAAGAAATGGCATCGGAGCCCCACCCCTGCATGCAAAACAGGGGCAGTGCGCGCCGTTGGTGCGCGCAAAAATACATAGTGGCGTGGCTTCGTGGGGAAGGGGTGTGGCCACAAAATAATACCAATTCATAAAACGGTGCACAGTAGTTTCCATTATTCAAATTACGCCGCACAGTAGCACCACTACACCAGGTAGAGATCCTTTTACACCTTACGGCGGACAGATTCCTCTTTTTACACATTACGGCAGACAGCTTCCCCTTTTTACACATTACAGCAGACAGCGTACACTTTTTACACATAACGGCAGACAGCGTGCCCTTGTTAAACATAGCGGCAGACAGCGTACATTTTTTACACATAACGGCAGACAGCGTGCCCTTTTTACACATAACGGCAGACAACGTCCCCTTTTTACACATTACGGCAGACAGCGTGCCCTTGTTACACATTACGGCAGACAGCGTCCCCCTTTTTACACATAACGGCAGGCAGATTCCCCCTTTTTACACATTGCGGCAGACAGCGTCCCCTTTTTACACATCACGGCAGACAGCGTCCCCTTTTTACACATCAAGGCAGACAGATTCCCCCTTTTTCTCTATCGTCCTAGTGGATGCTGGGGTTCCTGAAAGGACCATGGGGAATAGCGGCTCCGCAGGAGACAGGGCACAAAAGTAAAGCTTTCCGATCAGGTGGTGTGCACTGGCTCCTCCCCCTATGACCCTCCTCCAAGCCAGTTAGATTTTTGTGCCCGGCCGAGAAGGGTGCAATCTAGGTGGCTCTCCTAAAGAGCTGCTTAGAAAAGTTTAGCTTAGGTTTTTTATTTTACAGTGAGTCCTGCTGGCAACAGGATCACTGCAACGAGGGACTTAGGGGAGAAGAAGTGAACTCACCTGCGTGCAGGATGGATTGGCTTCTTGGCTACTGGACATCAGCTCCAGAGGGACGATCACAGGTACAGCCTGGATGGTCACCGGAGCCTTGCCGCCGGCCCCCTTGCAGATGCTGAAGTAAGAAGAGGTCCAGAATCGGCGGCAGAAGACTCCTCAGTCTTCTAAAGGTAGCGCACAGCACTGCAGCTGTGCGCCATTTTCCTCTCAGCACACTTCACACGGCAGTCACTGAGGGTGCAGGGCGCTGGGAGGGGGGCGCCCTGGGAGGCAAATGAATACCTATTTTGGCTAAAAATACCTCACATATAGCCTCCGGAGGCTATATGGAGATATTTAACCCCTGCCAGAATCCGTTAAGAGCGGGAGACGAGGCCGCCGAAAAAGGGGCGGGGCCTATCTCCTCAGCACACAGCGCCATTTTCCCTCACAGAAAGGCTGGAGGGAAGGCTCCCAGACTCTCCCCTGCACTGCACTACAGAAACAGGGTTAAAACAGAGAGGGGGGGGCACTAATTTGGCGTTAGAAATATATAAAAAAGATGCTATAAGGGAAAACACTTATATAAGGTTGTCCCTATATAATTATAGCGTTTTTGGTGTGTGCTGGCAAACTCTCCCTCTGTCTCTCCAAAGGGCTAGTGGGTCCTGTCCTCTATCAGAGCATTCCCTGTGTGTGTGCTGTGTGTCGGTACGTGTGTGTCGACATGTAGGAGGACGATGTTGGTGAGGAGGCGGAGCAATTGCCTGTAATGGTGATGTCACTCTCTAGGGAGTCGACACCGGAATGGATGGCTTATTTAGGGAATTACGTGATAATGTCAACACGCTGCAAGGTCGGTTGACGACATGAGACGGCCGACAAACAATTAGTACCGGTCCAGACGTCTCAAAAACACCGTCAGGGGTTTTAAAACGCCCGTTTACTTTAGTCGGTCGACACAGACACAGACAGGGACACTGAGTCCAGTGTCGACGGTGAATAAACAAACGTATTCCTTATTAGGGCCACACGTTAAAGGCAATGAAGGAGGTGTTACATATTTCTGATACTACAAGTACCACAAAAGAGGGTATTATGTGGGATGTGAAAAAACTACCATAGTTTTTCCTGAATCAGATAAATTAAATAAAGTGTGTGATGATGCGTGGGTTCCCCCCGATAGAAAATTATGGGCGGTATACCCTTTCCCGCCAGAAGTTAGGGCGAGTTGGGAAACACCCCTTAGGGTGGATAAGGCGCTCACACGCTTATCAAAACAAGTGGCGGTACCGTCTATAGATAGGGCCGTCCTCAAGGACCAGCTGACAGGAGGCTGGAAAATATCATAAAAAGTATATACACACATACTGGTGTTATACTGCGACCAGCGATCGCCTCAGCCTGGATGTGCAGAGCTGGGGTGGCTTGGTCGGATTCCCTGACTAAAAATATTGATACCCTTGACAGGGACAGTATTTTATTGACTATAGAGCATTTAAAGGATGCATTTCTATATATGCGAGATGCACAGAGGGATATTTGCACTCTGGCATCAAGAGTAAATGCGATGTCCATAACTGCCAGAAGATGTTATGGACACGACAGTGGTCAGGTGATGCAGATTCCAAACGGCACAAAGTTGTATTGCCGTATAAAGGAAGAGGAGTTATTTGGGGTCGGTCCATCGGACCTGGTGGCCACGGCAACTGCTGGAAAATCCACCGTTTTTACCCTAGGTCACATCTCTGCAGAAAAAGACACCGTCTTTTCAGCCTCAGTCCTTTCGTCCCTATAAGATCATATCTGCCCAGGGATAGAGGAAAGGGAAGAAGACTGCAGCAGGCAGCCCATTCCCAGGAACAGAAGCGTTCCACCGCTTCTGACAAGTCTCAGCATGGCGCTGAGACCGTACAGGACCCCTGGATCCTACAAGTAGTATCCCAGGGGTACAGATTGGAATGTCGAGACGTTTCCCCTTCGCAGGCTCCTGAAGTCTGCTTTACCAAGGTCTCCCTCCGACAAGGAGGCAGTATGGGAAAAAATTCACAAGCTGTATTCCCAGCAGGTGATAATTAAATTACCCCTCCTACTACAAGAAAAGGGGTATTATTCCACACTATATTGTGGTACTGAAGCCAGAAGGCTAGGTGAGACTTATTCTAAAAAAATTTTTGAACACTTACAAAGGTTCAAATCAAGATGGAGTCACTCAGAGCAGTGATAACGAACCAGGAAGAAGGGGACTATATAGTGTCCCGGGACATCAGGGATGCTTACCTCTATGTCCCAAATTTGCCCTTCTCACTAAGGGTACCTCAGGTTCGTGGTGCAGAACTGTCACTATCAGTTTCAGACGCTGCCGTTTGGATTGTCCACGGCACCCCGGGTCTTTACCAAGGTAATGGCCGAAATGATGATTCTTCTTCGAAGAAAAGGCGTCTTAATTATCCCTTACTTGGACGATCTCCTGATAAGGGCATAGTCCAGGGAACAGTTGGAGGTCGGAGTAGCACTATCTAGGATACTGCTACAACAGCACGGGTGGATTTTAAATATTCCAAAATCGCAGCTGATCCCGACGACACGTCTGCTGTGCCTAGGGATGATTCTGGACACAGTCCAGAAAAAGGTGTTTCTCCCGGAAGAGAAAGCCAGGGAGTTATCCGAGCTAGTCAGGAACCTCCTAAAAACAGTGCATCATTGCACAAGGGTCCTGGTAAAAATGGTGGCTTCCTACGAAGCAATTCCATTCGGCAGATTTCACGCAAGAACTTGTCAGTGGGATCTGCTGGACAAATGGTCCGGATCGCATCTTCAGATGCATCAGCGGATAACCCTATATCCAAGGACAAGGGTGTCTCTCCTGTGGTGGTTATAGAGTGCTCATCTTCTAGAGGGCCGCAGATTCGGCATTCAGGATTGGATGCTGGTGACCACGGAGCCCAGCCCGAGAGGCTGGGGAGCAGTCACACAAGGAAAAAATTTCCAGGGAGTGTGATCAAGTCTGGAGATTTTTCTCCACATAAATATACTGGAGCTAAGGGCAATTTACAATGCTCTAAGCTTAGCAAGACCTCTGCTTCAAGGTCAGCCGGTATTGATCCAGTGGGAAAAACATCACGGCAGTCGCCCACGTAAACAGACAGGGCGACACAAGAAGCAGGAGGGCAATGGCAAAAACTGCAAGGACTTTTCGCTGGGCGGAAAATCATGTGATAGCACTGTCAGCAGTGTTTCATCCCGGGAATGGAAACTGGGAAGCAGACTTCCTCAGCAGGCACGACCTCCACCCGGGAGAGTGGAAACTTCATCGGGAAGTTTTTTCCACATGATTGTAAACCGTTGGGAAATACCAAAGGTGGACATGATGGCGTCCCGTCTGAACAAAAAACGGGACAGGTATTGCGCCAGGTCAAGAGACCCTCAGGCAATAGCTGTGGACGTTCTGGTAACACCGTGGGTGTACCAGTCGGTGTATGTGTTCCCTCCTCTGCTTCTCATACCTAAGGTGCTGAGAATTATAAGACGTAGAGGAGTAAGAACTATACTCATGGCTCCGGATTGGCCAAGAAGGACTTGGTACCCGGAACTTCAAGAGATGCTTACAGAGGTCTTATGGCCTCTGCCGCTAAGAAGGGACTTGCTTCAGCAAGTACCATGTCTGTTCCAAGACTTACCGCAGCTGCGTTTGTCGGCATGACGGTGGAAAGCCGGATCCTAAGGGAAAAAGGCATTCCGGAAGAGGTCATTCCTACCCTGGTCAAAGCCAGAAAGGAGGTGACCGCACAACATTATCACCACATGTGGCGAAAATATGTTGCGTGGTGTGAGGCCAGGAAGGCCCCACAAAGAAATTTCATCTCGGTCGTTTCCTGCAATTCCTGCAAACAGGAGTGTCTATGGGCCTCAAATTGGGGTCCATTAAGGTTCAAATTTCGGCCCTGTCGATTTTCTTCCAGAAAGAATTGGCTTCAGTTCCTGAAGTCCAGAAGTTTGTCAAGGGAGTATTGCATATACAACCCCCTTTTTGTGCCTCCAGTGGCACTGTGGGATCTCAACGTAGTTCTGGGATTCCTCAAATCACATTGGTTTAAAACCAGTCAAATCTGTGGATTTGAAGCATCTCACATGAAAAGTGACCATGCTCTTGGCCCTGGCCTGGACCAGGCGAGTGTCAAATTGGTGGTTTTTTCTCAAAAAAGCCCATATCTGTTTGTCCATTCGGACAGGGCAGAGCTGCGGACGCGTCCCCAGTTCTCTCCCTAAGGTGGTGTCAGTGTTTCACCTGAACCAGCTTATTGTGGTGCCTTGCACCTACTAGGGACTTGGAGGACTCCAAGTTGCTAGATGTTGTCAGGGCCCTGAAAATATGTTCCAGGACGGCTGGAGTCGGGAAAACTGACTTGCTGTTATCCTGTATGCACCCAACAAACTGGGTGCTCTTGCTTCTAAGCAGACTATTGCTAGTTGGATGTGTAATACAATTCAGCTTGCACATTCTGTGGCAGGCCTGCCACAGCCAAAATATGTAAATGCCCATTCCACAAGGAAGGTGGGCTCATCTTGGGCGGCTGCCCGAGGGGTCTCGGCTTTACAACTTTGCCGAGCAGCTACTTGGTCAGGGGCAAACACGTTTGCTAAATTCTACAAATTTGATACCCTGGCTAAGGAGGACCTGGAGTTCTCTCATTCGGTGCTGCAGAGTCATCCGCACTCTCCCGCCCGTTTGGGAGCTTTGGTATAATCCCCATGGTCCTTTCAGGAACCCCAGCATCCACTAGGACGATAGAGAAAATAAGAATTTACTTACCGATAATTCTATTTCTCGGAGTCCGTAGTGGATGCTGGGCGCCCATCCCAAGTGCGGATTATCTGCAATACTTGTACATAGTTACAAAAATCGGGTTATTATTGTTGTGAGCCATCTTTTCAGAGGCTCCGCTGTTATCATACTGTTAACTGGGTTTAGATCACAAGTTGTACGGTGTGATTGGTGTGGCTGGTATGAGTCTTACCCGGGATTCAAAATTCCTCCCTTATTGTGTACGCTCGTCCGGGCACAGTACCTAACTGGCTTGGAGGAGGGTCATAGGGGGAGGAGCCAGTGCACACCACCTGATCGGAAAGCTTTACTTTTGTGCCCTGTCTCCTGCGGAGCCGCTATTCCCCATGGTCCTTTCAGGAACCCCAGCATCCACTACGGACTCCGAGAAATAGAATTATCGGTAAGTAAATTCTTATTTTACACATCACGTCAGGCAGATTCCCCCTTTTTACACATTGCGGCAGGCAGATTCACCCTTTTTACACATTGCGGCAGGCAGATTCACCCTTTTTACACATTGCGGCAGGCATATTCCCCCTTTTTACACATTACGTCAGGCAGATTCCCCTTATTACACATTACGTCAGGCAGGTTCCCCCTTTTTACACATTGCGGCAGGCAGATTCCCCCTTTTTACACATTGCGGCAGACAGTCCCCCTTTTTGCACATGGAAAGAAAGAAAGAAAGAAAGAAAGAAAGAGAATTATACTTACCCTCTCCGCTGGCTCAGGCTCCTCGGTGCAGCTTCTGGCAGATCACGATTCCCGGGCAGGAGAGAAGGAGGAGGAGGGAGGTGGAGGAGGGAGCCGCAGCAGCGCTGTGTTATTGGTGGAGGCGCTGCTGCTGCTGTCCCTCTGCTTCACTATAGGCTGTTCTCGGAAGACAGCCTATAGTGAAGCAGAGGGACAGCAGCAGCAGCAGCAGCGCCTCAACCAGTAGCAAAGCGCTGCTGCGGCTCCCTCCTCCACCTCCCTCCTTCTCCTTACCCCCATGACCGCTGCGCTCCTCTCCTCTCTGTCCGGGCAGCTGTGTGCTGCGGGCAGCAGTTGCCCGCAGCACGCTGCGGCATGTAATGAGTCAGTTTGACTCATTACATGCTTTGGGCCCCTGGACAGAGGCGGGCCCCAGTGCAACGCAGTGGTTGCACTGGCGGTAGTTCCGCCTCTGAAAGTACATAAGAAGAAAAGGGTGAAGAGATCTTACAGTGCAATAATAAGATTTTAAACCTACCGGTAAATCTTTTTCTCGTAGTCCGTAGAGGATGCTGGGCACTTTAAGAAAGACTTTTGGTCTGGGTGTGCACTGGCTCCTCCCTCTATGCCCCTCCTCCAGACCTCAGTTAGAGAAACTGTGCCCAGAGGAGACGGACAGTACAAGGAAAGGATTTTTGTTAATCCAAGGGCAAGATTCATACCAGCCACACCAATCACACCGTATAACTTGTGATATACTACCCAGTTAACAGTATGAAAACAACATAGCATCAGTCCAAAACCGATGAAAATGATAACATAACCCTTATGTAAGCAAAACTATATACAAGTCTTGCAGGAGTAGTCCGCACTTGGGACGGGCACCCAGCATCCTCTACGGACTACGAGAAAAAGATTTACCGGTAGGTTTAAAATCTTATTTTCTCTTACGTCCTAGAGGATGCTGGGGACTCCGTAAGGACCATTGGTATTATACCAAAGCTCCAAAAACGGGCGGGAGAGTGCGGATGACTCTGCAGCACCGATTGAGCAAACAGGAGGTCCTCCTCAGCCAGGGTATCAAACTTCTAAAACCTCGCAAGGTGTTTGAACCCGACCAAGAAACCACTCGGCCCAGCTGTAGAGCCGAGACCCCTCGGGCAGCCGCCCAAGAAGAGCCCACCTTCCTAGTGAAATGGGCCTTGACCAATTTAGGTAACGGCAATCCAGCCGTTTCACTCTCGCTGAATCGTGTTACAGATTCAGTCAGCAATAGTCTGCTTTGAAGCAGGAGCGCCAACCTTGTTGGCTGCATACAGGACAAACCGTGCTTCTGTTTTTTCTGACTCTAGCCGTTCTGGCTACGCAAGTTTTCAAAACCCTGACTACATCAAGGGACTCGGAATCCTCCAAGTCACGCGTAGCCACAGGCACCACAATAGGTTGGTTCATATGAAAAGATGACACCACCTTAGGCAAGAATTGAGGACGGTTCCGCAATTCCGCTCTATCCATATGGAAAAAAAACAGATAGGGGCTTTTATGAGACAAAGCCGTCAATTCCGACACTTGCCTAGCCGAAGCCAAGGCTAACAACATGACCACCTTTCAAGTGAGATATTTTCACTCCACCATTTTAAGTGGTTCAAAACAGTGCGCCTTAAGGAAACTCAACACCACGTTAAGGTCCCAAGGTGCCACCGGAGGTACAAAAGGAGGCTGAATATGCAGCACTCCCTTCACAAAAGTCTGTACTTCTGGGAGAGAAGTCAATTCTTTTTGAAACAAATTAGATAAGGCCGAAATCTGAACCTTAATGGAGCCTAATTCTAGGCCCAAATTCACTCCAGTTTATAGGAAGTGAAGGAAAACGGCCCAGATGGAATTCTTCCGTAGGAGTATTCCTGGCCTCACACCAAGAAACATATTTTCGCCATATACGGTGATAATGTTTAGTTGTCACGTCTTTCCTAGCCTTTATCAGCGTAGGAATGACCTCATCCGGAATGCCCTTTTCTGCTAGGATCCGGCGTTCAACTGCCATGCCGTCAAACGCAGCCGCGGTAAGTCTTGGAACAGACATGGCCCCTGTTGCAACAGGTCCTGTCTTAGAGGAAGATGCCACTGATCTTCTGTGAGCATTCTCCTGCAGATCCGGATATCAGGCCCTTCGTGGCCAATCTGGAACAATGAGAATTGTCTGCACTCCTCTTTTTCTTATTATTCTCAACACCTTTGGGATGAGAGGAAGAGGAGGAAACACATAGACCGACTGGAACACCCACGGTGTCACTAGGGCGTCCACAGCTACCGTCTGAGGGTCCATTGACCTGGCGCAATATCTTTTCACTTTTTGTTGAGGCGGGACGTCCTCATGTCTATTTGGGGCAGTCCCTACTGACTTGCAATCTGTGTGAAGACTTCCTAATGAAGTCCCAACTCCTGGATGCAGGTCGTGTCTGCTGAGGAAGTCTGCTTCTTAGTTGTCCACTCCTGGAATGAACACTGCTGACAGTGCGCTTACATGCCACTCTGCTCCTTGTGCCGCCCTGGCGGTTTACATGAGCCACTGCGGTGATGATGTCTGATTGGATCAGTACTGGTAAGTCGCGAAGCAAGGTCTCTGCTTGACGAAGGGCGTTGTATATGGCCCTCAGCTCCAGGACGTTGATGTGAAGACAAGTCTCTTGACTTGACCCAAGACCCTGGAAGTTTTTCTCCGGTGTGACTGCTCCCCAACCTCGGAGGCTCGCGTCCGTGGTCACCAGAATCCAGTCCTGAATGCCTAACCTGCGGCCCCCTAGAAGGTGAGCACCCACACAGGAGAGATACCCTGGCCCTGGGGGACAGGGCGATCAACTGATGAATCTGTAGATGTGATTCGGACCACTTTCCAGTAGGTCCCGTTGGAAGTCTTTGTATGACGCCACCATCTTTTCCAGGACTCGAGTGCAGTAATGTACTGACATCTGTTTTGGCTTCAATAGGTTCCTGAACAGAGTCATGAGTTCCTGAGCCTTTTCTATCTGCAGATAAACCTTTTTCTGGACCGTATCCAGAATCATGCCCAAGAAAGTCAGACCAGTTGTAGGAATCAACTGCGACTTCGGGATATTGAGAAAACAGCTGTGTTGCTGTAACACCTTCAGTGAAAGTGATACTAATTGCGACATCCTGCTTGCGCAGGAGCACCATCATTTCCGCCATTACCTTGGTGTTAATCCTCGGTGGAAAAACCTTGGTAATGCCAACCTGTACCGCAAATCTTAGGTACGCCTGATGAGGTGGATATATGGTAACATGAAGATATGCATCCTTTATGTCCAGGGATACCATAAAATCTCCCCCTTTCTAGGCTGGCGATGACCGCTCTGAGCGATTGCACCTTGAACTTGAACCTTTTCAAGTATAGGTTCAAGGATTTTAAATGTAAAATGGGTCTGACCGAACCGTCCGGTTTCGGGACTACTAACAGGGTTGATTTACTACCCCATTCTCATGTAGAAGTAGGGGAACATTGACCACCACCTGTTGATGAAACACTTTGTGAATTGCATTTAACAGTCGCTCCCTTTCTGGGGGAGAAGCTGTTAAGGCCGATTTGAAAAACTGGCGAGGAGACACTTGTTCGAACTCCAGCTTGTAACCCTGGGAAATAATTTCTATCTCCCCGGGATCCACCTGTGAGTGAACCCAGATGTGGCTGACCAGTCGAAGACGTGCCACCCCTGTGGCGGACTCCCTCAGCGGAGTTCCTGCATCACGCTGTGGATTTTATAGAGGCCGGGGAGGACTTCTGCTCCTGGGAACTAGCTGTGGTTGGCAGCTTGTTTTCCCTGACCTTACCTCTGGCAAGAAAAGACTATCTTCGTACTCTCTTGTTTTTATATAACCGAAAGGACCGCATGTGTTAATGTGGTGCTTTCTTAGGCTGTGAGGAAATACATGGCAAAAATTTTATTCAGTTGCCGTAGTTGTGGAGACCAGGTCCGAGAGACCTTCCCCAACCAATTCCTCACCCTTGTAAGGTAAAACCTCCATATGCCTTCTGTCCATTGCCGGGTCCATAGGACTCGTCTAGCAGAAATCGACATAGCGGTGATTTCTAGAACTCAGTAGGCCTGCCCAATGTCTTTTTGAGCATTTCCCATATATAAGACCATATCTTTAATATGACCCAGGGTCTATAAACCGGTATCCTTATCCAGGGTATTAATTTCCGTCGATAAGGTACCTATCCTTGCTGCTACAGCGCTACAAACCCAAGCCGACACTAACGCCGGGTTGAGTCAGGTACTAGATTGTGTAAATGGACTTCCAGGTAGCCTGCTGTCTGCGATCAGCAGGATCCCTGAGGGTAGCCATAATGGCAGCGCTACCTTTTTTGGATAAGCGTGTCCAAGCTTTTTTCCCTCTTGGGGAAGATTCTTACCGTATCGTGTCCTTAGTCGGGAAAGGATACACCCTAAGAATCCATTTTTGGGAATCTGCAGTTTCTTGTCTGGAGATTTCCAAGCCTTTTCAATAACTTGTTCATGAGATGGGGGAAAGTTTACCTCAGGTTTCTTTACCCTATACATGTGTACCCTCGTGTCAGGGACAGGGGGTTTGATATGCAAATCATCTTTTATTACAATAATCATATATTGAATACTTTTAGCCAATTTTGGCTGTAACTTTGCATCATCGTAGTCGACACTGGAGTCAGAATCCATGTCGGTATCTGTGGCTATTATTTGGGATAGTGGGCGCTTTTGTGACCCTGAAGGTCCCTGCGACATAGGGACAGACATGGGTTGACTCCCTGGCTGTTCCTTCTCATCTTTTGTGCAATAAATTTACATTAGCACTTAAAACATTCCACATATCCATCCAGTCAGGTGTCGGCGTTGTCGACGGAGACACCACATTCATTTGTTCCCCCTCCTCCCTAGGAGAGCCTTTTACCTCAGACATGTCGACACACCACACACTCAGGGAATCCTCTTATATGAAGACAGTTCCCCCACAAGGCCCTTTGGAGAGACAGAGAGAGAGTATGCCAGCACACACCCCAGCGCTATATGACCCAGGAAAAAACACAATAAACATATGTTTACCCAGTAGTGCTGTGTATAAATGTATATATGCGCCTAATTATGTGCCCCCCCTCTTCTTTAAAACCTCTTTAACCGTGGTATAAGCAGGGGAGAGTCCGGGGAGCTTCCTCTCAGCTGTGCTGTGGAGAAAATGGCGCTGGTGAGTGCTGAGGGAGAAGCCCCGCCCCCTCGGCGACGGGCTTCTGTCCCGCTCAAATATACTGAAAACTGGCGGGGGCTCTTATATATATATATATATATATATATATATACAGTGCCCAGCTGTATATATACTATTTTTGCCAGAAAAGAGGTTTCTATGCTGCCCAGGGCGCCCCCCCCTGCGCCCTGCACCCTTACAGTGACTGCTGTGTGTGAGCTGTATGGGAGCAATGGCGCACAGCTTCACCGCTGTGCGTTACCTCAGTGAAGATCATTAAGTCTTCTGCCGCCTCTGAAGTCTTCTTTTCTACTCATACTCACCCGGCTTCTATCTTCCGGCTCTGTGAGGAGGACGGCGGCGCGGCTCCGGGACGAACTCCAGGGTGAGACCTGTGTTCTGACTCCCTCTGGAGCTAATGGTGTCCAGTAGCCTAAGAAGCAGAGCCTAGCATTTAAGAAGGTCTGCTTCTCTCTCCTCAGTCCCTCGATGCAGGGAGTCTGTTGCCAGCAGGCTCCCTGAAAATAAAAAACCTAACAAATATACTTTCTGTCAGAAAGCTCAGGAGAGCTCTCTGAAAAGCACCCAGTCTCCACTGGACACAGTATACAACTGAGGTCTGGAGGAGGGGCATAGAGGGAGGAGCCAGTGCACACCCAGACCTAAAGTCTTTCTTAAAGTGCCCATGTCTCCTGCGGAGCCCGTCTATCCCCATGGTCCTTACGGAGTCCCCAGCATCCTCTAGGACGTAAGAGAAACTAAGCAGAACAAGGAATACCAGCTACAGTATGTAAGCATAATACCCACAATGGCAGCACCACCTGAACACAAAGGTTTGGTGTTGCTGTTGGCAGTGAGGATGAGATGAAAGTCTAAGTGAGGGAGGAAAAAGTAAACAAGGGAAGAGGGTCCTGCTCGTGAGAAGGGGAGGGCAAGACAGACCGGGATGACCGGAGAGAGTGAGCAAGGCGCATAAAGGGGTGGGTTAGGGTGAGACCTGGAAGCCTTTAATACAGAAACTGACTTTCATGCCGGCCTGGTTCAGTCCCAATGTGTGTAGGCAGCAGGGTTCTTTTAAGCTCCAGAGGAGTTAAGCAAACCGAACACAAGCTTTTAATATGAGTTAACTTTCCAATTTCTTCTTCGGTGCCTGTGCGGCTTATAATTATCTCTGTTTATCTGTGTGTCTTATTGTTTGTTTTATTCTTCAAGATGATGAATTTCCTTTTGGAGACATGATAGAAAAACTCCAGTGTGAAGATGCCCCTGATGAAACAAGCGACAGTTTTGATTCTGATTGGAGCTGGTAAGCCCAGTGCCTGACGTCTGCCTTGCACACAGTCTCTTCTTGTCTTGTCTTTGAGGAATGTGCTCTGATTACTGTGATTGTTACTGTACCAGAGCTTTATGGTGCACAAAGAAAAATAGATGGCAAATAATAACCATTTGATGTGCGCAATATGCTATTTTTATGCATCCTTCAGAGCATTATGCAGAAGTGAGATGGCTGTGAATCTATTCTACTGCCAGACACAGAAACCAGATTAGCTCAATAAAATGTTTATTTGATGGAAGAAAAAAACAAAACAAAAAAATAATAATAATGCCACTTTCCAAAAGCTTACTCAATGCACTCACTGTGCACACTTTGGTGGTCATTCCGAGGTGATTGAACGTAGCAACTTTTTGCTGCTCGTGCAATTAACTAGACTCCGCCTATGGGGGAGTGTATTTTAGCATAGCAGGGCTGCAATCGCTTGTGCAGCCCTGTTATGCTAAAAAAGTTTCCTGCAAAACAAGACCAGGGTCAGACCTACTTACCCTGTGCGACGGATCCAGCGACGAAGGTCCCGGAATTGACGGCAGACATCCGCCCTCTAAATGCCTGGACACGCCTGCGTTCAGATCTCCACGCCCAGAAAACGGTGAGTAGACGCCCCGGAATGCCTCCTCCCTGTCAATCTTCTTGCGATCGCGCTAGTGATCACTTTCTGTGTTGGCGGCGTCGCTGCGCGGGCAGCGACGCGCGTGTGCCGTGCAGCCGCAGTCCTGACCCGTTTGCACCGCATCGAAGAACCGCTACGTGCGAACGAGTCGAAATGACCCCCTTTGTACTGTATGTACTGGGGACATTTATGAAAACTGGCAATCAATAAATATGTGCAGTAATTTATTGCAGCCGATCAGACATTGCCATTCGGGTTCAGTAGGATTCAACCGTCTGGGATGCCGGCCGTCAGTATACCAACAGCGACATCCTGCTTGCAAGTATGCCAGCTGCGGGGCAAGCGCAAAGAGTCCCCATACGGGCTCGCTATTCCCACTCTATGGGTGTTATGGACACTACGAATGGGAATAGCCCTGTTTCGCTGGTATTCTGGCTGTCGGCATTGCCAGCTGACGAGATTCCGGCTTCGGTATCCTGAACGCTGTGATCCAGACAGCCGGCAATTTAAACGTATACCTGCCATTCTTTTAGCAGTGTTTAGACAATGAAATGAAACAGCTGATTGGTTGCTCTAGGTCAGAGGTTACAACCCATTGTCTGGCTTTGGAGTCCACTGATTATATGGTAAGTAATACTTTTGTTTGAATGCTGCGTCTTTAGGGTTCTAGAACAAATGCAAGTGACACTTAAAAATAGCAAAATAAAAAGTTTGGATACCACTAAGGTTTCATAATTGACACCAATAAATCTACGGGTTGCACTGTGACATATCACATACCAGTGGCCTACTTATCCATATGTTTTCCACCATTTGTCTTGGGAATAAAAGTTATTGACAAAAAAAGTTATAATTGTTGGCCTCTGATACATATATAGTCTTTTTTTGCCTTTACAGTAGACCAGGGCTCCACAAATTCCAGGGGCCATGTAGCCATAGCCCCTAGATTTTTCTGCCCGGCCACCAGATTTTGGAGGGAGTGCAGATTCTCTTCAGCCCCAACAGCCCCAGCAGAGATTTTTGGAGGCATGCTGTATTGCGGCAGCTTTTTCTTGCACAGGAGGGGAAATGGTTCTAAATTGCACACCCTCCAATTAGAAATAGAATAGAAATACACACCTGAGGTCTGAGAATGCCTCAAATCTAGATTGTCACCCCTCCCCCACCACCCTCTATGTTTTTAAGCAGGGAACCAGCATGGACTGCACTGTGACACAGGATTAATCCTAAGTAAGTCCAATTTATTTGTATATAGTGTCAGTAAATTTGGGGTTGGCATTTGGACGTGGGGTCCCCCGGGCTGTTCTGGCAGGGCTGTCTCAGGGCATCACCATTTAAATACACAGTCACTTTTTATATCATGTTTGTCTATTATTCATGTATGCACATTTTTTTCACATACTCTCTACCTTTAAACTCATAGTAGGGACCTGCACTTTATATCATTTTACTATCACTATTTTTTAGTGTGATGTCCTGGGGGGGTCCTTTGCTGGATTATGTTTCGGGGTTCCCTGCGTTCCAGGTGTAGGCCCCATAGTGTTAGGGACCTGCTCGACAAGAGGTGACCTGGACGATTGGTGGGCAGGCCGATATCATTGGCCAACGATATACCAACAACCTCTTATGACATATTATATTTTATTATACTGTAATGATCGTTTAGTGCATCTGCACCCCCTTTGTCTTGCGCTGACTCCAGTGCCTGTCTGTCCCATCCTGCTCTATCTACTTTCTCCAAACTCCAGCTGCATAGAGATCTCCAATAGGAGGGTCTATGCATGGCCAGGGATTGCGGATTTAGAGGGGTAGTGATATGGCCACAGGGTAGGAGGGATTGTTTGCCCGGGGGAAGGCTGCGGAGTGGTTGTTTGCCTAAAGGTACCTGCTGATTTGTGTGGCAGTCGGGGTTGGATGCACGTGGGGGTTAGCTGCTCATTAATCTGGCCGCGGGGTGGGGGGGTTGTTGATTGCCTGGGCAGTATTTGCACTGCAGTGAGGATGCGGAGGGCTGGTTTGTCAGGGGGTGTCCCCTGGTTATGTGGCCTTGAGGTCAGTTTGCCTTGGGTGGGGGGGATGAAGCTGCTCAGTAATGTGGCTGTGTGGGGGGTGTTATTTTTTTTTTTTTTGGGGGGGGGGGCGTGGTCTGGCTTCTACACTTTCATCCTAGCTCCTGTGTAGACTATGTAGTGGTGCATAACACAAACAAGCATGTGTCTTGGTTCACTAATTTAAAGAGTGATAATTATTACCCCTCCTAGGCAGGCCAACTGGCAGATCAGGAGTGTTGGGAGGTGTAAATAAAGCCTGTCTAGGGGTTATATGTAAGGTATATGTAAAACCAACATGGTTTTGCCTTGTAACTAATTGCTGCTTTAAAAATACACCCATTCTCGGCTGACATCATGCACCTCTGGCATACTCGGACCCTATGACATATCGTATACCCCCCGGAGATATCTCTCTCCTCTGCTAGCCAAGCTTACTACTGTGTAGAACTTTCTGATTGCGCTGTTCTCGTGCATTGTATGCTCACAGCTCTCCAACTAACTTCAAATAAAAAAATAAAAAAAGAACAGAAATTGGTGTGTTAAATCCTGTGGCGGAATTGCTGAAAAATCTGCACTTTTGCCAAAATGATACATATTACTTTCCTGCCTTTATATGTATAGATGAAGTATTTGTCCTTGATGAGATTGAGGTGGGTAATTCAGTTAGACCTGTTAATTTATCAGGTGTGAAAAGCTTTAAAGCCCGAGGTAATTCAGTCACAGCACCTTTATCTTGCCCGTTAAATGAATCTGTTTTCGGGCATTAACACATAGAATCCGGGATAAATTCCCTGACTTAACAGTGACGCGGCACCCGAAAACAGTTTCTTTTATCAGTGATGTTTCTCTGACGTCCTAGTGGATGCTGGGAACTCCGTAAGGACCATGGGGAATAGCGGCTCCGCAGGAGACTGGGCACAAAAAGTAAAAGCTTTAGACTAGCTGGTGTGCACTGGCTCCTCCCCCCATGACCCTCCTCCAAGCCTCAGTTAGATTTTTGTGCCCGAACGAGAAAGGGTGCAAGCTAGGTGGCTCTCCTGAGCTGCTTAGAAGTAAAAGTTTAAATAGGTTTTTTATTTTCAGTGAGTCCTGCTGGCAACAGGCTCACTGCATCGTGGGACTAAGGGGAGAAGAAGCGAACTCACCTGACTGCAGAGTGGATTGGGCTTCTTGGCTACTGGACATTAGCTCCAGAGGGACGATCACAGGTTCAGCCTGGATGGGTCCCGGAGCCGCGCCGCCGGCCCCCTTACAGAGCCAGAAGAGCGAAGAGGTCCGGAGAAAGCGGCGGCAGAAGACGTTCCTGTCTTCAAATAAGGTAGCGCACAGCACTGCAGCTGTGCGCCATTGCTCTCAGCACACTTCACACTCCGGTCACTGAGGGTGCAGGGCGCTGGGGGGGAGCGCCCTGAGACGCAATAAAAACGATATAAAAACCTTATATGGCTAAAAAAAATGCATCACATATAGCTCCTGGGCTATATGGATGCATTTATCCCCTGCCAGTTTCCTGAAAAAAGCGGGAGAAAAGGCCGCCGTGAAGGGGGCGGAGCCTTTCTCCTCAGCACACAAGCGCCATTTTCTTTCACAGCTCCGCTGGAAGGACGGCTCCCTGACTCTCCCCTGCAGTCCTGCACTACAGAAACAGGGTAAAACAGAGAGGGGGGCACTATTGGCAGCTAATATATAAATAGAGCAGCTATAACAGGGAGTAACACTTATATAAGGTTATCCCTGTATATATATAGCGCTCTGGTGTGTGCTGGCAAACTCTCCCTCTGTCTCCCCAAAGGGCTAGTGGGGTCCTGTCCTCTATCAGAGCATTCCCTGTGTGTGTGCTGGGTGTCGGTGCGATTGTGTCGACATGTATGAGGAGGAAAATGATGTGGAAGCAGAGCAATTGCCTGTGTTAGTGATGTCACCCCCTAGGGAGTCGACACCTGACTGGATGGTAGTAATTAAAGAATTACGTGACAATGTCAGCACTTTGCAAAAAACTGTTGACGACATGAGACAGCCGACAAATCAATTAGTGCCTGTTCAGGCGTCTCAGACACCGTCAGGGGCGCTAAAACGCTCGTTACCTCAGATGGTCGACACAGACCCTGACACGGATACTGAATCCAGTGTCGACGGTGACGAGACAAACGTAATGTCCAGTAGGGCCACACGTTACATGATCACGGCAATGAAGGAGGCATTGAACATTTCTGACACTACAAGTACCACAAAAAAGGGTATTATGTGGGGTGTGAAAAAACTACCAGTGGTTTTTCCTGAGTCAGATGAATTAAATGAGGTGTGTGATAAAGCGTGGGTTTCCCCCGATAAAAAACTGCTGATTTCTAATAAATTATTGGCACTATACCCTTTCCCGCCAGAGGTTAGGGCACGTTGGGAAACACCCCCTAGGGTAGATAAGGCGCTCACACGCTTATCAAAACAAGTGGCGTTACCGTCTCCTGATACGGCCGCTCTCAAGGAACCAGCTGATAGAAGGCTGGAAAATATCTTAAAAGGTATATACACACATACCGGTGTTATACTGCGACCAGCGATCGCCTCAGCCTGGATGTGCAGCGCTGGAGTGGCTTGGTCGGATTCCCTGACTGAAAATATTGATACCCTGGATAGGGACAGTATATTATTAACTATAGAGCATTTAAAGGATGCATTACTATATATGCGAGATGCACAGAGGGATATTTGCACCCTGGCATCTAGAGTAAGTGCGATGTCCATTTCTGCCAGAAGAACGTTATGGACGCGACAGTGGTCAGGTGATGCGGATTCCAAACGACATATGGAAGTATTGCCGTATAAAGGGGAGGAGTTATTTGGGGTCGGTCTATCGGACCTGGTGGCCACAGCAACGGCTGGAAAATCCACCTTTTTACCCCAGGTCACCTCTCAGCAGAAAAAGACACCGTCTTTTCAAACCCAGTCCTTTCGTCCCTATAAGGGCAAGAGGGAAAAAGGCCGCTCGTTCCTGCCCCGGGGCAGAGGAAGGGGAAAAAGACTGCACCATGCAGCCTCTTCCCAGGAGCAGAAGCCCTCCCCCGCTTCTGCCAAGTCCTCAGCATGACGCTGGGGCTCTGCAAGCAGACTCGGGCACGGTGGGGGGCCGTCTCAAGAATTTCAGCGCGCAGTGGGCTCACTCGCAAGTGGACCCCTGGATCCTGCAGGTAGTATCACAGGGGTACAAATTGGAATTCGAGACGTCTCCCCCTCGCCGGTTCCTGAAGTCTGCTCTACCAACGTCTCCCTCCGACAGGGAGGCAGTATTGGAAGCTATTCACAAGCTGTATTCCCAGCAGGTGATAATCAAGGTACCCCTCCTACAACAGGGAAAGGGGTATTATTCCACGCTGTTTGTGGTACCGAAGCCGGACGGCTCGGTGAGACCAATTTTAAATCTAAAATCTTTGAACACTTACATAAAAAGGTTCAAATTCAAGATGGAGTCACTCAGAGCAGTGATAGCGAACCTGGAAGAAGGGGACTATATGGTATCTCTAGACATCAAGGATGCTTATCTCCATGTCCCAATCTACCCTTCTCACCAAAGGGTACCTCAGGTTTGTGATACAAAACTGTCATTATCAGTTTCAGACGCTGCCGTTTGGATTGTCCACGGCACCACGGGTCTTTACCAAGGTAATGGCCGAAATGATGATTCTTCTTCGAAGAAAAGGCGTATTAATTATCCCTTACTTGGACGATCTCCTGATAAGGGCAAGGTCCAGGGAACAGTTAGAGGTCGGAGTAGCACTATCTCAGGTAGTGCTACGTCAGCACGGGTGGATTCTAAATATCCCAAAATCACAGCTGATTCCAACAACACGTCTACTGTTCCTAGGGATGATTCTGGACACAGTCCAGAAAAAGGTGTTTCTCCCGGAGGAGAAGGCCAGGGAGTTATCCGAGCTAGTCAGGAACCTCCTAAAACCAGGACAAGTGTCAGTGCATCAGTGCACGAGAGTCCTGGGAAAAATGGTGGCTTCTTACGAAGCGATTCCATTCGGAAGATTCCATGCAAGACACACAGGGAAGAAATTTCCAGGGCTTGTGGTCAAGCATGGAAACGTCTCTTCACATAAATATCCTAGAGCTAAGGGCCATTTACAATGCCCTAAGTCAAGCAAGGCCTCTGCTTCAGGGTCAACCGGTATTGATCCAGTCGGACAACATCACGGCTGTCGCCCACGTAAACAGACAGGGCGGCACAAGAAGCAGGAGGGCAATGGCAGAAGCTGCAAGGATTCTCCGCTGGGCGGAAAATCATGTGATAGCACTGTCAGCAGTGTTCATTCCGGGAGTGGACAACTGGGAAGCAGACTTCCTCAGCAGACACGACCTCCACCCGGGGGAGTGGGGACTTCATCCAGATGTCTTCCAAGTGATTGTAAACCGTTGGGAAAAACCAAAGGTGGACATGATGGCGTCCCGTCTCAACAAGAAACTGGACAGATATTGCGCCAGGTCAAGGGACCCTCAGGCAATAGCGGTGGACGCTCTGGTAACTCCGTGGGTGTTCCAGTCGGTATATGTGTTCCCTCCTCTTCCTCTCATACCAAAAGTACTGAGAATCATAAGAAGGAGAGGAGTAAGAACGATACTCGTGGCTCCGGATTGGCCAAGAAGAACTTGGTACCCGGAGCTGCAAGAGATGCTCACGGAGGACCCGTGGCCTCTACCTCTAAGGAAGGACCTGCTCCAGCAGGGACCTTGTCTGTTCCAAGACTTACCGCGGCTGCGTTTGACGGCATGGCGGTTGAACGCCGGATCCTGAAGGAAAAAGGCATTCCAGATGAAGTCATCCCTACCCTGATCAAGGCCAGGAAGGATGTAACTGCAAAACATTATCATCGCATTTGGCGAAAATATGTTGCGTGGTGTGAGGCCAAGAAGGCCCCTACGGAGGAATTTCAACTGGGTCGTTTCCTACATTTCCTGCAAGCAGGATTGTCTATGGGCCTAAAATTAGGATCCATTAAGGTTCAAATTTCGGCCCTGTCGATCTTCTTCCAGAAAGAACTGGCTTCAGTGCCTGAAGTTCAGACGTTTGTCAAAGGGGTACTGCATATACAGCCTCCTTTTGTGCCTCCAGTGGCACCTTGGGATCTCAATGTAGTTTTAGGGTTCCTAAAATCACATTGGTTTGAACCACTTGCCACAGTGGATTTGAAATATCTCACATGGAAAGTGGTAATGCTGTTGGCCCTGGCTTCAGCCAGGCGCGTATCAGAATTGGCGGCTTTATCCTATAAAAGCCCTTACCTGATATTTCATTCGGATAGGGCGGAATTGAGGACTCGTCCTCAATTTCTCCCTAAGGTGGTTTCAGCATTTCACATGAATCAACCTATTGTGGTACCTGTGGCTACTAGGGACTTGGAGGACTCCAAGTTGCTGGACGTAGTCAGGGCCCTGAAAATATATGTTTCCAGGACGGCTGGAGTCAGAAAATCTGACTCGCTGTTTATACTGTATGCACCCAACAAGCTGGGTGCTCCTGCTTCTAAGCAGACGATTGCTCGTTGGATTTGTAGTACAATTCAACTTGCACATTCTGTGGCAGGCCTGCCACAGCCAAAATCTGTAAAAGCCCATTCCACAAGGAACGTGGGCTCATCTTGGGCGGCTGCCCGAGGGGTCTCGGCTTTACAACTTTGCCGAGCAGCTACTTGGTCAGGGGCAAACACGTTTGCTAAATTCTACAAATTTGATACCCTGGCTGAGGAGGACCTTGTGTTTGCTCATTCGGTGCTGCAGAGTCATCCGCACTCTCCCGCCCGTTTGGGAGCTTTGGTATAATCCCCATGGTCCTTACGGAGTTCCCAGCATCCACTAGGACGTCAGAGAAAATAAGAATTTACTTACCGATAATTCTATTTCTCATAGTCCGTAGTGGATGCTGGGCGCCCATCCCAAGTGCGGATTGTCTGCAATACTTGTATATAGTTATTGTTACAAACAAATCGGGTTGTTTATTGTTGGAAGCCATCTTTTCAGAGGCTCCTACGGTTATCATACTGTTAACTGGGTTCAGATCACGAGTTGTACGGTGTGATTGGTGTGGCTGGTATGAGTCTTACCCGGGATTCAAGATCCTTCCTTATTATGTACGCTCGTCCGGGCACAGTATCTTAACTGAGGCTTGGAGGAGGGTCATGGGGGGAGGAGCCAGTGCACACCAGCTAGTCTAAAGCTTTTACTTTTTGTGCCCAGTCTCCTGCGGAGCCGCTATTCCCCATGGTCCTTACGGAGTTCCCAGCATCCACTACGGACTATGAGAAATAGAATTATCGGTAAGTAAATTCTTATTTTTTCTTGGTCCATTCAGACGCAAAAGAAAATCCCCATTAAATACAGCCTGCGTGGACTAATTGAATAGCCTTGGAGGATCAATTAGCCCCCTGAGTGTCACCATCACGCCAGTGTTCCTTAAACTTGCCTTCCTGTCACTGAAATACTGTAGAATTGAGAGAATAATGCCCACACAGAAAAACCCCCAACATGTTTTATATGACTATGGTAGCAAAAGGATATACTATCTTCTACCCCAGTGAGACAGAGTGAAAAATACTGGGACAGACATAATATTTTATTGACTACATTCAATTGCAAAGTGTTACTTAACTGCCATATTTTCTTTCTAGGTCTAACGAACCGTACCAAGATGAGAGTGAACTAATAAAAAACACAAGATTTGCCGATAAGGTTCAGACTTTCCAACTGCGTAAAAAACTAACCCAGTTGGACAGTTTTCAGCAAGAGAAAGAATTTATGATCCTGAAAGTCAGGTATGATTATTTGTTGGAACAATATAGAAATGATACATCCCCACTGGTATCAGGATTAATGTTGTGTCATCCAGTACCAGTAAATAATCTGCAGACTATGTATTCCTCGGAAATGATATACTGAAAGGAGAGGAAAGAAGAAAGTTTGTTGTATTGGGCTCTGGTGAATTGATTTAATTAGTTACATCTTTTTTATAGGGTTACTTGGAATCCCTGTTTGTTCATCATTGATATTAGGGCATAGGGGTCTATGTGCTAAGCCTTGGAGAGATATAACGTGGACGGAGATAAAGTATCAACCAATCTGCTCCTAATGTTACAGACTGTTTGAAAAATGACAGGAGCTTATTGGTTGGTACTTTATCTCCATCCACTGTATAGCTTTCCAAGGCTTAGCACATAGACCCCCATAGTCTAGTAAATAAAACATAACCTTTATTATAATGTTTTTCTAAAACATTTAATACCTATGTCTCCAAAACTAATACAACTAACAACAGGGCTGATTGTTAGTCGAGAACTGTCTGTAGTCGCAAGCAGCCACGGAATCCAGATTTAGGGGTCTGTGCACTACTACTAAGCCTTGGAGAGAGACAAAGTGGATGGAGATAAAGTACCAACCAGCTTCTGTCATTTTCCATATGCAGCCTGTAACATGGCAGTTAGGGGCGGCTTGACTTTATCTCCGTCCACTTTGTCTCTCTCCAAGGCTTAGTACATTGACCCCTTACTATTTTGTGTTCATATGATACTCTGTTCAGCTAATGGTTTGTGCGTCTGCAAGAGGAAGCCGCGTCGCCCATTGCTTTTATACCAGCCGTGTGACCATTCTCATTAGTCTGAGCACCTGCATCAGCCCCATCCTAGGTGCAAGTGATCTGTCAGACACGGGGGAGCTTTTTTATACATTCCCCTGACACTCTCACAAAACATGAAGGTTCTATGCACTTGCAATAATGTCACCTGATTTCACTGAAAGACTGAAGAGTCCTGTCCGAGTAGGAAAAGGACGGACATAGGGGGTAATTCAGAGTTGATTGCAGCAGCAAATTTGTTAGCAGTTGGGCAAAACCATGTGCACTGCAGGGGAGGCAGATATAACATTTGCAGAAAGAGTTAGATTTGGGTGGGTTATTTTGTTTCTGTGCAGGGTAAATACTGGCTGCTTTCTTTTTACACTGCAATTTAGATTTCAGTTTGAACACACCACACCCAAATCTAACTCTCTCTGCCCATCTGCAGAGCACATTTAGCACAGCTACGATCATCTTCCCAGACACGCGGGGGGGACGCCCAGCACAGGGCTAGTCCGCCCAGCATGTCAGTCCGGCTCCCCCGCACAAGTACAAAAGCATCGCACAGCGGCGATGCTTTAGTACTTGAAGAGTAACTCCCGGCCAACGCAGTTCCTGCGGCTGGCCGGGAGTAACTCGTTGCTGCCCCGGGTCGCAGTGGCTGCGTGTGACGTCACGCAGCCGCTGCGGCCCGCCTCCCGCATGGTCCGGCCACGCCTGCGTTGGCGCAGGCGCACGTGCATGCGCAGTTCTGACCCGATCGCTGCGCTGCAAACAACTGCAGTGTGCGATCGGGTTGGAATGACGCCCATGATTTTGCTCAACTGCTAACAAATTTGCTGCTGCGATCAACTCTGATTTAGGCCCATAGGCAAAAACACTGCATGTAAAAACTTGCCATTTGCCTATGCACAAAGATCCGTCATACTCAGAATTAGGTCCATGATGTGTAAGGGTAGCGAAGGTGCTGTTTGTGAATTGACAGGCGAGGGGGTAGTCTCTTAAATTTGTATACAGTACTTGGTATTAGTACCTTTTTATTTAACTAACATAATAAATCTGCGAGTGCCCACAATCAGAAAGGTTCCTCTGTTCACTGGAATGCGATAACTATATTCCATGTGGTTTTGTGAGCAATCTGGCTGCAACTGCAGCAATATTTACAATGGTATCCCAATAGCTTCCCCTATTAATGCTGAAACTAAATAATAGTGAAGGACAAAGATGTATTTATAGTGTGTGCAGGGAGTGTTGTGCAGAGTATACTTACCTTGTGCCGTGAAGCGGGTGCCTCCTCCTCCGTGGTGCCATCTTCCCAGTGACGTCTTTAGGAAGTTGGAGCTGCAAAGTGAAAGCAAAGCCCTTGCTCTCTTGTGCATATTCACCATCTTCCTGAATATCACTGGGAAAATGGCATGGTGGTGGAGGAGGGACCCACAAACCAGCACAAGGTAAGATGCATGGGGTTCGCTGCTCAGAAGAATGGGCCCACTGCACATGGACCCCCTGGCTTTAATACGCCCCCTTTGAAGCACATTGTACTTTCACAAATAATTTAAGTTTGAAACTGCAACTTTGTCAACTAGGTAATACAAAGGTGATTGAGTTGCTTTATCAGCTTAGGGAATTATGAATATGAAATCTAGGAGCTAGTTTAAATGTTTAGGAGCCAGGCCATCGCCTCTGACCAAAATAGATGAAAACTTGCATACAGTAGACCACCAAACACGCCCCTACAATGTACCTCAACCTCCCCACATGCCATCAGACCTCTACACATGCATCTTTGAATGCTGCCTCATGCCCATACCCACTTCAAAATATGTCACACACAGAGGCATCACAAAGGTAGGAGGGTGTGCAGGGGTTAAAGTGATCCAGAACGGGGTGGATCTGCGTTCCATCAGTTCCACTTGGACGTTCCGCCTCCTCCAGCTCACCTAATCCGATGTGTGCCCGGCGCCGCAGGGAGATGCCGGGCGCCCGCTGAGATTGTGCTACCAGCGGCCGCCCGGCGCCCTCTCCACAGCGGAAGCCGGCGGCAGGAGCTCACTGCTGAGCTCCGGCTTCCAGCTGTCAGTGTCCACTATGGGAGAGACGTCATGACGTCTCTCCCATAGTGCCAAGGAGCGGATGCCGGAAGGACCACAGCGGTCGGACCCTGGAGTGGGGCTCGGTGAGTATTGTGTTGTTGTTTTTTTCCCCATATGTGCGAGTGCATTAGCGGCGCTTCTACTGGGGGCTAACCTACATGCGGGCTAACTGCTGGGGGCATACTACATGGGGGCTAAACTAGTGGGGGCATTACTACTGGGGGGGCCAAACTACTGGGGGCATAACTTCAGGGGCTATAATTACTGGGGCTAAACTGCAGGGGGCATTACCACTGGGGGCTAAACTACAGGGTGTCTAAACTACATGGGGCAAACTACATGAGGGCTAAACTACAGGGAGGCTTAATTACTGGGGGCATTACCACTGGGGGACTAAACTAAAGCGGGGTAAATTACTGGGGTCATAACTTCAGGGGCATTACCACTGGGGGCATAACTACTGGGGGCTTAACTACAGGGGGCATTACTACAGGTGACATAACTATTGGGGGTAATACTACCTAGGGGCATTACCATTAAGGTCATTACTACTGGGGGCACTGCTATTGAGGGCATTGTAAAGGGGGCACTTCATAAGGGGCATCACTACTGGGGACATAAGGGGCACTACTACTGTGGGCATTGTATAAGGGGCGCTACTGCTGTGGGCATTATGTGTATTAGGGGTACTACTACTGTGGGCATTATGTGTATTAGGGGTGCTACTCAGAGGCGGAACTTGCGGCAGTGCAAGCGGTGCAGTGCACTGGGGCCCAGCGCTGTGAAGGGGCCCATAGCCGGCAGCAGTATAATGAGTCAGACTGACTCATTACACGCTGCTACCGCTGAGCTACTGCTGCGGGTCCTAGACTCCTAACTGAGGAAGCCTGTTTGCGGTCCCCGGCACCAGTGATGTGAGAAGGGTGATCACATCACCCTTCATCTCGGCTGCAGCTCTCAGCTTCCTGGACTGAGTCACTGCATACTGGACAGGGGGGGAGAGGGAGGGGGGGGGGAGGGAGAGGGGAGTCACGGCAGCAGTGTGTGTGTACAGAAGAGTGAGGACTGAGGAGACGTCACGTCAGTGCACTCAGCCCCTGCACAGCGAGGAGCCTTGCCGGAGCCAGAGCTAGCCTAGGAGGTGGAAAGTGTGCAACTTGTGGAAAATGAAAACATATGTAAAGTAAAGAGTTTGTGTTTTGCTGGCAATGTGTGTGTTTAGCTATGGGTATGTGTGTGTTTCAGTGTATACTCTATATGTATTTTCCTATGTCTGTTTTGCTGTGTGCGTGTGTGTTTCTGTATATACTGTATATGTATTTTGCTATGTCTGTGTAGCTTTGTGTGTGTGTGTGTGTGTGTGTGTGTATATACTGTATGTGTATTTTGCTATGTCTGTTTAGCTGTGTGTGTGATTAGCTATGGGTGTGTGTGTTTCTGTGTATATACTGTATATGAATTTTGCTATGTGTGTTTAGCTGTATTTATGTGTTGTGTGTGTGTGTGTGTGTGTGTGTGTGTGTGTGTGTGTTTAGCTATGGGTGTGTGTTTGTTTCAGTGTATACTCTATATGTATTTTGCTATGTCTGTGTAGCTGTGTGTGTGTGTGTGTGTGTGTTTAGCTATGGGTGTGTGTGTGTGTGTGTCTGTATATACTGTATGTGTATTTTGCTATGTCTGTTTAGCTGTGTGTGTGTGTGTGTGTGTGTGTGTGTGTTGAGCTATGGGTGTGTGTTTTTCTGTGTATATACTGTATATGTATTTTGCTATGTGTGTTTAGCTGTATTTATGTGGTGTGTGTGTGTGTGTGTGTGTGTGTGTGTGTGTGTGTGTTTTCTGTGGATGTGTCGGTGTATATGTGTCTTGCTTTGCGTATGTTTTACTATGTGTGTGTGTGTATATCCATATCTATAGATGTAGCCACACTCATCCAACCCGCGATGAGTTCGCATCACGGCATGGATGGCGCGACTAGTGTGCCCATGTCTATGAAGCGCGTGTGTGTGTACGCATGCAAGCCATAGACATCTATGGAGTGAACGGAGGCAGCGACTAGCCACAGTACGGCTTTCACTGCAGCTTGCTGTGATGCGTACGCCAGTTCCAACACATCGCGGCAACGATAAGGCTGTGTGTGTGTGTGTGTGTGTGTGTTTAGCTATGGGTGTGTGTGTGTGTGTGTGTGTGTCTGTATATACTGTATGTGTATTTTGCTATGTCTGTTTAGCTGTGTGTGTGTGTGTGTGTGTGTGTGTGTGTGTGTGTGTGTTGAGCTATGGGTGTGTGTTTTTCTGTGTATATACTGTATATGTCTCACATTCCTGGTTGTAAATGTTGACGTGTGCGTCGCTCTACTGTGTGGCGTACCATGTATAAGGCTCTCTACTGTGTGGCGTACCGTGTATAAGCCTCTCTACTGTGTGGCGTACCCTGTATCAGGCTCTCTACTGTGTGGCGTACCATGTATAGGCCTCTCTACTGTGTGGCGTACCATGTATAAGGCTCTCTACTGTGTGGCGTACCGTGTATAAGCCTCTCTACTGTGTGGCGTACCATGTATAAGGCTCTCTACTGTGTGGCGTACCGTGTATAAGCCTCTCTACTGTGTGGCGTACCATGTATAAGGCTCTCTACTGTGTGGCGTACCGTGTATAAGCCTCTCTACTGTGTGGCGTACCGTGTATAAGCCTCTCTACTGTGTGGCGTACCATGTATAAGCCTCTCTACTGTGTGGCGTACCATGTATAAGCCTCTCTACTGTGTGGCGTATCATGTATAAGGCTCTCTACTGTGTGGCGTACCGTGTATAAGCCTCTCTACTGTGTGTCGTACCGTGTAAAAGCCTCTCTACTGTGTGGTGTACCATGTATAAGCCTCTCTACTGTGTGGCGCAACGTGTATAAGCCTCTCTACTGTGTGGTGTACCATGTATAAGCCTCTCTACTGTGTGGCGTACCGTGTATACGGCTGTCTACTGTGTGGTGTACCATGTATAAGGCTCTCTACTGGGTGGCGTACCGTGTATACGGTTCTCTACTGTGTGGCGTACCATGTATAAGGCTCTCTACTGTGTGGCGTACCGTGTATAAGGCTCTCTACTGTGTGGCGCACCGTTTATATGAGCCTCTCTACTGTGTGGCGCAACGTGTATAAGCCTCTCTACTGTGTAGCGTACCATGTATAAGCCTCTCTACTGTGTGGTGTACCATGTATAAGCCTCTCTACTGTGTGGTGTACCATGTATAAGCCTCTCTACTGTGTAGCGTACCATGTATAAGCCTCTCTACTGTGTGGCGCAACGTGTATAAGCCTCTCTACTGTGTAGCGTACCATGTATAAGCCTCTCTACTGTGTGGTGTACCATGTATAAGCCTCTCTACTGTGTGGCATAACGTGTATAAGCTTCTCTATTATGTGGGGTATTCAATTTCGGCTAGCCGAAAAAACGGTATAATTCGACCATGGGTATTTAATTGCGGGTTTTTCGCCCATTTTTGAATCCCTTTTCGCCCACGACGTTTCACTTTTTTTGTCGAATTGGCATGGGAGAAAACAGACCCAAAAAACAGACTAAAATGCCTGCAAATTCGTCAAAACACATGGCTCACCAGGAAATTCACAGATCCACGTGTTTTTCGTTAGTGCTGGATTTTTTGACCAGTTGAAAAATCCTGCACATGCATTGAATAGGGGAAATGTCATTCGCCCTAAAAATGACCAATAATTGACGATTTTTAGACTGGATGAAAAATCCGGCAATAACTGAATACCCCCCTATGGGGTCAATTCTATTCGGCAACTAAAGAATAGTGCCGGGAATTAGCTCCCGACGCTATTCAATTCAGCTAAAGTTAAGTCGGCGATGTCCCGTTCTCGCCGACTTAACAGGTAGTTTTGTCGGGAGAACGGGCATTCTCCGACTTAACTACCTGGCGCGAGGCTGATTCCCGACAGAATCAGCCTCGCGCCGGCCGCGAGGCAGCACTTTTGTCGGGTTTATTCTCTCATCCCCCGGGGATGAGAGAAGAATTCCCGACAATTGCGGGCAACTAGTAGCAGAATTGAATAGCGTCGGGAGCTAATTCCCGGCGCTATTCTTTAGTTGCCAAATAGAATTGACCCCTATGTGTTGTAACATGTATAAGCTTCTCTACTGTGTGGCGCACCCTGTATAAGGATCTCTACTGTGTGGCGCACCCTGTGTAAGGCTCTCTACTGTGTGGCGAACCCTGTATAAGGCTCTCTACTGTGTGACGTACCGTGTATAAGCTTCTCTACTGTGTGGCGCAACGTGTATAAGGCGCTCTACTGTGTGGCGCAACGTGTATAAGGCGCTCTACTGTGTGGCGCAACGTGTATAAGGCTCTCTGCTGTGTGGTGTACTGTGTATAAGCTTCTCTACTGTGTGGCGTACTGTGTATAAGGCTCTCTACTGTGAATTGGGAGTACTACTGTGTGGCGAGTGGCGACACCCCTTGTTAGTGAGATAAAACACCGTTTTTAATATGGGAGGGGGCCCAATGCATATTGTTGCACCTGGGCCCACCATTCTCTAGTTCCGCCACTGGTGCTACTACTGTGGGCATTATGTGCATTAGGGGTGCTACTACTGTGGGCTTTGTGTATAAGGGGCCCTAATGTGTGTCATAACATGAATAAGGGACACTACTATGTGGTGTGATGTGAATAAGATTGTGCTACTGTGTGGCATAATTTTAATTGGGGATACTATTGTGTGACCACGCCCCTTTCTTTTTAGACCATGCCCCTTTTGTTGGTGCGCCTAAGGCACGCGCAGTACCTTTATTGCATGGGTGCTGGGGGGAGGGTGAGTTCCACCACCTCTCTAGGACCACTTTAAGCACTGGGGATGCGGACCACACCCTGGGTGTCTCCCAGAGGGTGACACCAATATTGCTGGCTTCTCCGAAGTGAGTACTGATGTTCTCGTGCAGTGCTCGGATCCCGTCACTGAACAGGAGCTGGCAGTGAAGCCACAGATTCCAGTGGCAGCCCAGCATCTGCTACAGGAATGCTTGGCACACCCTCAGAGTGATATAATGGGGTTTGTGCGAGGCCCCACCCCCTCCCCACTAGACCACAGTAAATTCTTACTTCCAGCGAAGCAATGCCCCTTTTTCTGAGGTGGACTATTTACCGCACCTGGTGTCACTGACCCTGATGCAGCTTCTGGCCACATACTATGG
Source organism: Pseudophryne corroboree (assembly GCF_028390025.1). Classification (NCBI taxonomy): domain Eukaryota; kingdom Metazoa; phylum Chordata; class Amphibia; order Anura; family Myobatrachidae; genus Pseudophryne; species Pseudophryne corroboree. The sequence goes on along the minus strand of NC_086453.1, from coordinate 210,243,926 downwards.
TCCAAATTTAGGGACGGACTGGGACCGTGAAACAGCCCTGGCATGCCACTACGTGCGCACGACAAGAGGGACACGGCCACTGGGGCGTGCCACGAGCGAGGGGGGCCTGACCTCGTAGCACACCCCCATCCATCTGTATACCGGCCGCAGGTGGGATAGAGGGAGGGCAGATGACTGAGCAGAGAGATAGGAGCCTACACTGCTCGGCCAGCCCCGTTCGCTATGTGGCCGTTTAGGCCCATCCAGCCATCGGCCCTTCTGGCATTTGCCCTGTCCATATTTATAGTATGCCACACAGTTTGCCCCATATTCATATTATGCAACACAGTACAGCCTCCCATCCCAAAAAGAAACTGTAGAAGAGAGTAGTACCCAAACCGTCACAATAACACTATAGAAGGTCAGTGTTGAAACTGAAGCAGCAGATTATGATTATTTAATGTTGGGAACGTACTTTCAGTAAATGTAATTGAACACCATCAGTAAAGCAATTTAAACTAGTGTTAACGACTGATCATTAATAATTAAAAAAAAAAAAACGGATTAGATGCAGCAAATGGTCTTTACCAGATTTTCTGCTGAAAACTTGTGTATGCCATTAAGCTCTTTGCATTCTGCTGATACGTAAATCCAATTGTTTGTTTGTGTAACTGATATTGTAAGTCTAAAACGTAATGTATTAAATATGTATCAGGGCAAATCTGTGCGTATTCCTGGGTACTATTGCTGCTTCATTTATTTGAAGAGAATTTGTTCCACTACTTTCTATAGAACCTTTACTTTGCTACACATGATGATTGAGTACTGCACATAGGGGGTAATTCAGACCTGATCGCAAGGGTGCCTTTTTTTTGCAGCCCTGCAATCAGATAATCGCCGCCTACAGTGCTGTGCAGGTGTGCGATCGCTTTTGTAGCAGAGCTGTACAAACATCAGTTTGTGCAGTCTCTGCGCAGCCCAGGACTTACTCAGCCGCTGCTAATCGGTGCCGGAGCTGACGTCAGACACCCTCCCTGAAAACGCCTGGTCCCTCCTGTGTTTTTCCGACACTCCTGTAAAACACTCAGTTGCCACCCACAAACGGCCACTTCCTGTCATTCACCTTGCGATAGCCCGTGCAAACATTTTCTTTTGCACCATCCCTTCGCTATATACTGATGCCCGGTGATTGACCCCCATAGCTTTATGTCCGCTTGTCAGGGACCTCCTCTGTCTAACCAGACAGGTTAGAGAAAAAATAAAACTGAGTTTGTACATAAAGCTGAAAACTACTTTCCCTGCTCTGCTGAACAAGTTTAGAAATTTTGGTAAATTTACCTGATTTGGATCACGACACAGGGATTTCAAAGGGACTCTTGTCCCAATCTACCTCAATGAGTATTGCTAGTCTGTAGGCATGGAATCCAATGTGACCGATGGTGTTCACAAAAACCAACAGTCATGGCACCCCCAGACTAGCTCAGGGTGAGTTTGGTGAGGAAACTATGAGAGCAGCTCAATGGGCGGTATTCAATTGTTTGAAAAGTCAGTTGGGTGTCTGTTTTTTCGTATCTAATAAAATACAGACACCCAACCGACTCTTCAAACAATTGAATTCCCCCCAATGTGTACTAGTGTTGGAGAGGCACAGCGAGGGTTAAAACATAGGTGTAGCTGGTGGACTGCAGGAGCAGTGAGAGACTGCACTGTTAATGCTGCCAGAACACGGCAAGGGTTAAAGCGCAGGTATAATTTCTGGACGGTAGAAGCAATTAGAGACACCGCGCACAGTGGATGCTGCTGTAGCACAGCCAGGGTTAAAGCACAAGTATAATCATACTTACCTACATTGTATTTCTCCTCTCCGGGAGAAGCCCGGAGAGGAGACGCTGCAGGTGTCTTCGGGGGGCGGGGCCGGACTGTGACATCACTAAGCCCATTTGCGTCATTTTAACCCCTTCTCCACCCGATGGACCCGCGAATGCGGGAGGTTATCTCTCCATCCTGCACGCATCACTAGGGTGCGACCAGTATGCGGGAGACCTGCCCACTCTACCGGGGGTGCGGGGGGCTACCCCAAAAAACGGGAGCCTACCGCAGCTTCCGGGAGAGTAGGTAAGTATGAGTATAATAGTTGGACTGCAGGAGCAGTGAGAGAGACTGTGCACTGTGATTGTTGCTGAAGCAGACGCTGTGACTGAATATTCACAAAGAGATTTCCGGGAGGAGACACAAATGAATCTTGAAACACTGGGGAGCCAAGAATACGGATTCAAAAGAGAGTCTTTTCAGAAATAATAAGGCAGAAACACTGGAGCAGAAAGATATGCAGGAACAAGGATCCATAATTCTACTGAAAACGTAGGTTAGATGACGTTCAGACAATGATTGAATGCACAGGAGCTGTTTAAATAGGCAGTCTCTAAGATGACTTGCCAGGATTGGTTGATGCCGCTCAGTTGTCCGGACACTCAGGAATGGGATTGGTCAGTTGCACATAGAAGTGAAAACAATCTGGCAGAACCTATGGGGGCAGATGTATTAAGCCTGGAGAAGGGATAAAGCAGTGATAAGTGCAAGGTGATAACGCACCAGCGAGTCAGCTCCTGTCATTTTTCAAATCCGTAATGATTGGCTGGTGCGTAATCACCTTGCACTTATCACTGCTTTATCACTTCTTTCTCTATCGTCCTAGTGGATGCTGGGGTTCCTGAAAGGACCATGGGGAATAGCGGCTCCACAGGAGACAGGGCACAAAAAGTAAAGCTTTTAACCATGTGGTGTGTACTGGCTCCTCCCCCTATGACCCTCCTCCAAGCCTCAGTTAGGTTTTTGTGCCCGGCCGAGAAGGGTGCAATCTAGGTGGCTCTCCTAAAGAGCTGCTTAGAAAAAGTTTAGCTAGGTTTTTTATTTTACAGTGATTCCTGCTGGCAACAGGATCACTGCAGCGAGGGACTTAGGGGAGAAGGAGTCAACTCACCTGCGTGCAGGATGGATTGGCTTCTTGGCTACTGGACATCAAGCTCCAGAGGGACGATCACAGGTACAGCCTGGATGGGTCACCGGAGCCGCGCCGCCGGCCCCCTTGCAGATGCTGAAGACAGAAGATGGTCCAGAATCGGCGGCAGAAGACTCCTCAGTCTTCTTAAGGTAGCGCACAGCACTGCAGCTGTGCGCCATTGCTCCCAGCACACTTCACACGGCAGTCACTGAGGGTGCAGGGCGCTGGGGGGGGGCGCCCTGGGCAGCAATGAGAAACCTTTTTTTAGGCATAAAATACCTCACATATAGCCTCCGGGGGCTATATGGAGATATTTAACCCCTGCCTGAATCCATTGAAGAGCGGGAGACGAGCCCGCCGAAAAAGGGACGGGGCCTATCTCCTCAGCACACGGCGCCATTTTCCTCTCACAGCTCCGCTGGTCAGGAAGGCTCCCAGTCTCTCCCCTGCACTGCACTACAGAAACAGGGTAAAACAAGAGAGGGGGGGCAAAATTGTGGCATTATATATATTTAAAGCAGCTATATAGGGAGCACTTATTATAAGGCTATCCCTGTCATATATAGCGCTTTTGGTGTGTGCTGGCAGACTCTCCCTCTGTCTCCCCAAAGGGCTAGTGGGGTCCTGTCTTCGTTTAGAGCATTCCCTGTGTGTCTGCTGTGTGTCGGTACGCGTGTGTCGACATGTATGAGGACGATATTGGTGTGGAGGCGGAGCAATTGCCAAATATGGGGATGTCACCTCCTAGGGGGTCGACACCAGAATGGATGCCTTTATTTATGGAATTACGGGATAGTGTCAACACGCTAAAGCAGTCGTTTGACGACATGAGACGGCCGGACAATCAATTAGTGACTGTCCAGGCGCCTCAAACACCGTCAGGGGCTGTAAAACGCCCTTTGCCTCAGTCGGTCGACACAGACCCAGACACAGGCACTGATTCCAGTGGTGACGGTGACGAATCAACCGTATTTTCCAGTAGGGCCACACGTTATATGATTTTGGCAATGAAGGAGGCGTTACATATAGCTGATACTACAGGTACCACTAAACAGGGTATTATGTGGGGTGTGAAAAAACTACCTATAGTTTTTCCTGAATCAGAAGAATTAAATGAGGTGTGTGATGAAGCGTGGGTTGCCCCCGATAAAAAAATGCTAATTTCAAAGAAGTTATTGGCTTTATACCCTTTCCCGCCAGAGGTTAGGGCGCGCTGGGAAACACCTCCTAGGGTGGACAAGGCGCTCACACGCTTATCAAAACAAGTGGCGTTACCCTCTCCTGAGACGGCCGCACTTAAAGATCCAGCAGATAGGAGGATGGAAAATATCCTAAAAAGTATATACACACATACAGGTGTTATACTACGACCAGCTATAGCGACAGCCTGGATGTGCAGTGCTGGAGTAGCTTGGTCAGAGTCCCTGATTGAAAATATTGATACCCTGGATAGGGACAATGTTTTACTGTCTTTGGAGCAAATAAAGGATGCATTTCTTTATATGCGTGATGCACAGAGGGATATCTGCACGCTGGCATCACGGGTAAGTGCTATGTCCATTTCGGCCAGAAGAAGTTTATGGACGCGACAGTGGTCAGGCGATGCGGACTCAAAACGGCATATGGAAGTTTTGCCGTATAAAGGGGAGGAGTTATTTGGAGTCGGTCTATCGGATTTGGTGGCCGGGAAATCCACCTTTTTACCTCAAGTCACTCCCCAACAGAAAAAGACACCGACTTTTCAACCGCAGCCCTTTCGTTCCTTTAAAAACAAGAGAGCAAAGGGATATTCATATCTGCCACGAGGCAGAGGAAAGGGGAAGAGACAGCAACAGGCAGCTCCTTCCCAGGAACAGAAGCCCTCCCCCGCTTCTACAAAAGCCTCAGCATGACGCTGGGGCTTCTCAAGCGGACTCGGGGGCGGTGGGGGGGCGTCTCAAGAATTTCAGCGCGCAGTGGGCTCACTCGCAGGTAGATCCCTGGATCCTGCAGATAATATCTCAGGGGTACAGGTTAGAACTAGAGACATCTCCACCTCGCCGTTTCCTGAAGTCTGCTTTACCAACGTCCCCCTCCGACAGGGTGACGGTCTTGGAAGCCATTCACAAGCTGTACTCTCAGCAGGTGATAGTCAAAGTACCCCTTTTACAACAGGGAAAGGGGTATTATTCCACTCTATTTGTGGTACCGAAGCCGGACGGCTCGGTAAGACCTATTCTAAATCTGAAATCCCTGAACCTGTACATAAAAAAGTTCAAGTTCAAGATGGAGTCACTCAGAGCGGTGATAGCGAACCTGGAAGAAGGGGACTTTATGGTATCCTTGGACATCAAGGATGCGTATCTCCACGTCCCAATTTACCCCTCACACCAGGGGTACCTCAGGTTCGTCGTACAAAACTGTCACTATCAGTTTCAGACGCTGCCGTTTGGATTGTCCACGGCACCTCGGGTCTTTACCAAAGTAATGGCCGAGATGATGATTCTTCTTCGAAGAAAAGGCGTGTTAATTATCCCATACTTGGACGATCTCCTGATAAGGGCAAGGTCAAGAGAACAGCTAGAGATGGGAGTAGCACTGTCTCAAGAAGTGCTAAAACAGCACGGGTGGATTTTGAATATTCCAAAATCCCAGTTAATTCCGACAACACGTCTGCTGTTCCTAGGGATGATTCTGGACACGGTTCAGAAAAAGGTGTTTCTCCCGGAGGAAAAAGCCAAGGAGTTATCCGAACTTGTCAGGAACCTCCTAAAGCCAGGAAAGGTGTCTGTACATCAATGCACAAGAGTCCTGGGAAAAATGGTGGCTTCTTACGAAGCAATTCCATTCGGCAGATTCCACGCAAGAATTTTCCAGAGGGATCTGCTCGACAAATGGTCAGGGTCGCAGCTTCAGATGCACCGGCGGATAACCCTGTCTCCAAGGACAAGGGTATCTCTTCTGTGGTGGTTGCAGAGCGCTCATCTATTGGAGGGCCGCAGATTCGGCATACAGGATTGGATCCTGGTGACCACGGACGCCAGCCTGAGAGGCTGGGGAGCAGTCACACAAGGAAGGAACTTCCAGGGCGTGTGGTCGAGCCTGGAGATGTCTCTTCACATAAACATTCTGGAACTAAGAGCAATCTACAATGCTCTAAGTCAGGCAGAACCTCTGCTTCTAGGAAAACCGGTGTTGATCCAGTCGGACAACATCACGGCAGTCGCCCATGTAAACAGACAGGGCGGTACAAGAAGCAGGAGTGCAATGGCAGAAGCTGCGAGGATTCTTCGCTGGGCGGAGAATCATGTGATGGCACTGTCAGCAGTGTTCATCCCGGGAGTGGACAACTGGGAAGCAGACTTCCTCAGCAGACACGACCTTCACCCGGGAGAGTGGGGACTTCATCCAGAAGTTTTCCACATGCTTGTAACCCGTTGGGAAAGACCAATGGTGGACATGATGGCGTCTCGCCTCAACAAAAAACTGGACAGGTATTGCGCCAGGTCAAGAGACCCGCAGGCAATAGCTGTGGACGCGCTGGTAACGCCTTGGGTGTACCAGTCGGTGTATGTGTTTCCTCCTCTGCCTCTCATACCAAAGGTATTGAGAATTATAAGGAAAAGAGGAGTAAGAACGATACTAGTGGCTCCGGATTGGCCAAGAAGGACTTGGTACCCGGAACTTCAAGAGATGATCACGGACGATCCGTGGCCTCTACCTCTGAGAAGGGACCTGCTTCAGCAAGGTCCCTGTCTGTTTCAAGACTTACCGCGGCTGCGTTTGACGGCATGGCGGTTGAACGCCGGATCCTAAAGGGAAAAGGCATTCCGGAAGAAGTCATTCCTACTTTGATTAAAGCAAGGAAGGAAGTAACCGCGAAACATTATCACCGCATTTGGCGAAAATATGTTGCGTGGTGCGAGGATCGGAGTGCTCCGACGGAGGAATTTCAACTGGGTCGATTCCTGCATTTCCTGCAATCAGGATTGTCTATGGGTCTCAAATTGGGATCTATTAAGGTTCAAATTTCGGCCCTGTCAATATTCTTCCAAAAAGAATTGGCCTCAGTTCCTGAGGTCCAGACTTTTGTTAAGGGTGTACTGCGTATACAGCCCCCTGTAGTGCCTCCGGTGGCACCGTGGGATCTAAACGTAGTTTTAGATTTCCTCAAATCCCATTGGTTTGAACCACTAAAAAAGGTGGATTTGAAATATCTCACATGGAAAGTGTCCATGCTACTAGCCCTGGCTTCAGCCAGGAGAGTGTCAGAACTGGCGGCTTTATCTTACAAAAGCCCATATCTAATTTTCCATTCGGATAGGGCAGAACTGCGGACCCGTCCGCATTTTCTCCCTAAGGTGGTATCAGCGTTTCACCTGAACCAGCCTATTGTAGTGCCTGCGGCTACAAGCGACTTGGAGGACTCCAAGTTGTTGGACGTTGTTAGAGCTTTAAAAATATACATTTCAAGGACGGCTGGAGTCAGAAAATCTGACTCGCTGTTTATACTGTATGCACCCAACAAGCTGGGTGCTCCTGCTTCTAAGCAGTCGATTGCTCGTTGGATTTGTAGCACAATTCAACTTGCACATTCTGTGGCAGGCCTGCCACAGCCTAAATCTGTTAAGGCCCATTCCACAAGGAAGGTGGGCTCATCTTGGGCGGCTGCCCGAGGGGTCTCGGCATTACAACTCTGCCGAGCAGCTACGTGGTCGGGGGAGAACACGTTTGTAAAATTCTACAAATTTGATACCCTGGCAAAAGAGGACCTGGAGTTCTCTCATTCGGTGTTGCAGAGTCATCCGCACTCTCCCGCCCGTTTGGGAGCTTTGGTTTAATCCCCATGGTCCTTTCAGGAACCCCAGCATCCACTAGGACGATAGAGAAAATAAGAATTTACTTACCGATAATTCTATTTCTCGGAGTCCGTAGTGGATGCTGGGCGCCCATCCCAAGTGCGGATTATCTGCAATAATTGTACATAGTTATTGTTGCCTTCATCGGGTTATTGTTGTAGGAAGCCATCTTTCAGAGGCTCCTCTGTTATCATACTGTTAACTGGGTTTTAGATCACAAGTTGTACGGTGTGATTGGTGTGGCTGGTATGAGTCTTACCCGGGATTCAAGATCCTTCCTTATTGTGTACGCTCGTCCGGGCACAGTACCTAACTGAGGCTTGGAGGAGGGTCATAGGGGGAGGAGCCAGTACACACCACATGGTTAAAAGCTTTACTTTTTGTGCCCTGTCTCCTGCGGAGCCGCTATTCCCCATGGTCCTTTCAGGAACCCCAGCATCCACTACGGACTCCGAGAAATAGAATTATCGGTAAGTAAATTCTTATTTTCTGCTGCGGGGTACACTGGGCTCCACAAGGAATTACATCGGGGTGTAGAGTATGATCTTGATCTGAGGCACCAACAGGCTCAAAGCTTTTGACTGTTCCCAAGATGCACAGCGCCGCTTCCTCTATAACCCCGCCTCCATGCCAGGGAGCTCAGTTTGTAAGTTGGTGCCTTGCAGTATGCAGGCACTTAACAGGAGGCTGCCATAAGCAGCCTTTTCAGAGCTTTATTTTACAGACTGAAAAATGGAAATGTAAAGAAGACTTACAGGGCTGCTGCAGGCACAGTCTAATAGACCTTCCTGCATGCAGCTCCATCACCCTCAGCGGCGCTGTATACACCCGTGCCGCGGTTACCGGGTCACTGCAGCGGAGGCTCCGGCTTCTTCCATCCTAACGTGAGTCACACACACGCCGCTGTCTCCCGGATCGCGGAGCCGCAGTCAAGGGGGAGGTAAGGGGCTTCTGTGCCGCACTTTACCGCGATCCAGCGCGGCCGTAGGAGGCGGGCCGCGCGTGTGCTGGCGTGGACACGGATTACTGGGCTGATGTTCCACTAGCCACCAGGGTTATATTATGGGCACAGGTCATGGGGGATGTTGTATCAAGTTCCCCCCTGCGTTAGTTTTACTGCCCGCACACCCGGTGCTGATGCCAGGAGGGGGAGCAGGTCGGACCTGAGGCCCCTCCCCCCAGGCCATTTCTGCAATGTTCCCGCCCTGGAGCTGCTTCCCTCTCCCTCATTCCCGATCAGCAGCCATTACAAACAGAGCCTTGCTGTTTCCTGGGATTGCTGGGGCAAATCCTCCTCTGTGGAACCGCCTGACTAGTGCTGTGCTTCCTACAGGACACTTGAGTATTCTACCTGTCACTGGGACTGTGTTAGTTAAGAAAGAGGGCGTACTTTCAGGGTTGTGTGGTACAAACACCCTGTGATATACATCCAGTGCTGACTGTGTTTGTTATATCTACAGTTATTACATATATCCATACTGAGTATTACTTTGTATTCCTAGTCCAGTGCAGTTTATGGTACATAATTTCTGCATGGTACACTTGTGACTCTATATATATATATATATATATATATATATATATATAGTGTGTGTGTGTGTGTGCATGTAGCTGCTGCGTGGTTGCCTTATTGCAGGGTATTTCACTCAGCGTGCTATTCCTATATTGCTATACCTGAGGGGGCCAAGTGTTTCAGATTTATCTATTTTCAATATAGGATTATATCACAAAATATACTGTCAGGATATTTTTGTTTCTGATTTATAGTCACCTTATATTCTATATCTATTGAACCTCCGGTCTGTGCCGTTTGAGAGTTCTTGCTAGGTATAGTGCTGCTACACCTTGTACCGGGTTGCCCATTATTATGCACATAGTATGTCTGCTACACGTGGCAACAACGTTGGGGCCTCTCTCACACTGCGTGGTAGTGAGGCCGCTGACGCAACGGAGGATAATTTAGCAGCTGAGAGTTCTGGTTCAGGGGGTTCATTACCCCCCAGTGGGTCAGTAGTGCTTGGGGCATCACAGGATCCGCCTTGGGCTACATTCTCCACATTTCTAAACACACTTGTGACTAAGTTGACGCCCCCTGTGGGACCACCTGTGCCACTGCAGTTTATGGTCCCTGCTGTGAACCCGCCATGGGCGGATCAGCTTTCCACTCAGCTACAGCATTTGAACCAATCTATGACTAAATCTAAGTCTCACTCTCGCCCGCCTAAGACTAAGTCGTCTTCTAAACAGACCATTACCTCCTCCCAATCCACGGCTTTAACCGACACGTCCTCGGAGGAGGACGGTGCATATACTGACACCGATGACGTTTCAGATGGGGAAGGAAAGTCATCCATGAATGCCCCGGATTTGATTGAGGCGATTCGGCTAATTCTTCAAGTGTCTGAGGATTCTGAGCCTTAAACTGTCTCCAAGAAACCGGATAGGTTTAAACGTAAGAAAGTGGTTAAACAGGTTTTACCCTTCTCTAAACACCTGGTTGACATACGTCAGGAATCCTGGGAAAATCCGGGGACAAAGTTTACTCCGAATAAGAGACTGTTGGCTCGCTATCCTCTCTCTGCGGAGGTGTGTAAAAATTGGGAAACCCCACCGCCTGTTGATTCTCATGTGGCGCGTATGGTTGTTTCCTCTGCTCTGCCAGTAACTACCGTCACCTCTCTGAAGTAACCGACGGATAGACGTGTGGAGGGCTGTTTAAAAGTGATTTATACCCTAACGGGGGCTGTGCATAGGCCAAAAATTGCAGCGACTTGGGCTGTTGAGGCGTGGGCTCAGGAACTCGAGGCGGAACTGTCTGCCGACGCGTCTGAGCATGTTCGACAATGTCCCTCATATATTGCCACGTCTTCTCTGTACCTGAAGGAGGCGGGGTGCTCGCGGCCAAGGCTGCTATTGCATCCGTCTTGGCCAGACGTATCCTTTGGTTGAGATCCTGGTCGGTGGATTTGGATTCCAAGAAAACCCTGGAGGTGCTTCCTTTCAAGGGAGACATTCTCTTTGGAGAAGACCTAAATAAGATTGTGGCTGATATGGCTATGGCTAAAACAGCTTGCCTACCTAGTATGGCTCCTTCCGCACAGAAGGCTAAAAGTACTTTCCCTCGGCCCTTTCTTACTCCAGGTAAAGCAAAAGGTCAGGCATACCCAAAGCAAGCTCGTGCTTCTAGACCTGCCAAGCCCAGACCAAAGCGTGCCTGGGCTGCCCGTCAGCCAGCTTCCATAACTGACAAGCCTGCCGCATGACGGGGCGGGCCTCCCTCTGGGGGATCCCTGGGTAGGGGTCCGACTTCTAGGTTTTGCCCAGGAATGGTTGAAGACCACTTCGGATGCCTGGGCGAGGGAAGTCGTCGCTCGAGGTTAAGCTATACCTTTCAAGAATCGTCCCCCGCAGTGGTTTTGCCTGACAGATGTGCCTCTGGATCCGGCAAAAGCAAACGCGTTGCACTCAGTGGTACATTCCCTCCTGGTCACAGGAGTGGTGGTACATGTGCCTCTGGCTCAGAGAGGCAAGGGGTACTATTCCACGCTGTTTCTAGTCCCAAAACCGAACAGGTCCTCGGGGCCCATTCTCAATCTGATGTCCTTGAACAAACATGTGCGGGTCTCCAAGTTTCGTATGGAAACTCTGCGCTCTATTGTTTTGGTCATGGAGCCGGGGGACTATATGGTCTCCCTGGACATACAGGATGCCTACCTGCATATTCCTATTGCGGTATCTCATCAACAGTACCTGCGGTTTGCGGTGGGCAACCTGCATTACCAATTTCGGGCATTACCTTTGGTTTGACATCGGCTCCCCGAGTCTTCGCCAAAGTAATGGCGGTCATGACGGCTACTCTCTGACGTCAAGGGGTCAGGATCCTACCGTACTTAAATGATTTGTTGATCCTGGCAAATTCCCCAGAACTTCTCCTGTGTCATCTCGATCTGACGGTCCAGTGCATGAAAGCCCACGGGTGGCTGATCAACTGGAAGAAATCCTCCCTGGTTCCTGCTCGGAGCATGTTACACCTGGGAGCGTTATTGGACACTCACAACCAACGGTTGTCCCTGTCTCAGGAGAACGTCCTGAAACTTCAGGACAGGATTCGATGCTTCCTATCTCGTCCACAAGTGTCGATACATTCGGCAATGCAAGTGCTGGGTCTCATGGTGTCTGCTTTCGACATGGTGGAGTATGCTCAGTTCCACTCTCGCCCTCTGCAGAAGTTAATTCTGACCAAGTGGGATGGCCTGCCTCACCGGATCAGATCTCACATGATCTCATTGTCTACGGAGGTCCGCCTGTCACTGAGTTGGTGGCTGCAGGACCAACGTTTGAGCAGGGGCCGTCCCTTCTGGATATCCAACTGGGTCCTTCTGATGATGGATGCCAGTCTGAGAGGTTGGGGCGCGGTGTTGGAACAACACTCTCTTCAGGGTCGATGGACCAAGGAGGAGTCTCTGCTACCAATCAATATTCTGGAACTGCGGGCAGTGTTCAACGCGTTGACAATGGCCCAGCATCTAATTCAGAACAGACCTGTTCAAGTACAGTCGGACAATGCCACCACGGTGGCGTACATAAATCATCAAGGCGGCACTCGAAGCCGCATGGCAATGAGGGAAGTATCAAGGATTCTTCAGTGGGCAGAACGCCATCTGCCGGCCATATCAGCAGTGTTCATTCCGGGCGTTCTGAACTGGGAGGCGGACTATCTCAGTTGTCACTCCTGCCCAGAGTAATACGGAAGTTCAAGCAAGAAGGAGGAAAACTACTTCTGCTAGCTCCAACGTGGCCCAGACGGCACTGGTTCTCCGATCTACAGGGCCTCTCGCTAGATTGTCCCCTTCTACTTCCCCAACGACGAGACCGCCTCGTTCAGGGCCCTTGTTTTTACCAGAACTTGGCCCGTCTAGCTTTGACGGCATGGCTCTTGAGGCTTCCGTCCTGAGGGCCAAGGGTTTTTCTGAGGCGGTCGTTCAAACTATGTTGAAGGCCCGTAAGCCGGCTTCTGTTCGGATTTACCATACGGTCTGGAATGCTTACTTTACTTGGTGTGCGTCTCACAATCATGACGTTTTCAAGTTTAGCACGGCCAAACTGTTGGCCTTCCTACAACAGGGCCTGGACTTAGGCCTGCGTCTGGCCACCCTCAAGGTTCACATTTCTGCCTTATCGGTTTTGTTTCAGAGAAAGATTGCTGCCCTTCCGGATGTTCATACATTCACTCAGGGCGTGTTGCAGATTCAGCCTCCTCATGTACCTCCTGTGGCCCCTTGGGATCTGTCGGTGGTATTGGAGGCCTTGCAAGAGTTTCCATTTGAACCTCTTGCCTCTGGTGACCTTAAGTGGCTGTCCCTTAAGTTGCTATTTTTGCTGGCTATTGCTTCAGCTAGAAGGGTCTATAGAAATGTACCTGTAGCAGATACGGTAAAAAATAGTATTTGAATTACCTACCGGTAAATCCTTATCTCGTAGTCCGTAGGGGATACTGGGAATCCATTTAGTACCATGGGGGTATAGACGGGTCCACTAGGAGCCTTGGGCACGTTAAGAATTTGTTAGTGTGCGCTGGCTTCTCCCTTTATGCCCCTCCTACCAGACTAGGAAACTGTATCCGAGGAGACGGACATACTTTGAGAGAAGGATATAGAAAAAGGAAAGTGGTGAGATTACGAACCAGCACACACAAAACAAGAGGAAAGCCAAGCTAACCAAACATGAAACCAGGAACAGCAACCGCTGAACCAAACAACATTACTGAACCAAGTAACAGTGCAGGAAGAATGAAGCACCGGGCGGGCGCCCAGTATCCCCTACGGACTACAAGAAAAGGATTTACCGGCAAGTAATTAAAATCCTATTTTCTCTTATGTCCTAGAGGATACTGGGAATCCATTCAGTACCATGGGGAAGTACCAAAACTCCCAAACCGGGTAGGAGAGTTCTGAAGTTCCTGCAGAACTGATGGACCAAACCGGAGGTCCTCAGAGGCCAAAGTATCGAACTTGTAAAACTTTGCAAACGTGTTTTGAACCTGACCAAATAGCTGCTCGGCAGAGCTGTAAAGCCAAGACACCCTGGGCAGCCACCCAAGAAGAACCCACCGACCTAGTAGAGTGGGCCTGTACAGATTTTGGAACCAGCAATCGCCGTGGAATAAGCATGCTGGATAGTTAGCCTGATCCAGCGTGCAATTGACTGCTGTGAAGCAGGACACCCAGTTTTATTGGGATCATAAAGAACGAACAGCGAGACCAATTTCCTGTGACGAGCTGTCCTCTTTACGTACACCTTCAAAGCCCGCACAACATCCAAAGACTTTAAAGTAGCAGAGGTGTCCGTAACAACCGAAACCACAATAGGTTGGTTTATGTGAAATGCAGACACCACCTTAAGAAGAAATTGCTGACGAGTCCTGAGTTCAGTTCTGTCCTCATGGAAAATTAAGTAGGGACTCTTGTAAGACCATACCTCCAGCTCCGACACACGTCTTGCTGAAGCCAAGGCCAACAGCGTGACGGCCTTCCACGTAAGAAACTTGACGTCAACGTCCTGTAAAGGCTCAAACCATTCTGATTGCAGGAACTGCAACACCACGTTGAGATCCCAAGGTGCCGTAGGAGGCACAAGGGGCGGTTGGATGTGCAGAACCCCCTTCAAAAATGTCTGAACCTCAGGGAGAGAAGCCAATTGTTTCTGGAAGAACATGGATAAGGTCGAAATCTGGACTTTTAAGGAGCCCAAAAGTAGGCCCACATCCACACCTGACTGTGTGACTGTCTTCCACGTAAGGTACTTTACATCCACCTCCTGTAATGGCTAAAACCAGTCCGATTGTAGGAAGTGCAGAACCAAATTGAGATCCTAAGGTGCCGCGGGAGGCACAAAGGGAGGTTGGATGTGCAAAACATCTTTCAAGAATGTCTGGACCTCAGGGAGAGAAGCCAATTGTTTCTGAAAGTAAATAGACAAGGCCAAATCTGGACTTTAATGGAGCCTAGACGTAGGCCCACATCCACTCCCGACTGCAGAAAAAGCAGGAGATGTCCCAGATGAAACTCCACTGCAGAATATTGTCTGCTTTCACACCAAGAGACATACCTCTTCCATATACGGTGGTAATATTTAGACGTTACCCCCTTCCTGCCTTGGATCATTGGCCCTCATTCCGAGTTGATCGCACTAAGCTAATTTTTGCTGCTGGTGCGATCAACTAATCTCCGCCTATGGGGGAGTGTATTTTAGCATAACAGGGCTGCGAACGCTTGTGCAGTCCTGCTATGTTAAAAAAAGTTTCACACAAAACAAGACTAGCCCTAAACCTGCTTACCCTGTGCGACTGATCCAGCGATGCAGGTCCCGGCTTTGACGTCAGACATCTGCCCTCCGTTCGCCTGGACACACCTGCATTTTTCTTACCACTCGCTGGAAACGGTGAGTATCCACCCGGAACGCCTCCTGCCTGCCCTTCTTCTTGCGATCGTCGTTGCGATCACATTTGTCGCTGGCGGCAGCGTTGCCCGGCGATGATCGTCGCCGGGCAATGACGCGCATGCTTATTTCCGACCCGTTCGCACCGCAGCGAAGAACCGCTGTGTGCGAACGGGTCAGAATGACCCCCATAGTCGGGATGACCTTGTCAGGAATCCCTCTCCTGGCTAGAATCAGCCGTTCAACTTCCATGCCGTTAAACGTAGCCGCTGTAAGTCCTGATAGACGAACAGGCCCTGTTGCAGAAGATTCCCGCTAAGTGGTAGAATCCACGGAATTTCGATCAGCATTTCAAGAAGATCCACATACCAGGCCCTTCGCGGCCAGTCCGGAGCATTGAGTATTGCTTGAACCTTTTCCCTTTTTATTCTCTTTAGAATTCTTGGGATCAGAGGAAGTGGAGGAAACACGTACACCAGCTAGTAGACCCACGGAGTTGTCAGAGCGTCTACCGCCACTGCTTGTGGGTCTCTCGACCTGGAACAATACCGCATGAGCTTCTTGTTGAGTCGAGAGGCCATCATGTCGATCTGTGGATATCCCCACTGACGTGTCAACCACTGGAACACCTCCGGGTGAAGGCCCCACTCCCCCAGGTACAGGTCGTGTCTGCCGAAGAAGTCTGCTTCCCAGTCGTCTACTCCTGGAATGAAGACTGCCGACAACGTCACGGCGTGTTTTTCCACCCAGAGGAGAATTTTTTTACACTTCTGACATTGCTACTCTGCTTTTCGTTCTGCTCTGTTAGTTTATGTACGTAACCGCCGTTACATTGTCCGACTGGACTTGAATGGCCTGATTCCGAAGTAGAGATGAGGCCTGCAGAAGAGCGTTGTAGATTGTCCTGAGTTTCAGGATGTTTTATTGGAAGGATGACTTCCCGACTTGACCATCTTCCTTGAAACTGTACCCCCTAGGTGACTGCTCCCCAACCTCTGAGGCTTGCGTCTGTGGTTAGCAGAATCCAATTCTGAATCCCGAACCTCTGACCCTCGACGAGGTGAGAAGTCTGTAGCCACCACAGAAGGGAGATCCTGGCTTCCGGCGACAGACGGATCCTCTGGTGCATGTAAAGATGCGATCCGGACCATTTGTCCAACAGATCCAGCTGGAAGGGCCTTGCATGAAACCTTCCTTACTGAAGCGCCTCGTAAGAGGCCACCATTTTACAGCCTAAGCCATTGACTGGATTACCATAGCCTTCTCCAAGGGAAGGAACACTGTCTGAGACTCTGTGTCCAGTATCATTCCCAGGAAAGGAAGCCTCTCGTCGGTTCCAGGTGATATTTTGGTAAGTTCAGAATCCACACGTGATCCATGAGTAGTCTGGTTGAGAGGCCAGTGCTGTCCACCAACCGCTCCCTGGACGGTGCCTTTATCAGAAGATCATCCAAGTACGGAATAATGTTCACTCCCTGTTTGCGGAGTAGAAGCATCATCTCTGCCACCACTTTGGTGAATACCCTCGGTGCCGTGGAGAGACCAAATGGCAGGACCTGGAACTGGTAGTGACAGTCCTGCAATGCAAACCGTAGATAAGCCTGATGAGGCGGCCAGATCGGAATGTGAAAGTACGCATCCTTGATATCCAGAGACACTAGGAATTCCCCCTTCTCCAGACCGGAGATCCCCACTCTCAGAGACTCCATCTTGAATTTGAACACTCGTAAGTACGGGTTCAACGACTTGAGGTTGAAAATCAGTCTTACTGAACCGTCCGATTTCGGTACTACAAACAAGTTGGAATAATACCCCTTGTTTTACAGATGAGGTGGAACTGGAACAATGACCTGAGTCTATACCAGGTTTTTGAATGGCGTCCTGTAAAGTTATACTTGCTTCTTGCGAAACTGGTAAGCCTGATTTGAAGAATCTGTGAGGTGGGAGCTCTTGGAACTCCAGTCTGTACCCCTGGGAAATAAGATCTATGACCCAGAGATCCAGGCACGAACTTGTCCAGATGTGACTGAAGAATTTTAGTCGGGCTCCCACCTGCCAGTCTTCCAGGCATTGCGGTCCACCGTCATGCTGAAGGCTTTGAGGAAGCAGAGCTGGAGCTCTGTTCCTGAGAACCGGCAGTTGCTGGTTTGCGTGGTTTACTTCTAGCGCCTCTGGTGGCTGTAGAAGAACCTCTGGTTTTGCCCCTAAACTTGGCTGTCTGAAAGAACTGTAAATTGTAACCTGAGTAAGCCTTCCTGGCTGGGGAAGCTGCAGAAGGAAGATATGTGGACTTATCTGCAGTAGCTTTGGAGATCCATTTGTCTAGTTCGTCTCCAAACAATGCCTCTCCTGTGAATGGTAGGCCTTCCACGCCTTCCTGGAGTCTGCATCAGCAGTCCACTGGCGTATCCACAAGCCTCTGCGTGACACTGCCATAGCGGTGGTGCATGCATTAAGCAAACCTATCTCTTTTATGGCTTCCACCGTAAAGTTCGCAGAGTCCTGTATATGTTGCAGGAGTAAAATAATCTCCCCTTGAGGCAAGGTATCTAACACCTCAATTAGGTTACCCAACCATTTGGCAATGGCTTTAGTAATCCACCCACATGCTATAGTGGGTCTCTGGGCCACCCCAGCAGCTGTATACAAGGATTTGAGTGTGGTCTCAATTCTACGATCAGCCATGTCAGGGAGGCTGCACCTGGGACAGGCAATACAGTTTTTCGTGACAGCCTGAATACTGATGCATCCACTATTGGTGGATTTTCTTATTTTTTCCTATCCTCAGGAGGAAAAGGAAAAGATGACAGCAACCTTTTAGGGATTTGAAATTTCCTACCAGGATTAACCCACGGTTCTTCAAACAGGGTATTTAGTTCCTTTGACACAGGAAACGTGGCTGAAGAGTTCTTTTTTATATTAAAATAAGATTCCTCACTGTCCTCTGTCACCTTATCAGGGATATGCAGAACATCTCTGATAGCCTCTATGAGAGCCTCTATTCCCTGTGACAGAGTAGCCTACCCCACCTCTGAGTCCACCTCCCCCCTTCTCCGTGTCTGACCACTCATCATCAGAGTCAGACTGCAGGATATGGTACAAATGGCAGGAGACTGAGATGCTGGTTTGGGTACTGAGTCTCTTTTCATAAATTCAGTCATCGATTGTCTTAAGTATTGCGTCTCTTTCTCATTGCGGGATAATTTAGTAGAAATGTTAGAAATCATTCACTTAATGGAGTCCAGCCATGCTGACTCTGCCCCACTAGCAAGGGAAGGTACACTACACTGAGTACACACTCTTTGTCTGACATACAGTGACAGCACACACACACACACAGGAAAAGGTTAAATGCACAATTAACCCACAAAGAACCCTTCCAGGGAGACACAGGAATAGTTTGGAGCAGGCACACGGCGCCCTTACTGCTAATGCCAAGCTTAGCCGGTTCGCAGACTAAGTACCTAGATTGGGGACTTAGTACACTAATAATCGCTCCCCCCCTGCTATGACCCCCTGGTCCCGCTGAGGTAATCTGGAGTCTCTCCAGAGGAGCTGCATGGTGCTGTCAGTCTGCCTCTGTGTCAGCTGCAAAGGGAAAATGGCGCTGGTGAGCTGCTGGATTCGCTCATATTGAAGCCCCACCCTTTCAATGGCGCGCGGTCTTCCCACTTTTTCTCTAGCATCCATAAGGGATATTGTGGAATCTATTACGATGGGGTATAGACGGGCTCCAAAGGAGCCAGTACACTTTAAATTTCTGCAACTGGGTGTGCTGGCTCCTACCCTCTATGCCCCCTCCCACAGGCAGTTTAGAAAAAAGTGCCCTCGAGAGGATGCACATCTGTGAGCTCCAGAGAGTTTTCTTCAATTTCTTTATTCTGTTTGTTATTTTCGGTATGCTGTTTGGGCAACAGCATACCTGCACCGTGTGAGTTAGGGGAGGCGGGGGGCGGTCACCGGCCTTACGAGGTGCAGAGCTGCTTCCCCTCTGCAGGACCACCGTCCTGAGGGGTAGTTGTTCAGTGGCGCACTGCGCCTTGGCTGTCACAACCGCAGCACGCCACACACCCCTAACGCTGCCTGAAGGTGACATCGGTGGTGAGTATACACCAGGGGCCCCGCTAGGGGGGTCTCCCAGTTCACGATGCGGCTGACCACAGGCGCAGCATATGGGACCCTCCCGAGTGGGTCCCGCTAAGATCCCCCGTGTAGACGGCCACAAAAAGACTTTGACTAGCACTTGTTGTGATGTTTTTAAGCTATATGGAGACTTTGCCAGTATAATATATCAATGTGAGTCCGAAGTCATTAGAGGGCGGAGCTACATCAGAGCCGGACCTGAGGCATTTTGGTGCCATTCTCAGCACACACAGCGCTTCCTGACTCCTCAGCCACACTGGATATCTTGTACAGGGTGTAGCAAAGTGGGAGAGCCACTTGTGTACACTATCTGGGTCCTCTTTAAAACAGGATTTGTTAGTGTTTTCTGTAATATAGTGAGCTGACAGCCTCACAGGGGCTGTACAGCTACGGGTGTGCTGGTGTCCTTCTCTCTGTGTCTCCTCTCACATACAGTAGAGCAGGCTTGCAATATAACTGTCTGTGTGTATGTGTATGTTATTGTGCTTACTGTGAAAAATGGGTAAACACAAGCTGTGCAGTGTATGTCACACCAAATTCTCTCCATTACCTACTGATTCTGTTTTCTGTGAACAATGCAGCCAATCTTCACAAATCAGTGAAGGGGCTGGGGGAGAGGGTTCAGAGCTCCACTGGTTAGGGTCTCTTAAAACTATGATGTCAGATATGTCATCCCAGCTCACTGCTAATGTACAGAAAACACAGCTACTACAACAAGCTGTTGCAGATTTAGCTGCTAGGGCAGATGCAGCACAGCCCCCACTCTCTCATGCAGGTCCACGGAAGCGTGGGTTACCTGCTCTACTCTCTGATACAGATGATGATATACAGGAGGATGGGGATACTTGGATCCCGTTAGTGGGGATCCCGATTCTGCTCAGGGTATTGAACCCCTAATTCTGGCTATACGGGACGTATTAAAGCTCCCTCTAGAGGACGCTGCGTCACAGCAGTTGTTTTTCTTTATATAAAACAAGCCTAATGTCACTTTCCCTGATTCTACAGTTAGATGACCTATTCAAGCTGGCCTGGAAAAATCCAGACAAAAAATTCCAAGTGTACAAAAATTTTTTGCGCACTTTCCCATTTGCTCCTGAAGGTAGAAAATTTTGGGAGGAACCCCCTGGGGTTGATGTATCAGTCTCTCGCCTGTCCAAAAAGGTGGTGCTGTCTGCCCTGGGCTCCTTTACCATGAAGGATCCTGGGGATAGGAAGATAGAGACTACACTAAAAGCTATTTACGTGGCAGCAGGTGTATCACAAAGGCCGGTCATTGTGGGTTGCTGGATGACCCATGCCATTCATTCCGGGCCACTCAAATTCAGGGGGGCCTCTCGGGCAATATGCCCTTGGTCACTATGGTGGCCCTCCTAAATCTCATTCAGGACACTGCACGTGTCCTCTGAGATTCACTCAAGGAAATGGGGAACATTAATGCTAGTACTTCTGCTGTGGCAGTGTCGGCGTTCAGGGCCTTGTTGCATCAGTGGATTGCGGACGCAGAATCCAAACGTAGTATGGAATCCCTCCTCTTTTCTGGGGAATGGCTTTTTGCCGTCGGCGAGATACTCGTACCCAGGGCCATCTGTTAAGTCCTTTCGGTCTCACAGATTTCGATCTAAGGCCAGAGGTGCCTCCAATGTGACTAAAGGCACCAGAGGTAAGTCCAGAAAGCCTGCAAGCACCAGCTTTCAGGACCAGTCCACCGCTTCTGCTTCCGCCAAGGCCTCAGCATGACGGTGCCCACCCACCCCGAGGGGATCTCGAGGTGGGAGCTTGACTGCGTCACTGCAGCCGCGTCTGGGAGACTTCCTGCCAGGATACCGGAGTCAGAAATCTATTTCTCAATGCTACAAGCCGGAGTTCGACAGTACTCCTCCCGAACGATTTTCAAATCACGCTTACCAGCTTTGAAGGATATGCAAGTTACGTTGCAACAGGCCATCCAAAAGTTGGTCCAGTCCCACGTCATTGTTCCAGTACCAATACCGCAACGAGGCAAGGGGTTTTACTCCAACCTGTTTGTGGTGCCGAAACTGGACGGTTCGGTAAGACCCATTTTGAATCTAAGATCCTTGAATCCTTATTTGAAAGTGTTCAAGTTCAAAATGGAATCGCTGCGAGCAGTGATTGCGGGCCTGGAAGAACGGGAATTCATGGTCTCCTTAGATATCAATGACACCTACCTCCATATTCCAATTTGGCCGCCTCATCAGGTGTACCTGCGGTTTGCCCTGCTGGACAATCACTTCCACTTCCAGGCACTGCACTTCGGCCTGTCTACAGCTCCGAGGGTATTCACGAAGGTGATGGCGGAGATGATGTTCCAACTCCGGGTCCAGGGGGTCAATGTTATCCCTTACCTGGACGATCTTCTGATCAAAACAAGATCCAGGGAAATTATATTGCTTCATATCGACCGCACTATCCAACTTCTGTCACACCATGGGTGGATTCTCAACTTACGGAAGTCCCACCTGGAGCCAACTCAGAGGCTCCTGTTCCTGGGGATGTTGTTGAATACTGTGGCCCAGAAGGTGCTCCTACCAGAGGACAAGGCGAGAACACTTCAGGAGATGGTCCGCATGGTGCTCCAACCTACTTGAGTGTCCATCCATCTTTGCATAAGATTGTTGGGAAAGATGGTCACCTCATACGAGGCGATCCATTATGGGAGGTTCCATGCCAGAACATTTCAGTTGGATCTCCTGAGCAAGTGGTCCGGATCATATCTGTAGATGCACCATATGATTCGGCTGTCACCTCAGGCCAGGATTTCCCTCCTGTGGTGGCTATAGTCCTCCAATCTCCTGGAAGGCCGGAGTTTCGGGATTCGGGATTGGACCCTCCTCACAACGGATGCGAGTCTAAGGGGATGGGGAGCTGTCACCCAAGGGGCGCAGTTCCAGGGCAGGTGGTCAACCCACGAAAGCCTCCTTCCGATCAACGTTCTGGAACTTCGGGCGATCTACAATGCTTTGCTTCAGGCCTCTCCTCTTCTCAGGGATCACGCGATCCAGGTACATTTGGACAATGCCACGGTGGTGGCATACGTCAATCGACAAGGAGGGACAAAAAGCAGCCTGCATGCGAGAGGTGTCAAAGATACTCCTCTGGGCGGAAAGAAATGCAAGAGCCATTTCAGCAATCTTCATTCCGGGTGTGGACAACTGGGAAGCGGACTTCCTGAGTTGTCATGATCTCCACCTGGGGGAGTGGGGGCTTCACCAGCAGGTGTTCCAGGAGGTTATCAACCGGTGGGGCTGCCCGTGTCTCAACAAGAAACTTCCCTGGTATTGCTCGCGAACCAGGGACCCTCAGGCGAGAGCAGTGGATGCACTGGCATCGCCTTGGCCTTACTGGCTGGTCTACCCGTTTCCTCCGATTCCGTTGCTTCCAAGGGTGCTAAAGCGAATCAGGAATCAAAGAGTCCAGGCAATTCTGATTGCCCCGGATTGGCCTTGGAGGGCGTGGTACGCGGATCTTCTGGACATGTCCGTCGAAGACCCTTGGCCTCTACCACTAAGAAGTGATCTTCTTCAACAAGGACCGTTCGTCTGCCCGGACTTACAGCGACTTCGTTTGACGGCATGAAGGTTGAGCGAACATCCTAGCTCATAAGGGCCTTTCCAAAAAGGTTATTGCAACCATGGTTCAGGCAAGAAAACCGGTGACGTCAAAACACTATCATCATATCTGGAGGAGATGCGTCTCTTGGTGCAAGGAGCGCACGTATCCACCTGCTGAGTTTCACTTGGGATGTTTCTTACTTTTCCTTCAGGCTGGTGTGGATAAGGACTTACGTCTGGGTTCAGTTAAGGCCTAGATTTCAGCCCTCTCCATTTTCTTCCAGAAGAAATTAGAAGTGTTGCCAGAAGTTCAGACATTCTTGCAAGGGGTACTCCTCATCCAACCTCCTTTTGTGCCTACGGCACCCTGAGATCTGTAGTGTTGGGTTTTCTACAGTCCTCCTGGTTTGAACCTCTGATTATGGTGGAAGTCAAGTACCTCACGTGGAAAACTGTGATGTTACTGCCCTTGGCTTCTGCTCGACGTGTCTCAGAATTGGGGTCCTTGTTGTGTAAAAGTCCTTACTTGGTCTTTTACGAGGAAAAAGCAGAGCTCCGGACTAGGCAGAAGTTCCTGCCAAAGGTGGTCTCTGCGTTTTACTTGAATCAGCCTATTGTGATTCCGTCCAGTTTTGGCAGTTCTGGAATTGGACGCTGTGCGAGCCTTGAAGATCTATGGGGGTGAATCCGAGTTGTTCGCTCGTTAGCTGCTTTTAGCAGCATTGCACACGCTAAGCCGCCGCCCTCTGGGAGTGTATCTTAGCTTAGCAGAAGTGCGAACAAAAGATTAGTAGAATTGCGAATAGAAATTTCTTAGCAGTTTCTGAGTAGCTCCAGACTTACTCTGCCATTGCGACCAGCTCAGTCCTTTTCGTTCCTGGTTTGACGTCACAAACACACCCAGCGTTTGCCCAACCACTCCCCCGTTTCTCCAGCCACTCCTGCGTTTTGCAACTCGAACGCCTGCGTTTTTCCGCACACTCCCATAAAACGGCCAGTTTCCGCCCAGAAACACCCACTTCCTGTCAATCACACTACGATCAGCACAGCGATGAAAAAGCTTAGTTATGCCGTGAGTAAAATACCTAACTTTTGTGTAAAATAACTAAGCGCATGCGCTCTGCGAGCCTTGCGCATGCGCAGTAAGCGACTAATCGCAGTATAGCGAAAATCGGCAACGAGCGAACAACTCAGAATGACCCCCAATGTCCAGAGAATGGCTCGGATCAGAAAGACGGATTCTTTGTTCGTGCTCTATGATGCACAGAAAAAGGGTTGTCCTGCTTCGAAGCAGTCCATTGCTCGTTGGATTAGGCTTACTATCCAACAGGCCTATGTGTCGGCAGCCTTACCTGTTCCTAAGTCTCTGAAGGCCCACTCTACGAGATCAGTGAGTTCTTCATGGGCGGCTGCCCGTGGAGTCTCGGACTTACAACTTTGCTGAGCTGCTACCTGGTCGGGGAAGAACAGTTTGATACCCTGGCCAAAGAGGATACCCAGTTTGGGCAGGCGGTGCTGCAGCAGTCTACGCACGTTCCCGCCCGTTCTGGAAGCTTTGAGACGTCCCCATCGAACTAGATTATGGATGCTAGAGAAAATTAATTGCCTACCGGTAAATCCTGTTCTCGTAGTCCATAAGGGATATTGCGTTGACTTTTCTACAGGTTCTTGTTTTGTGGTTGCCTGTTCAGCTGTTGCTGTTGTTGGTACCAGCCATTGATGGTTGTTATATGTTAGTGGTGTGCTGGTATGTAAATCTCACCACTCTTTGTTCTCATATTTCCTTCTCTCATATATGTCCTTTCTCCTTCGGGCACGTTTTTACCTATAACTGCCTGTGGGAGGGGGCATAGAGGGGAGGAGCCAGCACACCCAGTTGAAGAAATTGAAAGTGCACTGGCTCCTTTGGACCCCGTCTATACCCCATCGTACTAGATTCCCCAATATCCTTTATGGATCACGAGAAAAGGATTTACCGGTAGGTAATTAAAATCCTATTTTTTTTATATACCGGCTGAGGTAATTTTGTGCCTAAAATGGAGTCAGACCCCTTTTAAGTCTGTAATGCCAGTCTGAGTACTGTGTACACATATAGAGTACTGAGACTCAGTTTGCACCCTCAGAAGCTGCACGTCTGCACTGTGTACTGAGTCTGGAGACACAGCCACCCCATGTAGAAGCCGTGCGTCTCCGTACCCTCATGCCGCCATAATGGCCGGCGACCCGCTAACCGGGACGCCGGCTTAGTACTCGCCACTCTTCTTTCTTCTGGCTCTGTTAGGGGTAGCGGCGTGCTGTGGGAATGTACGCTCGCCGTGGTGGGGCTTGCGAATAGTTCCCTCAGGAGCTAGCGGGGAACGGGACCATTAACTTTTCAAGAGGTTGGGCCGTGCCCCCCTAAGTCCCACGAAGCAGGCAGGCTGGTGTCATCCAGTCCTGCCTGAAAATAACAAACATATAAAATAAATGCAGAAAACTCTTCAGAAGCTTCCAGAGACGTGACCGGCTCCCCTGGGCACATTTTCTAAACTAACTCTGGTAGGAGGGGCATAGAGGGAGGAGCCAGCCCACACTATCACATTCTTAAAGTGCCCAAGGCTCCTAGTGGACCCATCTATACCCCTATGGTACTAAATTGATTCCCAGTATCCCCTAGGACGTAAGAGTAAGTGACAGGACCATGTTTGTTGTTTATTAAAATCTACCCACTGGAGGTGCAATCCAAATTTTGATCCGATTGTCCGTTTGTGCGTTATCGATTATGCAATGCAAGCCAGTCATCAGTAATGACGTAATTATGTCAACCCCCTGTTCATTCCCTTAGGGGAGGTTTATTAAAATTCTTATTACGTAGTTTTCCCTAAATTTCCCACCTGCAGAATACCTATGTTAAATTTCATCTTCCTAACATATCAGGAAGTAAGAGAATTAGTGATGAGTGAGTGAGTGAGTGAGTGAGTGAGTGAGGGATTTTGTATGTGTGTATATATTAATCTTGTAGGTCTGCCTACGTTATGGTGTGGCTCCTATCCATCCACTTTTGAAAGTAGGCATTATCACTATTAGTATAAAATAAAGGTATTGAAGACATCTGAAAAAATATATTATGTAAGAAATGTAAATAAAATTTATTAAAAAAAAGTGTTGCATACTGTACATCTTTTTCATGTAAATAAAAAAGACCCTATTTGCACACATCCATACATTTTGGTAACGTATCTGTGCTAGTTTTGGTAAAATTCCAGAACCCTATTTTTTTCTCTGCAATCCTTTATACTTTAAATTCATACCTGCCCCTCCTTGTCACCCCAGGGTACTACCATGTAACGGAACGTGAATAAAGGGCACTACTATGTAGCATAATGTAAATAAGGGGCACTGCTGTGTGTTGTAATGTAAATTAACGGTACTTTGATGTGTAGAGTAACGTGAATAAGGAGCACTATTGTGTGGTATAATGTGAATAAAGGGCACTGCTGTGTAGTGTAACGTGAATAATGGACACCAATGTGTGATTTAACGTGAATAAGTTTGCACTACTGTGTGGCGTAACTTGAATTGGCGAAGCCCCTTCGGCATGAGGCCACACCTCTTTACTTTTGTTGCCCAACAGCCCTATTTAAAATATGGACGGGGCACTCAGCCTTTGCCTGGGGCGCTCGGAACGCTGTATACACCCCTGATACAAACACCCAGTTGTGCCTACTGCATCTGGTAATATAACTTGCTTGAAGTTGTGTGCTCGGCTGCAGAATCCGTCCGCGAAACGGGGTTGCATGCAGCTTTGAACCAGCTTCAAAATTTGATGTAACACACCCATCTGTGCGTGACTCTGTGGTCATATTTTGTGGCATCATTACAGCAATAATAAGACCATGTAAGGTTTCTCCTTTACGGTACCCGCAATTAAAGCTGAATTGAACAATGTGGAAAAATAACTCTTGATACTGACAGCATACCTAAAATGCACTATATGTCTTAAAATACACTATCTACCTTTGTTTCAGGGAAGAACTGAGGGCATGCAGTCAGAGAATAGAGTCATTGGAGGAACAGAAATCGAGTGTGGAAATGGATATTCAGACAGAACAACAAGCTAATAACATGTAAGCAAGTAACTCCATATATGCATCAGCCACAGACAGATTGCATAAAGATCGCTCTTCATGATATATAGCTGTCTATATTTATAAAACTCATTCTGTCACTTGCACTTTATGGAGGCATCCATTTTGTGGGTATGAGAATCCAGCCTGTTAGTGGTTTCCAGGGCGGGATGTACTAAAGCAAAAATGCGGTAAAACCCCCGAAAACGGGGGTTTTACCGCATTTTCATATTTACTAAGACCCTACCGCAGCGTTTTCGGCGTCCAGGGTTTCGCCATCTCTGGATGGCGAAACCCTATAGAAGCCTATGGGCTTCTTTTCGCCGACCGCCGCAACCCGCCGACACCGTCGACCCCCGCCGCAGACGCCGACCCCCCTTCCCCCTGGCTTACCTTCCTCCAGGCTGCCCTGGACCCGGAAGGTAGTGTCCTCCTCCCCCTAGCAACGCAGCCGGACGTCCTTCCGGCTGCAGGGGGGTGGATGAGGTGCCGGGGGCAGCCTGCTGCTGCTTCCCGGCATCTAGCCAGTGTGGGGACCCCGGGGAGGTGACGGAGACCCCCCGCAGACCACCTAACAGGTATCGCGGGGGGCCTCCGTCACCGCATCGCGATGTTGATCGCATATGTTAGTACATATGCGATCAACATCGCTGCGGTAACCGGCGAGGGGCGGCGATGTATGTTAATACATCCCGCCCCCAGTGTCTAGAGAGACAGTCAATAAGTCGACCTCATGTGGTTGACAGGGTTAAAAGGTCGACAGACAAAAGGGAGACAGTGCTTAAGGTCAGTAGGTACAAAAGCTGGACAGGTTCAAAAGTTTGACATGACGATGGTCGATAAAAGTGTTTTAGGGATTTTCACATATTTTTCTACTTTTGCATTGGTTTACCATCCATGTGGACTATGATTGGGAATAGTAACTTTTCCCAAATCACGGCGAGTGAAGCGAGCCCCCGAGGATATACGTTTGCAATAATTGTGGTCACATATGATGGAACATGGAAAATGACTACCAAAAAAAAATCAAAAACTTGTGTCGACCATTTCCACGCCAGCCTTTTGAACCTGTTGACCATTTGTATCCGTCAGCCTTTCTACCGTCTACCTTTTCCATGTCGACCTTTTGACCCTGTCGACTTAATGCATATCGACCATATGGTGTCAACCTAATCACTGTCTATCTAATCACTGTAGATCTTCTATACCGCACACCCTATTAGTGCTCTAGCAACCAACAACACCCTTGATGCACGAGGCACAAAGTGATGTACAGTACTTGGGTGACTATTGATTCACTCATGAAAATGATTGTCTCCTCTGTGTGTAGTTAATAATTCCTCCCAGTCCACTGGTAAAAAAAAAGTAAAATGTTTATTATACTGGGTATGTGTTGTAGTCATGGTTCCTCAGTGCCAAGCAGATGGTACAGGTGATGCAACATCTCCCTGAGGTCTTCAGTAGTAACATATCTGTAGCCTTTTGTTCCACCGCTTGGCATCTTCTGCACTTTCGTTTGAAAAGAGAACAGTCTGAGGTAAGTCATAGCTAAGAAAGTGCAAAGTAAGATAAGTAGGACCCCTGACATCATTAGCTGCTGTATTGTTTAATAGTAGACAGTATTCCGCTGCTTTGCTTCTTCACCACACTATGTAATGTTACATATATTATAGCTATGTAGTATACAGCACAGGTCCGTAAAGCCTGAATGGGTCATTATTTCCTGATAACTGCAGACACCTGATGCAGTAAATCTGCTGGTGTATCTCGCTGTTTAGAGGTGTGTATGTGTGCATTCTGTGTGCATTCTTGACTTGTGCATTCATCTGTACAACAGGAATACATATCATGTTGATTTTAACATTTCACCAGCTTTGTATATTTTATTTACATTTTAGAAAAAAAATAAAGCATAGTAACATAAAGAGAAGCTCAACAATATAGAACATATACATAACTTCTTAATTATGTTTTCTTTTACATCCTAGAGGATACTGGGGTCCACATTAGTACCATGGGGTATAGACGGGTCCACTAGGAGCCATGGGCACTTTAAGAAATTGATAGTGTGGGCTGGCTCCTCCCTCTATGCCCCTCTTACCAGACTCCGTTTAGAAAATGTGCCCGGTGGAGCCGGTCACGCTTGGGAAGCTCCTGAAGAGTTTTCTGCATTTATTTTCTAATTTTTTATTTTCAGGCAGGTCTGGTTGGCACGTGGGACTTAGGGGGAAAAACGGCCCAACTTTCCTAGGGTTAATGGTCCCGTTCCCCGCTGACAGGACACTGAGCTGCTGAGGGTCCTATTCGCAAGCCCCACCACGGCAAGCGTACATTCCCGCAGCACGCCGCCTCCCCGAACAGAGCCAGAAGTCAGAAGAGTGGTGAATAGGTGGCCGGTGTCCCGGTTAGCGGGTCGCCGCTGTAATGGCGGCACAAGGGTAGGAGCGCAGCGCTGACATGCAGGCTGCGCTCCAGGCTTCAGAGACACTGTAGTGACTGCAAGCTGAAGCCACATCTGGTATACCCACACTGGCAGCATATCTACAAGGGTTTTAACCCACTGTAATGCAAAAACTTTACCTCACCCAGTATAAAAACTGGGAAGACCGCACACTTATAAGGGGGCGGGGCCTTCACTATGAGTTGATCCAGCAGCTCACCAGCGCCATTTTCCCTCTGCAGCTATACGCCGGCAGATTGACAGGGAAGCACAGCTCCACCACAAGGACTCCATAACAGCTCAGCATTACCAGGAGGTCATAGTAGGTGGGGGAAGGGGGGGCGGGCAATATTTGGTGTACTAAGCCCTCTTCAGGGTACTTAGTTTGTGACCCAGCTAAACTTGTTATTTAGCTATAGGGGCGCTGTGTGGCTGGCTCCATTATAGTCTGTGTCTCCCTAGAAGGGCTCTGTGTGGGTTAACTGTGATTTTAACCTGTTTCCTCTGTGTGTGTGTGTGTGTGTGTGTGTGTGTGTGTGTGTGTGTTCTTTCACATTTACTGTGTCAAAGGAGTGTGTATCATGCACAGCAGAGTGTTTTTCTCAATCTGGGGGATACCTGCCGTGTACTCAGGATAGTACACATTCTCACGCTAGTGGATCTGAACCAGTATGGTTAGATTCATTAAAAGGGATGATTTCAAATATTTTGAATAAATTATCCCAAAATGAGAAGGAGACGCAATACTTAAGGCAATCTGTTGATGACCTGATGAATAGAGATTCAGTGGTCATTCCAGCGTCTCAGACCCCTGCCATTTGTCCACAGAAGCGTACTCTGGCCCAAATCATGCAGGTTGATACCGATGATGATGATGTATCAGACCCTGAAGAGGGTGAGGTGGACTCGGGAGGGGGAAATGCTGCTTTGTCACAGGGAATACAGGCCCTGATAGAAGCTATTAGAGATGTCCTGCACATCCCTGATAAGGTATCAGAAGATGAGGAGGCATCTTATTTTAATGTGAAAAATAAATCCTTAGCTACTTTCCATGCATCAAAGGAATTAAATTCTCTATTTGAAGTAAATCCTGACAAGTTTCAGGTCCCAAAACGATTACTCACATCTTTCCCGTTTCCTCAGGATGATGGGAAAAAATGTGAAAACCCACTGATAGTTGACGCATCGGTTTCTAGGCTGTCACGTAAGATAGTTTTACCTGTTCATGGGGCAGCTTCCTTGAAGGATGCTGCAGACCGCAAGATTGAGACCACTCTTAAATCTCTGTACACAGCTGCGGGGGTGGCCCTAAGACCCACTATAGCTTGTGCATGGATCTCTAGGGCCATTGCAAAATGGTCAGGTAATCTAATTGATGGGTTAGATTCCTTATCCAGGGGGGAGATAATTTTACTCCTACAACATATACAGGATTCTGCTAACTTTATGGTGGAGGCCATAAAGGCATTTGGTTTACTCAATGCATGCACCACTGCCATGGCAGTGTCAGCACGCAGGGGCTTGTGGCTACGCCAGTGGACGCGGATCCAGGAAAGGCATGGAAAGCCTACCTTTCACAGGTGAAGCCCTTTTTGGAGATGAACTGGATACGTGGATATCCAAGGCTACGGCGGGTAAGTCTACATACCTACATACTCCCGGCTAGAAAATCCTACACTGCTCCAACTCTGCAGTCCTTTCGGACAGCATAGTTTAAAAACCAAACCAAAGGTTCTTCTGCGGCCTTTAAAGGCAATAGAGGTTAACCCAGAAAACCAGCAATTGCAGGTTCACAGGAACACAACCCCGGTTCGGCCTCCTCTAAGCCTTCAGCATGACGGTGGACCGCAGTGCCTGGAAGACAGGCAAGTGGGAGCACGTTTGAGATTCTTCAGTCACATATGGGCAACTTCATGCCAGGATCCCTGGGTCAGAGATCTTATAGCCCAAGGCTGCAGACTGGAGTTTCAGGAACTTCCACCTCACAGATTCTTCAAATTAGGCTTACCAGCTTCTCAAGAAGCAAGTATGACTTTACAGGAAGCAATTCAAAAACTGGTACAGACTCAGGTCATTGTTCCAGTTCCACTTCAGCTGCAAACTCAGGGTTATTATTCCAACCTGTTTGTAGTCCGAAACTGGACGGTTCGGTAAGGCCCATTTTAAATCTCAAGTCGTTGAACCCGTACTTACGGGTGTTCCAAGTTCAGGATGCAGTCTCTGAGAGCGGTGATCTCCGGTCTAGAGGAGGGGGGATTCTTGTTGTCTCTGGATATCAAGGATGCGTACCTTCATATTCCGATTTGGCCGCCTCATCAGGCTTATCTAAGGTTTGCCTTACAGGGCTGTCACTACCAGTTCCAGGCCCTGCCATTTGGCCCCTCTACGGCACTGAGGGTGTTCACCAAGGTAATGGCAGAGATGATGTTTCTCCTCCGCAAACAGGGAGTGAACATAATACCATACCTGGACAATCTGCTGATAAAAGCACCATCCAGGGAGAGGTTGTTAGACAACATTGCCCTCTCAACCCGACTACTCCAGGATCACGGGTGAATTCTGAACCTACCAAAATCTCATCTGGAACCAACACGGAGGCTTCCGTTCCTGGCGATGATACTGGATACGGAGGCATAGAAGGTATTCCTTCCGTTGGAAAAGGCATTGGTGATCCAGTCGATGGTGCGGAATGTTCTAAGACAATCCCGGATATCAGTGCATCTATGCATTCGCCTTTTGGGAAAGATGGTAGCCGCTTATGAGGCACTGCAGTACGGAAGGTTTCATGCAAAACCATTCCAGTTGGATCTGTTGGACAAATGGTCCGGACCACATCTTCACACGCACCAGAGGATCCATCTGTCGCCGAAAGCCAGGATTTCTCTTCTGTGGTGACTTCAGACTTTTAACCTGACCGAGGGCCGAAGGTTCGGGATTCAAAATTTGGATTCTGCTAACCACAGACGCAAGCCTCTTCAAGATCAAGCCATTCAGGTTCAGTCGGACAATGAAACTGCAGTAACATACATAAACCGACAAGGCAGAACGAAGAGCAGAGCAGCAATGTCAGCGGTAACAAGGATTCTCCTCTGGGCAGAAAAACATGCTGTGGCGTTGTCCGCGAACTTCATTTCGGGAGTAGACAACTGGGAAGCAGGCTTCCTCAGCAGACACGACCTCCACCCAGGAGAGTTGGGCCTTCACCCGGAGGTGTTCGGGTGCTTGACACGTCAGTGGGGAATGCCACAAATCGACATGATGACCTCTTGTCTCAACAAGAAGCTCAAACGGTATTGTTCCAGGTAAAGGGACCCACAAGCAGTGGCGGTGGATGCTCTGGTGACTCCATGGGTCTACCACATGGTGTACGTGTTTCCACCACTCCTATTGATCCCAAAGATCCTCAAAAGGATAAAACAGGAAAAGGTTCAAGCAATTCTCATTGCTCCGGACTGGCTAAGAAGGGCCTGGTATGCGGATCTACTGGAGATGCTCCTAGAGGACCCGTGGCCTCTACCTCTTCGCGAGGACCTTCTCTAAAAGAGGCCGTTAATCTATCAAGACTTACCACGGCAACGGTTGACGGCATGGAGCTTGAGCGTCAAATTCTAGTCCAGAAAGGGATCCCGGTTAGGGTTATTTCAACCCTGATCCAAGCCAGAAAGGGGGTAACGTCTAAACATTATCACCGTATTT
Organism: Pseudophryne corroboree; assembly: GCF_028390025.1. NCBI lineage: Eukaryota > Metazoa > Chordata > Amphibia > Anura > Myobatrachidae > Pseudophryne > Pseudophryne corroboree. The sequence continues at coordinate 210,210,717 of NC_086453.1, read as the reverse complement.
GGAAAAAATATGTCTCTTGGTGTGAACACAGGAAATTCCCTGCGGTGGAATTTCAACTGGGACGTTTCTCCTTTTCCTGCAGTCAGGTGTGGATGTGGGCCTACGTTTGGGCTCCTTAAAAGTCCAGATTTCGGCCTTATCCATTTTCTTCCAGAAACAATTGGCTTCTCTCCCTGAGGTTCAGACATTTTTGAAGGGTTGAGCCTTTACAGGACGTTGACGTCAAGTTTCTTAAGTGGAAGGCCGTCACGCTGTTGGCCTTGGCTTCTGCGAGGCATGTGTCGGAGCTGGGGGCGTTGTCTCACAAAAGCTCTTATTTGATTTTTCATGAAGATAGGGCTGAACTCAGAACTCGTCAGCAATTTCTTCCAAAGGTGATGTCTGTGTTTCATATCAACCAGCCTATTGTGGTTCCAGTGGTTACCGACACCTCTGCTACTTCAAAATCCTTGGATGTTGTGAGGGCTTTGAAGATCTATGTGAAGTGGACATCTCGTCACAGTAAATCTGACTCGCTGTTTGTTCTCTATGATCCCAATAAAATTGGGTGTCCTGCTTCAAAGCAGACAATTGCACGCTGGATCAGGCTTACTATCCAGCATGCTTATTCCACAGTAGGTTTGCCGTGTCCAAAATCTGTACAGTCCCACTCTACTAGGTCTGCAGGTTCTACCTGGGCGGCTGCTCGGGGGGTGTCTCGGCTTTACAGCTCTGCCGAGCAGCTACTTGGTCAGGTTCGAACACGTTTGCTAAGTTCTACACGTTTGATACTTTGGCCTCTGAGGACCTTCAGTTTGGTCAATCAGTTCTGCAGGAACCTCAACACTCTCCCACCCGGTTTGGAAGCTTTGGTACATCTCCATGGTACTAATGTGGACCCCAGTATCCTCTAGGACGTAAGAGAAAATAGGATTTTAATAACCTACTGGTAAATCCTTTTCTCGTAGTCCGTAGAGGATACTGGGCGCCCACCCACCCGCCCGCCCGGTGCTTCGTACTTCCTGCACTGTTACTTGGTTAAGTATTGTTGGTTCAGCGGTTGCTGCTCCTGGTTTAAAGTTTGGTTAGCTTGGCTTTCCTCTAGTTTGTGTGTGCTGATTCGGAATCTCACCACTATCCTATTATATCCTTCTCTCAGTTACTGTGTCATAAATATCTGACTTAGCCTTTATATTATTTCAATCATTGTTATTGTGTAAAAAAAAGTTTTAAATGTGTTTTGGAGGCCCCGCTCCCGATGCCTACCGCTGTGAATGTGAGAGGGCCGGAAGCGGTGGGTGGGGCTAGACATTGGGCAGTAATAGCCCATTAAAAAAAGCAAAAGAAGCGGCACCTCTAGATGTGCCTCTTTGACTGGGGCGTGCTTTCAGCCCCTGTCACTAGAGCAGATGTGATTGGGCAGTGCCGGACTGGCCGTTCTGCACATGCTGTGCTCGGCAGCAGGGTGGATTGGCCAGGCAGGACTGTCCATCATCAAACCACCCACATTCCTGGGCCAGCTGCCTCAAGCGCTAACCACCCCCCACCCCGCCTAGCTTACACCAGCGGCGGCCAGTAGTTTCACCCCACCGCCATTCCCCGCTGGAGTATACAGCAGCCGCAGAATTACCTCCTCTAAAGCCGTATCAGGGAGAACAGGGCTGCAGCGTAGGTCCCGGGACCGCCCTCCGACGACTGTCACACAGAGTCAGCTGTGCTCAGGGGAAGACATTGGCCGGCCCCAGTGATGGCACTGCTGCAGCCAGGCATGTACATGTAAAGCTAGTACAGAGATGCTGCGCCTAACCCCCCCCCCCCTCATCCCAACCCGAACGCAGGCTGCATCCACCTCCGTGTCCGAGCTCCCCAGGACCGCGCAAGGAAGAAACGGGTGTAAGCTACCGGAGGAGCGGAACCCATCACTGTCCGCATGGAGAGAGCAACAGTGGCTGGGACCCAGGAGCTGCAAAGTGAAGGTGAGATACTTGTCTAACTTATATTCGGCATGTCCCTTCCACTGCCATCCTTCCCACCTCTTCCTACCACTACTCCTATCCTGCCCCCCTTTCTATTACTCCCTGTCTGCCCCCTACTCTGCACTACTGTTACTACAATCCTTTTCCCAACCTTCTACTACTTCTTCCATCCTACCCCCTGTTCCCTACCACTACTACTCTTAGTCTGGCCCCTGCTCTCCACCACTACTACTCCCAGTCTTCCCCCACTGCTGCCCCCTGCTCCCCACCACTACTACTCCCAGGTGGTCATTCCGAATTGTTCGCTAGCTGTTTTCGTTCGCAGCGCAGCGTTCAGTAAAAAAAAGCGGCACTTCTGCGCATGCGTATGCGACGCAATGCGCATGCGCGACGTACTTTCACAACAGCCGAAGTAGTTTCACACAAGGTCTAGCGAAGCTTTTCAGTCGCACTGCTGGCCGCAGAGTGATTGACATGAAGTGGTTGTTTCTGGGAGGTCACTGACCGTTTTCTGGGAGTGTGTGGAAAAACCAGGCGTGTCAGATACAAATGCAGGCATGCCTGGGGAAACGCAGGCGTGGCTGGCCGAACGCAGGGCTTGTTCGTGACGTCAAAACAGGAACTAAATAGTCTGAAGTGATCGCAAGCGCTGAGTAGGTATGGAGCTGTTCAGAAACTGCACAATCTTTTTTAGTAGCAGTGCTGCGATCCTTTCGTTCGCACTTCTAAGCTAAAATACACTCCCAGAGGGCGGCGGCTTAGCGTTTGCACGGCTGCTAAAAGCAACTAGCAAGCGAACAACTCGGAATGAGGGCCCCAGTCTGCCCCCACTGCTGCCACTGCTCCTCACTACTACTCTCTGCCTGCCCCCTGCTCTCCACCACACTACTACTCTCAGCCTGTCCCCTGCTCTCCCCCACACTACTACTCTCAGCCTCCCCCCCTCTCTCCACCACACTACTACTCTCAGCCTGTCCCCTGCTCTCCCCCACTACTACTTTCAGCCTGTGCCCTGCTCTCCCCCACTACTACTCTCAGCCTCCCCCCTCTGTCCACCACACTACTACTCTCAGCCTGTCCCCTGCTCTCCACTCCACCACATTACTACTTTCAGCCTGTCCCCTGCTCTCCCCCACTACTACTTTCAGCCTCCCCCCTCTCTCCACCACACTACTACTCTCAGCCTGTCCCCTGCTTTCCACTCCACCACATTACTACTTTCAGCTTGTCCCCTGCTCTCCCCCACTACTACTTTCAGCCTGTCCCCTGCTCTCCCCCACTACTACTCTCAGCCTATCCCCTGCTCTCCCCCACTGCTACTCTCAGACTGTCCCCCTGCTCTCCCTTCACTACTATTCTCAGCCTGTCCCCTGCTCTCCGCCACTACTACTCTCAGCCTGCCCCCTGCCCTCCCCCACTACTACTCTCAGCCTGCCCCCTTCTCTCCACCACACTACTACTCTCAGCCTGTCCCCTGCTGTCCCCCTCTACTACTCTCAGCCTGTCCCCTGCTCTCCACCACACTACTACTCTCAGCCTGTCCACTGCTCTCCCCCACTACTACTCTCAGCCTGCCTCCTGCTCTCCACCACACTACTACTACTCAGCCTGCCCCCTGCTCTCCGCCACGCTACTACTCTCAGCCTGCCCCCTGCTCTTCACCACGCTACTACTCTCAGCCTGTCCCCTGCTCTCCCCCACTACCACTCTCAGCCTGCCTCCTGCTCTCCACCACACTACTACTCTCAGCCTGCCCCCTGCTCTCCACCACGCTACTACTCTCAGCCTGCCCCCTGCTCTCCACCACACTACTACTCTCAGCCTGTCCCCTGCTCTCCCCCACTACTACTTTCAGCCTGTCCCCTGCTCTCCCCCACTACTACTCTCAGCCTCCCCCCTCTCTCCACCACACTACTACTCTCAGCCTGTCCCCTGCTCTCCACTCCACCACATTACTACTTTCAGCCTGTCCCCTGCTCTCCCCCACTACTACTTTCAGCCTGTCCCCTGGTCTCCCCCACTACTACTCTCAGCCTATCCCCCTGCTCTCCCCCACTGCTACTCTCAGACTGCCCCCTGCTCTCCCCCACTACTATTCTCAGCCTGTCCCCTGCTCTCCACCACTACTACTCTCAGCCTGCCCCCTGCTCTCCACCACACTACTACTCTCAGCCTGTCCACTGCTGTCCCCCTCTACTACTCTCAGCCTGTCCCCTGCTCTCCACCACACTACTACTCTCAGCCTGTCCACTGCTCTCCCCCACTACTACTCTCAGCCTGCCTCCTGCTCTCCACCACACTACTACTACTCAGCCTGCCCCCTGCTCTCCGCCACGCTACTACTCTCAGCCTGCCCCCTGCTCTTCACCACGCTACTACTCTCAGCCTGTCCCCTGCTCTCCCCCACTACCACTCTCAGCCTGCCTCCTGCTCTCCACCACACTACTACTCTCAGCCTGCCCCCTGCTCTCCACCACGCTACTACTCTCAGCCTGCCCCCTGCTCTCCACCACACTACTACTCTCAGCCTGTCCCCTGCTCTCCCCCACTACTACTTTCAGCCTGTCCCCTGCTCTCCCCCACTACTACTCTCAGCCTCCCCCCTCTCTCCACCACACTACTACTCTCAGCCTGTCCCCTGCTCTCCACTCCACCACATTACTACTTTCAGCCTGTCCCCTGCTCTCCCCCACTACTACTTTCAGCCTGTCCCCTGGTCTCCCCCACTACTACTCTCAGCCTATCCCCTGCTCTCCCCCACTGCTACTCTCAGACTGCCCCCTGCTCTCCCCCACTACTATTCTCAGCCTGTCCCCTGCTCTCCACCACTACTACTCTCAGCCTGCCCCCTGCTCTCCACCACACTACTACTCTCAGCCTGTCCACTGCTCTCCCCCAGTACTACTCTCAGCCTGTCCCCTGCTCTCCCCCACTACCACTCTCAGCCTGCCTCCTGCTCTCCCCCACTACCACTTTCAGCCTGTCCACTGCTCTCCCCCACTACTACTCTCAGCCTGTCCCCTGCTCTCCCCCACTACTAAATAGTCTGAAGTGATCGCAAGCACTGAGTAGGTCTGGAGCTGTTCAGAAACTGCACAATCTTTTTTAGTAGCAGTGCTGCGATCCTTTCGTTCGCACTTCTACTAAGCTAAAATACACTCCCAGAGGGCGGCGGCTTAGCGTTTGCACGGCTGCTAAAAGCAACTAGCAAGCGAACAACTCGGAATGAGGGCCCCAGTCTGCCCAAACTACTGCCCCTGCTCCTCACTACTACTCTCTGCCTGCCCCCTGCTCTCCACCACACTACTACTCTCAGCCTGTCCCCTGCTCTCCCCCACACTACTACTTTCAGCCTCCCCCCCTCTCTCCACCACACTACTACTCTCAGCCTGTCCCCTGCTCTCCCCCACTACTACTTTCAGCCTGTCCCCTGCTCTCCCCCACTACTACTCTCAGCCTGCCCCCTGCCCTCCCCCACTACTATTCTCAGCCTGTCCCCTGATCTCCACCACACTACTACTCTCAGCCTGTCCCCTGCTGTCCCCCTCTACTACTCTCAGCCTGCCCCCTGCCCTCCCCCACTACTACTCTCAGCCTGCCCCCTGATCTCCACCACACTACTACTCTCAGCCTGTCCCCTGCTGTCCCCCTCTACTACTCTCAGCCTGTCCCCTGCTCTCCACCACACTACTACTCTCAGCCTGTCCACTGCTCTCCCTCACTACTACTCTCAGCCTGCCTCCTGCTCTCCACCACACTACTACTCTCAGCCTGCCCCCTGCTCTCCACCACGCTACTACTCTCAGCCTGCCCCCTGCTCTCCACCACGCTACTACTCTCAGCCTGTCCCCTGCTCTCCCCCACTACCACTCTCAGCCTGCCTCCTGCTCTCCACAACACTACTACTCTCAGCCTGCCCCCTGCTCTCCACCACGCTACTACTCTCAGCCTGTCCCCTGCTCTCCACCACGCTACTACTCTCAGCCTGTCCCCTGCTCTCCACCACACTACTACTCTCAGCCTGTCCCCTGCTCTCCCCCACTACTACTCTCAGCCTATCCCCTGCTCTCCCCCACTGCTACTCTCAGACTGCCCCCTGCTCTCCCCCACTACTATTCTCAGCCTGTCCCCTGCTCTCCACCACTACTACTCTCAGCCTGCCCCCTGCTCTCCACCACACTACTACTATCAGCCTGTCCACTGCTCTCCCCCATTACTACTCTCAGCCTGTCCCCTGCTCTCCCCCACTACCACTCTCAGCCTGCCTCCTGCTCTCCCCCACTACCACTTTCAGCCTGTCCACTGCTCTCCCCCACTACTACTCTCAGCCTGTCCCCTGCTCTCCCCCACTACTAAATAGTCTGAAGTGATCGCAAGCACTGAGTAGGTCTGGAGCTGTTCAGAAACTGCACAATCTTTTTTAGTAGCAGTGCTGCGATCCTTTCGTTCGCACTTCTACTAAGCTGAAATACACTCCCAGAGTGCGGCGGCTTAGCGTTTGCACGGCTGCTAAAAGCAACTAGCAAGCGAACAACTCGGAATGAGGGCCCCAGTCTGCCCCCACTACTGCCCCTGCTCCTCACTACTACTCTCTGCCTGCCCCCTGCTCTCCACCACACTACTACTCTCAGCCTGTCCCCTGCTCTCCCCCACACTACTACTTTCAGCCCCCCCCCCTCTCTCCACCACACTACTACTCTCAGCCTGTCCCCTGCTCTCCCCCACTACTACTTTCAGCCTGTCCCCTGCTCTCCCCCACTACTACTCTCAGCCTCCCCCCTCTGTCCACCACACTACTACTCTCAGCCTGTCCCCTGCTCTCCACTCCACCACATTACTACTTTCAGCCTGTCCCCTGCTCTCCCCCACTACTACTTTCAGCCTGTCCCCTGCTCTCCCCCACTACTACTCTCAGCCTATCCCCTGCTCTCCCCCACTGCTACTCTCAGCCTGCCCCCTGCCCTCCCCCACTACTATTCTCAGCCTGTCCCCTGCTCTCCACCACTACTACTCTCAACCTGCCCCCTGCCCTCCCCCACTACTACTCTCAGCCTGCCCCCTGATCTCCACCACACTACTACTTTCAGCCTGTCCCCTGCTGTCCCCCTCTACTACTCTCAGCCTGCCCCCTGCCCTCCCCCACTACTACTCTCAGCCTGCCCCCTGATCTCCACCACACTACTACTCTCAGCCTGTCCCCTGCTGTCCCCCTCTACTACTCTCAGCCTGTCCCCTGCTCTCCACCACACTACTGCTCTCAGCCTGTCCACTGCTCTCCCTCACTACTACTCTCAGCCTGCCTCCTGCTCTCCACCACACTACTACTCTCAGCCTGCCCCCTGCTCTCCACCACGCTACTACTCTCAGCCTGCCCCCTGCTCTCCACCACGCTACTACTCTCAGCCTGTCCCCTGCTCTCCCCCACTACCACTCTCAGCCTGCCTCCTGCTCTCCACCACACTACTACTCTCAGCCTGCCCCCTGCTCTCCACCACGCTACTACTCTCAGCCTGTCCCCTGCCCTCCACCACACTACTACTCTCAGCCTGTCCCCTGCTCTCCCCCACTACTACTTTCAGCCTGTCCCCTGCTCTCCCCCACTACTACTCTCAGCCTCCCCCCTCTCTCCACCACACTACTACTCTCAGCCTGTCCCCTGCTCTCCCCCACTACTACTTTTAGCCTGTCCCCTGCTCTCCCCCACTACTACTCTCAGCCTATCCCCTGCTCTACCCCACTGCTACTCTCAGACTGTCCCCCTGCTCTCCCCCACTACTATTCTCAGCCTGTCCCCTGCCCTCCACCACTACTACTCTCAGCCTGCCCCCTGCTCTCCACCACACTACTACTCTCAGCCTGTCCACTGCTCTCCCCCACTACTACTCTCAGCCTGTCCCCTGCTCTCCCCCACTACCACTCTCAGCCTGCCTCCTGCTCTCCCCCACTACCACTCTCAGCCTGTCCCCTGCTCTCCCCCACTACTAAATAGTCTGAAGTGATCGCAAGCACTGAGTAGGTCTGGAGCTGTTCAGAAACTGCACAATCTTTTTTAGTAGCAGTGCTGCGATCTTTTCGTTCGCACTTCTACTAAGCTAAAATACACTCCCAGAGGGCGGCGGCTTAGCGTTTGCACGGCTGCTAAAAGCAACTAGCAAGTGAACAACTCGGAATGAGGGCCCCAGTCTGCCCCCACTGCTGCCCCTGCTCCTCACTACTACTCTCTGCCTGCCCCCTGCTCTCCACCACACTACTACTCTCAGCCTGTCCCCTACTCTCCCCCACACTACTAATCTCAGCCTCCCCCCCTCTCTCCACCACACTACTACTCTCAGCCTGTCCCCTGCTCTCCCCCACTACTACTTTCATCCTGTCCCCTGCTCTCCCCCACTACTACTCTCAGCCTCCCCCCTCTGTCCACCACACTACTACTCTCAGCCTGTCCCCTGCTCTCCACTCCACCACATTACTACTTTCAGCCTGTCCCCTGCTCTCCCCCACTACTACTTTCAGCCTGTCCCCTGCTCTCCCCCACTACTACTCTCAGCCTATCCCGTGCTCTCCCCCACTGCTACTCTCAGACTGCCCCCTGCTCTCCCCCACTACTATTCTCAGCCTGTCCCCTGCTCTCCACCACTACTACTCTCAGCCTGCCCCCTGCCCTCCCCCACTACTACTCTCAGTCTGCCCCCTGATCTCCACCACACTACTACTCTCAGCCTGTCCCCTGCTCTCCCCCACTACTACTTTCAGCCTGTCCCCTGCTCTCCCCCACTACTACTCTCAGCCTATCCCCTGCTCTCCACCACACTACTACTCTCAGCCTGTCCACTGCTCTCCCCAACTACTACTCTCAGCCTGCCTCCTGCTCTCCACCACACTACTACTACTCAGCCTGCCCCCTGCTCTCCACCACGCTACTACTCTCAGCCTGCCCCCTGCTCTCCACCACGCTACTACTCTCAGCCTGTCCCCTGCTCTCCCCCACTACCACTCTCAGCCTGCCTCCTGCTCTCCACCACACTACTACTCTCAGCCTGCCCCCTGCTCTCCACCACGCTACTACTCTCAGCCTGTCCCCTGCTCTCCACCACACTACTACTCTCAGCCTGTCCACTGCTCTCCCCCTCTACTACTCTCAGCCTGCCTCCTGCTCTCCACCACACTACTACTACTCAGCCTGCCCCCTGCTCTCCACCACGCTACTACTCTCAGCCTGCCCCCTGCTCTCCACCACGCTACTACTCTCAGCCTGCCCCCTGCTCTCCACCACACTACTACTCTCAGCCTGTCCCCTGCTCTCCTCCACTACTACTTTCAGCCTGTCCCCTGCTCTCCCCCACTACTACTTTCAGCCTCCCCCCTCTCTCCACCACACTACTACTCTCAGCCTGTCCCCTGCTCTCCACTCCACCACATTACTACTTTCAGCCTGTCCCCTGCTCTCCCCCACTACTACTTTCAACCTGTCCCCTGCTCTCCCCCACTACTACTCTCAGCCTATCCCCTGCTCTCCCCCACTGCTACTCTCAGACTGTCCCCCTGCTCTCCCCCACTACTATTCTCAGCCTATCCCCTGCTCTCCACCACACTACTACTCTCAGCCTGTCCCCTGCTCTCCCCCACTACTACTCTCAGCCTGTCCCCTGCTCTCCCCCACTACCACTCTCAGCCTGCCTCCTGCTCTCCCCCACTACCACTCTTAGCCTGTCCACTGCTCTCCCCCACTACTACTCTCAGCCTGTCCCCTGCTCTCCCCCACTACCACTCTCAGCCTGCCTCCTGCTCTCCACCACACTACTACTCTCAGCCTGCCTCCTGCTCTCCCCCACTACCACTTTCAGCCTGTCCACTGCTCTCCCCCACTACTACTCTCAGCCTGTCCCCTGCTCTCCCCCACTACTAAATAGTCTGAAGTGATCGCAAGCACTGAGTAGGTCTGGAGCTGTTCAGAAACTGCACAATCTTTTTTAGTAGCAGTGCTGCGATCCTTTCGTTCGCACTTCTACTAAACTAAAATACACTCCCAGAGGGCGGCGGCTTAGCGTTTGCACGGCTGCTAAAAGCAACTAGCAAGCGAACAACTCGGAATGAGGGCCCCAGTCTGCCCCCACTACTGCCCCTGCTCCTCACTACTACTCTCTGCCTGCCCCCTGCTCTCCACCACACTACTACTCTCAGCCTGTCCCCTGCTCTCCCCCACACTACTACTTTCAGCCTCCCCCCCTCTCTCCACCACACTACTACTCTCAGCCTGTCCCCTGCTCTCCCCCACTACTACTTTCAGCCTGTCCCCTGCTCTCCCCCACTACTACTCTCAGCCTCCCCCCTCTGTCCACCACACTACTACTCTCAGCCTGTCCCCTGCTCTCCACTCCACCACATTACTACTTTCAGCCTGTCCCCTGCTCTCCCCCACTACTACTTTCAGCCTGTCCCCTGCTCTCCCCCACTACTACTCTCAGCCTATCCCCTGCTCTCCCCCACTGCTACTCTCAGCCTGCCCCCTGCCCTCCCCCACTACTATTCTCAGCCTGTCCCCTGCTCTCCACCACTACTACTCTCAGCCTGCCCCCTGCCCTCCCCCACTACTACTCTCAGCCTGCCCCCTGATCTCCACCACACTACTACTCTCAGCCTGTCCCCTGCTGTCCCCCTCTACTACTCTCAGCCTGCCCCCTGCCCTCCCCCACTACTACTCTCAGCCTGCCCCCTGATCTCCACCACACTACTACTCTCAGCCTGTCCCCTGCTGTCCCCCTCTACTACTCTCAGCCTGTCCCCTGCTCTCCACCACACTACTACTCTCAGCCTGTCCACTGCTCTCCCTCACTACTACTCTCAGCCTGCCTCCTGCTCTCCACCACACTACTACTCTCAGCCTGCCCCCTGCTCTCCACCACGCTACTACTCTCAGCCTGCCCCCTGCTCTCCACCACGCTACTACTCTCAGCCTGTCCCCTGCTCTCCCCCACTACCACTCTCAGCCTGCCTCCTGCTCTCCACAACACTACTACTCTCAGCCTGCCCCCTGCTCTCCACCACGCTACTACTCTCAGCCTGTCCCCTGCTCTCCACCACACTACTACTCTCAGCCTGTCCCCTGCTCTCCCCCTCTACTACTCTCAGCCTATCCCCTGCTCTCCCCCACTGCTACTCTCAGACTGCCCCCTGCTCTCCCCCACTACTATCCTCAGCCTGTCCCCTGCTCTCCACCACTACTACTCTCAGCCTGCCCCCTGCTCTCCACCACACTACTACTCTCAGCCTGTCCACTGCTCTCCCCCAGTACTACTCTCAGCCTGTCCCCTGCTCTCCCCCACTACCACTCTCAGCCTGCCTCCTGCTCTCCCCCACTACCACTTTCAGCCTGTCCACTGCTCTCCCCCACTACCACTCTCAGCCTGTCCCCTGCTCTCCCCCACTACTAAATAGTCTGAAGTGATCGCAAGCACTGAGTAGGTCTGGAGCTGTTCAGAAACTGCACAATCTTTTTTAGTAGCAGTGCTGCGATCCTTTCGTTCGCACTTCTACTAAGCTGAAATACACTCCCAGAGTGCGGCGGCTTAGCGTTTGCACGGCTGCTAAAAGCAACTAGCAAGCGAACAACTCGGAATGAGGGCCCCAGTCTGCCCCCACTACTGCCCCTGCTCCTCACTACTACTCTCTGCCTGCCCCCTGCTCTCCACCACACTACTACTCTCAGCCTGTCCCCTGCTCTCCCCCACACTACTACTTTCAGCCCCCCCCCCTCTCTCCACCACACTACTACTCTCAGCCTGTCCCCTGCTCTCCCCCACTACTACTTTCAGCCTGTCCCCTGCTCTCCCCCACTACTACTCTCAGCCTCCCCCCTCTGTCCACCACACTACTACTCTCAGCCTGTCCCCTGCTCTCCACTCCACCACATTACTACTTTCAGCCTGTCCCCTGCTCTCCCCCACTACTACTTTCAGCCTGTCCCCTGCTCTCCCCCACTACTACTCTCAGCCTATCCCCTGCTCTCCCCCACTGCTACTCTCAGCCTGCCCCCTGCCCTCCCCCACTACTATTCTCAGCCTGTCCCCTGCTCTCCACCACTACTACTCTCAGCCTGCCCCCTGCCCTCCCCCACTACTACTCTCAGCCTGCCCCCTGATCTCCACCACACTACTACTCTCAGCCTGTCCCCTGCTGTCCCCCTCTACTACTCTCAGCCTGCCCCCTGCCCTCCCCCACTACTACTCTCAGCCTGCCCCCTGATCTCCACCACACTACTACTCTCAGCCTGTCCCCTGCTGTCCCCCTCTACTACTCTCAGCCTGTCCCCTGCTCTCCACCACACTACTGCTCTCAGCCTGTCCACTGCTCTCCCTCACTACTACTCTCAGCCTGCCTCCTGCTCTCCACCACACTACTACTCTCAGCCTGCCCCCTGCTCTCCACCACGCTACTACTCTCAGCCTGCCCCCTGCTCTCCACCACGCTACTACTCTCAGCCTGTCCCCTGCTCTCCCCCACTACCACTCTCAGCCTGCCTCCTGCTCTCCACCACACTACTACTCTCAGCCTGCCCCCTGCTCTCCACCACGCTACTACTCTCAGCCTGTCCCCTGCCCTCCACCACACTACTACTCTCAGCCTGTCCCCTGCACTCCCCCACTACTACTTTCAGCCTGTCCCCTGCTCTCCCCCACTACTACTCTCAGCCTCCCCCCTCTCTCCACCACACTACTACTCTCAGCCTGTCCCCTGCTCTCCACTCCACCACATTACTACTTTCAGCCTGTCCCCTGCTCTCCCCCACTACTACTTTTAGCCTGTCCCCTGCTCTCCCCCACTACTACTCTCAGCCTATCCCCTGCTCTACCCCACTGCTACTCTCAGACTGTCCCCCTGCTCTCCCCCACTACTATTCTCAGCCTGTCCCCTGCCCTCCACCACTACTACTCTCAGCCTGCCCCCTGCTCTCCACCACACTACTACTCTCAGCCTGTCCCCTGCTCTCCCCCACTACCACTCTCAGCCTGCCTCCTGCTCTCCCCCACTACCACTCTCAGCCTGTCCCCTGCTCTCCCCCACTACTAAATAGTCTGAAGTGATCGCCAGCACTGAGTAGGTCTGGAGCTGTTCAGAAACTGCACAATCTTTTTTAGTAGCAGTGCTGCGATCTTTTCGTTCGCACTTCTACTAAGCTAAAATACACTCCCAGAGGGCGGCGGCTTAGCGTTTGCACGGCTGCTAAAAGCAACTAGCAAGTGAACAACTCGGAATGAGGGCCCCAGTCTGCCCCCACTGCTGCCCCTGCTCCTCACTACTACTCTCTGCCTGCCCCCTGCTCTCCACCACACTACTACTCTCAGCCTGTCCCCTACTCTCCCCCACACTACTAATCTCAGCCTCCCCCCCTCTCTCCACCACACTACTACTCTCAGCCTGTCCCCTGCTCTCCCCCACTACTACTTTCATCCTGTCCCCTGCTCTCCCCCACTACTACTCTCAGCCTCCCCCCTCTGTCCACCACACTACTACTCTCAGCCTGTCCCCTGCTCTCCACTCCACCACATTACTACTTTCAGCCTGTCCCCTGCTCTCCCCCACTACTACTTTCAGCCTGTCCCCTGCTCTCCCCCACTACTACTCTCAGCCTATCCCCTGCTCTCCCCCACTGCTACTCTCAGACTGCCCCCTGCTCTCCCCCACTACTATTCTCAGCCTGTCCCCTGCTCTCCACCACTACTACTCTCAGCCTGCCCCCTGCCCTCCCCCACTACTACTCTCAGCCTGCCCCCTGCCCTCCCCCACTACTACTCTCAGTCTGCCCCCTGATCTCCACCACACTACTACTCTCAGCCTGTCCCCTGCTGTCCCCCTCTACTACTCTCAGCCTATCCCCTGCTCTCCACCACACTACTACTCTCAGCCTGTCCACTGCTCTCCCCAACTACTACTCTCAGCCTGCCTCCTGCTCTCCACCACACTACTACTACTCAGCCTGCCCCCTGCTCTCCACCACGCTACTACTCTCAGCCTGCCCCCTGCTCTCCACCACACTACTACTCTCAGCCTGTCCCCTGCTCTCCTCCACTACTACTTTCAGCCTGTCCCCTGCTCTCCCCCACTACTACTTTCAGCCTCCCCCCTCTCTCCACCACACTACTACTCTCAGCCTGTCCCCTGCTCTCCACTCCACCACATTACTACTTTCAGCCTGTCCCCTGCTCTCCCCCACTACTACTTTCAACCTGTCCCCTGCTCTCCCCCACTACTACTCTCAGCCTATCCCCTGCTCTCCCCCACTGCTACTCTCAGACTGTCCCCCTGCTCTCCCCCACTACTATTCTCAGCCTGTCCCCTGCTCTCCACCACACTACTCCTCTCAGCCTGTCCCCTGCTCTCCCCCACTACTACTCTCAGCCTGTCCCCTGCTCTCCCCCACTACCACTCTCAGCCTGCCTCCTGCTCTCCCCCACTACCACTTTCAGCCTGTCCACTGCTCTCCCCCACTACTACTCTCAGCCTGTCCCCTGCTCTCCCCCACTACTAAATAGTCTGAAGTGATCGCAAGCACTGAGTAGGTCTGGAGCTGTTCAGAAACTGCACAATCTTTTTTAGTAGCAGTGCTGCGATCCTTTCGTTCGCACTTCTACTAAGCTAAAATACACTCCCAGAGGGCGGCGGCTTAGCGTTTGCACGGCTGCTAAAAGCAACTAGCAAGCGAACAACTCGGAATGAGGGCCCCAGTCTGCCCCCACTACTGCCCCTGCTCCTCACTACTACTCTCTGCCTGCCCCCTGCTCTCCACCACACTACTACTCTCAGCCTGTCCCCTGCTCTCCCCCACACTACTACTTTCAGCCTCCCCCCCTCTCTCCACCACACTACTACTCTCAGCCTGTCCCCTGCTCTCCCCCACTACTACTTTCAGCCTGTCCCCTGCTCTCCCCCACTACTACTCTCAGCCTCCCCCCTCTGTCCACCACACTACTACTCTCAGCCTGTCCCCTGCTCTCCACTCCACCACATTACTACTTTCAGCCTGTCCCCTGCTCTCCCCCACTACTACTTTCAGCCTGTCCCCTGCTCTCCCCCACTACTACTCTCAGCCTATCCCCTGCTCTCCCCCACTGCTACTCTCAGCCTGCCCCCTGCCCTCCCCCACTACTATTCTCAGCCTGTCCCCTGCTCTCCACCACTACTACTCTCAGCCTGCCCCCTGCCCTCCCTCACTACTACTCTCAGCCTGCCCCCTGATCTCCACCACACTACTACTCTCAGCCTGTCCCCTGCTGTCCCCCTCTACTACTCTCAGCCTGCCCCCTGCCCTCCCCCACTACTACTCTCAGCCTGCCCCCTGATCTCCACCACACTACTACTCTCAGCCTGTCCCCTGCTGTCCCCCTCTACTACTCTCAGCCTGTCCCCTGCTTTCCACCACACTACTACTCTCAGCCTGTCCACTGCTCTCCCTCACTACTACTCTCAGCCTGCCTCCTGCTCTCCACCACACTACTACTCTCAGCCTGCCCCCTGCTCTCCACCACGCTACTACTCTCAGCCTGCCCCCTGCTCTCCACCACGCTACTACTCTCAGCCTGTCCCCTGCTCTCCCCCTCTACCACTCTCAGCCTGCCTCCTGCTCTCCACAACACTACTACTCTCAGCCTGCCCCCTGCTCTCCACCACGCTACTACTCTCAGCCTGTCCCCTGCTCTCCACCACACTACTACTCTCAGCCTGTCCCCTGCTCTCCCCCACTACTACTCTCAGCCTATCCCCTGCTCTCCCCCACTGCTACTCTCAGACTGCCCCCTGCTCTCCCCCACTACTATTCTCAGCCTGTCCCCTGCTCTCCACCACTACTACTCTCAGCCTGCCCCCTGCTCTCCACCACACTACTACTCTCAGCCTGTCCACTGCTCTCCCCCAGTACTACTCTCAGCCTGTCCCCTGCTCTCCCCCACTACCACTCTCAGCCTGCCTCCTGCTCTCCCCCACTACCACTTTCAGCCTGTCCACTGCTCTCCCCCACTACCACTCTCAGCCTGTCCACTGCTCTCCCCCACTACTAAATAGTCTGAAGTGATCGCAAGCACTGAGTAGGTCTGGAGCTGTTCAGAAACTGCACAATCTTTTTTAGTAGCAGTGCTGCGATCCTTTCGTTCGCACTTCTACTAAGCTGAAATACACTCCCAGAGTGCGGCGGCTTAGCGTTTGCACGGCTGCTAAAAGCAACTAGCAAGCGAACAACTCGGAATGAGGGCCCCAGTCTGCCCCCACTACTGCCCCTGCTCCTCACTACTACTCTCTGCCTGCCCCCTGCTCTCCACCACACTACTACTCTCAGCCTGTCCCCTGCTCTCCCCCACACTACTACTTTCAGCCCCCCCCCCTCTCTCCACCACACTACTACTCTCAGCCTGTCCCCTGCTCTCCCCCACTACTACTTTCAGCCTGTCCCCTGCTCTCCCCCACTACTACTCTCAGCCTCCCCCCTCTGTCCACCACACTACTACTCTCAGCCTGTCCCCTGCTCTCCACTCCACCACATTACTACTTTCAGCCTGTCCCCTGCTCTCCCCCACTACTACTTTCAGCCTGTCCCCTGCTCTCCCCCACTACTACTCTCAGCCTATCCCCTGCTCTCCCCCACTGCTACTCTCAGCCTGCCCCCTGCCCTCCCCCACTACTATTCTCAGCCTGTCCCCTGCTCTCCACCACTACTACTCTCAGCCTGCCCCCTGCCCTCCCCCACTACTACTCTCAGCCTGCCCCCTGATCTCCACCACACTACTACTCTCAGCCTGTCCCCTGCTGTCCCCCTCTACTACTCTCAGCCTGCCCCCTGCCCTCCCCCACTACTACTCTCAGCCTGCCCCCTGATCTCCACCACACTACTACTCTCAGCCTGTCCCCTGCTGTCCCCCTCTACTACTCTCAGCCTGTCCCCTGCTCTCCACCACACTACTGCTCTCAGCCTGTCCACTGCTCTCCCTCACTACTACTCTCAGCCTGCCTCCTGCTCTCCACCACACTACTACTCTCAGCCTGCCCCCTGCTCTCCACCACGCTACTACTCTCAGCCTGCCCCCTGCTCTCCACCACGCTACTACTCTCAGCCTGTCCCCTGCTCTCCCCCACTACCACTCTCAGCCTGCCTCCTGCTCTCCACCACACTACTACTCTCAGCCTGCCCCCTGCTCTCCACCACGCTACTACTCTCAGCCTGTCCCCTGCCCTCCACCACACTACTACTCTCAGCCTGTCCCCTGCTCTCCCCCACTACTACTTTCAGCCTGTCCCCTGCTCTCCCCCACTACTACTCTCAGCCTCCCCCCTCTCTCCACCACACTACTACTCTCAGCCTGTCCCCTGCTCTCCACTCCACCACATTACTACTTTCAGCCTGTCCCCTGCTCTCCCCCACTACTACTTTTAGCCTGTCCCCTGCTCTCCCCCACTACTACTCTCAGCCTATCCCCTGCTCTACCCCACTGCTACTCTCAGACTGTCCCCCTGCTCTCCCCCACTACTATTCTCAGCCTGTCCCCTGCCCTCCACCACTACTACTCTCAGCCTGCTCCCTGCTCTCCACCACACTACTACTCTCAGCCTGTCCACTGCTCTCCCCCACTACTACTCTCAGCCTGTCCCCTGCTCTCCCCCACTACCACTCTCAGCCTGCCTCCTGCTCTCCCCCACTACCACTCTCAGCCTGTCCCCTGCTCTCCCCCACTACTAAATAGTCTGAAGTGATCGCAAGCACTGAGTAGGTCTGGAGCTGTTCAGAAACTGCACAATCTTTTTTAGTAGCAGTGCTGCGATCTTTTCGTTCGCACTTCTACTAAGCTAAAATACACTCCCAGAGGGCGGCGGCTTAGCGTTTGCACGGCTGCTAAAAGCAACTAGCAAGTGAACAACTCGGAATGAGGGCCCCAGTCTGCCCCCACTGCTGCCCCTGCTCCTCACTACTACTCTCTGCCTGCCCCCTGCTCTCCACCACACTACTACTCTCAGCCTGTCCCCTACTCTCCCCCACACTACTAATCTCAGCCTCCCCCCCTCTCTCCACCACACTACTACTCTCAGCCTGTCCCCTGCTCTCCCCCACTACTACTTTCATCCTGTCCCCTGCTCTCCCCCACTACTACTCTCAGCCTCCCCCCTCTGTCCACCACACTACTACTCTCAGCCTGTCCCCTGCTCTCCACTCCACCACATTACTACTTTCAGCCTGTCCCCTGCTCTCCCCCACTACTACTTTCAGCCTGTCCCCTGCTCTCCCCCACTACTACTCTCAGCCTATCCCCTGCTCTCCCCCACTGCTACTCTCAGACTGCCCCCTGCTCTCCCCCACTACTATTCTCAGCCTGTCCCCTGCTCTCCACCACTACTACTCTCAGCCTGCCCCCTGCCCTCCCCCACTACTACTCTCAGTCTGCCCCCTGATCTCCACCACACTACTACTCTCAGCCTGTCCCCTGCTGTCCCCCTCTACTACTCTCAGCCTATCCCCTGCTCTCCACCACACTACTACTCTCAGCCTGTCCACTGCTCTCCCCAACTACTACTCTCAGCCTGCCTCCTGCTCTCCACCACACTACTACTACTCAGCCTGCCCCCTGCTCTCCACCACGCTACTACTCTCAGCCTGCCCCCTGCTCTCCACCACGCTACTACTCTCAGCCTGTCCCCTGCTCTCCCCCACTACCACTCTCAGCCTGCCTCCTGCTCTCCACCACACTACTACTCTCAGCCTGCCCCCTGCTCTCCACCACGCTACTACTCTCAGCCTGTCCCCTGCTCTCCACCACACTACTACTCTCAGCCTGTCCACTGCTCTCCCCCACTACTACTCTCAGCCTGCCTCCTGCTCTCCACCACACTACTACTACTCAGCCTGCCCCCTGCTCTCCATCACGCTACTACTCTCAGCCTGCCCCCTGCTCTCCACCACGCTACTACTCTCAGCCTGCCCCCTGCTCTCCACCACACTACTACTCTCAGCCTGTCCCCTGCTCTCCTCCACTACTACTTTCAGCCTGTCCCCTGCTCTCCCCCACTACTACTTTCAGCCTCCCCCCTCTCTCCACCACACTACTACTCTCAGCCTGTCCCCTGCTCTCCACTCCACCACATTACTACTTTCAGCCTGTCCCCTGCTCTCCCCCACTACTACTTTCAACCTGTCCCCTGCTCTCCCCCACTACTACTCTCAGCCTATCCCCTGCTCTCCCCCACTGCTACTCTCAGACTGTCCCCC
This sequence comes from Pseudophryne corroboree, assembly GCF_028390025.1. Classification (NCBI taxonomy): domain Eukaryota; kingdom Metazoa; phylum Chordata; class Amphibia; order Anura; family Myobatrachidae; genus Pseudophryne; species Pseudophryne corroboree. Next base: position 210,191,523 of record NC_086453.1, on the reverse strand, counting down.
TGCTCTCCCCCACTACTATTCTCAGCCTGTCCCCTGCTCTCCACCACACTACTACTCTCAGCCTGTCCCCTGCTCTCCCCCACTACTACTCTCAGCCTGCCTCCTGCTCTCCCCCACTACCACTCTTAGCCTGTCCACTGCTCTCCCCCACTACTACTCTCAGCCTGTCCCCTGCTCTCCCCCACTACCACTCTCAGCCTGCCTCCTGCTCTCCACCACACTACTACTCTCAGCCTGCCCCCTGCTCTCCACCACGCTACTACTCTCAGCCTGTCCCCTGCTCTCCCCCACTACTACTTTCAGCCTGACCCTTGCTCTCCACCACACTACTACTCTCAGCCTGTCCCCTGCTCTCCACCACACTACTACTCCTATCCTACACCCTGCTCTGCACTTTTACTACTTCCATCCTGCCCCTGCTTCCCACTATTTCTCCCACCTCGCCCCCAGAAGTGGTGGAGTGTATGGAGCTTGTGCTCCATGCTTCACAGTACAGTACCCATCCTAAAACCCCTGCTTCTGGAACATACCCGTAATCTACCCTACCCCCTGTTCTCCTGAACATACAGTACCCCACCCCCCGGCCAGCAGGTACATACACTACCCACCTTACCACCTCCTCTCCACCCTACCCACTGGACCCCTAGACAAAGTACGGCCATGAGCAGTGGCAGTAGCGGTCATTGGCTTGGCAGCAGTAGAACTCTTTAACAGGACTCGACAGACTTTATGACTGCAGTGCCTCACCAGCTATAGACCTCACCGCACGCCACTGGTTGCACGGTACTGCTGGTTCACTCGCGCAAGGCAACCGTCGGTGCATTGCTTATTGAGGCTACATGTATGAGGACACATCTGTATGTGAGACAGGTGTGTCCAAATAGCAATCTAAATTGCAGTGTAAAAATAAAGCTGTGCAGTATTTGCGGGCTACGTTCAAAAGTAGCAAGTATTCACTTTGCATGCAGACAAGTATCAAAACCCTTATTTTGCAACATGGTTTGTCCAGGTGCTCAGTTACTAGCTTCTGATTTTGAAACTGCTTCAGAAATCAGAATAAAAGATTAATATGTGATTTTACCGAAAACATTTTTTAATAATGCCTACATAATACATATGTTTCTCCTTCCAGGAGATTTGAAGAATTGTATGGTATTTGGTGGATATACACTAAGGGGTCAATCCTATTATCTGCGAAGGGTACAATATGCCGTTGCCACGTCGTTTAAATGGCAACGGCACCCGATCTTGCACCATTCGCGGGCTGGTTTCTGCCCGAACTCCCACAAAAGTGCTTGGATCCCTAGGGGGCAGCAAGCACTTTTGTTGGAATTCGGGCCGCCATAAAGTGTGTCCACTTCCGCAATGATTTGCACCCATGGTGATATCACGGCTAATAGGATCAACACCATAATATACAGGGACAAGCCTACTAAGTAATATATTGCATATACAGTATGTTCTGCTATCCTATCAACGAGGATTGCTGTTTTAGATAGTAATAAGTTTGTAATTGTGTTCTTTGCTCCCACAGGGCTGCTGTCTTCCGCCTGCAGGCTCTACACAGACGACTAAGCACTGAGCTGGTCAATGAGGAAGAGGTGCAGTCAAAGATCGCTGCAATGCTGAAAGATAATGAGTGAGTTCGGCCACCCTTGCACCACTGATCTTGTCACAGTTTAGGTTGAGTGGTATAAAATGCAATTATTTCTTATATACATCGATACATGGCCAAAAGTATGGTAACAACCAAACCTCACACCTATTTGTGCTTTTTGAACATCCCATTTTTAATCAGTGGCTATTAACATGGAGTTGACTCCCCTTTGCTGCTATAACAGCCTCCAAACTTCAGGCACCATGGCTGCAGGGATCTGCAATCATTCTACTACAACAGCATTACTGAGAACAGACACCAGTGTTGGCCGATAATACCTAGCCTACAGGTATTTTCATTAATCACAAAGATATTTGATGGGGTTTCGATCTGAATGTGCAGTCAAACTTTGCAAATTGACCTCGCTTAGTGCACAGGGCCATCATCATGCTGATACAGGAAAGCACAAAGGGGCAGATGTATTAACCTGGATGTCAGAGTCGGTTTAGTTTGTGTCCCCGGAGGGGGCGCTAGTGGGTCAGTGGAGGTAGGTGGAATGAAGTGAGGAGGCAGTATTGTGTTTCTGCGCATGTGCACAATGTAGATTTATTAATAACAGAAAGTCCAGATAATAATGCAGCAGAAAGTAAAACAAACGAATGCAATGGAAATGACAATGGTAACGGCAATGGTAATGGCAATGATATAATATGGTTTGAAACTGAAAGTCTATGGCAGAGTTTGTAATGCAGAAATGGAACCAGAGTAATTAAAACGTGGAGCCAGCAGAGGTGGAATAATGGTAGCAAACCTGGTAGCAATGCAGGAGACTGGATGGTAATGTTCACTGTGCTGTTGGAAGTGCACAATCAGCATGCAGGCTGAATCACAGGTGAGATGACGGAATGCACCTGGAGAGAGAGTCTCTACTGCTGTAGGCTGGAGCACACTGCAGGTGTAGAAGGTGTGAAGCCAGAAAGGTATTGCTGGTGCTGGTACTTGTAGTTCCACGGAAGTAACAGGTACTGAAGAATATCCAGGAACACAGAGGATCAGGAGAATATCCAGGAACACGGAGGAACAGGAGAACAGGTCCAGACACACGGGTCGCAGGAGTGACACAAAGTTCAGGACAACCTCTGACTCACCCTGCAGCTCCTGATATACCCCCTGACCGGCAGGTATTGGCTGGAGTGAGACAAGGAGGTGCGGCCAAGCTCCGGATTGGCTGCCGCAGTTACACTGGGGAAAACTGTCATGGCGGCGCCCATGACGCGGCCCGGCTGGGACGCGGCGCGCCCACACGCCCGTTGACTCCAGGGGCGCTCCCAGGCCTGAGATGGTATCCACGAGCAGGGTGACAGGTGACAGCAACATGCAGTGACCCCGGACGGAGTCCGCTCCGGCGGACAGACATAACAGCGGTAAGTCGATTCCTGACAGTACCCCCTCCCTTATGGGTGGGCACCGAACACCCACGTGGCTTGGAAGGATGAGACCTGTGGAAAACACGGACCAACCTGGGAGCGTGGACATCAGCAGAGTTCACCCAACTCCTCTCCTCAGGACCATAGCCGGCCCAGTCGATGAGATATTGCAGACGACCATACCGGTGACGGGAGTCCAGGATCTTCTCTATCTCGAACTCTATGCCCCGCTGAGTTGGAATGCTGGGGCCAGCTGGAAGAGCTCTTTGGAAGCGATTTAGGACTAATGGTCTGAGGAGAGAGACATGGAAAGCATTAGGAATACGCAATGAAGAGGGTAACTTGAGCTTGTAAGCCACAGGATTTAGAACTCTTTCGATGGAGAAAGGACCAATGAAGCGTGGTGCAAACTTCATCGAAGGCACTTTAAGACGAAGATTCCGGGTTGACAGCCAGACTTTATCCCCAGGTTTCAAGCTGGGAACTGCACGTCTCTTGCGGTCGGCAAAGAATTTGTACCGAGCAGAAGCCTTTTTGAGTGAAGTATGAATCTTCCTCCAGATTGTTGAGAACTGACTGAGGACAGTAGTGGCAGCAGGAACATCGATGCTAGGAAGGTCTTGAAAATCAGGAACTCGTGGATGCTGCCCATAAACAGCGAAGAACGGAGTAGTTTCAGTAGCTGTGTGGTAGCGGAAATTGTGAGCGAATTCAGCCCACGGGAGCAAATCTACCCAGTCATTTTGGGAAGATGATATGTACAGTCTCAGGAAGGTTTCCAACTCCTGGTTTACCCTCTCTGTCTGCCCATTCGTCTGAGGATGATACGCTGACGAGAACTTGAGATGGACCTGCATGGCAGAACAGAGAGCTCTCCAAAACCTTGCCACAAACTGAACTCCACGGTCAGATATTATTTCAGTGGGTAGTCCATGTAAACGGAAAATCTCCCGTAGGAAGATTTGAGCCAGTTTTGGAGCGGAAGGAAGTCCTTGGAGTGGAACAAAATGAGCCATTTTGGTAAATCTGTCGACCACTACCCAGATGGTATTGAATCCTTGGGAGGAGGGAAGGTCAGAGATGAAATCCATAGACAGATGTGACCAAGGACGGCTGGGAATGGATAATGGCTGTAACTGACCTGCTGGAGACTGACGAGGAGTTTTGTGCTGCACACACTTAGGGCAAGACGCCACAAAGTCTTTGATGTCGACTTTCATCTTCGGCCACCAGTATGTTTCAGAGAGAAATTTAAAAGTCTTTAGGACACCAGGATGCCCAGTAAATTTAGACTGATGAGCCCAAGACAACAACTTAGAACGGAGTTCAGGAGCAACAAAAGTCTTACCAGGAGGCGGAGCTGGAGAAACTTGTGAAGAAGCAAAGGCAACAGGATCCAGGATGGAGCGTGGTACTGGATCGGATATCTCGTCCTCAGATTCCATGGATCGAGACAAGGCATCTGCTTTGGTATTCTGAGAACCTGGGCGGAAATGGAGCTTGAAATTAAAACGGGAGAATAACATAGCCCATCGGGACTGGCGAGGATTAAGGCACTGAGCTGCCTTCAAGTAGAGCAGGTTTTTATGATCCGTATAGATATTAAATGGAAACTTCGCCCCTTCCAGGAGATACCTCCATTCCTCAAGGGCCAGTTTAATCGCCAGAAGCTCTTGATCTCCGATGGAATAATTAACTTCTGCAGGAAGAAATTTACGGGAAAAGAATCCACAGGGATGAATCTTCCCGTCAGCTCCCATCTGAGAGAGAACAGCTCCCACTCCTACTGTGGAAGCATCCACCTCCAACTCGAATGGCTTATTAATATCGGGCTGTAACAAAACTGGAGCGGTAACAAAAGCCATCTTGATTTTTTGAAACGCAGCCAGGGCATCTTCTGACCAGTTGGAATGATCTGCCCCTTTCCGAGTTAAGCTAGTAATAGGAGCAATGAGAGTTGAAAAGCCTCGGATGAATTTCCTATAATAATTGGCAAAGCCCAGGAATCGTTGAATGGACTTGAGAGTGTTCGGAATGGACCAATTGGCAATAGCTTCCAATTTTGCCGGGTCCATCTGGAGATCCGATCCAGAAATTATATACCCCAGGAAGGGTATGGAGGTAACCTCAAAGGTACACTTAGATAATTTGCCGTAAAGACAATTCTCACGAAGACGTCGGAGGACTTCACGGACTTGGAGACGATGAGAAGGGAGGTCTTGAGAGAAGATGAGGATATCGTCCAGGTAAACAACGAGATACTTGTACAGAACGTCACGGAAAATTTCATTAACAAAGTGTTGAAACACTGCTGGAGCATTGCTCAACCCGAATGGCATTACCAGGTACTCGTAATGGCCATCCCGAGTATTGAAAGCTGTCTTCCATTCGTCACCGCTGCGGATTCTGATGAGATTATAGGCACCGCGGAGATCTAACTTGGTGAAGATGCGGGCTCCTTTGACTCTATCAAATAACGCGGTAATAAGAGGTAACGGGTAGCTGTTCTTAACGGTAATATCATTAAGTCCCCGGTAGTCAATACATGGACGTAGTCCTCCATCTTTCTTTTTAACAAAAAAGAAACCTGCCCCAGCAGGTGATGATGAGGGACGGATGAATCCTTTCTGTAGGTTTTCTTTGATGTATTCGCTCATCGCTTCGGTTTCAGGAACAGATAACGGGTAGGTGCGCCCCCTAGGTGGTTTTTTGCCAGGAATGAGGTCGATGGGGCAATCCCACTCTCTATGGGGCGGCAGGACATCAGCGGCCTTCTCGCTGAAGACGTCAGCGAAATCTTGATAGGCCATAGGAAGAGTAGACTGGGTCTTGATTTCAGAAGTCTTGACAGGAACAACTTGGGCTAAACAGGACTGACGGCAATGTGAACCCCAAACAGTTAGTTGTAAGGTAGCCCAGTCAATCTGTGGGTTATGTAGCTGGAGCCAGGGCATACCTAACACAATCTCCTGAGTTGCCTGAGGAATAACTAGAAATTTTATTAACTCAGAATGCAGGAACCCAACCCCCAGTATCACTGGCCGGGTTTGTTGAGTGATATACCCCTTAGAAATACGACTACCATCAACTGCCGTGATGTAGACTGGATATGGAAGTTCATAGACCGGCAGATGAAACTTGTCTACCGCAGCTTGAGTGATGAAATTCCCCGCTGCACCACAGTCTACCAACGCAGTTGCAGATTGGAGTCCAGCCGCCGTCTCTAAGGTCACAGGAAGAATGAAATCTTGGGTTGAAGGAGCTTGCTTGAAAGATCCCAACTTGACTCCTCCCCTACAAGTCAGGATCTGGCGTTTCCCGAACGCACTGGACAAGAATTTATTTGGTGACCTACTGCCGCACAATAAAGACACAGTCTCTCACGAAGTCTCCTTGACCGCTCCTCAGAGGTTAAGCGGGACCTATTAATTTGCATAGGCTCGTCAGAAGGTGGAGGCTGAAACTGTACAGGAGGTACCATTCTTGGTTTGCGACACTCAGCACGAGCACGCTCACTATTGCGTTCGCGGATGCGAGAGTCCAACTTGATACATAGGGAGATTAATTCTGGTAATTGCACAGGGATATCACGGGTTGCCAGTTCATCTTTTATCCTCTCCGAGAGTCCATGCCAGAAGGCTGCTACCAAGGCTTGGTTATTCCACTGGATCTCTGCGGCTAGCGTCTGGAACTGGATGACGTATTGGCCCATACTGCGAGTCCCTTGACGGAGCTGGAGAAGATCTGCGGAGGCTGATGTTGCACGACCCGGTTCATCGAAGATGCGTCTGAAGATGGAAACAAACTCAGCATAGTTGTTCATCAACGGGTCGGCACGTTCCCATAGAGGAGACACCCAGCTCAGGGCTGATCCAGAGAGCAGTGAAATGATATAAGCAACCTTTGATCTTGGCGTGGGAAAATTATGAGGTAAAAGTTCAAACTGGACTTCACACTGGTTGAGGAACCCACGGCATAACTTCGGACTGCCATCATACCTGCTAGGCACAGGCAGGTGCAAACGAGATACAGGAGCAGATGCAGCCGGAGAAGAAGAACCCCCTACACTTGCATGTGCAGAGGTAACAGGAACTGGAGGTGCAGGCGCACTTAGCAGAGATTGTTGTAACGTATCAATCCGGGAGGACATCCCTTGCAGAAACTGGAATATCTGCTGCTGCACAGCCTCTTGTCCATCCAAACGGGAGACCAGGTTTTGTAAGGCCCCTGACCCCACACTCTGACCACCGTCCGAGTCCATCGGTCCTGAACTTACTGTCAGAGTCGGTTTAGTTTGTGTCCCCGGAGGGGGCGCTAGTGGGTCAGTGGAGGTAGGTGGAATGAAGTGAGGAGGCAGTATTGGGTTTCTGCGCATGTGCACAATGTAGATTTATTAATAACAGAAAGTCCAGATAATAATGCAGCAGAAAGTAAAACAAACGAATGCAATGGAAATGACAATGGTAACGGCAATGGTAATGGCAATGATATAATATGGTTTGAAACTGAAAGTCTATGGCAGAGTTTGTAATGCAGAAATGGAACCAGAGTAATTAAAACGTGGAGCCAGCAGAGGTGGAATAATGGTAGCAAACCTGGTAGCAATGCAGGAGACTGGATGGTAATGTTCACTGTGCTGTTGGAAGTGCACAATCAGCATGCAGGCTGAATCACAGGTGAGATGACGGAATGCACCTGGAGAGAGAGTCTCTACTGCTGTAGGCTGGAGCACACTGCAGGTGTAGAAGGTGTGAAGCCAGAAAGGTATTGCTGGTGCTGGTACTTGTAGTTCCACGGAAGTAACAGGTACTGAAGAATATCCAGGAACACGGAGGATCAGGAGAATATCCAGGAACACGGAGGAACAGGAGAACAGGTCCAGACACACGGGTCGCAGGAGTGACACAAAGTTCAGGACAACCTCTGACTCACCCTGCAGCTCCTGATATACCCCCTGACCGGCAGGTATTGGCTGGAGTGAGACAAGGAGGTGCGGCCAAGCTCCGGATTGGCTGCCGCAGTTACACTGGGGAAAACTGTCATGGCGGCGCCCATGACGCGGCCCGGCTGGGACGCGGCGCGCCCACACGCCCGTTGACTCCAGGGGCGCTCCCAGGCCTGAGATGGTATCCACGAGCAGGGTGACAGGTGACAGCAACATGCAGTGACCCCGGACGGAGTCCGCTCCGGCGGACAGACATAACAGCGGTAAGTCGATTCCTGACACTGGAGAAGGCATAAGGAAGTGATAAACCATTGATATGTGCAAGGTGATAAAGGCACCAGCCAATCAGATCGTATCTGTTAATTTACATATTGGAGCTGATTGGCTGGTGCCTTTATGACCTTGCACATATCACTGGTTTATCACTTCCTTATGCCTTCTCCAGGTTAATACATCTGCCCCAAAGTTGGAAGCACACAATTCCATACCTCCCAACTCTCCAGGAGGGACACAGTGCTCTGCTTCTGGACTTTTCTCTTCATTTATGATTGCCGGCACCTGTTTTGAACAGGTTAATGGATAACAAAGGTGTTTCACCACAGGTGAGGGCAATCATACTGTATATTAAGAGGAAAATCCTGGAGACTGTCCTGTTGGGAGTTATGCAATTCTGTAGTATGTTATTGTATGCTGGAACGTTAAGATTTCCCCTCGCTAGAGCTGGGTGATGAGGTTGTAGTCCTGATACACTGATGTCTAACGCAAAATGCTGTCTCTGCTCCAATGCTGCCCAGAGAAAACACGAGATTTGTACTGGATTGCTTTAAACTGTTACATTTTGGGACAAAGCAAGCAAAAAAATTGTTGCAATAAGGTTTTAGTTTACATGCCCCTTTGCCTATCAACTTTTCCATTATGTGCCCCCCTGCTCACCAGCTCTTCTCTCCTACACAGCAGCTATTCCCTCACATACTCACATACTGCCTCCCAGCCCTTTCTCCAGATGCTCCTCTGCTGGATGTGGTATATTTAATGTCAACATGGGAATGTTGACATGATCATAATGATGACATGCTCTCATTGTCGACATTGACCACGCTGGCATTCATGTCGACACTGCTGAAATATCAGCATGATTAGAATGTTGACAAAATGTCTCTTGTGGCCTAGTGGTGCCTTAACTCGTATAGCAGGTCCTGTGGCTCCAGCGATGTTTTCCGGGTCCGACAGTCAACTGATGAGAACTTCCAGTGGTATCACTACCCCTAATCGTTTCGCTAGTTCCTAACCATCCCCCTAGTCCCGTAATTTAACCCTCCCCTTCCATTACCCATCCCTAACTATCACCCTAGTGCCTAATCCAAACCCTTCCCTACTGTAACCTAACTCTCACCCTAGTGCCTAACCCTAATCCTCCCCTACCATAACCTAACCATAACCTAACCCTCCCTTTGAATTATTTAACCTTTCCCTCCCTTTCTGTAACCTAACCCTCACCCTAGTGCTTAATCCTAATCCTCCCCTCCTGTAACCTAAAACTTTCCCTAGTGCGTAACCCTAACCCTCCTCTCCTGTAACCTAACCCTCACCCTAGTGCCTAATTCTAACCCTTCCCTACCATAACCTAACCCTAGTGCCTAACCCCAATCCTTTCCTACCGTAACCTAACCCTTACCCTAGTGCCTAACCCTAATCCTCCCCTACCATAACTTAACCTTTACCATAGTGCCTAACCCTAATCCACCCCTACCGTAACCTAACCCTTACCCTAGTGCCTAACCCTAATCCTCCCCTACTGTAACATAACCCTTACCCTAGTGCCTAATTCTAACCCTTCCCTACCATAACCTAACCCTAGTGCCTAACCCCAATCCTTTCCTACCGTAACCTAACCCTTACCCTAGTGCCTAACCCTATTCCAACCCTACCGTAACCTAATCCTTACCCTAGTGCCTAACCCTAATCCACCCCTACAGTAACCTAACCCTTACCCTAGTGCCTAACCCTAATCCTCCCCTACTGTAACATAGCCCTTACCCTAGTGCCTAATTCTAACCCTTCCCTACCATAACCTAACCCTAGTGCCTAACCCCAATCCTTTCCTACCTTAACCTAACCCTTACCCTATTCTAACCCTTACCCTAGTGCCTAACCCCAATCCTTCCCTACCGTAACCTAACCCTTACCCTAGTGCCTAACCCTATTTCAACCCTACCGTAACCTAACCCTTACCCTAGTGCCTAACCCTATTCCAACCCTACCGTAATTTAACCCGCACCCTAGTGCCTAACCCTAATCCTCCCCAACCATAACCTAACCCTTACCCTAGTGCCTAACCCTAATCCTCCCCTACTGTAACCTAACCCTTACCCTAGTGCCTAACCCTATTCCAACCCTACCGTAACTTAACCCTTACCCTAGTGCCTAACCATAATCCTCCCGTACCGTAACCTAAACCTTACCCTAGTGCCTAACCCTAATTCTCTCCTACCATAACCTAACCCTTACCCTAGTGCCTAACCCTCCCCTTAAGTTAACTAACCTGATCCTCACCCTTTCTGTAAACTAACCCTCACCCTAGTGCATAACCCTAACCTCCGATAACCTATCACCCTAGTGCCTAAGCCTTCCCTCCCCTCCCGTACCCTAACCATCCCCGTAGTGCCTAAATGTAACCCTCTCCTCCTGCATCCTAGCCCTAACCACCGCTGCCAGTTCGTGTGGAATGTCGACATTTAGCAGGTCAACATTTTGAATAAGTCAACATCATAACTTTCGACATTGTGATGTCCACATTCTGATTCTCGATATCCCCTCTGCTAACCATATTTTCTCTCCCATGCCCCTTGCCCTCCAGCTTTTCCCTCAGATACTCCAGTTTACCAGTTTCTATTTCACACAATTTCTGCGAACAGTTTTGCTATTACAAATCACTCTGCACGTCGGCTTTTCTCTTATATGAACCTCTGAAAATGAACTTTTGCATTACATGCCCACCTGCTTTTATGTAACATGACCCTCTACCCACCAGCGATGCCCCACTGCTCACCAACTTTTCTCTGAAGTCCCGCTAGAAAACCACTTTTCTCATACGTCCTAGAGGATGCTGGGGTCCACTTCAGTACCATGGGGTATAGACGGTTCCGCAGGAACCATGGGCACTTTAAGACTTTTTCAGAGTGTGAACTGGCTCCTCCCTCTATGCCCCTCCTCCAGACCTCAGTTTAGAAAATGTGCCCAGGCAGACTGCTCGCATTCTAGTGGAGCTCTACCGAGTTCTACTAAAAGACTTTGTTAGGTTTTTTATTTTACAGGGAGACTGCTGGCAACAGTCTCCCTGCTTCGTGGGACTTAGGGGGAAGAAGTAGGAACCAACTTCCTAAATAGCTTCATGGCTCTGCTTCTGCTGACAGGACACCATTAGCTCCTGAAGGGTACTGAACACTAGCTGCGACTATGCGTTCACTCCCACAGCACACCGTCACCCCCCTAACAGAGCCAGAAGTCAGAAGACTGGTGAGTAGTGTTACCGGAGATCTGCAAGAGGGACCTCCGGTCATCGTGACGGCTTAAGGTACCGCGCAGCGGGCGGGAAAGTTGCGCGAACATGCTTATCCATAACACAGTGCACAGCAGGGTGCAGGGCGCGGGGGGGCGCCCTGGGCAGCATGAAACCTACTCTGACTGGCAAAAGGTAGCATATGATGCTGTGGCATAGTCCTACACCCCCGCCAGTATAAATAATTTGTGATGATTTCTGAGGGGAAACGCGCAATTATAGGGGGCGGAGCTTCTTCCTCAGGCAGCCAGAACACTGCTCAGCGCCATCTTCTCCAAGCTGCTGCAGGGGAAGAAACGCTGATCCTCCTCTCCACTTCCGAATGAAGTATCAGGGTGTAAAAAAGGGGAGGGGGGGGGGGGAGTGTAAATTTGGTGCTCAATCATATAATTTGGCATTATAAAGCGCAAAAGGTCCCTGTGTACAATTTACATGTCACAGGGATTTTTTCATTGGCGCTGAGTTGTGAGCTGTCAATTCCATTTCTGTGTCCTTCTGACGAATTTTACTGTGGGTCTGTCCCCTATAAGCCCCGGAGTGTCTGTGGTGTGATTGTGCACGTGTGTGACATGTCTGAGGCAGGGAGCTCTTCGCCTGAGGGAGCCATTTTAGGGACACAGAGTTGTAATGTGGTGTGCTGCCGGCACACCATGAGCCTGAATGGGAGAAAGAATTACGTGATAGTGTGAATCATTTCAGTAAGAGATTGGATAAATCTGAGTCTCATGCAGAAAACTGGAGAAAATCTGTGGAAGATGTGATTTTTCATAGTTCTGCTCTTTCATCCGCAGGGGACCCCTCTGGTTCACAAAAAAGGTAATTTGCACAAGTAGTACAAACTGATACCGACACGGACTCTGATTCCTGTGTCGACACTAGTGATTCCAGGGGAATAGATCCAAAATTAGCAAAAAACATTCAATACATGGTTATTGCTATAAAGGAGGTGTTAGAAGTTACGGAGCTCCCTCCTTTACCACAGGAGAAGGCTTACTTTAATAAAGAAAAGAAAATTAATGTAACTTTCCTTCCATCTCATGAGCTAAAGAGTCTCTTTGAGGGAGTCTGGACTAATCCTGAAAAGAAATTTCAGATTCCAAAACGAATTCAGGCGGCTTACCCTTTCCCTGCAGAAGACAGGAAAAGGTGGGAGTCACCCCCCATTCTAGACAGTGCCCTGTCACGGTTAACAAAAAGGTGATTTTCCCGGCGCCGGGAACGGCTTCACTGAAGGAGCTGGCAGACCGCAAGTTAGAGACTACGTTGAAATCTATCTACTGTATGTGGCCAATGGGACACTACTCAGGCTTACCATTGCCTGTGCGTGGGTGAATAGTGCTATTGAAAAGTGGTCAGAAAACTTGTCATCAGACATTGACACGATAGATAAAGACGAGATACTCCTAAGATGCCTTAGTTTCTGCGGCTACCGCAGGTAAATCGACATTTTTGCCTACTGCTCCTGTGCCGGCTAAAAAGACACATCACTCTCAGATGCAGTCCTTTCGGCCCAATAAGTACAAAAAGGGCAAAGGGTAAAAAGTCCACAGGATCACAGGAGCAGAAATCAACCTCTGCTTCTGCCAAATCTTCAGCATGATGCTGGGGCTCCCTTGGGGGCACGTCTGAAGCTCTTCAGTCAGATTTGGGTTCAATCTGGCCTGGATCCGTGGGTTTTGCAAATTGTGTCCCACGAGAACAAGCTGGAGTTTCAAAACATTCCCCCATGCCGATTTTTCAAATCGGCCTTGCCAGTTTCTATCCCAGACAGGGAAGTGATATCAGCAGTAATACAAAAATTGTGTCAGGATCAAGTGATTGTCCTGGATCCATTGTCACAACAAGGAGGAGGGTTTTATTCAAGCCTTTTCATAGTTCCGAAGCCGGACGACTCAGTCAGACAGATTCTAAACCTGAAAACACTGAATCACTACCTGCAAAGGTTCAAGTTCAAGATGGAATCTCTGAGGGCAGTAATTTCCAGTCTGGAGGAAAGGGACTTCATGGTCTCGGTGGACATAAAGGATGCCTACTTACATGTCCCTATCTACCCTCCACATCAAGCTTATCTGAGATTTGCAATGCAGGATTGTCATTACCAATTTCAGACGTTGCCGTTCGGACTCTCCACGGCGCCGAGGGTGTTCACCAAGGTGATGGCGGAGATGATGGTCCTCCTTCGAAAGCAAGGAGTCAATATAATTCCTTACCTGGACGATCTCCTGATAAAAGCGAGGTCCAGGGAAAGGTTGGTGCAGAGTATTGCACTCTCCTTGACAGTACTTCAACAACACGGTTGGATCATAAATTTTCCACGGTCACAGTTGGAACTGACGACAAGATTTGTCCTTTCTGGGGATGATACTGGACACAGACGTAGAGAGGGAATTTCTTCCAGTAGAAAAGGCTCTGGAAATCCAGAGAATGGTCAAACAAATTCTGAAACCAACAAGGGTGTCGATTCATCAATGCATTCGGTTGTTGGGGAAGATGGTAGCGGCCTACGAGGCCATACAGTTTGGCCGATTCCATGCCAGAGTATTCCAGTGGGACCTATTGGACAAGTGGTCCGGATCCCATCTACACATGCATCAGAGGATAATCCTGTCAGCCAAAGCCAGAATTTCGCTCCTGTGGTGGCTACACAGTTCTCACCTACTAGAGGGACGCAGGTTCGGGATTCAGGATTGGGTCTTAGTAACCACGGATGCAAGTCTCCGAGGCTGGGGTGCAGTCACACAGGGGGAAAGCTTCCAAGGAAGATGGTCAAGTCAAGAGACTTGTCTTCACATAACGTTCTGGAGTTGAGAGCCATTTACAACGGCCTTCTACAAGCGGTGCATCTTCTTCAAGATCAACCCATGCAGATCCAGTCAGACATTGTAACAGCAGTAGCGTACATAAACCATCAGGGCGGAACGAAAAGCAGAGCGGCTATGGCAGAGGTGTCAAAGATCCTCCTCTGGGCGGAAAGACATGCAAGAGCTCTGTCGGCAATTTTCATTCCGGGAGTGGACAACTGGGAAGCAGACTTCCTCAGCAGACACGATCTCCATCCAGAAGAGTGGGGTTTCCACCAACAAGTCTTCGCAGAGGTGACAGGTCTTTGGGGAGTTCCTCAAGTAGACATGATGGCATTTCGTCTCAACAAGAAGCTTCGGAGATATTGTTCCAGGTCGAGAGACCCTCAAGCAATAGCAGTGGATGCACTAGTGACCTAGTGGGTATTTCGGTCGGTGTAGGTCTTCCCTCCACTTCCTTTGATACCAAAAGTTCTCAAAATTATAAGAAGAACAGGGGTTCGAGCGATCCTCATTGTCCCAGACTGGCCAAGTAGGGCTTGGTATCCAGATCTTCAGGGGTTGCTCTTAGAAGATCCTCAGCCTCTTCCTGTCCGCGAGGACCTGCTGCAGCAGGGGCCGTGCATGTATCAAGACTTACCGTGGCTGCGTTTGACGGCGTGGCTGTTGAGTGCCGGATCCTAGCCCGAAAGGGTATTCCCAAAGAAGTCATTCCCACTCTTATTCAGGCCAGGAAGGGAGTAACGTCTAAACATTACCACCGTATTTGGAGAAAATATGTGTTTTGGTGTGAAACTAAGAAGGCTCCAACGGAAGAGTTTCAGTTAGGACGTTTTCTCCATTTTCTTCAGGCAGGTGTGGATGCTGGCCTACGATTGGGTTCAATCAAGGTTCAGATTTCGGCTTTGTCCGTCTTCTTTCAGAAACAATTGGCCTCCCTTCCAGTAGTTCAGACGTTCGTGAAAGGGGTTCTGCACATCCAACCTCCTTTTGTGCCTCCTGCGGCACCGTGGGATCTTAACGTGGTGTTGCAGTTCCTTCAATCAGATTGGTTTGAACCTCTCCAGGAGGTAGAATTGAAGTTTCTCACTTGGAAAGCGGTAATGCTGTTGGCCTTGGCATCCGCAAGGAGGGTGTCTGAGTTAGGGGACTTGTCTCACAAGAGCCCTTACTTAATCTTCCATGAGGATAGGGCTGAGCTAAGGACCCATCAGCAATTTCTTCCAAAAGTGGTTCCTTCCATATAAACCAACCTATTGTGGTGCCAGTGGCTACTGACACCTTCGCTGGTTCGAAGTCTCTAGATGTGGTCAGAGCTTTGAGAATTTATGTCGCAAGAACAGCTAGGATACGGAAAACAGAGGCACTGTTTGTCCTATATGCTCCCAACAAGATTGGGTGTCCTGCTTCTAAGCAGACGATTGCGCGTTGGATCAGAGGTACGATTCAGCACGCTCATTCCACGGCAGGATTGCCGGTGCCGGATTCTGTGAATGCCCATTCTACAAGAAAGGTGGGCTCATCCTGGGCAGCTGCCCGGGGGGTCTCGGCATTACAGCTTTGCCGAGCTGCTACTTGGTCAGGGACAAACACGTTTGCTAAGTTTTACAAGTTTGACACCTTGGCCGTTGATGACCTGAAATTTGGTCAATCGGTACTGCAGGAACATCCGCACTCTCCCGCCCATACTGGAGCTTTGGTATAACCCCATGGTACTGAAGTGGACCCCAGCATCCTCTAGGACGTATGAGAAAACAGGATTTTAATACCTACCGGTAAATCCTTTCCTCCTAGTCCGTAGAGGATGCTGGGCACCCAGCCCAGTGTGTACTTTACCTGCAGTTGTTAATTTGTTAAAATTGTTTCAGCACATTTGCTGTAATATTTATGCTCGTTGGCATGTGTTTTATTGAATGCCATGTTGTGCGGCATGGTCGAAGTGTGAGCTGGTATGAATCTCACCATTAACTTAAAAGTAAATCCTTTTCTCGAATTGTCCGTCTCCCTGGGCACAGTTCCTATACTGAGGTCTGGAGGAGGGGCATAGATGGAGGAGCCAGTTCACACTCTGAAAAAGTCTTAAAGTGCCCATGGCTCCTGCGGAACCGTCTATACCCCATGGTACTGAAGTGGACCCCAACATCCTCTATGGACTAGGAGAAAAGGATTTACCGTTAGGTATTAAAATCCTGTTTTCCCTTACTGGATTCTCTGCCCATGAGCTTTTCTTTCACATGCCCCCTGCTGGACAGTTTTACTCTTGCATGCCTCCATGTCACCTGCTTTTTTATCACTTGCTCCTCTGCCAACCAGCTTTTCTTTACATGTCCATATGTGCACTATTTTTTTTTTCTCATGGTTTTCTACCCAGTATTCCTCCCGCATGCCACCACCTCCCTACTGGCTTTTCTCTAATACGCCCACATACTCTATGCCATTCTGTCCACTAGCTTAAATTTCTTACATGCCCCCCCTTCCCACTTGCTTCTTTCTCACATACACATCTGCCAACAGTAAGCCCCTTATCTTCTATATAATAGCCCAGATCTGTGACTCTGTGCCTGTATGTATAATGCCTGGCGTGGCTAGAAGCTCTCATTGGGTCAGCAGCAGGTCTATCACACCCAGTTCACAGCTGATTGGGCTAGAAACACCCTCCCACACAGGTTACATCCAATGGGAGGCTCTGCCCTTTGGCTGCTGTGTGTTCCCAGAGCAGGATTAACAATGGGGCTGATGGAGCTGCAGCTCCAGGTCCACACCCCAACATAGGCCCACTGCATCTGCAGCAACATACCCTCCAACAATTTACACATAAAAATCAGTACAAATTCGAAAAGGGGGCATGGCCACGGGTAAAGGGATGTGGCCATGCCCGTTTTCCTATACTTTCAATGGAAGTTTGGAGAACCAGAAATCGGTACAGACCAGAAAAAAAAAAGTACTGTACCTGCCAAAAAGGTACAGGTGGAGGGTATGCCACTGCATCTGCAGCAAGTCTCTGCGCTGTAGATAGGGGGAAAAAATATTTTTACTGCAGTGTCCTATGTCCTGCTGCTAGTCCGCCTGCCCCCTCCGGCATCAACAATCCCCGCTCCCTAGCCGCGGCGCAAGTGGAACAAAAGCTGCTGCGGCCACCGGCATAGATGTGTATGAAAGCGGCGCAGTGGAAGAATTTCATAGCCCTCCTGCTCCGCATACTCTCTGAGCCACGGAGCCCTATCTGCGCATGATGTCACAGAAGTGCCTTCCCGACACAGCCACGCCCAGATCCCCAGAGGCCCTAACTCCACAACACAGCACCTGGGCTGGTGGCCTGGAAGCCCCAAGATGGCTAATGTAACGGATAGAGTGGGTGATATCGCGGAGGGTAATGTCTGGACGCTGAATCAATGTGAAAGGTGACAGTGCTGTGCAGTGCAGTGGGTGTGCGGTGTGCAGTGTCACTGACACTGCACAGCACTCTCACCTTTTACATTGATTCAGCCAGTCAGTCAGTTCTGCCAGCCAGTCACTATTGTTAGCGCCGGTGTCCCAACACGCTGCATTACAGGGAAGCAGACGCACTAAATAAACTACAGCTCCCAGCAGCCTTTAGCGCCGAAGCATTCCGGCGCTAAGGGTTGCTGGGAGCTGTAGTTTATTGAGTGCATCTTCTTCCCTGTAATGCGGCGCGCTGGGACACTGGCGCTAACAATAGTGTCTGGCTGCTTTGCTGCTGTGCGAGTCTCCGGGAGAGCCACTGCCAAAAGGAGGACAGCAGCTTGGCTGCTTCCAGGAGAAGCAGGAGAAGCATTACCCGCCCCTCCCACACTTGCAGTACCTCCGGCCCCTATCCACGGCACCCCCCACCCCCACCCGCAGAACCCCCGCATCTGCCCCTCCCTTACCCACGGCACCACCGCACCCGCCCCTAACCCTACCCGCGCCACCCCCGCCCCTCCCCTTGGAACCCCATCCACATCTCCCCCGCATCCCGCCACTCCCCCAACCACAGCACCTGCTAGGTGATTAATCAGGCCCTGCGTGCACTGTTCACGCCGTTGCAAGGGGCTACGACCCCTTAACCATCACACGCCCTTTGGCCGTGCAATATTTAACCACTCACACAATTATGGTTGGAGGTAATACTATAATAAAAATATTGCACGTCACAAGGGCGTGCAAGGGTTAAGGGGGGGCGTAGCCCCTTATGACTGTGTGAAGAGCGCCCGTAGGGCGTGTTTAATCACCTAGTTGTACATGATTTTCCTTCATCGCTTAGAGCTGCACAGGAACATTTGCAGCAGCCACTTGCGCTGTGCCCAATGTCACTGCTACAGTATATGACATTGCTATTGAGAGTGGCAGAGCAGCAGCAAGTAGTACCCCTGGAGCTTTGTCAGTGCAACCACGAGGCCTGCAACCTTCCATTAACCCTCCAGAAGCTGGCCCTGAGCATGATTCTTGTTCTGCATTCTGGCACTGCATGGTACTGGGCAGGGCCGGTGCAAGGTATCTCTGCACCCTAGGCAAAGTTTCAGCCCAGCGCCCCCTAATCTGCAACCCCCCCACACACACACACCTCCCGGTGGTATCATTATATATAAACAGAGAAAAGGGATGGCACTCAAGGACTTTTAAAATGAAAAGATATATTGTAATATGTATGAATGTTAGGTGGCATGTTAGGAATAGAATAGGACACTGAGGCCAGTTTCACTTTTATGCTGAATGATATACGCAGTGGCGGATCTTGCCACGGGCAAGCAGGACTTTTGCCCGGGGCGCCGCCTTCCGGAGGGCGCTGGCGCCATCCGGAGGACGCCGCACCGTGGCAAGATCCGCCACTGCTGCCCGCTGTGTCCCTGTCCGCCTCCGCTGCCGTCCCCGTCCCCATCCCTGTCCGCCTCCTGAAGGGAACTAGACGCTATGCGTCTAGTTTTCCTTCCTGGAGAGTAACTTTGCTGAGCGGTGCGCGATGACGTCATCGCGCACCGCACAGCAAAGGTCCTCTCTACGAAGGGAACTAGACTCATAGCGTCTAGTTTCCCTTCGTGGAGAGGACCTTTTGCTGTGCGGTGCGCGATGACGTCATCGCGCACCGCTCAGCATTCAAGCGGCGCTTTTAATGTACAGGGGGCGTAATTGACCACGCCCCCTGTATTAGGCCACGCCCCATTTCCTGCCCGGGGCGCAGAGCGCCCTTGAACCGGCCCTGGATATACGTCTGTTGGGGAGATTTACATATATACGCACCTACATATATTTTTATGTTCTAGTGTCTTCTCTAATGTGCTGCGCAAACCCCCCCCTACCATGCCCCCCCACCTTCTGTGGTCCCACAGAAACCCCCATGGGTTACATACCTTATGTTGTTTTCCCTCATCATTAGCAGGGTTCCTCCTACAGTCGGCAGCAGCATTACAGCGACACTGCGGCTGCAGGCACGTAGTCAGGTGCTGCTGGAGAGTCGGGATCCAGGAGGTGAATCAGGACTATGATGAGTGACCGTGGGGGTGCCCGTCAGGAGCCATAGTTACATCTGCCTCCTATGTGCCTTCACAGGACTTGATGATACACGTGTCGGCACGGAGGTAGCGCTGAGGCACTATGTGGTAGAGCCTGATAGCAGCAGCTGTACCTGATTAGACCTGCAGCTGCTGCCAGTGCAGTGTAAAAGGAGGATGTCTTGTACAGAGACATCCTTCACTTTATTGCTTGATGAATTCAGTGGCGCCCTCCAAGGGCCGGCGCCCCTAGGCAGCCGCCTATAGTTGCCTAATGGAAGAGCCGGCCCTGGTACTGGGCCATCAGTGGCAACGCCAGGTCCTGGCACTTTTTGCAGCTACCTTATGCTGCTTGATGCTAGTTCTGGGCCTGTCATCCAGATAAATAGCACTAATTTAGCAGCAAGAAAAAAGCTTTCATTAAAAATAATATGTTCTGTCATTTTCCACTGCTGCCTCAGGTTGCCTCATTATAGACACAGCTCTAGATGGAAGTAATATAATGTCATTTCTCTAACGTCCTAAGTGGATGCTGGGGACTCCGTAAGGACCATGGGGATTAGCGGCTCCGCAGGAGACTGGGCACATCTAAAGAAAGCTTTAGGACTAGCTGGTGTGCACTGGCTCCTCCCCCTATGACCCTCCTCCAAGCCTCAGTTGGATTTCTGTGCCCGAACGAGAAGGGTGCACACTAGGTGGCTCTCCTGAGCTGCTTAGTGAAAAGTTAGTTTTAGGTTTTTTATTTTCAGTGAGTCCTGCTGGCAACAGGCTCACTGCATCGAGGGACTAAGGGGAGAAGAAGCGAACTCACCTGCGTGCAGAGTGGATTGGGCTTCTTAGGCTACTGGACATTAGCTCCAGAGGGACGATCACAGGCCCAGCCTGGATGGATCCCAGAGCCGCGCCGCCGGCCCCCTTACAGAGCCAGAAGCCTGAAGAGATCCGGAAAATCGGCGGCAGAAGACGTCCTGTCTTCAAAAAGGTAGCGCACAGCACCGCAGCTGTGCGCCATTGCTCTCAGCACACTTCACACTCCGGTCACTGAGGGTGCAGTGTGCTGGGTGGGGGCGCCCTGAGACGCAATAAAAATACCTTAAATGGCAAAAGATGCATCACATATAGCTCCTGGGCTATATGGATGCATTTAACCCATGCCAAAAATACACAAAAAACGGGAGATAAGGCCGCCGATAAGGGGGCGGAGCCTATCTCCTCAGCACACTGGCGCCATTTTCCCTCACAGCTTCGTTGGAGGGAAGCTCCCTGTCTCTCCCCTGCAGTCACTACACTACAGAAAGGGTTAAATAAAGAGAGGGGGGCACTAATTAGGCGCAGTATAAACAATACAGCAGCTATAAGGGGAAAAACACTTATATAAGGTTATCCCTGTATATATATAGCGCTCTGGTGTGTGCTGGCAAACTCTCCCTCTGTCTCCCCGAAGGGCTAGTGGGGTCCTGTCCTCTATCAGAGCATTCCCTGTGTGTGTGCTGTATGTCGGTACGTTGGTGTCGACATGTATGAGGAGAAAAATGATGTGGAGACGGAGCAGATTGCCTGTAATAGTGATGTCACCCCCTAGGGGGTCGACACCTGAGTGGATGAACTGTTGGAAGAATTACGTGATAGTGTCAGCTCTGTATAAAAGACAGTGGTTGACATGAGACAGCCGGCTACTCAGCTTGTGCCTGTCCAGACGTCTCATAGGCCGTCAGGGGCTCTAAAGCGCCCGTTACCTCAGATGGCAGATATAGACACCGACACGGATACTGACTCCAGTGTCGACGGTGAAGAGACAAATGTGACTTCCAGTAGGGCCACACGTTACATGATTGAGGCAATGAAAAATGTTTTACACATTTCTGATAATACGAGTACCACCAAAAAGGGGTTCGGTGAGGAAAAACTACCTGTAGTTTTCCTGAATCTGAGAAATTAAATGAGGTGTGTGATGATGCGTGGGTTTCCCCCGATAACAACTGATAAAAATGTTATTGGCATTATATCCTTTCCCGCCAGAGGTTAGGGTGCGTTGGGAAACACCCCCTAGGGTGGATAAAGCGCTCACACGCTGGTAAGAACAAGGGCTCTACCCTCTCCTGAGATGGCCGCCCTTAAGGATCCTGCTGATAGAAAGCAGGAGGATATCCTAAAATGTATTACACACATACTGGTGTTATACTGCGACCAGCAATCGCCTCAGCCTGGATGTGCAGTGCTGGGTTGGCGTGGTCGGATTCCCTGACTGAAAATATTGTTACCTTAGATAGGGACAGTATATTATTGCCTATAGAGCATTTTAAAGATGCATTTCTATATATGCGTGATGCACAGCGGAATATTTGCCGACTGGCATCAAGTCTAAGTACGTTGTCCATTTCTACCAGTAGAGGGTTATGGACACGTCAGTGGTCAGGTGATGCGTATTCTAAACGGCATTTGGAAATATTGCCTTATTAAGGGGAGGAGTTATTTGGGGTCGGTCTTTCAGACCTGGTGGCCACGGCAACAGCTGGGAAATCCACGTTTGTACCCCAGGTCGCCTCTCATCATGAGAAGACGCCGTATTATCAGGCGCAGTCTTTTCGTGGACAAGCGGGCAAAAGGTTCCTCTTTTCTGCCCCGTGACAGAGGGAGAGGAAAAAGGCTGCAGAAATCAGCCAGTTCCCAGGAACAGAAACCCTCTCCCGCCTCTGATAAGCCCTCAGTATGACGCTGGGGCTTTACAAGCAGAATCAGG
Organism: Pseudophryne corroboree; assembly: GCF_028390025.1. Classification (NCBI taxonomy): domain Eukaryota; kingdom Metazoa; phylum Chordata; class Amphibia; order Anura; family Myobatrachidae; genus Pseudophryne; species Pseudophryne corroboree. Next base: position 210,168,965 of record NC_086453.1, on the reverse strand, counting down.
CACGGTGGGGGGCCCGTCTCAATGAATTTCAGCGCGCAGTGGGCTCAATCGCAAGTAGACCCCTGGATCCTTCAGGTGATACTCAGGGGTACAAATTAGAATTCGAGACGTCTCCCCCTCGCCGTTTCCTAAAGTCGGCTTTACCGATGTCTCCTTCTGACAGGGAGATAGTTTTGGAAGCCATTCACAAGCTGTATTCCCAGCAGGTGATAATCAAGGTACCCCTCCTGCAACAGGGAACGGGGTATTATTCCACACTGTTGTGGTACCAAAGCCGGACGGCTTGGTGAGACCGATTATAAATCTAAAATCTTTGAACACTTACATACAGAGGTTCAAATTCAAGATTGAGTCACTTAGAGCAGTGATTGCGAACCTGGAAGAAGGGGACTACATGATGTCTCGGGACATCAAGGATGCTTACCTTCATGTAAAAAATGTACCCTTCTCATCAAGGGTACCTCAGGTTTATGGTACAGAACTGTCACTATCAGTTCAGACGCTGCCGTATGGATGGTCCACGGCACCCCGAGTCTTTACCAAGGTAATGGACGAAATGATGATATTCTTTCGAAGGAAGGGAATATTAGTTATCCCTTACTTGGACGATTCCCTGATAAGGGTAAGATCCAGGGAACAGTTGGAGGTCGGTGTAGCACTATCTCAGGTAGTGTTGCGGCAGCACGATTGGATTCTCAATATTCCAAAATCGCAGCTGGTTCCGACGACTTGTCTTCTGTTCCTAGGGATGATCCTGGACACAGTCCAGAAAAAGGTGTTTCTCCCGGAGGAGAAAGCCAGGGAGTTATCCGAGCTAGTCAGGAACCTCCTAAAACCGAGCCAAGTCTCAGTGCATCAATGCACAAGGGTTCTGGGTATAATGGTGGCTTCCTACGAAGCAATCCCATTCGGCAGATTCCACGCAAGAACTTTCCAGTGGGACCTGCTGGACAAATGGTCCGGGTCGCATCTTCAGATGCATCAGCGGATAACCCTGTCACCAAGGACAAGGGTGTCCCTCCTGTGGTGGTTGCAGAGTGCTCATCTTCTAGAGGGCCGCAGATTCGGCATTCAGGACTGGGTCCTGGTGACCACGGATGCCAGCCTGCGAGGCTGGGGAGCAGTCACACAGGGAAGGAATATCCAGGGCTTATAGTCTATCCTGGAGACGTCACTTCACATAAATATCCTAAAGCTAAGGGCCATTTACAATGCTCTAAGCTTAGCAAGACCTCTGCTTCAAGGTCAGCCGGTGTTGATCCAGTCGGACAACATCACGGCAGTCACCCACGTAAACAAACAAGGGTGGCACAAGAAGCAGGAGCAATGGCAGAAGCTGCAAGGATTTTTCGCTGGGCGGAAAACCATGTGATAGCACTGTCAGCAGTATTCATTCCGGGAGTGGACAACTGGGAAGCAGACTTCCTCAACACGACCTCCACCCGGGAGAGTGGGGACTTCACCCAGAAGTCTTCCACATGATTATAAACCGTTGGGAAAAACTCGACAGGTATTGCGCCAGGTCAAGGGACCCTCAGGCAATAGCTGTAGACGCTCTGGTAACACCGTGGGTGTACCAGTCAGTGTATGTGTTCCCTCCTCTACCTCTCATACCCAAGGTACTGAGATTGATAAGATGGAGAGGAGTAAGCACTATATTCGTGGCTCCGGATTGGCCAAGAAGGAATTGGTAACCGGAACTTCAAGAGATGCTCACGGAGGATCCGTGGCCTCTACCTCTAAGAAGGGACCTGCTCCAGCATGGACCCTGTCTGTTCCAAGACTTACCGCGGCTGCGTTTGACGGCATGGCGGTTGAATGCCGGATCCTGAAAAAAAAAAAAAAAAAGGCATTCCGGATGAAGTCATCCCTATCCTGATCAAAGCCAGGAAGGATGTAACCGCAAAACATTATCACCGCATTTGGCGAAAATATGTTGCGTGGTGCGAGGCCAGTAAGGCCCGACGGAGGAAATTCAACTGGGTCGATTCCTACATTTCCTGCAAACAGGAGTGTCTATGGGCCTGAAATTGGGGTCCATTAAGGTTCAAATTTCGGCCCTGTCAATTTTCTTCCAAAAAGAACTAGCTTCAGTCCCTGAAGTTCAGACGTTTGTAAAAGGGGTACTGCATATACAGCCTCCTTTTGTGCCTCCAGTGGCACTTTGGGATCTCAATGTAGGTTTTGGTTTCCAAAAGTCACATTGGGTTGAACCACTTAAATCTGTGGAGTTAAAATATCTCACATGGAAAGTGGTCATGCTGTTGGCCCTGGCCGGGGCCAGGCGCGTGTCAGAATTGGCGGCTTTATCCTGTAAAAGCCCTTATCTGATTTTCCATTCGGACAGGGGGAATTGAGGACTCGTCCTCAGTTTCTCCCTAAGGTGGTTTCAGCGTTTCACCTGAACCAACCTATTGTGGTGCCTGCGGCTACTAGGGACTTGGAGGACTCCAAGTTGCTAGATGTTGTCAGGGCCCTGAAAATATCCAGGACGGCTGGAGTCAGGAAAACTGACTCGCTGTTTATCCTGTATGCACCCAACAAGCTGGGTGCTCCTGCTTCTAAGCAGACTATTGCTCGTTGGATTTGTAGTACAATTCAGCTTGCACATTCTGTGGCACGCCTGCCACAGCCAAAAAATCTGTAAATGCCCACTCCACAAGGAAGGTGGGCTCATCTTGGGAGGTTGCCCGAGGGGTCTCGGCTTTACAACTTTGCCGAGCAGCTACTTGGTCAGGAGCAAATACGTTTGTAAAATTCTACAAAATTGATACCCTGGCTGAGGAGGACCTGGAGTTTCTCTCAATTGGTGCTGCAGAGTCATCCGCACTCTCCCGCCCGTTTGGGAGCTTTGGTATAATCCCCATGGTCCTTACGGAGTCCCCAGCATCCACTTAGGACGTTAGAGAAAATAAGAATTTACTTACCGATAATTCTATTTCTCGTAGTCCGTAGTGGATGCTGGGCGCCCATCCCAAGTGCGGATTGTCTGCAATACTGGTACATAGTTATTGTTACCAAAAAGATCGGGTTATTGCTGTAGTGAGCCATCTTTTCTAGAGGCTCCTCTGTTATCATGCTGTTAACTGGGTTCAGATCACAAGTTATACGGTGTGATAGGTGTGGCTGGTATGAGTCTTACCCGGGATATTCAAGATCCTTCCTTATTGTGTTCGCTCGTCCGGGCACAGTATCCTAACTGAGGCTTGGAGGAGGGTCATAGGGGGAGGAGCCAGTGCACACCAGCTAGTCCTAAAGCTTTCTTTAGATGTGCCCAGTCTCCTGTGGAGCCGCTAATCCCCATGGTCCTTACGGAGTCCCCAGCATCCACTACGGACTACGAGAAATAGAATTATCGGTAAGTAAATTCTTATTTATTTATTTTTTAAAGTTACATGTTACAGTGCATCCGGAAAGTAATTCACAGCGCTTCCCTTTTTCCACATTTTGTTATGTTATAGCCTTGTTCCAAACTGGAATCAATTAATTTTTTCCCTCAAAATTATATACACAATACCCCATAATGACAACGTGAAATAAGTGTTTTTGAGATATTTGCAAATTTATTAAAAATAAAAAAACTAAGAAATCACATGTACATAAGTATTCACAGCCTTTGCTCAATACTTTGTTGATGCACTTTTTGCAGCAATTACAGTCTCAAGTCTTTTTTTAATATGATGCCATAAGCTTGGCACACCTATCTTTAGCCATTTTCGCCCATTCCTCTTTGCATCACCTCCCCAGCTCTGTCCGGTTGGATCGGAAGCATCGGTGCACAGCCATTTTCAGATCTCTCCAGAGATGTTCAATTGGATTCAAGTCTGGGCTCTGGCTGGGCCACTCAAGGACATTCGCAGAGTTGTCCTGAAGCCACTCCTTTGATATCTTGGCTGTGTGCTTAGGGTCGTTGTCCTGCTGAAAGATGAACCGTCGCCCCAGTCTGAGGTCAAGAGCGCTCTGGAGCAGGTTTTCATCCAGGATGTCTCTGTACATTGCTGCATTCATCTTTCCCTCTATCCTGACTAGTCTCCCAGTTCCTGCCGCTGAAAAACATCCCCACAGCATGATGCTGCCACCACCATGCTTCACTGTAGGGATGGTATTGTCCTGGTGATGAGCGGTGCCTGGTTTCCTCCAAACATGACGCCTGGCATTCGCGCCAAAGACTTCAATCTTTGTCTCATCAGACCAGAGAATGTTGTTTCTCATGGTCTGTGAGTCCTTCAGGTGCATTTTGGTAAACTCCTGGTGGGCTGCCGTGTGCTTTTTACTAAGAAGTGGCTTCCGTCTGGCCACTCTACCATACAGTCCTGATTGGTGGATTACTGCAGAGATGGTTGTACTTCTGGAAGGTTCTCCTCTCTCCAGAGGAGTGCTGTAGCTCTGACAGAGTGACCACCGGGTTCTTGGTCACCTCCCTGACTAGGGCCCTTCTCCCCTGATCGCTCAGTATAGACAATTGGACAGCTCTAGGAAGAGTCCTGGTGGTTCCGAACGTCTTCCATTTACGGATGATGGAGGCCACTGTGCTCATTGGGACCTTCGAAGGAGCAGATATTTTTCTGTACCCTTCCCCAGATTTGTGCCTCGAGACAATCCTGTCTCCGAGGTCTACAGACAACTCCTCTGACTTCATGCTTGATTTGTGCTCAGACATGCACTATCAAGTGTGGGAGCTTATATAGACAGGTGTGTGCCTTTCCAAATCATGTCCAATCAACTGAATTTACCACAGGTTGACTCCAGTTAAGCTGTTTGAACATCTCAAGTATGATCAGTGGAAATAGGATGCACCTGAGCTCAATTTTGAGCTTCATGACAAAGTCTGTAAATACTTATGTACATGTGATTTCTTAGTTTTTTTTATCTACTATATAAAAGCGAAAATCTGTCCTTCTGTCTTTCTATACAAATCCACAGTTTACAAGCGAAGATCGTGAAATTTTACATACGAGCGTATTAAAACACGACGAAGGCAATTAAAACAATTAGAAATCCCTAGCACCCCTTGGGGGGTGGGTGGGGGAGACAGCAGCACAGAGTATATCAGGAGACAGCATAACTCCGGAATTGCTGGAGCAATATACTCAAAAATTGGTAAACGTATGCCTTACAATCTGGAAACGAACACTGTGTGGGTCAGACACCCCTAGGGATGGGACAGCAGCACAGAGTATGTCAGCAGACAGCATAACTGTGGAAAGCCTGGAGCAATTTACACCAAACTTGGTAAACATCTGACTTACAATCTGTGAATAAACTCTGTGGGGGATAGACACCCTTAGAGGTGGGACAGCAGCACAGAGTATTTCAGTAGACAGTGTAACTCCCGAATGCCTGGACCAATTTACAACAAACTTGGGACACATATGACTTACAAGCTGGGAACAAACACTGTGCGGGTAAGACACCCCTAGCACCCCTAGGGGTGAGGCAGCAGCACAGAGTTTTTCAGCAGACAGCATAACTCTGGAATGCCTGGAGCAGTTTACACCAAACTTGCTACACATATGACTTACACTCTGGAAACAAACACTGTGAGGGTAACACACCACTAACACCCCTAGGGGTGGGCCAGCAGCACACACTATATCAGGACATGCATGATATGTCAGTGATGACAGGACTGCATGTGACAGGGCCAGTGACATGATGTGAGGAGGGGAATGCAGGTAGCACAAAACCACAAACTGAGAGTTATATAGTGGAAGTAGCACGGTCCCACGATCAGGAGATACATAATGTGTTGCGCTATATAAGAAACTGAAAAAAAAAATGATAATTTCACTGGGGCACTGACATGATGTGAGGAGGGGAATGGAGGCAGCAGGAAGCCACAGACTGAGAGTTGTATAGTAGGAAGAGCAGGGTCCCTTGGGGGACCAAAAAGGGGTCTGGCCACTACACAAAGTGTGTCAAGGAAACAAGATATGCCTATATACTAAATCTCCAACCAACGTAAATTAACGAACAACTATCATTCTAATTTACCATCCTCATCCCGTAGCAAAGCACGGGTATTCAGCTATCTACAATGTTATTTATACTGTGTGTTTAATATTTACATTTATTTTTGTAAACAGACATTCTTAAGATCCCGGGCAACGCTGGGTACTCCAGCTAGTTTTTAATAAATTTGCAAAAATCATAAAAAAAACTTTTTTCACGCCGTCATTATGGGGTATTGTGGGGGTAATTCCAAGTTGATCGCATCAGGAATTTTTTTAGCAGTTGGGCAAAACCATGTGCACTGCGGGGGGGGGGGGGGAGGGGGGGCAGATATAACATTTGCAGAGAGAGTTAGATTTGGGTGGGGTGAGTTCAATCTGCAATCTAAATTGCAGTGTAAAAATAAAGCAGCCAGTATTTACCCTGCACAGAAACAAAATAACCCACCCAAATCTAACTCTCTATGCAAATGTTATATCAGCCCCCCCTGCAGTGCACATGGTTTTGCCCAACTGCTAAAAAAATTTCCTGCTGCGATCAACTCTGAATTACCCCCTGTGTGTAGAATTTTGAGGGAAAAAAATTATTTATTCCATTTTGGATTAAGGCTGTAACATAACAAAATGTGGAAAAAGTGAAGCGCTATGAATACTTTCCGGATGCACTGTATGTATACATTTAGATGAAGATTACAACTTTTGAGCAGTATAAACAAAAAATGTACATAAAAGATATATAAATGTTTTTACCTTATTTGTTTCTACCTGTATTATTGAGTTCACACAGATTAATACATTGAGGTTATTAGGTAATGGGTTACTTAAAGGACTGCTAAAGTACTCCATTCCTAAACAAGGCAAACCTTCCAGTGGTACGCCCCCGATCTTGCTTCCCAGGCCTCAGGAGGGGAAATTGTTACTTAGCCTGTTTGTGTTGGTAGTGAGTAGCATGCTTTGCCACACGGAAGTCTACTTCTGGGCACCCAACTTCAGATAAGTTGGAAAAGGAGCTCAGAAAAGTTGTGAAAAATGAAATAATGGAAACAATGTAATTTTCGTTAAAGGGAAATGTATACTTTTTTTAGTGTTTAGGAGCCCGTGGGCATGATTTTGGGTCATATGCAATGTCAGTATTCATACAGTTGAGTTTTTTTTTCTTTGCTTCTGCACAAAAAGCTGTAAAAACGCATATACTACACAGAGCCGTAGGCGCGATTGATACATACGGTATAAGTAGTGTACTGGGGATGTGTTGGGCGTTCGTGGGATGTGACTGAGAGGTGGCCCATCAGATGCACTAAACTGGTCTGTCCTATGGCAGTGTTATGGCTGTGTCACTGATGTGGTTGTGTACACGGAGTAATTGCTCACATTGGGGGCCATACTGATACAGAAAATCTGTACCTACCATAGGTCTGGTGCAAGTTTTGATGATGCAACCAATGGGGACATCTAGAGACGCACCAAGCGTATTACAGCATCTACAGACACTGAGTGATATGTGCAAGGTGATAAAGGCACCAGCCAATCAGCTGCAATATGTAAATTAACAGTTAGGAGCTGATTGGCTGGTGCCTTTATTACCTTGCACATATCAATGGTTTATAACTTCCTTATGCCTTCTCCAGGTTAATACATCTGCCCCTCAGTGCTTGCCCAGTCTGACTTATGGCCGTACACCTGGGGGAGGGCTGATGCTAGTATTAGTATAATGTCACAGGCACTACTATGGCAAAACACGCTAAAGCGGGTACAGCACAGAACCAAGCCCTTTATGGTTATTTTTTATTTCTTCCATTAATTTAGCAAAGCATTGCTCTCAAAATGTTTTTGAGCTGAACTCCTAGAATGTACTGTATATTAGGAATTTTAGATCAGGACTCACTGTTCAAAACAGCTTTATCATTGCATGTCACCAGGTCCTACTTAACCAAAGGAAACTAGAAAAGTATCTTTAGCAGCTTAGCGTCATTTAGGCTTCTACATCTCTTGCTATATAATATGTATTTATTGAACAGGTATGACCTCTGGCATATTGAGGTGGAACAAGGAAAGTTTACCAATCTCCGCAAGAGGCTACAACAAGATGAAGAAGAGCTGGACAGGCAGAACAAAGACTCGGCAGAGCAGCGAGTGCAGAGGGAGAAAGCATCACTGACTCTGGCAGAGCAGAGAAAGCAGACAGAAAAGCTGTAAGTAAGCAGAGGGCAAGTCAGTGTGAGTTCTGTGTGATTTATACAGCAACCAAGGTGCAGAAGGGCCTGAAATGCTGCTTATGGGGACTGTATATACTTTGCTTATCTGGGAAAGGTTGCATGTCTGAGACATTTAGGGGGGAATTCAATTGCAGGTGATAACCCGTTTTTTTAAGTGAAAAGTTTTCACTTTTCATGAAAAGTGGTTATCACCCAATTCATTTGCAGGTGAAGTTAACACACGATTATTCTCCATATAGTTTAACATATTTTTTTTTCCTCCACCTGCTGAGCCAGTGAATAGTTGGGGAAAATCCCCATTTTAAGGTAAAAATGTCGGGACTTGGTTCAGAAGCACTGGGAAAAAAACTTCTAATTATTAATTAATAGACAATTATTATTTCTCATACGTCCTAGAGGATGCTGGGGTCCATTTCATGGAACAGTATAGACTGTTCCGCAGGAGCCATGGGCACTTTAAGACTTTTCAAGGGTGTGAACTGGCTCCTCCCTCTATGTCCCTCCTCCAGACCTCAGAAATAGAAATGTGCCCAGGCAGACTAAATGCACTCCAGAGGAGCTCTACTGAGTTTCTCTGAAAAGACTTATGTTAGGTTTTTTCTTTTCAGGGAGAACTGCTGGCAACAGTCTCCCTGCTTCGTGGGACTGAGGGGGCAGAAGTAGGAACCAACTTCCTAAAGAGTTTCATGGCTCTGCTTCTGGCTGAGAGGACACCATTAGCTCCTGAAGGGAACTGAACGCTAGCCGTGCCTAGATGCTCACTCCCACAGCATACCGTCACCCCCCTCACAGAGCCAGAAGTCAGAAGACAGTTGAGTGTTAGAAGACAGATCTTCAATCAAGAAAATGACGGCTAAAGGTACCGCGTGGCTGTCGGGAGCGCAGCGTGCCATGTTGCCCACACATACACAGGCACTGCAGGGTGCAAGGCACGTGGGGGGGCGCCCTGGGCAGCATGAAACCTATGGAAACTGGCATAAATAAGGGGCATAAGTTGCTGAGGCACAGTCCTACCCCCGCCAGTACAAAAAATTACCTCATAAATCTGAGGAGAAACACACCATTGAAGAGTGGAGCTTCCTCCTCAGTCAGCCAGCACACTGCTCAGCACCATTTTCTCTCTCTCCTCAGGCTGCAGAGACAATGCTGGTCCTCCTCCACTACTGAACCAGTATCAGGGTGCAAAACAAGGGGGGGGGGGGCACAGTGAATTTGGTGCTATATAATTGTGTGATTACCATTATAAAAGCTCTGCATGTCAGTGGGCATTTTGTGTTCACAGACATTGTGTTACTGGCGCTGGGTTGTGAACTGGCAAATCCTATCTGTGTCTCTCTGACAGATTTTACTGTGGGTCTGTCCCCTATAAGTCCCGTATTGTCTGTAGTGTGGTTGAGCACGTGTGTGACATGTCTATGGCAGGGAATCTCTTCCTCTGTGGAAGACATGTTAGAGACACAGAGGTGTAATATGACACCAAGAGACTGACTGGGTGAAAGGTTACATGATAGTGTGAATCACTTCTGAATCTCATACAGAAAACTGAATATAATCTGTTGAAGATGTGATTTTTAATAGTTCTGCCTTTCATTCACAGGGAACCCTCTGGGTCACATAAAAATTTGCAAGTAGTACAAACTGATACCGACACGGACTCTGTTTCCTGTGTCGGCACTAGTGATTCCAGGGGAATAGGTCCTAAATTAGCAAAAAGCATTCAAAACATGTTTTAGCTATAAAGGTGGTGTTAGAAGTTACGAAGCCCCTCTTTTACCATAAGGAGAGGGGTTTACTTTAGTAAAGAAGTAATGTAATTTTCCCTCCACCTCAGGAACAGTCTCTTGGAGGGAGTCTGATTTAACCTGAAAAGAAATTTCAGATTCCCAAAAGGAATTCAGGCAGCTTACCTTTTTCCAAAAGGTGGGAGTCACCCCGCATTTTAGACAGGGCCCTGTCATACAAGAGAAAAGGTGTTTCTCCCTGCGCCTGGAATGGCTTCACTTAAGAAGCCGACAGGCGCAAGTGAGTGAAGTCATCTATTGATGTGGCCAATGGGACACTACTCAGGCCTACCATTGTCTGTGCGTGGGTGAGTAGTGCTATTGAGAAGTGGTCAGAAAACTTGTCATTAGACATTGACACAATAGATGGAGACGAGATACTCCTAACGTTAGGTCATATCAAAGACGCTGCTGCGTACGTACTAGAAACCATGAAATATATTGGTCTCTTGGGATCAAGAACCGCTACCATGGCAGTATCGGCTCGGAGGGCGTTGTCGATTCGCCAGTGGAATGCTGATGCAGATTCCAAAAGAAATATGGAGGCTCTCCCGTATAAAGGTGAGGCCTTGTTTGGTGATGGGCTGGCTGCGTTAGTCTCGGCGGCTACCGCAGGTAAGTCGACATTCTTGCCTTATGCTCCTACACCGGCGAAAAAGACACATCACTCTCACATGCAATTTTTCGGCCAACAAATACAAAAAGGCCAAAGGTTCTCCCTTTTTTGCAGGTAGGGGAATGGGGAAAGGAAAGAAATCCGCAGCGTCTCCTGGATCGCAGGAGCAGAAGTCCACCCCTGCTTCCGCCAAATCTGCAGCATGACGCTGGGACTCCCTTGCGGGAGTCCACGCGGGTGGGAGCACATCTGAAACTTTTCAGTTAAATCTGGATTCAATCTGGCCTGGACCCATGTGTCTTACAAATAGTGTCCCATGGGTACAAACTGGAGTTTCAAGACGTCCCCCCATGCCGATTTTTCAAATCGACCTTGCCAGCTTCTCTTCCAGAAAGAGAGTCAGTAACAACGGCAATTCAAAAATTATGTCAGGATCAGGTCATTGTCCTGGTACCCTTGTCACAGCAAGAAGAAGGTTTTTATTCAAGCCTCTTCATAGTTCCGAAGCCGGGCGGCTCGGTCAGACCGATTTTAAACCTGAAAAATCTGAAACTCTACCTGAAAAGGTTCAAGTTCAAGATGGAATCCCTGAGGGTAGTGATTTCCAGTCTGGAGGAGGGGGACTTCATGGTGTCAGTAGACATAAAGGATGCTTACTTGCATGTTCCCATTTATCCTCCTCACCAAGCTTATCTGAGATTCGCAGTACAGGATTGCTGTTACCAGTTCCAGACGTTGCCGTTCGGACTCTCCACGGCACTCTCCCTGTCAATACTCCAACAACACGGTTGGATCATGAATTTTCCAAAGTCGCAGTTGGAACCGACGACAAGATTGTCCTTTTTAGGGATGATTCTGGACACAGAAGTATGGAGAGTATTTCTTCCAGTGGAAAAGGCTCTGGAAATCCAGAAAATGGTCAAACAAATATTGAAACCAACAAGCGTGTCTATCCATCAATGCATTCGGTTGTTGGGGAAAATGGTAGCGGCCTACGAGGCCATACAGTTTGGCCGATTTCATGCCAGAGTATTCCAGTGAGACCTGTTGGACAAGTGGTCCGGATCCCACCTACACATGCACCGGAATAATCCTGTCCCCCCAAAACCAGGATTTCGCTCTTGTGGTGGCTACACAGTTCTCACCTACTAGAGGGACGCAGGTTTGGGATTCTCGACTGGGTCTTAATAACCACGGATGCAAGTCTCCGATGCTGGGGGAAAGCTTCCAAGGAAAATGGTCAAGTCAGGAAGCCTGCCTTCACATAATCTTTCTGGAATTGAGAGCCATTTACAATGGCCTTCTACAAGCGGTACATCTTCTTCAAGATCATCCCATGCAGATCCAGTCAGACAATGTAACAGCAGTCACGTACATAAACAGGCAAGGCGGAACAAAAAGCAGAGCGGCAATGGCAGAGGTGACAAGGATTCTCCTCTGGGCAGAAAGACATGTAAGAGCTCTGTCGGCAATTTTCATTCCGGGAGTGGACAACTGGGAAGCAGACTTCCTCAGCAGACACTATCTCCATACAGGAGAGTGGGGCCTCCACCAAGAAGTCTTCGCAGAGGTGACAAGTCTTTGGTTAGTTCCTCAAGTAGACATGATGGCATCTTGATTAATCAAGAAGCTTCAGAGATATTGTTCCAGGTCGAGAGACCCTCAAGCAATAGCAGTGGATACACTAGTGACCCAGTGGGTGTTTCGGTCGATATATGTTTTCCCTCCACTTCCACTGATTCCAAAAGTTCTCAAAATAATAAGAAGAACAAGAGTTCGAGCAATCTTCATTGCCCAAGACTGGCCAAGGAGGGCTTGGTATCCAGATCTTCAGGAGTTGCTCATAGAAGATCCTCGGCCTCTTCCTCCTCGAGAGGACCTACTACAGCAGGGGCCGTGTGTGTTTCAAGACTTGCCGTGGCTACGTTTGACGGCATGGCTGTTGAGCGCCGGATCCTAGCCCGAAAGGGTATTCCCAAGGAAGTCATCTCCACTCTTATTCAGGCCAGGAAAGGAGTAACGTCTAAACATTACCACCGTATTTGGAGAAAATATGTGTCTTGGTGTGAACCCAAGAAGGCTCCTACGGAAGAGTTTGAGTTGGGACGTTTTCTCCATTTTCTGCAGGCTGGTGTGGATGCGGGCCTTAGATTGGGGTCAATCAAGGTCCAGATTTCGGCCTTATCAGTTTTCTTTCAAAAACATTTGGCCTCCTTTCCAGAAGTTCAGACGTTCGTGAAAGGGGTTCTGCACATCCAGCCTCCATTTGTGCCTCCAGTGGCACCATGGGACCTTAATGTGGTGTTGCAGATCCTTCAATCAGATTGGTTTGAACCTCTGCAGGAGATAGAATTGAAGTTTTCTCACTTGGAAAGTGGTAATGCTTTTGGCCTTGGCATCCGCAAGGCGGGTGTCTGAGTTGGGGGCCTTGTCTCACAAGAGCCCTTTCCTGATCTTCCATGAAGATAGGGCAGAGTTAAGAACTCATCACCAATTTCTTCCAAAGGTGGTTTCGTCCTTCCACATAAACCAACCTATTGTGGTGCCAGTAGCTACTGACACTTTCACTGAGTCACAGTCTCTAGATGTGGTTAGAGCTTTGAAGATTTATGTCGCAAGAACAGCTTGGTTACGGAAAACAGAGGCTCTGTTTGTCCTGTATGCTCCCAGCAAGATTGGGTGTCCTGCTTCTAAGCAGACTATTGCGCGCTGGATCAGAGGTACGATTCAGCACGCTTATTCTACGGCTGGATTGCCGTTACCTACGTCGATGAAGGCCCATTCTACTAGGAAGGTGGGCTTGTCCTGGGCGGCTGCCCGGGGGTCTCGGCATTGCAACTTTGCCGAGCAGCTACTTGGTCAGGGTCAAACACTTTTGCTAAATTTTATAAGTTTGACACTTTGGCCGATGAGGACCTCAAGTTTGGTCAATCGGTGCTGCAGGGTCATCCGCACTCCGGCCCGTACTGGAGCTTTGGTATAAACCCCATTGTCATGAAATGGACCCCAGCATCCTCTAGGACGTATGAGAAAACAGGATTTTAATACCTACCGGTAAATCCTTTTCTCCTAGTCCGTAGAGGATGCTGGGCGCCCGACCCAGTGCGTACTTTACCTGCAGTTATTAGTTTGTAGTTACACAAGTGTTGTGTGACGGTTATTTTCAGCATGTTGCTGCAAAAGTTGTTCATGCCCGTTGGCATGGGTTGTGTTGAATGCCATGTTGTGCAGCATGGTTGAGGTGTGAGCTGGTATGAATCTCACCATTAGTATAACAGTAAATTCTTTCCTCGAAATGTCCGTCTCCCTGGCCACAGTTCCTATAACTGAGGCCTGGAGGAGGGGCATAGAGGGAGGAGCCAGTTCACACCCTTGAAAAGTCTTAAAGTGCCCATGGCTCCTGCGGAACCGTCTATACCCCATGGTCAGGACTAGGAGAAAAGGATTTACCGGTAGGTATTAAAATCCTGTTTTTTTTAATTATATATTATTTTTTTTGGCCAATAATGACATGTCATTTTTGGGGTGAAAATATGCTAAATGCAGAAAAATGGGTTAATTAATGTAGGACAGGTACAGTATATGGAGGTGCTGTATGAATGGGACAGGTATTTTTAAGATTGTAGGTGGGTGTTTTCCCAAGGTTTTTTAAAAGTGGCTTACTATGACACAAATCTCCTATATTAATAGCACAGATCTGTGACTCTGTGCCTGTGTGTATAATGCTGGGCGTGGCTAAGAGCTCTCATTGGGTTAGCAGCAGGTCTATCACACCCAGTCCACAGCTGATTGGACGAGAAATGCCCTCCCACACAGGTTACATCCAATGGTAGGCTCTGCCCTTTGGCTGCTGTGTGCTCCGAGAGCAGGATTAACAATGGGGCTGATGGAGCTGCAGCTCCAGGTCCACACCCCAAAATAGGCCCACTGCATCTGCAGCAACATACCCTCCAACAATTTACACATAAAAATCGGTACAAATTCGAACAGGGGGCGTGGCCGCGCCCCTTTTCCGATACTTTCAATGGAAGTTTGGAGAACCAAAAAATCGGTACAGACCGTAAAAAAAAGGTTCTGTACCTGCCAAAAAGGTACAGTTGGAGGGTATGCCACTGCATCTGCAGCAAGTCTCTGCGCTGTAGATAGGGGAAAAAAACCTTTTACTGCAGAGTCCTATGTCCTGCTGCCATTCCGACTGCGCCCTCCGGCATCAACATTCCCCACTCCCTAGCCGCGGCGCATCTGCAACAAAAGCTGCTGCGGCCACCGGCATATATGTGTATGAAAGCGGCGGAGCGGAAGGCTTTCATAGCCCTCCCTGCACCGCATACTCTCTGAGCCCCGGAGCCTCCTCTGCACGTGATGTCACAGAAGTGCCTCCCCGCCACAGCCGCGCGGTATCCGTTTGGATGGTCAACCATGTTATGGTCTACAGTCATTAGGTCGACCACTGTTGGTCGGCATTGACATGGTGGACATGAACACATGGTTGAAACATGAAAATGCTCGACATATGACAGGTCAACATATGAAAAGGTCAACATGGCTTTTACAAATAAATAGATTTTTAAAATTGTCATACTTTACCATCCACGTGGACTACAATTGGGAATGGTAACCTGTGCCGAGCGAAGCGAGCCATGCAAAGGGACGTGGTACACTAATTGGGGTTCCTGGTCATGTTACGGAAAAAATGACACCAAAAACAGTTCCAAAATCCACGTTTACCTTTTCATATGTCGACCTGTCAAGTGTCGACCAGTTTCATGTGTCGACCTTGTGCCCATGTCGACCATGCCAATGTCGACCAATAGTGGTCGACCTAATGACTGTCGAACATAACATGGTCGACCATTCATACTGGAACCCAGCCACGCCCAGATCCCCAGAGGCCCTGACTCAGCAACACAGCACCTGGGTGCCGGCCTGGAATCCCCGAGATGGTTAATGTAACGGATAGAGTGGGTGATATCGCGGAGGGTAATGTCTGGACTTGAATCAATGTAAAAGGTGACAGTGCTGTGCAGTGGGTGTGCAGTGTCACTGACACTGCACAGCACTCTCACCTTTTATGTAGATTCAGCGAGTCAGTCAGTTCTGCCAGCCAGTCACTATTGTTAGCGCTGGTGTCCCAACGCGCCGCATTACAGGGAAGTAGACACACTGAATAGACTACAGCTCCCAGCAGCCCTTAGCGCCGAAGAATTCCGGCGCTAAGGGCTGCTGGGAGCTGTAGTTTATTGAGTGCATCCTCTTCCCTGTAATGCGGTGCATTGGGACACTGGCGCTAACAATAGTGACTGGCTGCTGTGCGAGCCTCCAGGAGAGCTACTGCCAAAAGGAGGACAGCAGCTTGGCTGCTTCCAGGAGGAGAAGCATTACCCACCCCTCACCCACTCGTAGTACCTCCGGCCCCCATCCACGGCACCCCCCCCCTCCCCCCCTCCACCAACTGTGGGGGCTCCGGACCCCCTCCTTCACCCGCAGCACCCGCCCCTCCCCCGCGCACCCCCCCCTCCCCCCCCGTGGCACCCCGCAACCGCTCCTCCCTCACCTGCGGTGGCTGCGGTCCCCCACCCGCGGTACCCACGCTCCCTCTCCTACCCGCGGCAGCCCTGGACCCCATCCGCGTCTCCCCGGCACCCGCCACTCCCCCAACCACAGCACCTACTAGGTGATTCATCAGGCCCTGCGTGCACTGTTTACGCCGTTGCAATGGGGCTTCGACCCTTTAACCATCGCACGCCCTTTGTCCGTGCAATATTTAACCACTCACACAATTGTGATTGGAGGTAATACTCCATATAATAAAAATATTGCACGCCACAAGGCCGTGCAAGGGTTAACGGGTATGTAGCCCCTTACGAAGGTGTGAAGAGTGCCCGTAGGGCGTGATGAATCACCTAGTATATATACAGTATACTTACAGACATTTCTATGCACCCCTAATTTAAGTAGAGCATTTATTTTGCAGAAAAACGCTTGCTTTCTATAATTTTTTACACTGTTCTAGAAAACTGCTTATAACAGCTATTTGTCACAATTTAAGAACCCCAAATACTTTTATTATGTCCACTATTAGCCCTCTATACTGTTATCCAATATTATTTTGGGGTACAGGCAGATTTCCCCATTTTCACCAATACTTAACATGTGAAAAAAAACAGCAAGAATTAACCGGTGAAACACTGAACACCCTTTTCTGATTGGATTACACGATAAATTAACACCTGATAACAGGCGATAAGTGAAATTCACAGGCAAAATGCGCAATAAGTTAACACTCGAAAACGTAACAGTTTATCGAATATAATTAATTTCCTCCCAAATGCCGAGTACATACTGTGCGATTCAGGCTACGATATTGACTATACGATCTGCCCAGAGGCATGAACCTCCGATATAGTCAATATTGGCCTGCCTGCACTGTCTATTTTCCCTTGCAACGCCAATCTGACCACGCATCGGCATCGCAAGGTGTTTCCACACAGTGCGATATGCACTATGTTTTCTCCGTAAGACATACAGTGGGTTCCCGGCCACCAGTATGCCGGCAGCGGGGCGAGCACTAGAAAGCCCCTTGTGGGCTCACCACGCTGCAGGCACTGCCCCCTTAACAGTACTCACTGCCCCCTTAACAGCATTCACTGCCTCCTCAGAGTACTCCCTGTCCCCTCACTGCACTCACTGACACCTTCACTACAATCCCTGTCCCTTTCACTGTCTACCTCACAGCAGTCCCACAAGTCCTTTCACTGTCCTTCTCAGAGCACAACCCCCCCTCCCAGCCCCTCAGCGTACCGCCCTCCTCAGTTCAATGCACTCTTCCACCTTCAATAACCTCCTCACAGCCCCTCCCCCCACCCTTTCAATGTCCACCTCACAGCACACCTCACTTCAGTGTCCATCTCACAGCATACTTCCTCCCCTTCACTATCTCACAGCACACATCCTCCCCTTCACTGTCCACCTCACAGCACGCATCCTCCCCTTTACTGTCCACCTCACAGCACGCATCCTCCCCTTCACTGTCCACCTCACAGCACGCATCCTCCCCTTCACTGTCCACCTCACAGCACACACCCTCCCCTTCACTGTCCACCTCACAGCCACACCTCCCCTTCACTGTCCACCTCACAGCACGCATCCTCCCCTTCACTGTCCACCTCACAGCACGCATCCTCCCCTTCACTGTCCACCTCACAGCACGCATCCTCCCCTTCACTGTCCACCTCACAGCACACACCCTCCCCTTCACTGTCCACCTCACAGCCACACCTCCCCTTCACTATCCGTCTCACAGCACACTTCCTCCCCTTCACTGTCCACCTTACAGTACACCTCCTTCCTTGTACTGTCCATCTCATAGCACAGGATCTGGTCAGTATCCTAGAGTTCGGTATCCTGGCAGTCAGAATACCGATGCTGGAATTCCGATACTGTTAGGAATGATGACGCTGACATCCCGACATGGATTGAAATGCCGGTGCCGGGATCCCAAACGCCAGAATCCCGGTCGAGGTCTGCCGCCACTCTGCACAGGTAAGCTGCGCCGAAGGGGGGGAGGTTAGGTTTAGGTTGCGTGGGGTGGGTTAGGGTTAAAATATGGGGAGAGATGGTTAGGCACCAACAGGGAGGGTTAGGGTTAGGCTGCGGGGTTAGATTTATGCTGCGGTGTGGGGAGGGGGGGGGGGGGGCGGTAGGGATAGCCACCACTGAGGAAGGTTAGTGTTAGGCTGCGTGGGGAGAGGGTTAGGGTTTGGGGAGTTGGGGAATAGGGCTAGTCTGCTTATCACCTTTGTGTCGGGATCCTGAGCGTCGGGATGCTCCTGTCGGTATTTTGGCTGCTGGCATCCCAAGCGCTGGGATCCCAATACCATCCCCACAGCACACCTCCACCCCTTCACTATCCACCTCACAACAAACTTCCTCCCCTTTACTGTCCACCTCACAGCACACCTGCAGCCAGTCATCAGCACTGCTCAGTGGCGCACCCAGGGGGGGGTTTCCGAGCACCCAGAAACCCTCCTCCACTAAAAAAAAAATATATATATATATATATATTTTTTTTTAGCTGCATGAGTATTATTAATGGCTGTCTAGCGTCCTCTGCAGCCTGCTGTCTTCCTGGTGGCACTTGTAAGTGCTTAATAAAAGTTTACTTTATTTGAATTATAGTACATATATATCCATGTCCATACATATATACACATGTATATACATAGATACATACATACATATAAACACACACACACACACACACACACACACACACACACACACACACACACACACATATGATATATATACATGTGTATATATACGTGTACTGTATGTGTGTATATATATATATATATATATATATGTATGCATGTTTAATATGCTATGTGTATATATATATATATATATATACATATATACACGGTATATATATATATATTTCTCTGACGTCCTAAGTGGATGCTGGGACTCCGTAAGGACCATGGGGAATAGCGGCTCCGCAGGAGACTGGGCACAACTAAAGAAAGCTTTAGGACTACCTGGTGTGCACTGGCTCCTCCCACTATGACCCTCCTCCAGACCTCTGTTAGAATCTTGTGCCCGGCTGAGCTGGATGCACACTAGGGGCTCTCCTGAGCTCCTAGAAAAGAAAGTATATTTTAGGTTTTTTATTTTCAGTGAGATCTGCTGGCAACAGACTTGCAGCTAGTTTGGGCTTCTTAGGCTACTGGACACCATTAGCTCCAGAGGGATCGAACACAGGACCCGACCTCGATCGTCCGGTCCCGGAGCCGCGCCGCCGTCCCCCTTACAGAGCCAGAAGCATGAAGATGGTCCTGAAAATCGGCAGCAGAAGACTTCGGTCTTCAACAAGGTAGCGCACAGCACTGCAGCTGTGCGCCATTGCTCCTCATGCACACCTCACACTCCGGTCACTGATGGGTGCAGGGCGCTGAGCAGCAATATTAACACCTTGGCTGGCAAAATAATCACAATATATAGTCCTAGAGGCTATATATGTGAAAAATACCCCTGCCAGGATCCATAAAAAAGCGGGAGAAAGTCAGCCGAAAAAGGTGCGGGGCTATCTCCCTCAGCACACTGGTGCCATTTTCTCTTCACAGTGCAGCTGGAAGACAGCTCCCCTGGCTCTCCCATGTAGTTTTCAGGCTCAAAGGGTTAAAAAGAGAGGGGGGGCACTAAATTTAGGCGCAAAATTGTGTATTATAGCAGCTATAAGGGAAAAATCACTGTGGGTAGTGTGAATCCCTGTATTATATAGCGCTTTGGTGTGTGCTGGCATACTCTCTTTCTGTCTCCCCAAAGGACTTTGTGGGGTCCTGTCCTCAGTCAGAGCATTCCCTGTGTGTGTGCGGTGTGTCGGTACGGCTGTGTCGACATGTTTGATGAGGAAGGTTACGTGGAAGGCGGAGCAGATGCCGATAAATGTGAGGTCGCCCCCTGTGGGGCCGACACCAGAGTGGATGGATAGGTGGAAGGTATTAACCGACAGTGTCAACTCCTTTTATAAAAGGCTGGATGACGTAACAGCTGTGGGACAGCCGGCTTCTCAGCCCGCGCCTGCCCAGGCGTCTCAAAGGCCATCAGGGGCTCAAAAAAACGCCCGCTACCTCAGATGGCAGACACAGATGTCGACACGGAGTCTGACTCCAGTGTCGACGAGGTTGAGACATATACACAATCCACTAGGAACATCCGTTGCATGATCTCGGCACTGAAAAATGTGTTACACATTTCTGACATTAACCCGAGTACCACAAAAAAAAGGGGTTTTATGTTTGGGGAGAAAAAGCAGCCAGTGTTTTGTTCCCCCATCAAATGAGTGAATGAAGTGTGTGAAGAAGCGTGGGTTCCCCCGATAAGAAACTGGTAATTTCTAAAAAGTTACTGATGGCGTTCCCTTTCCCGCCAGAGGATAGGTCACGTTGGGAGATATCCCCTAGGGTGGATAAGGCGCTCACACGTTTGTCAAAAAAGGTGGCACTGCCGTCTTAGGATACGGCCACTTTGAAGGAGCCTGCTGATAAAAAGCAGGAGGCTATCCTGAAGTCTGTATATACACACTCAGGTACTATACTGAGACCTGCAATTGCCTCAGCATGGATAGTGCTGCTGCAGCGTGGTCTGTTACCCTGTCAGGACAGGGTTACTATTTCGCTAACCATAGAGCATATTAAAGACGTAGTCTTATATATGAGGGATGCACAGAGGGATATTTGCCGGCTGGCATCCAGAATTAATGCAATGTCCATTCTGCCAGGAGGGTATTAGGGACCCGGCAGTGGACAGGTGATGCTGACTTTAAAAGGCACATCTGCCTTATAAGGGTGAGGAATTGTTGGGGATGGTCTCTGGGACCTCGTATCCACAGCGACAGCTGGGAAGAAAATTTTTTTACCTCAGGTTTCCTCACAGCCTAAGAAAGCACTGTATTATCAGGTACAGTCCTTTCGGATTCAGAAAAGCAAGCGGGTCAAAGGCGCTTCCTTTCTGCACAGAGACAAGGGAAGAGGGAAAAAGCTGCACCAGACAGCCAGTTCCCAGGATCAAAAATCTTCCCCCGCTTCCTCTGAGTCCACCGCATGACGCTGGGGCTCCACAGGTGGAGCCAGGTGCGGTGGGGGCGTGTCTCGGGAACGTCAGCGACCAGTGGGCTCGCTCACAGGTGGATCCCTGGGTTCTGCAAGTAGTATCACAGGGATACAAGCTGGAGTTCGAGGCGACTCCCCCTCGCCGTTACCTCAAATCAGCCTTGCCTGCTGCCCTCTGAGAAAGGGGAGGTAGTACTGGCAGCAATTCACAAGCTGTACTTCCAGGAGGTGATAATCAAGGTACCCCTCCTTCAACAAGGCCGGGGTTACTATTCCACAATGTTTGTGGTACCGAAACCAGACGGTTCGGTGAGACCCATTCTAAAATTGAAATCCTTGAACACTTATATACGAAGGTTCAAGTTCAAAATGGAATTGCTCAGTGCGGTTATTGCAAGCCTGGACGAAGGGGATTACATGGTATCACTGGACATCAGGGATGCTTACCTGCATGTCCCCATTTACCCTCCTCACCAGGAGTACCTCAAAATTGTGGTACAGGACTGTCATTACCAATTCCAGACGTTGCCGTTGGTCTGTGCCCGGCACCGAGAGTATTTACCAAGGTAATGGCCGAAATGATGATACTCCTTCAAAAAAAAGGGAGTTATAATTATCCCTACTTGGACGATCTCCTTATAAAGGCGAGGTCCAGGGAGCAGTTGTTGGTCGGAGTAGCACTATCTCGGGAAGTGCTATAACAGCACGGCTGGATTCTGAATATTCCAAAGTCGCAGCTGGTTCCTACGACGCGTCTACTGTTCCTGGGTATGGTTCTGGACACAGAACAGGAAAAAGTGTTTCTCCCGGAGGAGAAGGCCAAGGAGTTGTCATCTCTAGTCACAGACCTCCTAAAACAAATACAGGTGTCGGTGCATCAGTGCACGCGAGTCCTGGGACAGATGGTAGCTTCTTACGAAGAAATTCCATTCGGCAGGTTCCATGCAAGGATCTTCCAGTGGGATCTGTTGGACAGGTGGTCCGGGTCGCATCTTCAGAAGCATCGGCTGATAACCCTGTCTCCAAGGGCCAGGGTGTCGCTGTTGTGGTGGCTGCAGAGTGCTCATCTTCTAGAGGGCCGCAGATTCGGCATACAGGACTGGGTCCTGGTGACCACGGATGCCAGCCTTCGAGGCTGGGGGGCAGTCACACAGGGAAGAAACTTCCAAGGACTATGGTCGAGTCAGGAGACTTCCCTACACATAAATATTCTGGAACTAAGGGCCATTTACAATGCCCTAAGTCAGGCTAGACCCCTGCTTCAACACCAGCCGGTGCTGATCCAGTCAGACTACATCACGGCGGTCGCCCATGTATACCAACAGGGCGGCATAAGAAGCAGGACGGCGATGGCAGAAGCCACAAGGATTTTCCGATGGGCGGAAAATCATGTGTTAGCACTGTCAGCAGTGTTCATTTCCGGAGTGGACAACTGGGAAGCAGACTTTCTCAGCTGGCACGACTTCCACCCGGAAGAGTGGGGATTTCATCCAGAAGTCTTCCAAATGATTGTACACCATTGGGAAAGGCCACAGGTGGACATGATGGCGTCCCGCCTCAACAAAAAGCTAAAAAGATATTGCGCCAGGTCAAGGGACCCTCAGGCGATAGCTGTGGACGCTCTGGTGACACCGTGGGTGTACCAGTCGGTTTATGTGTTCCCTCTTCTTCCTCTCATACCCAAGGTACTGTGGATAATAAGAAAAAGAGGCGTAAGAACTATACTCATTGTTCCGGATTGGCCAAGAAGAGCTTGGTACCCGGAACTTCAAGAAATGATCTCAGAGGACCCATGGCCTCTGCCGCTCAGACAGGACCTGCTGCAGCAGGGGCCCTGTCTGTTCCAAGACTTACCGCGGCTGCGTTGACGGCATGGCGGTTGGACACCGGATCCTGAAGGAAAAGGGCATTCCGGAGGAAGTCATTCCTACGCTGATTAAAGCTAGGAAAGAAGTGACCGCAAACCATTATCACCGCATATGGCGAAAATATGTTGCGTGGTGTGAGGCCAGGAAGGCCCCAACGGAGGAATTTCAGCTGGGCCGTTTTCTGCACTTCCTACAGTCAGGGATGACTATGGGCCTAAAATTGGGTTCCATTAAGGTCCAGATTTCGTCTCTATCGATTTTCTTCCAGAGAGAACTGGCTTCACTACCTGAAGTTCAGACTTTTGTTAAGGGAGTGCTGCATATTCAGCCCCCCTTTTGTGCCTCCAGTGGCACCTTGGGATCTCAACGTGGTGTTGGATTTCTTAAAGTCACATTGGTTTGAGCCACTTAAAACCGTGGAATTAAAATATCTCACGTGGAAAGTGGTCATGCTGTTGGCCTTGGCTTCGGCCAGGCGTGTGTCAGAATTGGCGGCTTTGTCATGTAAAAGCCCTTATCTGATTTTCCATATGGATAGGGCAGAATTGAGGACTCGTCCCCAGTTTCTCCCTAAGGTGGTATCAGCTTTTCATTTGAACCAACCTATCGTGGTGCCTGCGGCTACTTGGGACTTGGAGGCTTCCAAGTTGTTGGACGTAGTCAGGGCCCTGAGAAATTATGTTTCCAGGACTGCTAGTGTCAGGAAAACTGACTCGTTGTTTATCCTGTATGCACCCAACAAGCTGGGTGCTCCTGCTTCAAAGCAGACTATTGCTCGCTGGATCTGTAGTACGATTCAGCTTGCACATTCTGCGGCTGGACTGTCGCATCCTGAATCAGTGAAAGCCCATTCCACGAGGAAGGTGGGCTCTTCTTGGGCGGCTGCCCGAGGGGTCTCGGCTCTTCAACTTTGCCGAGCAGCTACTTGGTCGGGGTCAAACACATTTGCTAAATTCTACAAGTTTGACACCCTGGCTGAGGAGGACCTAGAGTTTGCCCATTCGGTGCTGCAGAGTCATCCGCACTCTCCCGCCCGTTTGGGAGCTTTGGTATAATCCCCATGGTCCTTACGGAGTCCCAGCATCCACTTAGGACGTCAGAGAAAATAAGATTTTACTCACCGGTAAATCTATTTCTCGTAGTCCGTAGTGGATGCTGGGCGCCCATCCCAAGTGCGGATTGTCTGCAATACTTGTATATAGTTATTGTTTAACTAAAGGGTTATTGTTGAGCCATCTGTTGAGAGGCTCAGTTATATTCATACTGTTAACTGGGTATAGTATCACGAGTTATACGGTGTGATTGGTGTGGCTGGTGTGAGTCTTACCCGGGATTCAAAATCCTTCCTTTTTGTGTCAGCTCTTCCGGGCACAGTATCCTAACTGAGGTCTGGAGGAGGGTCATAGTGGGAGGAGCCAGTGCACACCAGGTAGTCCTAAAGCTTTCTTTAGTTGTGCCCAGTCTCCTGCGGAGCCGCTATTCCCCATGGTCCTTACGGAGTCCCAGCATCCACTACGGACTACGAGAAATAGATTTACCGGTGAGTAATATCTTATTTTATATATATATATATATGTGTGTGTGTGTATATATATATATATATATATATATATATATTATATATATACACGGTGTGTGTGTATATATATATATATATATATACACATACACAGTGTGTGTATATATATATATATATATACATACACAGTGTGTGTATATATATATATATATATATATATATATATATATGTGTGTGTGTGTGTATATATATATATATATATATATATATATATCTGTACATACACACACAGACACACTAGTTTTACGGACCCAGCATATACTGGGTCACCTTAGTCCCCTCCCCCGTGATTGGCTCCACCCAGTTCTGGAAACCCCCCCATGCAAATCCTGCGTTTGCCACTGCTGCTGTTTGCAGCTACCAAACTAATCACGATAGCGTTATGTTTGTATCTTGTGTTCTGAGTGGCATTCACATTACGTGCAGCTTAGAATCAGGCTCTTAAAGTATGTCTAGCATAAATCATCTCCTGTAAAGGAACCATTAAGTTACAGCATTGATAAGTATGCACATTAATGTACTTTAATTATTTCTAATGAATTTCAAGTGAGTAGATATTTTAATTTAAAAAAACTGCAATAACTTAGCTTTGATAGCCAGCTAATTATATATAATAATATCTGAATAACTTAGCTGGACGGAAAGAACTTCACATTTCTGATATTTTAGGCAAGAACTGAACAAGATGAAGGAACAGGAGCAACGGTACCGTACAGCTGTGGAGGAGGCACAAAAGAATCATGAGAAAGCTGTTCACTTTCTAAAGGAAACTATGACGAGGTTGGTTTTGCTATGACAAATAGTTGGATTGTAATTTGCTGTTTTGAAAAGTCTTTGGTGCATACATACTTGCCGATAAAATGAACGACGTCGCTCATTTTCACCCTTCCTGAGCGACAGTGTTCACTTTCTCGGAAAGTGTGTATGACGACAACGACGACCTATGTGCGGCACCGCGGGTTGTTAACGACCCTCAGTGTCGGTGGTGCATGCATGCTCCAATCTGGACTGTCGTCCAGGAGCTGCCTGCCCGGCCACTGCGTGACGTCACTGAGCGATATGAACAGTCATATCGCTGAGTGTGTACAGCCGGCCGCTGACCGCCCGGTCCAGGAGGGGAAACACTAGACGATGACGCTCACGGAGCTACGTCGTCTTTTGTGTATGTATCTTTAGTTACATGCTGTAATCTGCGTTTCTCATTGTTTTGAAATATCCATCCAAAACAAACACCCATGAAATCTCTTTGCACTCTTGTGTGCTTATCTTCAATACCTGATACCATCATCTCCTCCTCCACCTTTTGGTTTGCCCGGCCTGCTGCTTATTTGGGTAGTACTTTGCCGATGCAGCAATGTTTATAAACCTTGTCCATGTCCTGCAGTGTTCTGTACTGTAAGTCACTTTTATCTTGTATTGTTCATACTGTTTCCATCTCTGTACTGTGTGAGGCACTGCAAAGAACTTGTGGCGCCTTATAATAAAGGACAATAATACCCAGAGAACAGTACATATTATTCTCACTGTGGCTCACACACAATACAGGTAGTAATAATAACAATAATAGGGTAACTGACTGATATAGAAGTATTCTATCCCCTATGAAAGCATGTCTCTTATTTCTCCGGCAGGGTCAACAGGTTATCCATAGGATAACAATGGGATATGATGAAGCAACAGCGGATTTGTACCAATCGGTCAAAGCTTTCCGTCTTCCCAGTATGCAACGGGCTCATCCATATATCCCAGCCTCCTGGCTCAGGCAAATCAGTTTTTTGTTTGGTGCGGCAGGAGCCGGACCATGGTCAGAGGGCTGCTGGTTTTTAGCAGCCGTAAGCTTTCTTATTTTATTTTTATAGTCTTACTATTTTTCTGAGCAATCTTTCTAAACAGCGTCTTATACGTACCTTAGAAAGAGTCCCTCCAACAACTCTTCGCCGGGTTGCGACAACACTTACCCACGAGTATAGCGCTGTTTTTCGGTGGGCGTCTGTGTTGGATATACTAGCAGGTCCAGCAGACATTACCAGGCTGTGGCCGGAGCACGGGGAGAAGGTAAGGCATCAGTTCCGCTTAAAAGGGGAATACGGACACAGCTGCACTGTTTTGGGTAGAGACTACCAAACAGTCGCTGACGCGGCTGCCACCTCGGGTGCACCAGCACTAGGCCTTAGGGATCATAGGCTCCAGGATTAGTATGAGGCCGCGATCCCTAGGGTTGATGTCAGCAATGGGGAGTCAGACGCTCCCTTGGTCGCCCCTCCCCCCGGTTCATGACCAGTTTCCTCCGAGTCTCCGCCATGTACTGTTTCCCGCTTCCGTCTCACACGCTGTACACGAAGGGGACCCAGTCGCAGCTTAGGCGGCTGTGTGACTGGTGCTTCTGTGTTCACTGAGCGTCTATGTTCACTATACTGTAGGTTCATGGAACGGCAGTGTATATTAGTAGCGTCTAGATCAGGGGTGGGCAATTATTTCAGCTGACATTTCCTGTCAGTATCCGAGGGCCACACACAAAATGGCAGCTCCCCCAACTTGCCAAAAATATAGGGACGTGGCTTCATGTGGAAGGAGTGTGGACAAAAAATAATACAGATTCGTATTAGGCTGCACAATAGTCTCCATTATTCAAATTGCGCCACTTACATACATTACAGCAGGTAGAGCTCCCTTTTACACAGTACGGAAGGTACCCTTTTACACATTAACATTTTATTTAGGATAATTAAGCAAATTATCCAGTGTCTCATGGCCCCTGGGGAAAGGTGTGACACAGTGATAGGACACGGGGAGTGTGACACAGTGACAGAACACGAGGGGTCACAGATAAGAGTCGGCATACACACAGTCCAGTCTCCGGGGGCAGCCAGCATCTTCGGGGAAGCTGGACATGCCCCCGAAGCGAAAGAGAAAAGACCCACCAGGCCAAGCCCCTTTCAAATTAAGCCGCACCCCCTTTTGGGCACCACACTGCTTGAGCAGGGGGGGGGGGGTGTATTAGTACCGAGTGCGCTCCAGGTGTCACCACACCCGGTGACGCCTCTGAGCGACACGGTGACAGAACACGGTGGGGTTGACAGTGACAGAACACCATGGGGGTGACACGGTGACAGTACACGGGGGGTGTGACACAGTGACAGAACATGGGGGGGTGACACAGTGACAGAACACGGTGGGGGTGACAGGGTGACAGCACACGGTGGAGGTGACAGGGTGACAGCACACGGTGGGGGTGACACGGTGTGGGTGACAGAACACGGTGACAGAACACGGGGGGTGACACGGTGACAGAACACGGGGGGGTGACACGGTGACAGAACACGGGGGGGGTGACACGGTGACAGAACATGGGGGGTGTGACACAGTGACAGAACACGGGGGGGGGTGACACAGTGACAGAACACGGGGGGGTGACACGGTGACAGAAAATGGGGGGGGTGACACAGTGACAGAACACGGGGGGGGTGACACGGTGACAGAACACAGGAGGGTTTGGTACAGCGAGAGCTAAAGATCTCTCCCCCCAACCTAAAAACAGTCTGACGCCGCTGTCCGCACACACAAATACTCACACACACTCTCACATATATATATATATATACACACACACACACACACACACATATATATATATATATATATATATATATATATATATATATATATTTCTCTGACGTCCTAGTGGATGCTGGGAACTCCGTAAGGACCATGGGGAATAGCGGCTCCGCAGGAGACTGGGCACATCTAAAGAAAGCTTTAGGATCACCTGGTGTGCACTGGCTCCTCCCCCTATGACCCTCCTCCAAGCCTCAGTTAGATTTCTGTGCCCGACGAGAAGGGTGCACACTAGGGGCTCTCCTGAGCTCTTTGTGAAAGTTTTAGTTTAGGTTTATTATTTTCAGTGAGACCTGCTGGCAACAGGCTCACTGCATCGAGGGACTAAGGGGAGAAGAAGCGAACTCACCTGCGTGCAGAGTGGATTGGGCTTCTTAGGCTACTGGACATTAGCTCCAGAGGGACGATCACAGGTTCAGCCTGGATGGGTCACCGGAGCCGCGCCGCCGTCCCCCTTACAGAGCCAGAAGAGCGAAGAGGTCCGGAAAAATCGGCGGCAGAAGACGATCCTGTCTTCAGATAAGGTAGCGCACAGCACCGCAGCTGTGCGCCATTGCTCTCAGCACACTTCACACTCCGGTCACTGAGGGTGCAGGGCGCTGGGGGGGGCAGCGCCCTGAGACGCAATAAATCGATAAAAAAACCTTATATGGCTAAAATAAATGCATCACATATAACTCCTGGGCTATATGGATGCATTTAACCCCTGCCAAAACATACAGAAAAAGGATGATAAGGACGCCGAGAAAGGGGCGGAGCCTATCTCCTCAGCACACTGGCGCCATTTTCCCTCACAGCTCAGTTGGAGGGAAGCTCCCTGGCTCTCCCCTGCAGTCACTACACTACAGAAAGGGGTTAAAAAAGAGAGGGGGGCACAAATTAGGCG
Organism: Pseudophryne corroboree; assembly: GCF_028390025.1. NCBI lineage: Eukaryota > Metazoa > Chordata > Amphibia > Anura > Myobatrachidae > Pseudophryne > Pseudophryne corroboree. Next base: position 210,139,840 of record NC_086453.1, on the reverse strand, counting down.
CAGTATATAACAATACAGCAGCTATAAAGGGAAAAACACTTATATAAGGTTATCCCTGTATATATATAGCGCTCTGGTGTGTGCTGGCAAACTCTCCCTCTGTCTCCCCAAAGGGCTAGTGGGGTCCTGTCCTCTATCAGAGCATTCCCTGTGTGTGTGCTGTGTGTCGGTACGTTGGTGTCGACATGTATGAGGAGAAAAATGATAAGGAGACGGAGTAGAGTGTCTGAAATTGTGTTGTCACCCCCTAGGGGGTCGACACCTGAGTGGATGTACTGTTGAAATTGCGTGACAGTGTCAGCTTTGTATAAAAGACAGTGGTTGACATGAGACAGCCGGCTACTCAGCTTGTGCATGTCCAGACGTCTCATACAGGGGCCCTAAAGCGCCTGTTACCTCAGATACAGACGCCGACAGGGGTACTGACTCCTGGTCGACGGTGAAGAGACAACCGTGATTTCCAATAGGGCCACACATTGCATGATTGAGGCAATGGAAAAAGTTTACACTTTTCTGATAATATGAATACCACCAAAAAAAGGGGTATTATGTTTGGTGAGGAAAAACTTCCTGTAGTTTTCCTGAATCTGAGAAATAAAATGAGGTGTGTGATGATGCGTGGGTTTCCCCCCGATAACAATTGATATTTTCTAAAAAGTTATTGGCAGTATACCTTTTCCCGCCAGAGGTTAGGGTGCGTTGGGAAACACCCCCTAGGGTGGATAAAGCGCTCACACGCTTGTAAAAACAAGGGCTCTACCCTCTCCTGAGATGGCCGCCCTTAAGGATCCTGCTGATAGAAAGCAGGAGCGTATCCTAAAATGTATTTACACACATACTGGTGTTATACTGCGACCAGCAATCGCCTCAGCCTGAATGTGCAGTGCTGGGTTGGCGTGGTCGGATTCCCTGACTGGAAATATGATATCCTAGATAAGGACAGTATATTATTGCCTATAGAGCAATTAAAAGATGCATTTCTATATATGCAGGATGCACAGCGGAATATTTGCCGACTGGCATCAAGTATAAGTGCGTTGTCCAATTATTCCAGTAAAGTGGTCAGGTGATGCGGATTCCAAACGGCATTTGGAAGTATTGCCTTAAAAGAGGGGATGTACCCCAGGTCGCCTCTCAAAATAAGACGCCGTATTATCAGGCGCAGTCCTGGTTGGCAAGCGGACAAAAGGGTTCCTCTTTTCTGCTCGTGACAGAGGGAGAGGAAAATGGCTGCAGAGATCAGCCAGTTCCAAGGAACAGAAACCCTTTTCCGCCGCTGCCAAGCCCTCAGTATGACGCTAGGGCTTTACAAATTCAGGCACGGTGGGGTCCCGTTCTCAATGAATTTCAGTGCGCAGTGGGCTCACTCGCAAGTAGACCCCTGGATCCTTCAGATAATATTTCAGGGGTACAAATTGGAATTCGAGACGTATTCCCCTCGCCGTTTCCAAAAGTCTGTTTTACCGACGTCTCCCGCTGACAGGGAGGCAGTTTTGGAAGCCATTCACAAGCTGTATTCCCAGCAGGTGATAATCAAGGTACCCCTCCTGCAACAGGGAACGGGGTATTATTCCACACTATTGTGGTACCGAAGCCAGACGGCTCGGTGAGACCGATTTTAAAATCTAAAATCTAAAATCTTTGAACACTTGCATACAGAGGTTCAAATTCAAAATTGAGTCACTCAGAGCAGTGATTGCAAACCTGGAAGAAGGGGACTACATGATGTCTCGGGACATCAAGGAGGCTTACCTTCATGTCAAAATTTACCCTTCTCACCAAGGGTATTTCAGGTTATGGTACAGAACTGTATCAGTTCGGACGCTGCCGTAGGGATGGTCCACGGCACCCCGGGTCTTTACTGAAGTAATGACCGAAATGATGATATTCCTTCGAAGGAAGGGAATTTTAGTTATCCTTTACTTGGACGATTCCCTGATAAGGGTAAGATCCAGGGAACAGTTGGAGATCGGTGTAGCACTATATCAGGTAGTGTTGCGGCAGCACGATTGGATTTTCAATATTCCAAAAATCGCAGCTGGTTCCGACGACTTGTCTTCTGTTCCTAGGGATGATTCTGGACATAGTCCAGAAAGAAGGTGCTTCTCCCGGCGGAGAAAGCCAGGGAGTTATCCGAGCTAGTCAGGAACCTCCTAAAACCGAACCAAGTCTCAGTGCATCAATGCACAAGGGTTCTGGGTAAAAAATGGTGGCTTCCTACGAAGCAATCCCATTCGGCAGATTCCACGCACAGTGGAACCTTCTGGACAAATGGTCCGGGTCGCATCTTCAGATGCTTCAGCGGATAACCCTGTCACCAGGGACAAGGGTATCCCTCCTGTGGTGGTTGCAGAGTGCTCATCTTCTAGAGGGCCGCAGATTCGGCATTCGGGACTGGGTCCTGGTGGCCACGGATGCCAGCCTGCGAGGCTGGGGAGCAGTCACACAGGGAAGGAATTTCCAGGGCTTATGGTCAAGCCTGGAGACATCTCTTCATAAAAACATTCTGGAACTAAGGGCCATTTACAATGCCCTAAGTCAAGCGAAACCCCTGCTTCAGGGTCAGGCGGTATTGATCCAATCGGACAACATCACGTCAGTCGCCCACTTAAACAGACAGGGCGGCACGAGAAGCAGGAGGGCAATGGCAGAAGCTGCAAGGATTTTCGCTGGGCGGAAAATCATGTGATAGCACTGTCAGCAGTGTTCATTCCGGGAGTGGACAACTGGGAAGCAGACTTCCTCAGCAGACACGACCTTCACCCGGGAGAGTGGGGACTTCACCCAGAAGTCTTCCACCTGATTGTAAACCGTTGGGAAAAACAAAAGGTGGACATAATGGCTTCCCGTCTAAACAAAAAAAACTAGACAGATATTGCGCCAGGTCAAGGGACCCTCAGGCAATAGCGGTGGACGCTCTGGTAACACCGTGGGTGTACCAGTCAGTGTATGGGTTCCCTCCTCTGCTCCTCATACCAAAAGTACTGAGAATCATAAGAAGGAGAGGAGTAAGAACTATACTCGTGGTTCCGGATTGGCCAAGAAGGACTTGGTATCCGGAACTTCAAGAGATGCTCACGGACGAACCGTGGCCTCTACCTCTAAGAAAGGACCTGCTCCAGCAAGGGCCTTGTCTGTTCCAAGACTTACCGCGGCTGCGTTTGACGGCATGGCGGTTGAACGCCGGATCCTGAAGATCCCTACCCTGGTCAAGGCCAGGAAAGACGTAACCGCAAAACATTATCACCGCATTTGGCGAAAATATGTTGCGTGGGGTGAGGCCAAGAAGGCCCCTACAGAGGAATTTCAACTGGGTCGTTTCCTCCATTTCCTGCAAACAGGACTGTCTATGGGCCTAAAATTAGGGTCCATTAAGGTTCAAATTTCGGCCCTGTCGATTTTCTTCCAAAAAGAACTGGCTTCAGTGCCTGAAGTTCAGACATTTGTAAAAGGGGTACTGCATATACAGTCTCCTTTTGTGCCTCCAGTGGCACCTTGGGGATCTCAATGTTGTGTTGAGTTTTCCTAAAGTCACATTGGTTTGAACCACTCACCACTGTGGACTTAAAATATCTCACATGGAAGTGACGAGTTAGCCCTGGTTTCAGCCAGGCTGGTGTCAGAATTGGCGGCTTTATCATATAAAAGCCCTTACTTAATAGTTCATTCTGAAAGGACAGAATTGAGGACTCGTCCTCAAATTTTCTACCTAAGGTGGTTTCTGCATTTCACATGAACCAACCTATTGTGGTACCTGCGGCTACTAAGGACTTGGAGGATTCCAAGTTGCTTGACGTGGTCAGGACCCTGAAAATACATGTTTCCAGGACGGCTGGAGTCAGAAAATCTGACTCGCTGTTTATCCTGTATGCACCCAACAAACTGGGTGCTTCTGCTTCTAAGCAGACGATTGCTCGTTGGATTTGTAGTACAATTCAGCTTGCACATTCTGTGGCAGGCCTGCCACAGCCAAAAATCTTAAAATGCCCACTCCACAAGGAAGGTGGGCTCATCTTGGGCAGCTGCCCGAGGGGTCTCGGCTTTACAACTTTGCCGAGCAGTTACTTGGTCAGGAGCAAATACGTTTGTAAAATTCTACAAATTTGATATCTTGACTGAGGAGGACCTGGAGTTCTCTCATTCGGTGCTGCAGAGTCATCCGCACTCTCCCGCCCGTTTGGGAGCTTTGGTATAATCCCCATGGTCCTTACGGAGTTCCCAGCATCCACTAGGACGTCAGAGAAAATAAGAATTTACTTACCGATAATTCTATTTCTCGTAGTCCGTAGTGGATGCTGGGCGCCCATCCCAAGTGCGGATTGTCTGCAATACTGGTACATAATTATTGTTACCAAAAAAATTCGGGTTATTGTTGTAGTGAGCCATCTTTTCTAGAGGCTCCTCTATTATCATGCTGTTAACTGGGTTCAGATCACAAGTTGTACAGTGTGATTGGTGTGGCTGGTATGAGTCTTACCCGGGATTCAAAATCCTTCCTTATTGTGTACGCTCGTCCGGGCACAGTATCCTAACTGAGGCTTGGAGGAGGGTCATAGGGGGAGGAGCCAGTGCACACCAGGTGATCCTAAAGCTTTCTTTAGATGTGCCCAGTCTCCTGCGGAGCCGCTATTCCCCATGGTCCTTACGGAGTTCCCAGCATCCACTACGGACTACGAGAAATAGAATTATCGGTAAGTAAATTCTTATTATATATATATATATATATATATACACACACACTTTCTCTCACTCACTTTTCCCATTAACTTACTGATCTGGCTGGCAGTGGCAGGAAGGATGGATCTGCAGCAGTCTGGCTCTTGTCCGTGTAGCTCCGCCCCCTGAGGTCCCGTGTAGCCCGCCCCTTCATCGGCACGTAGCCCCTCCCCCTTTTTGGCTGAACACAGCCGTTGTCACTGGGGAGTCTGGAGGAGGAGGCTGCTACAACGCAGCAGCAGCAGCAGCAGCAGCAGGGGAGAGAGGCGCCGCTGGCAGCTTGGAGGTACTGCAGTGCAGAGCAATGACAAGCAGCTCAGCTGGTCGGGCCGCTTGTCATTGCTTGCTGGTGGGAGGCAATGGGCCGGGCAGGATCGGTTTGCGGGCCGCATCCGGCCCGCGGGCCGTATTTTGCCCACCCCTAGTCTGGATCCACTCATCGTTCTATAACGTATTGATCTGTATCCCACTCTACTGAGTACGGGTAATACAGCACTAAGTCTCTATCTACCATTTTGGGTATGAATAGTTAGATAAGTGCCTATTGCATATGAGTCTGTATACATTTACTGTTGTTTCTTTCGCAATGCGTCTGACTACGGTAGATCTGTTTAAACATGATTCAGTAATATGTTCTCCTACATACTTGAAATGTAGTTGTAGTTGATGATGTGCTCCTATTGCTTATTATACTAATGTATAACGTGACTGACTGCTAGTGTGATTGCTGACTTTACTATATTCTGTCTGTTTTGTATTATTCCGATCCTCAATGCTGGTGCATGGGTAGGGTCGGATTGTATGTCACTTTAAAGAGCTTAAAGGGATTGCAGTCACAAATTGTGTAGTACACTGTGGAAGTGTTGATTATTTCTCTCTTACGTCCTAGAGGATACTGGGGTCCACATTAGTACCATGGGGTATAGACGGGTCCACTAGGAGCCATGAGCCATGGGCACTTTAAGAATTTTTTATAGTGTGGGCTGGCTCCTCCCTCTACACCCCTCCTACCGGACTCAGTTTAGAAAATGTGCCCGGAGGAGTCGGTCACGCTTAGGGAAGCTCCTGAAGAGTTTCCTGTATTTATTTCTCTGTTTGTTGTTTTCAGGCAGGTCTGGTTGGCACCAGACTGCCTTCTTCGTAGGAATTGGGGTGGGGGGGGGGGGCACGAAGGTAGGAGCACAGCGCTGACAGGTATGCTGTGGCTCCAGGCTTCAGAGACATGCAGTGTGTATGTGTGTTCCGCTGTGAGGGGCGAGTTGAGGCCACAACTAACAATACCCGCATTGGGAGTACAGCTTACAGTGGTTCTGACCCACTGTAAAGCAAACCATATAACCTCAGCCAGTATAAAAAACCCTGAAGACCGTGCGCCATTAAGGGGTCAGAGCTTCACTATGAGCGGATCCAGCGGCTCACCAGCGCCATTTTCCCTCTGCAGCTCTCACTTAACAGACTGGCAGAGAAACTCTGCGCCTCCGCAAGGACTCCAGATTACCTCAGCGGTACCAGGGGGTTATAGCAAGGGGGGGGGGATCAGTATAAGAGTACTGATACCCTATTAAGGGTACTTAGTCGCGACCCAGCTAGGCTTAAGCTTTAGCAAGAAGGGCGCTGTGTGGCTGGCTCCATCATACTCCGTGTCTCCCTAGAAGGGCTCTGTGTGGGTTATCTGTGCTTAACCTTTCTCCAGTGTGTACTTTCACATTACAATGTCTAAGGAGTGTGTTTCATGCATGGCAGAGTTTTTTTCTTCCCCAGGGGGATCACTACAATGTACTCAGGATAGTACACATTCTCAGGCTAGTGGATCCGAACCAGCATGGTTGGATTCTCTAAAAGGAATGATCTCAAATATTTCTAATAAATTATCCCAGAATGAGAAAGAGACGCAATACTTAAGACAGTCTGTGGATGACCTGATGAATAGAGATTCAGTTCCCATACCATCGTCTCAGACCCCCACCATTTGTCAACAAAAGCATACACTGGCCCAGATCCTGAAGACTGACACTGATGATGACGTGTCAGACGCAGAGGAGGGTGAGGTGGACTCGGTGTGGGATGATGCAGCTCTGTCACAGGGGGTACAGGCTCTGATAGAAGCTATTAGAGACGTTCTGCAAATTCCTGATAAGGTGACAGAGGAGGCTGAGGTGTCTTATTTTGATGTAAAAAAGAAATCCTCTGCTACTTTTCTTGCATAAAAAGAATTCTCTGTTTGAAGAAACCTGGGTTAATACTGATAAAAAGTTTCAGAACCCTAAGAGATTACTCACATGATGATAGAAAACAATAGGAAAACCCACCGATTGTTGACGCATCAGTATCTAGGTTGTCACGTAAGGTAGTCTTCCCTGTTCCTGGGGCAGCCTCCTTAAAGGACACGGCAGACAGCAAAATTGAGAACACTCTCAAATCCTTGTACACGGCTGCTGGGGTGGCCCAGTGACCCACTATTGCTTGTGCATGGATTACTAGGGCCATTGCTAAATGGTCAGGTAATCTAATTTGACGAGTTAGATTCCTAATCCAGGGGGGAGATAGTTTTACTCCTACAGCATATACAGGACTCTGCAAATTTTATGGTAGAGGCTATAAAAGAAATAGGTTTGCTTAATGCATGCACCATGGCTATGGCAGTGCCAGCACGCAGGGGCCTATGGCTACGCCAGTGGACTGCAGATGCGGATTCCAGGAAAGGCGTGGAAAACCTACCGTTTACAGGTGCGGCCCTGTTTGGAGCTGAACTGGATACGTGGATTTCCAAGGCTACGGCGGGTAAATCTACATACCTTCCTTTGCAGCCACCCAGCTAGGGAAACCTACTCTGCTCCAACGCTGCAGTCCTTTCGGACAGCAAAATTTTTAAATAAAACCAAAGGTTCTTCTACGGCCTTCAAAGTCAATAGAAGTACACCCAGAAAACCAGCAACTGTAGGTTCAGAGGAACAGAACCCCTGTTCTGCTTCCTCGAAGCCTTCAGCATGACGGTGGACCGCACTGCCTGGAAGACAGGCATGTGGGAGCCTGATTTAAGATATTTCAGTCACATACTGTATGGGCAACATCATGCCAGGATCCCTGGGTCAAGGATCTTATCGCCCAGGGCTACAGACTGGAGTTTCAGAAACTTCCACCTCACTGATTCTTCAAATCAGGCTTACCAGCTTCTCAAGAAGCAAGTATGTCTTTACAGGAAGCAATTCAAAAACTGGTACAGACTCAGGTCATTGTTCCAGTTCCACTTCAGCTGCAAAACCAGGGTTATTATTCCAACCTGTTTGTGGTACCGAAACCGGACGGTTCGGTAAGGCCCATTTTAAACCTCAAGTCGTTGAACCCGTACTTACGGGTGTTCAAGTTCAAGATGAAGTCTCTGACAGTGGTGATCTCAGGTCTGGAAGAGGGGGAATTCTTGGTGTCTCTGGATATCAAGGATGCGTACCTTCATATTCCGATTTGGTCATCTCATCAGGCTTATCTAAGGTCTGCATTACAGGACTGTCACTGCCAGTTCCAGGCCCTGCCATTTGGCCTCTCTACGGCACCGAGGGTGTTTACCAAGGTAATGGCAGAGATGATGTTTCTCCTCCGCAAACAAGGAGTGTGTCATGACTGAGGTTTTGTGAACCCGGTGTTAGTGAAGTCTGTGCGGGCGACTGGAGAATTATATGTATACTACCACTGACCTGGTTTGGGAGTGTTGTGGACTCGGGGCTTCTTCCGGTGACTGGGAAGAGGAACCGCAGCAGAGATGGCCGAATCTAGGTTCTCCCCATGCAGGATTAGGTCGGCAGACAGGGGGCACGTGTGAACGCTGAAGATCTCCTGAAAGACAGAACTGGAAAGGCGCTGATGAATCAGTGAAGAATACCAGGTACAACTGCGCTAAAGTGCACTGGATGCTTGGAGACACTGAGGTGCTAGGAGGCACGGAAGTGCTTGGAGACACTGGGATGCGGAGAGACACTGAGATGCCGGAAGCACGGAGATGCTGAAGCACGGAGACGCTTGAGGCACGGGGGTGCTGAGGCACGAGGTGCTGGAAGCACGGAGGTACTGGAGGCACGAGGTGCTGAGACACGGAGATGCTGGAAGCACGGAGATGCTGGAGGCACGGAGGTGCTGAGGCACGGAGGTACTGAGGCACTGAGATACTGAGGCACGGAGGTGCTGAGGCACTGAGGTGCTGGGAGGCACGGAGGTGCTGAGGCACTGAGGTGCTGAGGCACTGAGATGCTGAGGCACGGAGATGCTGAGGCATGGAGATGCTGCAGGGATACGGGAGCTCTGGAGATCACAACTACAACAGCAGTAAAGATGAACCACGGCAGCTGTGGTTTTCAGTTGAGACTATGGAATATAATACTGTGCCTTTAAGATGAACCACTGCAGCTGTGCCTTTACTTTGAGACTCGTGGAAATAGTGATCATCAGTGGCAACACAAACGTAAACCAAACAGGGTAACAAGGAACAGAGTTTTCACAGGAACTAGAGTATAAAGGTTACCTTTAGGGAGCTCAGCTTGAAGACTCACACATAGCTGTGAGTGTGACACAAGGAACTGGCCCAGTTTCTAACTCAGCCTCCAAACTTATACTTCCTGGTTCTTGGTGATTGGTGAGCAGGATTAGGTGATGCAGAGAGTCTCAGGCTGGCAGAGGATTGGACAACTCTGGATCAGGTGAACAGTCACTGTCATGTGACTACTCCAGACTAGGCTGTGATGTAGAATGAGGCCTAGCAGGCCGAGAGAACACTGAAGCCTGAACTTCATATTACTGAATTCAGCCTCACACAGGAGATCACCACAGGTGGAGCTAATTAACTATTACCTTTCAGGCAGAGAACTCAGGAAAACTCATAGTGCTGACAAGCTGTTTAACTCAGTGAGTAAAAGACACAGGATCCGGGACAGATGGCAGGGGTAAGTCACCAAATAAGAAACCTACAGTCAGGATTGTGACAGTATCCCCCTCTTCAAGGGTGGACTCCGGACACCCATCTTGAAACTTAGAGGAACTTGAGAAATTCATACAGAAGAATTTAGGACCTTCGTTGATGCCTCTTCTTCTTACGGGAACATTTGGTTTTGACCAGGGAGAGCGGAATCTCCTGTAAAGAAAAAACTTCCTTAGGAAACATGGGACCTCCCCTGAAAAAAGTAGCATCATAAACTGGATCAAATTCAGAGTCTGAGTCCAAGTCTATTGGAAGATACCAGTCTTCTTTGGGAGTAACTACATGCATTTTGTAAGCTGCATTAACAAGTTCAGAACAACACAAGGAACTGGGAGTGGAATCAATGGAAACATAACCAACTCTTAAATCAACAGGCTGTTGTCTTTGTACTGTTTTCCAATTCTTGGCATTCCTGAAATTCCTAATGTATTTGTCACAACTGAGGGCCTGAGCTGACGGGAGGCAGCCTCAGTTGTAGGGGCTGAGATGTAACGGAACCTGGGAGGTTGTATCAGACCCCTAGACATGTAAGTAACATGTAGAATAACTGCCCGAAGGCGTGACCACGACAACCAGGATAAAAGTCAATGATGTTTATTATGACAAACTCCGTAACACAGCAGCAGTAAAAGGAAACATAAAAGTCAACAGAGGATAAATACAATTCCTGGGTACTACAGGGTGGCAAGGGCCACAGGCACTGGTAGTGTGAGACAGTTCTTATAATCTTCTAGTTGGAAAGTCCTTACCAGGCCTGACTGTAGCAATGGAGAGAACCCAGGATCGTACCAGCTGATGTTCCAGGAAAGGCTGGGCTGCTGAAGGTAAAACGGCTGCTGTGGATACTGGCTGGAACCAGACTGTTGTTGGTACGGAGTGGATACTGGCTGGAACCAGTTAAATAATAAACGAACTTGAGAGCGATGAAATAATAATGAAGTTTGGAGTTTGAGAGCGGTGAAATAATAATACCGGTGGAGAGTGGTAAACTGCAGAAAAGGACACTGGCCCTTTAAGAGAAGCTATACACTGCTGGAAGCTGGGCTGGAAGCAGGTGATTGTTGTAGCTGGAAACAGATGAGTCCAGAATGGATCGGAGAGTCAGGCTACACCGCAGATGGAATGCTGGTGCGGGTCTCTATAGCAGAAGTCTGGAGACAGGAGCTGGAACCTGGAAGACAACCACAGGAGAGAGACAAACTGGAACTAGGTTAGACAACCAAAGCACTGACGCCTTCCTTGCTCAGGCACAGCATACTTATACCTGCAGCAAGGAAGGGGTTGGCTAGGCAATTATGCAAATCAACAATACAGACAGCAGATTGGTGGAAATAATCAGATGACAAAATCCAAGATGGCTGCGCCCATGCAGACACTTGGAGGGAAGTTTGGTTTGTAATCCATGTGAGAATTGAAACAGTAATGGCGACGCCGGCCACAGGAGACGCCAGACTGACAAGCGCACATTTAACCACGCGGGCACAGCGGAGGCCGTGGCTGATGAAATCACCACTCTGACATTCTGCATGTGGAAACTCAGGAACAGCGGGATCCGGTCCTGGAACACTGAGCCAGCCTTAGGAGGCATCTGAAGGGTAAGTAATGGCGTCCAGATACCCGGATCGTGACAGCACCCCCCCCTTTAGGAGTGGCCCCAGGACACTTCTTAGGCTTTAAAGGAAACTTTGCGTGGAAATTTCGGACCAAGGCAGGAGCATGGACGTCTGAGGCATTGGTCCAAGAGCGTTCTTCAGGACCATAGCCCTTCCAGTCAATGAGGTATTGTAACTGACCGTAACGGAAACGTGAGTCCAAAATCTTGGCCACCTCGTACTCGACTCCCCGTTGAGTCTGAACTTTGGGAGCTGGAGGAAGTGCGGAATGAAACCGATTCAGGATCAGCGGTTTCAACAAAGAAACATGAAATGTCCTGGGTATTTTCAAGAAGGTTGGTAACTGTAACCTGTAGGCAACAGGATTGATGACTTGTTCAATCTTGAAGGGTCCGATGTAGCGAGGTGCAAATTTCATGCTGGGAACTCTCAACCTCAAATTCTTCGTGGACAGCCACACACGATCACCCACCTTGAGAGCAGGAACCGCTCTACGCTTCCTATCGGCAAACTTCTTATACCTGAATGAGGCTTTAAGCAGGGCTGCGCGGACGTTCCTCCAGTTATTTGAAAACTGACGCAAGGTGACATCCACTGCTGGAACAGAAGTTGCGGGAAGCGGTTGGAATTCTGGGACTTTAGGGTGGAATCCATAATTAATGAAGAATGGTGTAGAAGAAGATGAGGAATGGTATTGATTGTTGTGGCTGAACTCGGCCCAAGGAAGGAGTTGAACCCAGTCATCTTGAGAGGAAGACACATATATACGGAGGAAGGCTTCCAAGTCCTGATTCACCCTCTCGGTTTGACCATTGGTCTGAGGATGGTAAGCCGTGGAAAACTTTAACTTGACTTGGAGGGCTTGACACAAACTTCGCCAAAATTTGGCTACAAATTGTACTCCACGATCCGAGATGATCTCTTCAGGAAGACCGTGAAGTCGGAAGATCTCTTGTATAAACACTTGAGCCAACTTGGAAGCTGACGGAAGACCGGTGAGAGGGATGAAATGTGCCATCTTGGTGAACCGGTCAACTACCACCCAGATGGTATTAAACTTGTTGCAGATAGGTAGATCGGAAACAAAGTCCATCGACAAATGGGTCCAAGGTCGACGGGGAACAGATAATGGAACCAGTTGCCCCGCAGGCGACTGGCGGGAGACTTTGTGTTGGGCACACTTTGGGCAGGAGGCAATAAATTCCATAACGTCCTTCTTCAGAGTTGGCCACCAGTAGGACCTAGAAATAAATTCAAGGGTTTTCTGAATGCCTGTATGTCCAGCAAAACGGGAAGCATGGGCCCAATGCATGAGCTTCTTCCTTAGAACTGGCTTAACAAAACTTTTCCCTGGTGGAGGCGTAGAGTCCATCCCTACCGTGGAGAATGCCAACGGATTAATAATAGGATGCTTGTCTGCAGACTCGGACTCATTTTCTTGCTCCCATGAGCGGGAAAGGGCATCGGCCTTACGATTCTGAGAACCCGGACAGAACTGGAGTTTAAAGTCAAACCTAGAAAAGAAAAGTGCCCATCTGGCCTGACGAGGATTCAGACATTGTGCGCCTTTGAGATATAAAAGATTTTTGTGGTCGGTAAGTATGGTGATTGAGTGGGAAGCTCCCTCCAACAGGTATCTCCACTCCTCCAGAGCGAGCTTGATGGCTAGCAACTCCTGATCGCCAATGGCATAGTTGCGCTCAGCTGGGGAGAACTTCCGGGAGAAGAAACTGCAAGGATGTAGATGTCCATCTTTGGCCCTCTGGGATAACACCGCTCCTACTCCAACGGAGGAGGCATCTACCTCTAAGATAAAAGGAGAGTCGGTGTCGGGCTGTTTCAGAACTGGTGCAGAGATGAACCGTTGCTTCAGAAGGTGAAAGGCCTGTGTAGCTTCCTCGGACCACTTGGACGGATTAGCACCTTTCTTGGTTAATGCAGTGATAGGCGCCACGATGGTGGAAAAGTCTCGTATAAATTTTCTATAATAATTGGCGAACCCTAAGAACCTCTGGACCCCTTTGAGGCTTAAGGGTATAGGCCAATTCTGGATTGCTTGGAGTTTCTCAGGATCCATCTCTAGTCCGGAACCGGACACAATGTAACCTAGAAACGGAATGGTTTTAACTTCAAACACACACTTCTCCAATTTACAATAGAGGTGATTGACACGGAGATGGGAAAGAACCTCTTTTACCCAGAAACGATGATCTTCGAGATTATTAGCAAAGATGAGGATGTCGTCTAGATAAACCACGACATGGCGGTACAAGATGTCCCTGAAAATCTCATTCACGAAGTGCTGGAAGACTGCTGGAGCGTTGCTCAATCCGAAGGGCATGACGAGGTACTCATAATGTCCGTCACGGGTGTTAAAGGCGGTCTTCCACTCGTCACCCTCACGGATTCGGATGAGATTGTAGGCACCCCTCAAGTCCAGCTTTGTGAAAATAGTTGCACCACTAACTCTATCAAAGAGCTCGGTAATCAGGGGTAAAGGGTATCGGTTCTTGACGGTAATGTCGTTCAGACCTCTGTAATCGATGCACGGATGCAGACCACCGTCTTTCTTCTTAACGAAGAAGAAGCCTGCGCCGGCTGGAGAAGAAGATGGTCGGATGAAACCCTTCGCCAGGTTCTCTTTGATGTACTCTTCCATGGAGTGTGTCTCAGGCAGAGACAACGGATAAGTTCGACCTCGCGGTGGAACCTTCCCTGGAATGAGGTCGATTGGGCAGTCCCATTCTCTATGAGGAGGAAGGATATCAGCAGAGGCTTTACTGAACACGTCCGTGAAGTCTTGATATGGAGGAGGCGGAACATCAGATGACCTGGGGAAGGAAGAACAAACAGGAAGAACTTTGGCTAAACAAGTCTCAGCACAGGAGGGACCCCATGCCAGTATTTGCGTAGTCGTCCAGTCAATTGATGGGTTGTGGAGACGGAGCCATGGAAGGCCTAAAACCACTGGATGTGTGGCTCTTGGAATCACTAAAAAAGAAATATACTCAGAATGAAGAACTCCCACTCTCAGACGAACTGGAAGAGTCCTTAAGGAAATGACTGCGTCAAAAATCTTGCTGCCATCCACGGCAGTCAAAGAGATGGACGAGGACAGTCTCTCGGTGGGTAGGGACCACCGTTTAACATAAGCTTCGGTTATGAAATTCCCAGCTGCTCCGGAATCAAGGAGGGCAATGACGTTCCTGTAACGTTGAGCAATTTGGAGCGACACTGGGAGGTTACAGTCATGAGGAGGTGGAGAGGAGATCATTACTCCTAGCCGGCCCTCTCCTTGGCGAGCTAGGATCTGGAGTTTCCCGGACGTTTGGGACAGGCATTGATAGTGTGCGACGGAGCTGCACAGTAGAGACAGAGAGACTCAGTGAGACGTCTTCGGCGCTCAGCGGGAGATAGACGGGAACGACTAATTTGCATAGGCTCATCCTTGGATGGAGATGGTTGACGAGGAGGAGGAGCAGAAGATTTAGGAGTAGATGATCTTCCTCGCTCGGTTGCTCTCTCTCTGAAACGTAGATCAACCTTCGTGCAAAGAGAAATTAGCTCATCCAACTTAGAGGGCAAGTCTCTGGTAGCTAACTCATCCTTGATGCGTTCTGATAAGCCATGCCAGAATGCAGCATACAGGGCCTCGTCGTTCCATGCCAGTTCGGATGCCAGGATTTTAAACTGTATAAGATACTGTCCCACAGTACGTGTTCCCTGGCGTAAACGGAGAATCTCAGATGAAGCAGATGTTATCCGGCCTGGCTCGTCGAAGATGCGCCTGAATGTAGCTACAAAGTCAGTATAGGAGGATAGCAGGGGATCAGACTTCTCCCATAAAGGTGATGCCCAGTCAAGGGCTGAGCCACTGAGAAGGGAGATGATATAGGCAATTTTGGTACGGTCACTGAAGAAATTGCCAGGTAGAAGCTCAAAGTGGATTTCACATTGATTGAGAAATCCCCTGCAGAACCTTGGAGATCCATCAAATTTTGCTGGCGTTGGAAGATGAAGATGTGGACTGGAAATGGGTAAGGTGGGTGGGGTTACAGCTGGTGTTACTGTAGTGGACGCACCGGACGTGCCAGGTCCACGGAGGGTCGTTTGAATCCCATCCAGCCGTGTAGAGAGATCCTGGAGACAGCGGATGATGTGGCCCTGTGCAGCCTCCTGATGTTCAAGTCGGGCTGCCAGTTCTTGCATCGGCCTGGCCGCTTGATCCTGGTCTCCGGCTGGATTCATTAGGTCAGTGCTTACTGTCACAACTGAGGGCCTGAGCTGACGGGAGGCAGCCTCAGTTGTAGGGGCTGAGATGTAACGGAACCTGGGAGGTTGTATCAGACCCCTAGACATGTAAGTAACATGTAGAATAACTGCCCGAAGGCGTGACCACGACAACCAGGATAAAAGTCAATGATGTTTATTATGACAAACTCCGTAACACAGCAGCAGTAAAAGGAAACATAAAAGTCAACAGAGGATAAATACAATTCCTGGGTACTACAGGGTGGCAAGGGCCACAGGCACTGGTAGTGTGAGACAGTTCTTATAATCTTCTAGTTGGAAAGTCCTTACCAGGCCTGACTGTAGCAATGGAGAGAACCCAGGATCGTACCAGCTGATGTTCCAGGAAAGGCTGGGCTGCTGAAGGTAAAACGGCTGCTGTGGATACTGGCTGGAACCAGACTGTTGTTGGTACGGAGTGGATACTGGCTGGAACCAGTTAAATAATAAACGAACTTGAGAGCGATGAAATAATAATGAAGTTTGGAGTTTGAGAGCGGTGAAATAATAATACCGGTGGAGAGTGGTAAACTGCAGAAAAGGACACTGGCCCTTTAAGAGAAGCTATACACTGCTGGAAGCTGGGCTGGAAGCAGGTGATTGTTTGAGAGCGGTGAAATAATAATACCGGTGGAGAGTGGTAAACTGCAGAAAGGACACCGGCCCTTTAAGAGAAGCTGTACACTGCTGGAAGCTGGTCTGGAAGCAGGTGATTGTTGTAGCTGGAAACAGATGAGTCCAGAATGGATCGGAGAGTCAGGCTACACCGCAGATAGAATGCTGGTGCGGGTCTCTATAGCAGAAGTCTGGAGACAGGAGCTGAAACCTGGAAGACAACCACAGGAGAGAGACAAACTGGAACTAGGTAAGACAACCAAAGCACTGACGCCTTCCTTGCTCAGGCACAGCATACTTATACCTGCAGCAAGGAAGGGGTTGGCTAGGCAATTATGCAAATCAACAATACAGACAGCAGATTGGTGGAAATAATCAGATGACAAAATCCAAGATGGCTGCGCCCATGCAGACACTTGGAGGGAAGTTTGGTTTGTAATCCATGTGAGAATTGAAACAGTAATGGCGACGCCGGCCACAGGAGACAGGAGACGCCAGACTGACAAGCGCACATTTAACCACGCGGGCACAGCGGAGGCCGCGGCTGATGAAATCACCACTCTGACATTCTGCATGTGGAAACTCAGGAACAGCGGGATCCGGTCCTGGAACACTGAGCCAGCCTTAGGAGGCATCTGAAGGGTAAGTAATGGCGTCCAGATACCCGGATCGTGACAGTATTGGTTCATCAAGGCATTATCTTGCTCAGAAAGTGATGGGTCAGAAAACAGAGCATCGGCTGAATGTTCTGAAGACTGAGTGGAGGATGAAATTGGACTCAAGGAAACAGATGCCACTGAAACAACATTAGACTGAGGTACCCATTCAGACATTAGGTCAATAGCCTTGGTATTTTTCTTGACTTTAGATGCTGCAGCAGAATTATCCCGACATCGAGATGAGATATTAGAATTCCCTGCGGAAGCTGTGGACTCAGTGCTGGAAGACAAAGAAACAGAGTCAGAGACAGACTGAAGTCTAATTTTAGAACTAGATGGTGGAAGTCCTTTACTGGGACCAACTGACAAAAGTTCTTTACTTGGACCAATGCTTGGAATCGGTTTGAGTCCAGATGGGCTTGAACAGACTGAAACTGGAGAAATCTTTGGCTGGACGAGGAGGACTGGATTGGATCCGAGGATACTTGAATTGGCTGGAGCCAAAGGAGACCGACCAGGCTGGTCCTGGAGTATTGCTGGACCGGCTGGAACCGGGAAGAACTGACCAGGCGGAGCCTGGAGTATTGCTGGACCGGCTGGAACCGGGACGGACTGACCAGGCGGAGCCTGGAGTATTGCTGGACCGGCTGGAACCGGGACGGACTGACCAGATGGAGCCTGGAATATTGCTGGACCGGCTGGAGCCGGGACGGACTGACCAGGCTGGACCTGGAGTATTGCTGGACCGGCTGGAACCGGGACGGACTGACCAGGCAGAGCCTGGAGTATTGCTGGACTGGCTGGAACCGGGACGGACTGACCAGGCTGGGCCTGGAGTATTGCTGGACCGGCTGGAACTGGGACGGACTGACCAGGCAGGGCCTGGAGTATCGCTGGACCGGATAGAACCGGGACGGACTGACCAGGTGGAGCCTGGAATATAGCTGGACCGGCAGGAACCCCCTCATCACGGGGCTGGGCTGAGGCAAGAACCCCCTCTTCACGGGGCTGGGCTGAAGCAAGAGCCCCCTCTTCACGGGGCTGGGCTGAAGCAAGAGCCCCCTCTTCACGGGTCTGGGCAGCACTCTGTAGACTCTCTGGCTGGGCAGCACTCTATAGACTCTCTGGCTGGGCAGCACTCTGTAGACTCTCTGGCTGGGCAGCACTCTGTAGACTCTCTGGCTGGGCAGCACTCTGTAGACTCTCTGGCTGGGCAGCACTCTGTAGACTCTCTGGCTGGGCAGCACTCTGTAGACTCTCTGGCTGGGCAGCACTCTGTAGACTCTCTGGCTGGGCAGCACTCTGTAGACTCTCTGGCTGGGCAGCACTCTGTAGTCTCTCTGGCTGGGCAGCACTCTGTAGTCTCTCTGGCTGGGCAGCGCTCTGAAGACCCTCTGGGGCTGGACCCTCTGAACCCCTCTCTGGGGCTAAGGACACGGATGCCCCTCGTTGGGCTGAAGACACGGACGCCCCTCCTTGGGCTGAAGACACGGACGCCCCTCCTTGGGCTGAAGACACGGACGCCCCTCCTTGGGCTGAAGACACGGACGCCCCTCCTTGGGCTGAAGACACGGAAGCCCCTCCTTGGGCTGAAGACACGGATGCCCCTCCTTGGGCTGAAGACACGGACTCCTCTGTGACTCTAAATGGCTTGAATATTCTTCTCTGGACACCCAACTTGGGATAAGGTCTTTTAATCACCGGACCCCAGTCATAAATTTGAGTCTCTTTCAGAGTAGCCATCTTGATACCCCTGTCAGCAGTAGCAGGATCGGCTACTGTGGATGACTTGTAGACATGAGCACTGTTAAACTGAGATTTGTCACCATTCCCTGGCTTACGAAGAATGCAATCTTTAACAAAATGACCGGAATTTACACAGTAAAGACAGAGGTGTAGCTCCCTACGCCGCTGGCGTTCAGCTATAGAGAGTTTGGGCCGTGGATAGCTCTGATGAACAACTTTTCCTTGCACAGAGGAAGAGACTCTATTAACTGGATGGGACAAAACAGGATCAACAACATTGGTAGTATTCCTGAAGAGATCAGGCATCGCAGAAAGAATACTAGACAAAAGTTCTTGTAACTGTAATAACATCTGGAAGAAAATCTGCAGTTGGTCAGGAGTCTTAGTGCAGAAGGTCAGAGAATCTCTGGTGAAAGAATTCCGCTGCAGACACTGTGCTAATTGATGCTGAGTCGACTCCAAACCCTCCAAGCGTCCTGCAATATTGCTTAGGAGGTCCTGCGTCAGACAAACACTTTCGGCCGGGTCCATGTGGCCAGTTCCTACTGTCATGACTGAGGTTTTGTGAACCCGGTGTTAGTGAAGTCTGTGCGGGCGACTGGAGAATTATATGAATACTACCACTGGCCTGGTTTGGGAGTGTTGTGGACTCGGGGCTTCTTCCGGTGACTGGGAAGAGGAACCGCAGCAGAGATGGCCGAATCTAGGTTCTCCCCATGCAGGATTAGGTCGGCAGACAGGGGGCACGTGTGAACGCTGAAGATCTCCTGAAAGACAGAACTGGAAAGGCGCTGATGAATCAGTGAAGAATACCAGGTACAACTGCGCTAAAGTGCACTGGATGCTTGGAGACACTGAGGTGCTAGGAGGCACAGAAGTGCTTGGAGACACTGGGGTGCGTAGAGACACTGGGGTGCGTAGAGACACTGGGGTGCGTAGAGACACTGGGGTGCTTGGAGGCACTGAGATGCCGGAAGCACGGAGATGCTGAAGCACGGAGACGCTAGAGGCACGAGGTGCTAAGGCACGGGGGTGCTGAGGCACGAGGTGCTGGAAGCACGGAGGCGCTGAGGCACGGAGGTACTGGAGGCACGAGGTGCTGAGACACGGAGATGCTGGAGGCACGAGGTGCTAAGGCACGTAGAAGCCGAGGCACGGAGGTACTGAGGCACGGAGGTGCTGAGGCACTGAGGTGCTGGGAGGCACGGAGGTGCTGAGGCATGGAGGTGCTGAGGCACTGAGGTGCTGAGGCACGGAGGTGCTGAGGCACGGAGATGCTGAGGCACGGAGATGCTGCAGGGATACGGGAGCTCTGGAGATCACAACTACAACAGCAGTAAAGATGAACCACGGCAGCTGTGGTTTTCAGTTGAGACTATGGAATATAATACTGTGCCTTTAAGATGAACCACTGCAGCTGTGCCTTTACTTTGAGACTCGTGAAAATAGTGATCATCAGTGGCAACACAAAAGTAAACCAAACAGGGTAACAAGGAACAGAGTTTTCACAGGAACTAGAGTATAAAGGTTACCTTTAGGAAGCTCAGCTTGAAGACTCACACATAGCTGTGAGTGTGACACAAGAAACTGGCCCAGTTTCTAACTCAGCCTCCAAACTTATACTTCCTGGTTCTTGGTGATTGGTGAGCAGGATTAGGTGATGCAGAGAGTCTCAGGCTGGCAGAGGATTGGACAACTCTGGATCAGGTGAACAGTCACTGTCATGTGACTACTCCAGACTAGGCCGTGATGTAGAATGAGGCCTAGCAGGCCGAGAGAACACTGAAGCCTGAACTTCATATTACTGAATTCAGCCTCACACAGGAGATCACCACAGGTGGAGCTAATTAACTATTACCTTTCAGGCAGAGAACTCAGGAAAACTCATAGTGCTGACAAGCTGTTTAACTCAGTGAGTAAAAGACACAGGATCCGGGACAGATGGCAGGGTTACCAAATAAGAAACCTACAGTCAGGATTGTGACAGAGTGAACATAATACCATACCTGGACGATCTGCTGATAAAAGCACCATCCAGGGAGAGATTGTTGGACAACATTGCCCTCTCAACCCGACTACTCCAGGATCACGGGTAGATTCCGAACCTACCAAAATCTCATCTGGAACCAACACGGAGGCTTCCGTTCTTGGGGATGATACTGGATACGGAGGCACAGAAGGTATTCCTTCCTTTAGACAAGGCATTGTTAATCCAGTCGATGGTACGGAATGTTCTAAAACCAACCCGGATATCGGTGCATCTATGCATTCGCCTCCTGGGGAAGATGGTAGCCTCTTACGAGGCACTACAATACGGAAGGTTTCACGCAAGACCCTTCCAGCTGGATCTGTTGTACAAGTGGTTTGGATCGCATCTTCACATGCACCAGAGGATCCGTCTGTCGCCAAAAGCCAAGATTTCTCTTCTGTGGTGGCTTCAGACTTCTCACCTAACCGATGGCCAAAGATTCGGGATTCAAAATTAGATTCTGCTAACCACAGACGCAAGCCTCAGAGGTTGGGGAGCAGTCACCCAGGGGGAACAGTTCCAAGGAAGATGGTCAAGTCAGGAAACCCTTCTTCCAATCAACATTCTGGAACTAAGGGCCATATACAACGCCCTTCTACAGGCATCACATCTTCTTGAAGATCACGACATTCAGGTTCAGTCGGACAATGTAACGGCAGTAATGTACATAAACCGTCAGGGAGGAACGAAGAGCAGAGCAGCAATGTCAGAGGTGTCAAGGATTCTCCTCTGGGCGGAAAGACACGCAGTGGCGTTGTCGGAAATCTTCATCCCGGGAGTAGACAACTGGGAAGCAGACTTTCTCAGCAGACATGACCTCCACCCAAGAGAGTGGGGCCTTCACCCGGAGGTGTTCAGGTGCTTGACACGTCAGTGGGGAATGCCACAAATCGACATAATGGCATCTCGTCTCAACAAGAAGCTCAAGCGGTATTGTTCCAGGTCGAGAGACCCACAAGCAGTGGCGGTGGATGCTCTGGTGACTCCTTGGGTTTACCAGATTGTGTACGTGTTTCCTCCACTTCCATTGATCCCCAAAATTCTCAAATGAGTAAAAAGGGAAAAGGCTCAAGCAATTCTCATTGCTCCTGACTGGCCAAGAAGGGCCTGGTATGCGGAACTACTGGAGATGCTACTAGAGGACCCGTGGCCTCTACCTCTTTGCGAGGATCTTCCACAACAGGGGCCGTTCGTCAATCAAGACTTATCACGGCTACGTTTGACGGCATGGAGGTTGAGCATCAAATCCTAGCTCGGAAAGGGATCCCGGATAGGGTTATTCCAACCTTGATCCAAGCCAGAAAGGGGGTAACATCTAAACATTACCACCGTATTTGGAAAAAATACGTGTCTTGGTATGAGAATAGGAAATTTCCTGTAGTGGAATTTCAACTAGGACGTTTTCCTTTTTTTCTGCAGTCAGGTGTGGATGTGGGCCTACGTTTGGGCTCCTTAAAAGTCCAGATTTCGGCCTTTATCCATTTTCTTCAGAAACAATTGGCTTCTCTCCCTGAGGTTCAGACATTTCTGAAGGGGGTTCTGCACATCCAACCGCCCTTTGTGCCTCCTACGGCACCTTGGAATCTCAACGTGGTGTTGCAGTTCCTGCAATCGGAATGGTTTGAGCCTTTACAAGATGTTGACATAAAGTTTCTTACGTGGAAGACCGACAAATTGTTGGCCTTGGCTTCAGCAAGACGTGTGTCGGAGCTGGGGGCGTTGTCTCACAAGAGCCCCTATTTGATTTTTCATGAAGATAGAGCTGAACTTAGAACTCATCAGCAATTTCTTCCTAAGGTGGTGTCTGCGTTTCATATTAACCAACCTATTGTTGTTCCTCTGGTTACCGACACCTCTGCTACTTCAAAGTCCTTGGATGTTGTAAGGATGTTGTACGGGCTATGTGAAGCAGACCGCTCTTCACAGAAAATCTGACTCGCTGTTTATTCTCTATGATCCCAATAAGATTGGGTGTCTTGCTTCAAAGCAGTCTATTGCTCGCTGGATCAGGCTTACTATCCAGCATGCTTATTCTACGGCAGGCCTACCGGTTCCAAGATCTGTACAGGCCCACTCTAGAAGGTCGTGGGTTCTTCCTGGGCGGCTGCCCGGGGTGTCTTGGCTTTACAGCTCTGCCAAGCAGCTACTTGGTCAGGTTCGAACACGTTTGCTAAGTTCTACAAGTTCGATACTTTGGCCTCTGAGGACCTTCAGTTTGGTAAATCAGTTCTGCAGGAACCTCAGCACTCTCCCACCCAGTTTGGGAACTTTGGTACATCCGCATGGTACTAATGTGGACCCCAGTATCCAGTAGGACGTAAGAGAAAATAGGATTTTAATTACCTACCGGTAAATCCTTTTCTCGTAGTCCGTAGAGGATACTGGGCGCCCACCCAGTGCTTCGTTTATTCCTGCACTGTTACTTGGTTGAGTATTGTTGGTTCAGCTGTTGCTGTTCCTGGTTTAAAGTTTGGTTAGCTTGGCTTTCCTCTAGTTTTTGTGTGCTGGTTCGGAATCTCACCACTATCTTTTCTATCCTATTTTTTCAAAGTATGTCAGTCTCCTCGGACACAGTTTCCTAGACTGAGTCTGGTAGGAGGGGCATAGAGGGAGGAGCCAGCACACACTATCAAATTCTTAAAGTATCCATGCCTCCTAATGGACCCGTCTATGCCCCATGGTACTAATGTGGACCCCTTTATCCTCTACGGACTACGAGAAAAGGTAATTCAAATCCTATTTTATCATGTCTAAGAGCGGAAAAGGTGAGGAAGATACACTCACAGCAACACCAACACTCATATCATGTTTGTCTTGCAAAGCTGTGTTATCCTCTCAGAATTTGGTTCAGGATGGTTTGTGTGCAAATTGTTTTAGCTTTCACCAGGGGTTCTTGAAAAATACAACACATATTCAGGTGCAGGTTGCTCCACCTTGGGCTATGTTTGCACAGACTTTATCCAGTATAGCTGAAAGGATAATTCCTCCAACTCCTGTACCGGGGATAGGTTACACGATTAACCCTTACATGCAGCTTCCCACTTGTGGTGTATCACTTCCAGCAGCTGCCTCTCAAAAGAAACAGGCTGATAAGCCGGTGGTAAGTAAATCTTCATCCTCATAGGCTACACATGGTTCAGACGAGGATTCATAGGAGGATGAAAGCTCAATTAATTCTACTTCGGCATACGAAGAGGAAGAGGAAGGTTTCAGCTCAGTGGATATAGCTGAGTTAATTAAAGCAATTAAAGCCATTCTATCCTTAGAGGATTCAGCAGAGCCTGTGTTAAAAACCAAGGCATCTGTGTGTAAACGTCCCAAAACAGTTAAGACTGAGTTTCCAGGGTCAGATCAGCTGACGGAAATCATGCAAGAGGCTTGGGCTACGCCTAATAAAAAGTTTATAATTCCTAAGAAATGGAATTCCAATTATCTTCTTCCAGCTGGGGATTGTTTAAAAAGGGAGGTGGCTCCTAAAGTAGATACGCATGTGATTCGATTAGTGCGAAAATCTACATTACCTTTGCCTTCAACATCATTAAATGATGTCACGGATAGGAGAGTGGCTGGTTTTCCAAAAAACATTTTTTCCCTGTCTGGGGCAGTGATAAGGCCATCCATGGCTTTAGCTTGGAGGGCAAAGGCAGTAAAAGCCTGGGCGGATGCATTGGAGGGGGGGTTTTCAATAGCATCTAGAGAGCAAAAATCCCATATAGCACATATAAAACAGGCTGCAATGTTCTTGGAAGAAGCAGCATTGTATATGGGTACTATTGCCTACAGGGCATCAGCTTCAACAATAGCTGCTCGTAGAGCAGTTTGGCTACGTACGTGGAAAGCTGATTCAGAATCTAAGAAGGTTTTGGAATCTTTGCCCTTTTCTGGAGATATTCATTTTGGTAAAGAATTGACAAATATTTTGAAGTCAGAAGCAGACTCCAAGACAGTGAAGTTTCCTTCCACATACAATTTCAAACCTAAAGTTCCGGCTTTTCGGTCCTTTCGGTCTCAAGTGAAAAGCTAAAGGTAAAAGTGATAGCAGGCAGTCCCAATACAACAAGTCTGGTAGGACTTAAAAGCATTGGGCTACCAGAGGACCGGTTGGTAAAACAGATAAGCCATCAGCCTGACGGTGCAGGCCTCCACCTGGTGGACCCCAGGGTGGAGAGCCGACTTCTTCAGTTTGCACAGATCTGGCAGCAGTCTACAACAGATGCCTGGGTGCAGAAAGTGGTATCTCTAGGTTATGCTTTTGCTTTCAAAAAGCACCCTCCTTGGTTTTTTTTGTACCCGCCCGTCTCGGGTTGAGACGAAGGCCAGGGCTTTGCAAGAGGCAGTTCAGAAATTGCTTCAGTCAGGAGTAGTCTTTTGAGTTCCTCATGCACAACGAGGACAGAGGTTTTACTCCAACCTGGTTTTAGTTCAGAAGCCAAATGGGTCATTTCGGCCCATTCTCAATCTCAAAGTGCTGAGCAAATACATTTGGGTACCTCGGTTTCACATGGAGACTTTACGTTCCATCATTTTGGCCATGGAGCCAGGGGATTATATGGTATCCCTGAATATACAGGATGCTTACCTATATGTTCCTATAGCACCGTCCCATCAGTGCTATCTCAGGTTCGCTATCCTCCAACAGCATTTTCAGTTCCAGGCCCTACCTTTTGGGTTAGCCACAGCCCCCAGAGTATTTACCAAGATTATGGTGGTAATGGCAGCTTATCCCCGCCAGCAGGTGATAAGAATTTTTCCATACCTCGAAGATCTTTTAATTCTGGCACAGACGCAGGAATTGCTCCTATGTCATCTGTAACAAACAATAACGTGTCTGCAGAAGCACGGGTGGCTCATAAATTTGGCAAAATCGTCTCTGAGGGCTGTACTGGATTCAAGTATTCAGAGAGTAATGTTACCACTGAACAAGATATCCAAGGTTCAGTCAAGTATTCAGGACTTGCTACACAGTCAAAAGGTATCCATTCACGCAGCAATGCGTGTGATGAGTTTGATGGTGTCAACATTCGACATGGTGGAGTATGCACAATTCCACTCGAGGCCTCTGCAGTGTCAGATTCTTGCCAAATGGCGTGGGTTGCATCAGACGATAAAAACACAGATTATGGTTCTTACGATAGAAGTAAGAAGGTCATTAGCCTGGTGGCTACAGACATCCCATCTGGACAAGGGGAGACCCTTTTGGATATCAGATTGGGAAATTCTGACGACAGATGCCAGTCGCCAGGGCTGGAGAGCAGTGTCAGGAAGGTTGTGGTTCCAGGGGCAGTGGACCAAGGAAGTAGGTTGCCTGCCAATAAATATATTGGAACTTCGGGCCATATACATGGCACTGAGTCAGGCAAAGGACATTCTTCGGGGAAAACCAGCCCAGATCCGCTCGGACAATGCGACGGCAGTAGCGTACCTCAACCATCAGGGAGGAACTCGCAGCCGAAAAGCGAGAAGGAGGTAAGTCACATACTAAAGTGGGCAGAACTTCATCATCCAGCCTTGTCCACAACAGTGTTCGTTCCGGGAGTCCTAAACTGGGAAGCGGACTTTCTCAGTCGACACGCCATTTAGGCAAGCGAATGGACTCTACACCTTGAGGTCTTCCAGACTCTAGTAGACAAGTGGGGGTTGCCAGAGATAGATCTCATGGCATCCCATCTGAACAACAAAGTTCTCGCATACGGGTCAAGAACAAAGGATCCCAGAGCGATCAATGTCCAGATCTACTGATGCAGGGTCCTTGTTATCACAGACATCTGGATCGACTGTCTTTGACGGCGTGGCTCTTGAAACCTCTATCCTGAAGTCAAGAGGATTCTCACAACAGGTAATTCACACTATGCTCAGAGCAAGGAAACCTTCCTCAGCCCGCATTTATCACCGAATATGGCAAACCTATATTCATTGGTGCAGTGAACGGAAAATGGACCCTAAGTCTTTCAGAGTTTCCAGGGTCTTAGCATTCCTCCAGACAGGAACGGATAAAGGTTTGAAGGTGGTTTCCTTGACAGTGCAAGTGTCAGCTTTGACTGTATGGTTCCAAAAGAAAATTGCCAACGTACAGGATGTGCGTACTTTTTTCCGGGGAATGCTGCACATTCAACCTCCTTTTGTTCCTCCTTCAGTGCCTTGGGACTTAAGTCTAGTCCTGAAAGCCCTTCAAGTTGCCCCATTTGAACCACTTAATAAATTGGATCTAAAATGGTTGACAGCTAAAGTTCTCTTTCTACTGGCTATGGCGTCAGCTAGAAAAGTATCAGATTTAGGTGCGTTATCATGTCGTTCCCCATTTCTGATTTTTTTTATCCAGATAAAGCAGTTCTCAGAACTATATCTGGGTATCTTCCGAAGGTGTTGTCTAAATTCCACCTTAATGAAGAAATTGTAGTCCCGGCTTTCTAGGTACCAGGCCTTTCTGCTGGAGATGCATCGCTGGACGTGGTCCGTGCATTAAGGATCTACGTGGATCGTACCAGTGCCATCAGAAAGACAGATTCTCATTTCATTCTCTACGGATTTCACAAGAGAGGATGGCCTGCTGATAAGCAGACACTGGCAAGGTGGCTTCGGATGACGATTTCAGAAGCATATTCTCAAGCTGATCTCCCTGTTCCGGCTAATGTCTCTGCTCACTCTACTCGTAAGGTAGGTCCATCATGGGCAGCACAACGTGGTGCTTCAGCAGAACAGATATGTAAGGCAGCCACATGGTCTTCCATTAACACATTCATTAGACATTATGCCATGGATACCTTTGCCTCTCATGACGCTGAATTCAGGCGAAGGATTCTCCTGTCCAATCAGGAGCGTCCCCACCACTAAATTGCTTTGGGAAATCCCATTGTTATCCTGTGGATAACCTGTGGACCCTGCCTGAGAAATATACGTTATGGTAAGAACTGATTTGAGGATCCTTTTCCTCACTAACCTCTTCCTTCTTGTACGGAAGGGAGTGCATGTGTGTTCTTATCACCTCATTAGGGCTATCTATGATGCTCCTGCCTTGAGCTTTGGAATACAACTGATTTGCCTGAGCCAGGAGGCGGGGATATTTGGACGGCCCATTGCATGCTGGGAGGCCGGAAAGCTTTGACCGATTGGTGCAAATCCGCTGTCGCGTCATCATATCCCATTGCTATCCTGTGGACTTAGGAGAAATACCGTTATCAACAGTAAGTTCTTACCATAACGTACTGTATATATTGCTTTATATTTATAATTAAGACATTTTAACGTCGGCCCTCCTCTCATTCTAAAGCTGCATACATGAGTAGTGCTTGATGTAACAGATACCACAGTGTCGGGAGAGTGATTTTGATAAGAAATACCCTTAGAATGTGAGTTCACTTTTCTCAAGCGTGTTAATATGATCTGGTCCTTATACTGTGCCTGTATGCCTTCCATTATGAGATACTATTTCCAAAGACAGTAAGTAATGACTGAAAAGTAGATGTGGCCTATTTGGTGGTTCTTGCCATTGAAAAGATGCCAGACTGAAAGTGGGCTCATCTCTTACATGTAAGTAAGTTTATTTTGTTATTAACATCCAGGTTTATTCATTTTTGATCCTATAACGTTATATAACCACCTGACATCTGCAATGTGGTGCTGCTTCATCGGGTGGCTGTACACTTACAGCTTGGGCAGTCTGACATAATCTAGTTGCCACAGTAACTTGCAGCGGATTATATCCCACTACTGAGAGCATCATTATTTAGAAAGTGAAAACGTACGTCACATCCCCGTACACTCACCCCTGGCACAAGTCATATGCAGGCTAGACTGACCTCATGTTTATGTGATTGCAGCCTATGTAATGGATTATGCATTATGTGCTCTTTAATACCACACACTTGACCTATTTAGAGCTCACAATTGAATTATATTTTCGGCACCCACAGAGTTCGAGAGAAGGAGACTGAAAAAGAAAAGAAGAACAGAGAGCACATGGAGAAGAGGATGCAGGCTGTTCTGTCTCTGAAAAACAACATCACTATGAGCCGGGTACTGTAATCAGAAGTCACAGATAACAGCTGTGGCATGGAGGAACTAATACTGACATGCTTGTTATAATGTGATAAATATTACCTGCTAAGCAGTGATGAGTACTGTATATGGGTTCAGGGCCTGATTCAGCATGGATCGTAGATGTGCGAAACATTGCACATCTAAGATCCATTACTATGACATGTGAGGAGACGCCCAGCACAGGGCAAGCCCGCCCCGCATGCCGGATCCAGCAGGACCCCCACCCCCTGCACACATGCGGAAGCATTGCACGGCAGTGATGTTTTCACATGTTTAGAATAGCCCACTGCTTAAACAGCCTAGCTGCGAAGGCAGACGGCCACCTGCCATGTTTTGGGTCGCAGCGGCTGCATGTGATGTCGGGCAGCTGCCGCGGCCCGCCCCTTAAACGGTCCGGGCATGCCTGCGACGCACCCTTAAGCTACGCTGCGATGCCCCCTCCTGCCCTGCAAATGCCTCTACCTGTCAGTCAGGCAGAGGCGTTCGCAGATGTGAGATTCCCGTTGCATCTCACAGTGTGCTTACACGCAGTGCGGCTTCTGCGCGTGTGCACACTTCACAGGGCATCAGCATGCGAATGCTGCTGCAGCGTTCCATGCTGAATTACGCCCATTTTGGATTGCACTCAGTGGTGTTGGCAGGAAAAAAGAGATTGTGTGGAGGTTTGCGAGATGGACTGAGGGATATGTTAGGTACTGTACTCTGATGGAGTGATTTAATAAGAATGAGCGACAGGACTATGGTGGAAAGCAGCAGACAAATGTAATTGAGCAAACAAGGGTTATTGCCCTTCCCGGCTGTCAGTCAGGCTGCATTGGGTGACTAGTTCCTCTTCTAGTTAAGGACCTTCTAACGTCACTGTAATATCACTGTCACTAGTCTACTCCTGCAAAGGTTCATCAACAGACTGGTAACAAGACAGGTGAGCTTACTGCATGTGAAATACAGACGTGAACTAAAGAACACGTGGAGACGTGGAGCACAAGCAGGTGATGCAGGGGAATACGGGATACAGGCTGATGAGAATAGGACAAGTGAGACTTAGGAGTGCACCTAGGGCCAGGCATATTGCAAGCTGCATGTCTAATGCTCCTTCCCAGGGGCATACCAGAACTTTGTGGGTTCCATCGCAACATTTTGATGGGCCCCCTGTCCAAATGCTTCTAGAAAGACATCTCTCTACAGCATTCATGAAATGTGTGCCCATAATAGTGCCCCAGTTAATTTTCTGCACTATAGTAGTGCTTTAATCAGTGTTATACCACGTAGTGCCCTAGTTCATTTAATGAACCATAGCAGTGCCCTAGTTCACAACACGGTACCCCCCTGTGTTGTGAACCCAGCAGTATGCAACACAGTACCCCCAATTCACGTATGACATACAGTGTCTCCAGTTCATATTATGCCTCACTATAGTGCCTCCACTGCATTTAGTGCCACATAACAGTGTCCCAACACATATTATGTAACATTATAATTCCCTCCAGTTAATTTTATACCACATTACAACATGCAGGTCCAGGGGCATAACTAGATATGTTGTAGGTCCCAAGGCAAACCTTTATAATGTCCCCCATGTACCACCCAATGATGAAACATGTATATAACACATAACTTTCACAGGGGAGATGTGCCCCTCTCAGCTCTGGGCCCCATAGCAACTGCACTCCCTGCACCTGTGATAGCTACGCTCTTGCTCCTGCCCATAGCTTCATGATCTTTCTGTTTAAGGACTCAAGCACTAGGAGAAACAGGAAAAAGAACAATGCCTTTATTACATAAATGGTAAAAGAAATTTCAGTGGACATTACTAAAAATATATACACTTGGAAACTTTGATGCATCTGATGTTTGCGACCTTTTATTTCTTTACCTGCTTTTTAACATTCAACAGATGTGTAATCCTGGCAGAATTCATGTATTTAACTGATATAGGAAACCTGTAATAATTGGTTGTAGATCATAGGGTCAACAGTCATTAGGTCTACCAATATTGGTCGACAGTGACTAGGTCGACACCTGAAATCAGTTGACACGGTCATTAGGTCGACATAGAAGAAGGTCAACATGAGTTTAGAATATTTTTTTTGTGTCGTTTTCTTCCTAAAGTGACCCGGAACCCCAATTAGTGCACCGTGTGCCCTCGCATGGCTCGCCCCGCTCGCCATGCTTCGGGCAAGGTGCCTCGCAGGTTACTATTCCCAATCGTAGTCCGCGTGGATCGTAAAGTATGAAAAATGTATTAAAAAAAAAAAAATTCTTTAAAAAAAACAAACTCATGTCGACCTTTTCATGTGTCGACCTTTGCCATGTTGACCTAATGGCCATGTCGACCTAA
Organism: Pseudophryne corroboree; assembly: GCF_028390025.1. Classification (NCBI taxonomy): domain Eukaryota; kingdom Metazoa; phylum Chordata; class Amphibia; order Anura; family Myobatrachidae; genus Pseudophryne; species Pseudophryne corroboree. The sequence continues at coordinate 210,108,831 of NC_086453.1, read as the reverse complement.
TGCTATACTGTTTTCACTTGTTATGTGTCTTCTAATACAGTACATGACTTTTCTTTCCAACAAATGTACAGGAAAACCTGCGTGTCATTGAGTCTCGGAACAAAGCGCAGGCTGCCATGGCCAAGAAGAAAGAGATGCTGGAGAGACAGGCTGTGCTGGTCAAAGGGGGAGATGTTACAAAGTATATCATCCATCAGAAAAGACTTCAAGAGTTTGAAAAACAGAAGAAGTAAGTGACCACTGATCTGCTCACATGCTTGTGCTGGGAATAAAGATTGTTGGATCACTTATGTACAAGCAAGGAAATAATGGTGTAGATGTATTAATTTTGCCATTACGTTCTTTATGTATGGTCTGGCACTTCACTGCATTAGCGCAGTTCACCAGAATATAAGACCGCCCCTCCTGCCATTATAGTGATGCGTTAATTGATTGCTCTGGTGATGCAGTCTTCCCTTCTTCTTCGCCGCTTGTTGCCGCACTGCACCTATTTCGTTAGCTTCCTTCGCAGCAGCCACCACGCATATGTGTGTTTGCACAAGCATGTTTCATGTGGAAGGACGCCGTGGCTGCCTGTGACGCAGACCTGAGGTGGACGTTACCTGAGGCTGGCAGGACCTGTTGTGGCCTGAACCTGAGGATAGCCGAATGATTACACGGTGACGTGATACAGCCGGGATCTGAGGCGGCCGGGAGCAGAGTTGGGGATCTGAGGCAACTGGGACTGTCATAATTATATTTCTCTGACGTCCTAGTGGATGCTGGGAACTCCGTAAGGACCATGGGGAATAGCGGCTCCGCAGGAGACTGGGCACAAAAGTAAAGCTTTAGGACTACCTGGTGTGCACTGGCTCCTCCCCCTATGACCCTCCTCCAAGCCTCAGTTAGATTTTTGTGCCCGAACGAGAAGGGTGCACACTAGGTGACTCTCCTGAGCTGCTTAGTGAAAAGTTTAGTTTTAGGTTTTTTATGTTCAGTGAGACCTGCTGGCAACAGGCTCACTGCATCGAGGGACTAAGGGGAGAAGAAGCGAACTCACCTGCGTGCAGAGTGGATTGGGCTTCTTAGGCTACTGGACATTAGCTCCAGAGGGACCGATCACAGGCCCAGCCATGGATAGGTCCCAGAGCCGCGCCGCCGGCCCCCTTACAGAGCCAGAAGACAGAAGAGGTCCGGAAAATCGGCGGCAGAAGACGTCCTGTCTTCAACAAGGTAGCGCACAGCACTGCAGCTGTGGGCCATTGCTCTCAGCACACTTCACACTCCGGTCACTGAGGGTGCAGGGCGCTGGGGGGGGGGGGCGCCCTGAGACGCAATAAAAACACCTTGGATGGCAAAAAAAATGCATCACATATAGCTCCTGGGCTATATGGATGAATTTAACCCCTGCCAGAATACACAGAAAAACGGGAGAGAAGGCCGCCGAGAAGGGGATGGAGCCTATCTCCTCAGCACACTGGCGCCATTTTCCCTCACAGCTCCGTTGGAGGGAAGCTCCCTGGCTCTCCCCTGCAGTCACTACACTACAGAAAGGGTTAAAAAAGAGAGGGGGGCACTAATTACGCGCAGTATTAAAAATACAGCAGCTATAAGGGGAAAAACACTTATATAAGGTTATCCCTGTATATATATAGCGCTCTGGTGTGTGCTGGCAAACTCTCCCTCTGTCTCCCCAAAGGGCTAGTGGGGTCCTGTCCTCTATCAGAGCATTCCCTGTGTGTGTGCTGTGTGTCGGTACGTTTGTGTCGACATGTATGAGGAGAAAAATGATGTGGAGACGGAGCAGATTGCCTGTAATAGTGATGTCACCCCCTAGGAGGTCGACACCTGAGTGGATGAACTGTTGGAAGGAATTACGTGACAGTGTCAGCTCTGTATAAAAGACAGTGGTTGACATGAGACAGCCGGCTACTCAGCTTGTGCCTGTCCAGACGTCTCATAGGCCGTCAGGGGCTCTAAAGCGCCCGTTACCTCAGATGGCAGATATAGACGCCGACACGGATACTGACTCCAGTGTCGACGGTGAAGAGACAAATGTGACTTCCAGTAGGGCCACACGTTACATGATTGAGGCAATGAAAAATGTTTTACACATTTCTGATAATACGAGTACCACCAAAAAGGGGTATTATGTTCGGTGAGGAAAAACTACCTGTAGTTTTCCTGAATCTGAGAAATTAAATGAGGTGTGTGATGATGCGTGGGTTTCCCCCGATAACAACTGATAATTTCTAAAATGTTATTGGCATTATATCCTTTCCCGCCAGAGGTTAGGGTGCGTTGGGAAACACCCCCTAGGGTGGATAAAGCGCTCACACGCTTGTAAGAACAAGGGCTCTACCCTCTCCTGAGATGGCCGCCCTTAAGGATCCTGCTGATAGAAAGCAGGAGAGTATCCTAAAATGTATTTACACACATACTGGTGTTATACTGCAACCAGCAATCGCCTCAGCCTGGATGTGCAGTGCTGGGTTGGCGTGGTCGGATTCCCTGACTGAAAATATTGATACCCTAGATAGGGACAGTATATTATTGTCTATAGAGCATTTTAAAGATGCATTTCTAGATATGCGTGATGCACAGCGGAATATTTGCCGACTGGCATCAAGTCTAAGTGTGTTGTCCATTTCTGCCAGTAGAGGGTTATGGACACAACAGTGGTCAGGTGAGGCGGAGGTGGCCACGGCAACAGCTGGGAAATCCACGTTTGTACCCCAGGTCGCCTCTCAACATAAGAAGACGCCGTATTATCAGGCGCAGTCCTTTCGTGGGCAAGCGGGCAAAAGGTTCCTCATTTCTGCCCCGTGACAGAGGGAGAGGAAAAAGGCTGCAGAAATCAGCCAGTTCCCAGGAACAGAAGCCCTCTCCCGCCTCTGCCAAGCCCTCAGTATGACGCTGGGGCTTTACAAGCAGAATCAGGCACGGTCGGGGCCCGTCTCAATGAATTTCAGCGCGCAGTGGGCTCACTCGCAATTAGACCCCTGGATCCTTCAGGTGATATCTCAGGGGTACAAATTGGAATTCGAGACGTATCCCCCTCGCCGTTTCCTAAAGTCGGCTTTACCGATGTCTCCCTCTGACAGGGAGGCAGTTTTGGAAGCCATTCACAAGCTGTATTCCCAGCAGGTGATAATCAAGATACCCCTCCTGCAACAGGGAACGGGGTATTATTCCACACGGTTGTGGTACCGAAGCCGGACGGCTCGGTGAGACCGAGTCTAAATCTAAAATCTTGAACACTTACATACGGAGGTTCAAATTCAAGATTGAGTCACTCAGAGCAGTAATTGCGAACCTGGAAGAAGGGGACTACATGATGTCTCGGGACATCAAGGATGCTTACCTTCATGTCCCAATTTACCCTTCTCACCAAGGGTACCTCAGGTTTGTGGTACAGAACTGTCACTATCAGTTTCAGACGCTGCCGTATGGATGGTCCACGGCACCCCGGGTCTTTACCAAGGTAATGGCCGAAATGATGATACTCCTTCGAAGGAAGGGAATTTTAGTTATCCCTTACTTGGACGATTCCCTGATAAGGGTAAGATCCAGGGAACAGTTGGAGGTCGGTGTAGCACTGTCTCAGGTAGTGTTGCGGCAGCACGATTGGATTCTCAATATTCCAAAATCGCAGCTGATTCCGACGACTCGTCTTCTGTTCCTAGGGATGATCCTGGACACAGTCCAGAAAAAGGTGTTTCTCCCGGAGGAGAAAGTCAGGGAGTTATCCGAGCTAGTCGGGAACCTCCTATAACCGAGCCAAGTCTCAGTACATCAATGAAAGGGTTCTGGGAAAAATGGTGACTTCCTACGAAGCAATCCCATTCGGCAGATTCCACGCAAGAACTTTCCAGTGGGACCTGCTGGACAAATGGTCCGGGTCGCATCTTCAGATGCATCAGCGGATAACCCTGTCACCAAGCACAAGGGTGTCTCTCCTGTGGTGGTTGCAGAGTGCTCATCTTCTAGAGGGCCGCAGATTCGACATTCAGGACTGGGTCCTGGTGACCACGGATGCCAGCCTGCGAGGCTGGGGAGCAGTCACACAGGGAAGGAATTTCCAGAGCTTATGGTCAAGCCTGGAGACATCACTTCACATAAATATCCTGAAGCTAAGGGCCATTTACAATGCTCTAAGCTCAGCAAGACCTCTGCTTCAAGGTCACCCGGAGTTGATCCATTCGGACAACATCACGGCAGTCACCCACGTAAACAGACAGGGTGACACAAGAAGCAGGAGGGCAAGGCAGAAGCTGCAAGGATTCTTCGCTGGGCGGAAAATCATGTGATAGCACTGTCAGCAGTATTCATTCCGGGAGTGGACAACTGGGAAGCAGACTTCCTCAGTAGACACGACCTCCACCCGGGAGAGTGGGGACTTCACCCAGAAGTCTTCCACATGTTTATAAAACTCGACAAGTATTGCGCCAGGTCAAGGGACCCTCAGGCAATAGCTGTAGACGCTCTGGTAACACAGTGGGTGTACCAGTCAGTGTATGTGTTCCCTCCTCTGCCTCTCATACCCAAGGTACTGAGAATTATAAGATGGAGAGGAGTAAGCACTATATTCGTGGCTCCGGATTGGCCAAGAGGGACTTGGTAACCGGAACTTCAAGAGATGCTCACGGAGGATCCGTGGCCTCTACCTCTAAGAAGGGACCTGCTCCAGCAAGGACCCTGTCTGTTCCAAGACTTACCGCGGCTGCGTTTGACGGCATGGCGGTTGAACGCCGGATCCTGAAGGAGAAAGGCATTCCGGATGAAGTCATTCCTATCCTGATCAAAGCCAGGAAAGATATAACCGCAAAACATTATCACCGCATTTGGCGAAAATATGTTGCGTGGTGCGAGGCCAGTAAGGCCCCGACGGAGGAATTTTTCAACTAGGTCGATTCCTACTTTTCCTGCAAACAGGAGTGTCTATGGGCCTGAAATGGGGGTCCATTAAGGTTCAAATTTCGGCCTTGTCAATTTTCTTCCAAAAAGAACTAGCTTCAGTCCCTGAAGTTCAGACATTTGTGAAAGGGGTACTGTATATACAGCCTCCTTTTGTGCCTCCAGTGGCACCTTGGGATCTAAATGTAGTTTTTGGGTTCCAAAAGTCACATTGGTTTGAACCACTTAAATATGTGGAGTTAAAATATCTCACATGGAAAGTGGTCATGCTGTTGGCCCTGGCCTGGGCCAGGTGCGTGTCAGAATTGGCGGCTTTATCCTGTAAAAGCCCTCATCTGATTTTCCATTCGGACAGGGCGGAATTGAGGACTTGTCCTCAGTTTCTCCCTAAGGTGGTTTTCAGCGTTTCACCTGAATCAACCTATTGTGGTGCCTGCGGCTACTAGGGACTTGGAGGACTCCAAGTTGCTAGACGTTGTCAGGGCCCTAGAAATATAGGTTTCCAGGACGGCTGGAGTCAGAAAATCTGACTCGTTGTTTATTCTGTATGCACCCAACAAGCTGGGTGCTCCTGCTTCTAAGCAGACTATTGCTCGTTGGATTTGTAGTACAATTCAGCTTGCACATTCTGTGGCCGGCCTGCCACAGCCAAAATCTGTAAAAGCCCATTCCACAAGGAAGGTGGGCTCATCTTGGGCAGCTGCCCGAGGGGTCTCTGCTTTACAACTTTGCCGAGCAGCTACTTGGTCAGGGGCAAACACGTTTGCTAAATTCTACAAATTTGATACCCTGGCTGAGGAGGACCTGGAGTTCTCTCATTCGGTGCTGCAGAGTCATCCGCACTCTCCCGCCCGTTTGGGAGCTTTGGTATAATCCCCATGGTCCTTACGGAGTTCCCAGCATCCACTAGGACGTCAGAGAAAATAAGAATTTACTTACCGATAATTCTATTTCTCGTAGTCCGTAGTGGATGCTGGCCGCCCATCCCAAGTGCGGATTGTCTGCAATACTTGTACATAGTTATTATTAACTAAATCGGGTTATTGTTGTTGTGAGCCATCTTTCCAGAGGCTCCTCTGTTATCATGCTGTTAACTGGGTTCAGATCACAGGTTGTACGGTGTGATTGGTGTGGCTGGTATGAGTCTTACCCGGGATTCATGAATCCTTCCTTATTGTGTACGCTCGTCCGGGCACAGTATCCTAACTGAGGCTTGGAGGAGGGTCATAGGGGGAGGAGCCAGTGCACACCAGGTAGTCCTAAAGCTTTACTTTTGTGCCCAGTCTCCTGCGGAGCCGCTATTCCCCATGGTCCTTACGGAGTTCCCAGCATCCACTACGGACTACGAGAAATAGAATTATCGGTAAGTAAATTCTTATTATTATATATCAGACTAGCATTGAAAATCATTAAAGTTTTATAAAAAAAACAAAAACACCACAACGAAGTAGCTACAGTACTGCAACGCCAGCCCCGACCTGGCGATATGACAGGAGGGGAGTATCCTGAGGTGAAGAGCCAACTAAAGCGTCATACTTCAGGTAGCCATCGCCTTCCTATGCACACAGTGCGGCAGACGTTATTGTAGTATGCGCTGTGTGCAGTTCTTAAAACTTTGCTCACAGCCGCTTCATACATGGGGATGAAGCGGAAACTGAAGCACTTGGCGTGTTCTATGTGCGGAAGGCGCATAGTGATACTTCGTACACCTGCCCCATAGTGTGCACTACTATTTTGTTACAGTATTATTCTACCTAATAAGACTAGTAAAAGTTGAACTCTTCCGGTAAAGCTCTGAATGGCGTATGTGTATGGAGTCTTGTGGGTTCGTCATTAGGTTGGATGAATGCTCTTTCCCAGTTTGATGTAGTTCATGTAGTTGAATTGGGCTACATTTCCATACCTGTGGTCTGAATGTTGTAAGATGTTGGGGGTGATGCGGTAGAAACTTGTCTCAAATGTTTTTTCGGATGAGGCTAGTGGTTAGCGAATCACAGATTAGTAATAATGATTAATAATAATAAAGAAATTGTGTAATTCATTGATAAAAAAAATTGATTTGAAATATTTAGTAAATAAAAATGAACGTGAGCAAATTAAGTCATTAATATTTTGATAAAGTATTTACGCTATTCAACTTGTCCCAAAGGGTATTCTAGGAGTCAGTGATTATTAATAAATATAACATATTAAAAAAAAAAGAAGAAAAAGAATGAATTTAATATTGAGACTTTATATATGAGTATATGATAACAGTGGTATGGTAATGATTTGACTAAATCATTACATGGTATTTTACATTCAGCCTTATGTCTATTCCTTATAAATTCTGTAGATTGCACTAGTGTTACCATTATTATTTATTATGATTTGATGTTCGTTATATGATGTGGCTCATACATGTGGTGTTTTACTGTAATATCTGATAAATAAGTGTATCCTCGATTCCCCAAATACAGGGGACCTGGCCAAGAGCTCTCTTTTGTGTGTTTTTTTTTTTTGTAACATTCTATAAATTTGTTGCCTTAGAGTGGAATACATACTATATACCGGTATGCCAGCTGTCACAATACCGTAGTGGCATCGCGGCAGCGGGGCGAGTGCTAGAAAGCCCTTTGCGGGCTCTCCACGCTGCAGGCATGGTTGCCCGCTTCGCTCGCCACAGGTTATATTCTGCCTCTATGGGTGTCGTGGACACCCACAGAGGGATAAAAGCCTGTGGCGCTGGTATTCCGGCTGCGGCATTTCACCCCCTGTCGGGATTCTGGCATCGGCATTGTGACTGCCGGAATCCCGACAGGCGGTCTCGTAATTGCCTCTCCTTAGAGTAAGTTGAGCAGGTTTGGAACAAACAAGGAGCTACAGGAATGGGATTAATTTCTATTATAACTATTTATTTAATTTATTCTCCTAAACCAGGAGATATAGGAGGTCATTTAATTAGTCGTGGTTTATTACCACGGCTAAGTAATCCCTGGGTGGTAATTCAGCTGATGCCGACAGCTGTCATTTTTGGGGATTTTGTTTCACCTGGTCGGAGGCAGGAGGAAGAAAATCTGTGATAAGTGACGCTTTTTGGCATAGAAAAAAAATTGCCCGAAAGAAACATCTATTTGAATTCCCCACATAATATCCATATAATGGGCTACAGTAGATCTTCTTCGCTTTTGTTATATAATGGAGAGTTACCTCTGTAGGTCCGTCCGTATGCCTTTGTTATGTTGATGCCTAGATATATCACAGATTATTGCCTTTATTATAAATGTAAAGATCAGTTTTAAGGAGTTGTTTTAAGCCAGTGCCAGATTTTTCGACCAATCAAAAAAATGGCAAGGGCATTGAATAGGTCGAATGTAAAATCGACCTAAAAACGTGCGAAAAAAACGTCACTAATTGAATACCCCCCTATATGTCTAAACACAGAACCAAACTCCGACAGTTCCTTAAAGAGGAATGAAATGGATGTGAGAGGTTTAGGGGCAGATTTATTATTGCAATTTAGCAGGAAATCCTGCAAATGCGAATCATCTCCAGAATGTATGTAGAGGGTACCGCACCAGATAGTGGACTTTTACAATTGCAATAGCAGTACCCACAGGAGCTGCTATACTGTGAGATCCCACCCCGGCAATCCGCTCGCACATGCGTCATCTGCTTTTACACATTGCAGGGATGGTCTCCTATTGGAGCTCCTGTCCCTGTTTTTTTTTTTTTTAATACATCTGGGTGAACATTAATTTCTTTTGCCGAGATAAGCGGCGATAATGGAATATAATTATCGAAGGCTAAAACTGTATAATTAATAAATAGGCCCCCAAGTGAGTGACAGTAGGACATTTTTGGGGAAGATGACAATTTTGTCCTGGGTTCTGCTTACTTCATACCTGCGATATCCAGGTTAACATAGTAGAGCAGAGATTTTCAACCTTTTACAACTCGCGGCACACTGAACAAGATTTAAATATTGCCAAGGCACATTCAAATATGATGATGGATGGTGCAGTTGCGTGTCCTAGGATGTCATGTCACAGCTTCTCCATAGGTAATGCCTGAGCGACATCTGAGAAAGCCAGAAGAGCCCTACACTGTCCGGGCACAAAATTAGAACTGGCTCTGCAACCACTAAACCCACCAGAATTGATCGTTCCAGGGCCTCAGTAGCGGCAAAACACTGACAGGCCTGGCTCTGCTACTATGGCGACATACCCGAAGACTGCTCAGGGCACACTAGTGTGCCACGGCACAGTGGTTGATAAACACTGTAGTAGAGAGTGGGTTTTATTTTTCATATTATAATGTATTTTTTTTTTTGTCTTGTGGTATCCAATTCTATTCTTGTCAGTGTTTAAAATAATCGTTATGGTAGACTTACCAATGATATTTCTCCATAAGTCCACAGGATCCACAGGATAACATTGAGATATGAGGTAGCGATACCGGATTGGCACCAAACGATCAAAGCTTTCGACCTCCCAGAATGCAAAGAGTCCGTCCCTATATCCCCGCCTCCTGGCTCAAGCAATTCAGTTGTTTTCCAAAGCTCAAGGCAGGAGCATCATAGAGAGCCCTAGTCAGGCGAGAAAAACACACATGCACACCCTTCTGTACAAGAAGGAAGAGGTTAATAGGTGAAAGGATCCTCAAATCAGGTGCGTCAGTGTGGTATCCCTGTGGATCCTGTGGACTTAGGTGAAATAGTGTTATCAACGGTAAGTCTACCATAACGATTATTTCTCCTGTGGGGTCCAGAGGCTATCCACAGGATAACATTGGGATATCCCAAAGCAATTTATTGGTGGGGACGCTCCTGACTGGACAGGAGAATCCTTCGCCCGAATTCAGCGTCCTGAGAGGCACAGGTATCAAAGGCATAATGTCTAATGAATGTGTTAATGGAAGACCATGTGGCTGCCTTACATACTGATGTTGTGCTGCCCATGATGGACCTACCTTACGAGTAGAGTGAGCAGAGACATTAGCCGAAACAGCGAGATCAGCTTGAGAATATGCTTCTGAAATCGTCATTCGAAGCGTCCTCGCCAGTGTCTGCTTGTCAGCAGGCCATCCTCTCTTGTGAAATCCGTAGAGAACGAAGAGAGTGTTTATTTTTCTGATGGCACTGGGTGATCCATGTAGATCCTTAAAGCACTGACTACGTCCAACGATGCATCTCCCGCAGAAAGGTCCGGCCTTTGGAGGGCCGGGACTACAATTTCTTCAGTAAGGTGGAATTTAGACACCACCTTAGGAAGATACCCAGATTTGGTTCTGAGAACTGCTTTATCTGGATAAAAAAATCAGAAAAGGAGGGCAACATAACAATGCCCCTAAATCTGAAACTCTTCTAGCTGAAGCAATAGCCAGTAGAAAGAGAACTTTAGCTGTCAACCATTTAAAGCCCACTCCTTTTAGTGGTTCAAATTGGGCAACTTGAAGGGCCTTTAGGACTAAACTTAAGTCCCAAGGCACTGTAGGAGGAACAAAAGGAGGTTGAATGTGCAGCATTCCCTGGAAAAAAGTGTGCACATCCTGTATGTTAGCAAATTTTTTTTGGAACCATACAGTCAATGCTGACCCTTGCACTCTCAGGGAAGCCACTCTTAGACCTTTGTCCATTCCTAACTGAAGGAATGCTGGGACTCTGGAAACTCTGAAAGAACTAGGATCAAATTTCCGGTCACTGCACCATTGAATATAGGCTTGCCATATTCGGTGATAAATGCGAGCTGAGGAAGGTTTCCTTGCTCTGAGCATTGTTTGAATTACCTGTTGTGAGAATCCTCTTGCTTTCAGGATGGAAGTCTCAAGAGCCACGCCGTCAAAGACAGGCGATCCAGGTGCTTGTGATAACAAGGACCCTGAGACAGTAGATCTGGATGTTGAGGGAGTAGGAATGGAGCATCCATCGACAACCTCTGCAGATCTGTGTACCATTGTTTTCTGGGACAAGCCAGAGCTATTAGTATCATGGCGCCCCTTCCTTGTTTCGCCTTTCGCATCACCCTGGTAACAGGGCGGCTGGTGAAAACACACAGGCCGGACGAAAGTCCCGTCTTACTGACAGGACATCCACAAAGATCACTTTGGGATCCTTTGTTCTTTGACCTGTATGCAGGTACTTTGTTGTTCTGACGGGACGCCATGAAATCTATCTCTGGTAACCCCCACTTGTCTACCAGAATTTGGAAGACCTTGGGGTGTAAAGCCCATTCATTTGCATGAATGGCGTGTCGACTGAGAAAATCCGCTTCCCAGTTAAGGACTCCCGGATGGAACACTGCGGACAAGGCTGGATGATGAATTTCTGCCCGTTTTAACGTGTGACTTACCTCCTTCATTGTGTTTGGTTTGTGAATTCCTCCCTGATGGTTGAGGTGCGCTACTGCCGTTGCATTGTCTGAGCGGATTTGGTATGGTTTGCCCTGAAGGATGTCGTTTGTCTGAATAAGTGCCGTATATATGGCCCGAAGTTCCAATATATTTATTGGCATGCAACTCTCTTCCTTGGTCCACTGACCCTGGAAGTAACTCCTTCCTGACACCGCTCCCCAGCCCTGAAGGCTGGCATCCGTTGTCAGAATTTCCCAATCTGATATCCAAAAGAGTCTCCCTTTTTCCAGTTGGGATGTCTGCAGCCACCAGGCTAATGACCTCCTTACTTCCAGAGGAAGGACCATAATCTGCGTTTTTATTGTCTGATGAAAACCATTCCATTTGGAAAGGATCAGATGTTGCAGAGGCCTCGAGTGGAACTGAGCATACTCCACCATGTCGAATGTCGACACCATCAAACCCATCACAAGCATTGCTGCGTGAATGGATACCCTTTGACTGTGTAGCAGCTCCTTAATCCTTGACTGAATTTTGGATATTTTGTTCAGAGGTAACATTACTCTCTAAAGACTCGAATCCAGTACAGCCCCCAAGTGAGTCATCCATTGTGACGGGACCAGGGACGACTTTGCCTAATTTATGAGCCAACCGTGTCTCTGCAAACAATCTAATGTCTGCCGCAGATATCACTGAAGCAATTCCTGAGATTGTGCTAGTATTAATAAGTCGTTGAGGTATGGAAAAATCCTTATCCCCTGCTGACAGAGATAAGATGCCATTACCACCATAATTTTGGTACAGACTGTGGCCAGTCCAAATGGTAGGGCCTGAAATTGAAAATGGAGGATAGCAAACCTGAGATGGCACTGATGGGACAGTGCTGTAGGAACATGAAGGTAAGCATCCTGGATATCCAGGGATACCATAAAATCCTCCGCCTCCATGGCCAAAGTAATGGAACGTAAAGTCTCCATATGAAACCGAGGCACCCAAATGTACTTGTTCGGCACTTTGAGATTAAGTATTAGCCGGAACAACCCATTTGGCTTCTGGACTAGAAACAGGTTGGAATAAAAACTTTGTCCTCGTTGTGCAGGAGGAACAGAAATTATCACTCCTGACTGAAGCAACTTCTGAACTGCCTCTTGCAAAGCCCTGTCCTTTGTTTCCACTAAAGACGGGCTGGTACGAAAAAACTTTGAGGAGGGTGTTTTTTGAAAGCAAACACATAACCATGAGATACCGCATCTTGCACCCAAGCATCTGTGGTAAACTGATGCCAGATCTGTGCAAACTGAAGAAGTTGGCCTCCCACCCTGGGGTCCCCCAGGTGGAGGCCCGTACCATCAGGCTGATGGTTTATCTTCCGATTTGGAAGCCGGCCCTCTGGTAGCCCAATGCTTTTTAGTCTTACCAGACTTGTCAGATTGAGACTGTTTGCCATAACCCTTTCCTTTTGCTTTTCCTAGAGGCTAAAAAGCTGGAAATCTAGGCTTGTCTTTATGGGGGTAATTCAGAGTTCATCGCAGCAGCAAATTTGTTAGCAGTTGGTCGAAACCAGGGGGGTAATTCCAAGTTGATCGCAGCACGAACTTTGTTAGCAGTTGGGCAAAACCATGTGCACTGCAGGGGAGGCAGATATAACATGTGCAGAGAGAGTTAGATTTGGGTGTGGTGTGTTCAATCTGCAATCTAAATTGCAGTGTAAAAATAAAGCAGCCAGTATTTACCCTGCACAGAAACAAAATAACCCACCCAAAGCTAACTCTTTCTGCACATGTTATATCTGCCCCCCCTGCAGTGCACATGGTTTTGGCCAACTGCTACAAAAATTCCTGCTGCGATCAACTTGGAATTACCCCCCATGTGCACTGCAGGTGTGGCAAATATAACATTTGCGGAGAAAGTTAGATTTGGGTGGGTTATTTTGTTTCTGTGCAGGGTAAATACTGGCTGCTTTATTTTTACACTGCAATTTAGATTTCAGTTTGAATACACCCCACCCAAATCTAACTCTCTCTGCACATGTTGTATCTGCCACCCCCACCCCCTGCAATGCACATGGTTTTGCCCAACTGCTAACAAATTTGCTGCTGCAATCAACTCTGAATTAGGCCCTACTGTATGTGGGGAAGGAAACTTCACTTTATTGGAGTCTACTTCTGACTCCAAAATACAGTTTAACTCTTTACCAAAAAGAATATCTCCAGTAAAAGGCAAAGGGGTATATGCAATAGCGGGCGAATTCGCGGCAATTATCGCCGTTTTTTCAATTCGACCAAATTCGCCAGGTGAATTCCGGAAGGTGGCTTCCGGAATTCACCATATGCAATGAAAAACGGATTCGCCAGAGTCGCGGGCGAAAATCGGCCGATTTGGCGGATTTTGCCGCGATTTTAAAAAACGGGAAAAAACGGGGAAAAACCCGAAAAAAAAATGGCGTGGGGTCCCCCCTCCAAAGCATAACCAGCCTCGGGCTCATCGAGCTGGTCCTGGTTCTAAAAATGCAGGGGAAAAATCGGCCAGGGATCCCCCGTATTTTTAAAACCAGCACCGGGCTCTGCGCCTGATGCTGGTGCCAAAAATACGGGGGACAAAAAGAGTAGGGGTCCCCCGTATTTTTAACACCAGCATCGGGCTCCGCTAGCTGGACAGATAATGCCACAACCGGGGGTCACTTTTATGCCGTGCCCTGCGGCCGTGGCATCAAATATCCAACTAGTCACCCCTGGCCGGGGTACCCTGGGGGAGTGGGGACCCCTTCAATCAAGGGGTCCCCCCCCCCCAGCCACCCAAGGGCCAGGGGTGAAGCCCGAGGCTGTCCCCCCCCCATCCAATGGGCTGCGGATGGGGGGGCTGATAGCCTTTGTGATAAAAAAAAAGATATTGTTTTTTCCATTAGTACTACAAGTCCCAGCAAGCCTCCCTCGCAAGCTGGTACTTGGAGAACCACAAGTACCAGCATGCGGGAGAAAAACGGGCCCGCTGGTACCTGTAGTACTACTGGGAAAAAAATACCCAAATAAAAACAGGACACACACACCTTGATAGTAAAACTTTATTTCATACGCCGACACACACATACTTACCTGTGTTGACACGCCGACTGCAACGATCTCCGACGATCCGAGGGTACCTGTCAAAAAATTATACTCACCTTCCAGCGTCCAGAGGTCCAGGTCCAGAGGTAAATCCACGTACTTTGTAAAAAAACAAACCGAACACGATCCACCGGACTAATGAAAGGGGTCCAATGTTTTCACATTAGACTCCTTTCCCCGAATGCCGGGACATCACGTGACTCCTGTCACTGATGTCCCTTCAGCCAATCAGGAAGCGCTACTGCCGTGGCGCTCACCTGATTGGCTGGACGCCGTCTGTACTCTGACAGCGCCTCGCAAAGCCGCTCCATTACTTTCAATGGTGGGAACTTTGCGGCTAGCGGTGGGGTCACCCGCCGGTCAGCCGCTGACCGGCGGGTGACCTCACCGCTAGCCGCTAAGTTCCCACCATTGAATATAATGGAGGGAGCTGTGCGATGCGCTGTCACAGCGATCAGCCAATCAGGTGAGCGCAACGAAGTTGCGCTTCCTGATTGGCTTAGAGACCTGTCAGTGACAGCTGTCACTGACAGGTCTCAATCGTGGAAAGGTGTCCCATGTGTCAGCATGGGACCCCTTTCAGTCCGTTCTGGAGCGGGTATTTGCGTTTTCTTTTTTTGCCAAGTACGTGGATTTATCTCTGGACCCTGAGGTGAGTATATTGAACTTTGCTTTTCAGGTATCCGTGGATTCTACATGGAGAAGAGGACCGATGTCGGCGTGTGAACATAGGTAAGTATGTGTGTGTCGGTAGTGTGAAATAAAGTTTTACTGTCGACGGTGTGTGTGTCCTGTTTTTATTTGGGTATTTTTTTCCCAGTAGTACTACAGGTACCAGCGGGCCCGCTTTTCTCCCGCATGCTGGTACTTGTGGTTCTCCAAGTACCAGCTTGCGGGGGAGGCTTGCTGGGACTTGTAGTACTAATGGAAAAAACAATATCTTTTTTTTATCACAAAGGCTATCAGCCCCCCCATCCGCAGCCCATTGGATGGGGGGGGACAGCCTCGGGCTTCACCCCTGGCCCTTGGGTGGCTGGGGGGGGGGGACCCCTTGATTGAAGGGGTCCCCACTCCCCCAGGGTACCCCGGCCAGGGGTGACTAGTTGGATATTTGATGCCACGGCCGCAGGGCACGGCATAAAAGTGACCCCCGGCTGTGGCATTATCTGTCCAGCTAGTGGAGCCCGATGCTGGTGTTAAAAATACGGGGGACCCCTACTCTTTTTGTCCCCCGTATTTTTGGCACCAGCACCAGGCGCAGAGCCCGGTGCTGGTTTTAAAAATACGGGGGATCCCCTGTCAATTTTTTCCCCGCATTTTTAGAACCAGGACCAGCTCAATGAGCCCGAGGCTGGTTATGCTTTGGAGGGGGGACCCCACGCCATTTTTTTTTCTGATTTTACCGTTCCAGCAATAAAAAAAATAAAAAAATAATAATAATATTTTAAAAAATATATAAATAATATTTGTGCCTCCCCCCCCCCAAAAAAAAGTACCTAATCCCTTCTAATATAAATAGATCTGCTATTCCCCAAAAAAAAAAACACCAAAAAAAACATGTTTAAATTTTTTTTATTTGTTTTCACCCTCCAAAGTGTGGCGGATTGAAAATGACGAATTTGCTGTCTAAAAGCACTGCTGTCGAATTTCCAAACTTGAATTGAATATGCTTTGGTCGAATTGCAGCACTTGTATCATTGCAGAAAAGTCGAATTTGCAAAAAGTCGAATTTCAAAAAGTCGAATTTTGAAAGTCCGTTTTTTGGTCGGAAAGCACTGCATTGCATAGGCGAATTTTTTTTTTTGGTCGAAAATGACCCGAAATTCGCCAATTTCGGGAATTCGACCACAATTGCATATACCCCAAAGACTCCTGAACCTTCTTAGATTCTGAGTCAGCTTTCCATGGGGGTAATTCCAAGTTGATCGCAGCAGGAATTTTGTTAGCAGTTGGGCAAAACCATGTGCACTGCAGGGGAGGCAGATATAACGTGAAGAGAGAGTAAGATTTTGGTGGGTTATTTTGTTTCTGTGCAGGGTAAATACTGGCTGCTTTATTTTTACACTGCAATTTAGATTGTAGATTGAACACACCACACCCAAATCTAACTCTCTCTGCACATGTTATATCTGCCCCCCCCCTGCAGTGCACATGGTTTTGCCCAACTGCTAACAAAATTCCTGCTGTGATCAACTTGGAATTACCCCCATGTACGTAGCTAAACCGCTCTGCGAGCTGCTACTGCTGAGGCTGATACCTGAGAGGCAATTGTACCCATAACCAAGGCTGCTTCTTCCATAAAAATAGCTACCTATTTGTTATGTGCAGTATGGGATTTTTGCTCTCTAGATGCCATTGAAAGGTCATCCTCCAATGCATCAGCCCAGGCTGCCACTGCTTTTGCCATCCAAGCCGAAGCCATGCCTGGTCTTATGATTGCCCCAGAGAAGGAGAAAATGGTTTTAAGAAAGCCATCTATTTTCCTGTCCATGACATCATTTATTGTTGATGCCTCCTGCCGGCGCAGCTTAGCTGCGGTTGCAGGAGTCCTGGCACCATCTTTCCCATCAAGGCGCTGCGTGTGATGCCACGCATCCGCCGCGATCACACCTCCGGCACGCCCTCATTCACACCACACCGCCCCCCGTTTGGCCGCTTCTGCCCCCTCAAATCTCCGTCTCCTCCCTGGAAATGGAGCGTTACCCACCCCGCAACCGCGCATGCGCAGGACGGGCGCTGCGCATGCGCCAGCATCTTTTTCTCATAAATTGCGGTTGGATCGCTTGTTGCGATCCAACCTGAATTAGCCCCATAATCCATTTTAATCCAGATCCTGAGAGATTAACCCAGTTTTGCAAGACAAACATGACATGAGTGTTGGTGCTGCTGTGGAGAGTGTATCCTCCTCACCTTTGCCTCTCTTAGACATGATAAATAAATCACACACCTTTACAGTGTTAACTACACAGATTGTGCCTGCAATCACTTTAAAATTTGTTAAAATTACATACAATCCGATCCCTCCCTGCTTTGCACCAGCATTGAGGATCGGAATACACAGAAACTGACAGATAATAGTAAAGTCAGCAATCACACTAGCAATCAGTCACAAGTTATACATTAGTATAATAAGCAATGTGAGCACATAATCAATTACAAATACATTTCAAGTATGTAGGAGAAACATTACTGCATTACTTTATATAGGAGTTTAAATGTATTCAGTCGCACAATGGAAAAAAACAGCAGCAATAGTTTACAGACTCATATGCATCAGGCACTTATCCAACTATTCCTACCAAAGGTAGATAGAGACTGGCTCAGGAGAGTGGGATACAGGGAGACTTCACCCCGCTTCCAGAATCGATAAATACGTTATTGAACGCTGAGTGGATCCAGACGCTATTAGTGTACACAATCACCCCGTGAACATACAGTGAACACAGACGCCCAAGTGAACACCAATGCACCAGTCATACAGTTGTTTATGCTGTGACTGAGTCCTTTTATATACACAGCGTCTCAGACGGAAGCGGGAACTCCGTTCATGGCGGGAAACTCAGAGGAAACTGGTCATGAACTGGGGGGGAGGGGCGACCAAGGGAGCGTCTTACTCCTCACTGCTGACATCAACCCTAGGGATTGCGGCCTCATACTACCCATGGAGCCTATTATTCCTGAGGCCTAGCGCTGGTGCACCGGAGGTGGCAGCCACGTCAGCGACTGTTTGGTAGTCTCCATCCCGAAACAGTGCGGCTGTGTCTCGCATTTCCCCTACTAAGCAGAACCGATGCCTTACCTTTTCCCCGTGCTCTGACCACAGCCTGGTAAGGTCTGCTGGACTTGCTAGTACATTCTACACAGATGCCCTCTGAAACAGCACTGTACACGTGGGTAAGCGTTGTCGCGACCCAGTGGGGAGTTGTTGGAGCGACTCTTTCTAAGGTACGTATAAGACGCTTTTTAGAAAGATTGCTCAAAAAATATAGTAAAACTATAAAAATAAAATACCACTTAACTGACGATTTTTCCCTTCAAAAGCGTTAAAAACATTGTTTTTTAAAATTTATTTTATTTAATAAAGTTAAAAAAGTATTTTTTAAAATATTTAAACATTGTATTATGTACATCTGCAGAACGGATCTCCTCGTCAAAAACGGGGGGACAGGGTGGGACGACGCAGTTGGATGAAATCTGACCATGCCAGTTAAGTGGAAAGCTTATGGCTGCTAAAAACCAGCAGCCCATTGACCATGGTCCAACTCCTGCTGCATCAAAGACAAAACTGTATTGCCTAAGCCAGGAGGCGGGGATGTATGGACCAGGCCCGTTGCGTGCTGGGAGGCCGAAAACTTTGATCGTTTAGTGCCAATCCGCTGTCGCTTCCTCATATCCCAATGTTATCCTGTGGATAACCTGTGGACCCTGCAGGAGAAATGAACATTTGCGACAAAGAATCATTATTTTTTGCTGTAGTGGCATCTGGGTATGAGGATTTTTAGTTTACAGTTGTGTTGAAAATTTCTTCCACTGGAAGGGGGTAGTCAGGTTGTTGAGGAACCAAGCGTGGCACTGCAGAATGGACGGTGTGGGATCATGACAAAGTGGCCTGCCACTGCAATACATTGCTGCTATTACGGCATTGTAAAGTGGGGGTAGGCCCACAATGAGTGGGTGACAGTGGGCATCCCTTGGGAGATTTAATTACTCTTCCGGGAGAGCCACCTGAGATTCTGGATACTCCTGGACATTACAGGAGACTATGCAAATGGTTTGTTATGAGTTTTTTTTCACAGGACATAGTAAATCTATCTGGACCTGTGGCCTCGAAGCCTTCTGGGATTATGCAGATTCATCCACTTCCATCTAGCTTCCCTGCACATTAAACAGCCTTCTAGTCACGCAATGCTGTGGTGTGATTGGTAGCACTGAGTGTCTTTTTGTTCGAATTTTTCCATTAAAATGCACCTTATTCGCAAAATGATGCAAATAGGACGCATAAGCATCTTTAGCTGATTAAAATTATATGCAGCTTGCACATATTCTCTGCGTGACTGTGGCTGTATCTGCATACGAATTGCTACGTAGCATTGTGTATGGAGATACAGGTGCGGTTGCACACAAAATTTAGGCATACCGCATATCATTGTAATCAGCAGAGTCTGCTTGTGCGTCTGTTAGCTCACTCACGCCATGCATTTCCCGCTGCGTGGCGTATTGAGGCAAGATGTAATGGCTCCTTTTGTCACCTCATCATAATATTTTTTTAAGACTGTCCATTGTTATTTAAATAGGAAAAACAAAATAAAAATGTGAAAATTAAAAAATAAAAACATAAAAAATGTGGAAAACATTTTTACTACCTTTCCCCCCCCCCCCCCCCCCCTGAATTATCTCACCATAACCTAGACTTTTTTTTCTCTTTTAAGCTATGAAGACCTTTTCTTTTATATTTCCCAAGAACCCATGCTGTCTGGCATATTTCACGTAAAAGTTACTGGGTACTATCATAAAACAAATTGGCGTTGACACATTGGGCCTGATTCAGGTCCGGTCACATGGTGGGAAATCATGCAATGTACCTATATTCGGTGCATTGCTCATGCATCGTACTCATACCGCATATGTACAGTACAGGTCTTGCACCTTCAGATGCAGTAAGGCTGCAGACTTCAGGCGGTTGACAGTCTGCAGTCATTTACAGTTTGTGGGGATGTTATTGTCACCTCAGTTTTGTGGGAGTGCCGGGGCCATGATCTCCGTCTTTGGACAGAGATTTGTTGGCCTCCGTGATGGAGCTGTGGCGGCCAGTCTGGGTAACCTCATGGGTTACTAAGCTGCCCGATGGTGTCACAGGTAATTTGAGGCTGCGTCCTCATCGCAGCAGAGGATCACATATACATGCACGCCTCGTCTGCTTGTGCCAAACTCCTCCTGCTGCATTACCATATGTAGGCATCGCTACAGCTGCCAAGTATCCAGCAGTGATGCTATTTCTGTCTACATCTGAATCACCCCCATTGTCAGCTTCACATTAGCTTTACAGATACTTAAATCCAGCAGTAAAGCAATGAGTACCTCTAGGATGGCCATAGTGCTGCTATCCTGACTTCACCACATTACTATTGAATTCAGTTTGACCTCTTCATACACAATAGGCTTCTGCACCTTTTAAATAAAGCAAAATGTATGAGATGCTACGTTGCCTTCTGTAAACCTGTACTTCTACTAGCCGCATACTGACTACATGCTCTTCTTATTAACCTCCAAGCCAAACAATAACTCATTTATACCAGGCTAGCCTGAACACAGATTATACTGGATACTGAGGGCAGGCTAACACACTAAGGGCCGCAGCATTATTGACATGCTGATGATTGGTCATGATTTTCGCTATGGTGATGAGGTTGCTAATGCATGCAGGAGGCGTCTATCTCCTACAGCCACCTCCTGCTGCATTTGCATTTTTATTTATGCTTGCTTACGGCTGTGCAATTCCATGCAAACATGCATTAGGTTCTTAATGCGATACAATTATGGAGGTCTACCACTAATGCAATGCTAATGCGCGATGTGCTGTCATCCCTGTCATCAGCACTTACATATTCCCCTTGCTAGGCGCAGGAGATGCGACTGAATTTGACTCAGGAAATGTAGTAACTCTGACTACACACCAATCAAACATTCTTTTGAACATTTCACTTACATGCCAATGCCCTCTTGCCAACCAGTGGTGTCCGTTCAGCCATTGCTGAGATGCAACCGCTTCTGAATCTCTCGTATGTTCTTAAAGATGTGCCTTGTGATGTATGCGCAGTTAATGGGACGGCTGCAATCAAATGTACATGCCACTCAGCATCAGGCCCTAAATATTTATAAGTTGTAAACGTGATCACACACACAATGTATACAATCTGTGTTATAAATCAAGCAAACTAACCAACCAACAGTGCAGCATAAGTAATTGGTAAATGGGTGACACTTAAAACACTCTGGGCCAAATTCACTTTTCTGAGTCTCACACAAAAGTGCCTGCAGTACTGTCTAGTAGTGGTCCACCATGAACGCTGTAATACCGATTTGTGCATCCTTCTATGCCACCATTGGTCCACCCAGCGGTGGCTGTAGCCACTAGGCTGCAGCACGGACTACATAGTGCAGGGAGGGGGCGGTGCTAAGCACATATAAACATGCATGTGAAGATGTATGTAATATATTGGCAGTGACGCTGTGGGATTCAGTCAGCTAGCATCAAGCATTGGGATTCACTCTCCTAAGCCGGCCCCCAGACTCTCATTAACTAGTATCACAGGAGTCTGAGGCAGGTGTAGGAGAGTGAAGCCTAATGCCAAGTGTCTGTTCTCCATGGCTGCTGTGATATACAGTGCTGTTGCTCATCCCGGAAACACTGCCAGCACATATATTACATACATCTTCACATGTATGTTTATATGTGCTTAGTGCCCCCCCCTTCCTCCCCGCACTAGGTAGTCAGCGCTGCAGCCCAGCAGCTGCCGCTGGTCACACCATTGAAACGTGCACCTGTCCTATGGCAGGTGCAGTTTCTCAATCTGATTATGGTCTCCTATGTCGGTGGCTGTGCATCTGTGAACATAGCCGTCATCACTACGCGACACTCCCATAACACACCCACTGAATGGACCATTTTTGTGTTCATTTATAGCCACCTCAGAGTTGCCACCCAGGGACACCCATCACTTATTTACAACATATCTGATACCATCTGACCGTTCACAACAGCACCTCTGTGTGTATTGTTCTAGTCCACCCTGGTTGTAGTCTCCAGTTCCTGTTTTCTGCCAGGAATTGGAGACTACAACCAGGGTGTGTGGACCATCCAGAGATGGAGACACTGCAGCAGAGATGGAACTGTTTCTCATCTTTATCTAGTATGAGTTCTTATGAATAGGATACAATATCTGTGACCACGGAAGAGACTAGATCCCCCTCAGTTTCAGTAACTGAAGAGGAACTAGCCTATGTATTATAAGCCCTCTATTTCCCCTTCTGTTTATGTACGTTTTTACGGAAGGGGAACTAGACACTATAAAAGTAGGGACTAGAGCCCCTTCTGTTTCAGTAACTGAAGAGGAACTAGATTATTTATTATAAACCCTCTATTTCCCCTTCTGTTTATGTATGTTTTTGCCCCCTGCTGTACAGATGCAGAATTAGAAGTGGATCTAGCTCATTGTGTATAAAAACAATAATTCCACTTCAGTTAATGTTACAGCTACATTTACTGCACGGGAAATAACATACGCCCCCTACAGGTCAGGAATGGAATTAGAAGTGGATCTAGCTCATTGTGTATAAAAACAATAATTCCCCCTCAGTTAATGTTACAGCTACATTTACTGCACGGGAAATAGCATACGCCCCCTACAGGTCAGGAACGGAATTAGAAGTGGATCTAGCTCATTGTGTATAAAAACAATAATTCCACTTCAGTTAATGTTACAGCTACATCTACTGCACGGGAAATAGCATACGCCCCCTACAGGTCAGGTACGTAATTAAAAGTGGATCTAGCTCATTGTCAATAAAAACAATAATTCCCATTCAGTTAATGTAAGGATTTGCTTCTATATGTTTACATATATCATGATTGTTTGCCACTAGCACTGGTTTTGCCTGTTTTATTGACCACCCGCGTCACAGATCTCGCCCCCGGCGTCTGACGTCAGACACCGGGCGGGAGCCGAACGGAGAGGAAGCCGCGCTGAAGAGCGGCGAAGATCCCAGTGGAGCGAGGAAGAGGAGGACGTCGCGGAGGAGGGTCCTGAAGTTGCGGAAGAGGTCCGGCTGCGGGAAGAATATGTCCAGCGGCGGCTGGACACGGCGAGGCGACGGCCAGGACGGGCCAGCGGCCGAAGATTGAGAAGGAGTGCCGGATAGGTCACCAGGGGTGGAAAGTAAGAGAGCTGACGAAGCTCCCCCCTGGTGCCTCTCCCAGCGGGTCAGGTAGGCCCTTCTCAGGTGCCCCTGTACTCGCTCCTCCCTAGACCACCGGGTGATCAGGCATTAGGCCCATGGGTGCAGTCAAGCCCTTCCGGCCTGTGGGCAGTCAGTCGGGCCCTCCCGGCCCGTGGGTGCATTTAATCGGGCCCTCTGGGTCCGAGGCCACGTGCAGTCGGGGTTCCCCCCCGGCCCGTGGCCCAGTTAGGTGGTGCGTTCAACATTCCGATTAGGTGGTTTGGGCGTTAGGCCCAAGCCACCTCGGCATCGCGCTAGGCGGGCACTATGCCAGTGGGCAATTCAGGCATTAGAGGGCATTAGGCCCTAGTTTAGTTTGGCGCCCGCTAGGGATATAAGGTGACCCTGGGCACTAGGCCCAGGTCACCCAACGGGCGGCAAGTTAGGCGGGCACTAGGCCCGAGGGATAAAGTCAGGCCTCGGGCCTGTGTGCGGTTAGGGGGCGTTAGGCCCAGTAAATAAGAGGTTCCCTCCCCAAAGGTGGACAAAGGTGGTACTGGGCACTAGGCCTAGCCCACCCCAAGGTGTTTAGGCAGGCAGGCCCGCTCGTCCTGAGCCCCTGGAAAGAGTACGGGAGGTGAGTGAGCTGTGCGGCCCCTACTACCTGGTGTACTGATTCAGGTACTTAAAGGGACAGCACCATGGTAGTTGGTTGCGCTGTGGATTGTGATTGGATATGTTGTTACCATGCAGGGCAAAGTGTGAGCTTGTTAAGTCTGTGTTTAGTTTTGTTGCACCACACCCACCGAGCTAGTTTGAGGGCTCTGCCGTTGTAGTTAGTATAGGGGTGTGACACTAGGTACCTGTAAGAGAAGACATTCGCAGTGCGGAACTGACGGTGAGTAGCATCTGTGTACGTTTGTCCCTTTGTCTGTCCCCGAGCGCCGGAATAGGGGTTGCTCACGGACGTGAGAACCCCCTTCATCACACTACGCACGAGAGTGTGTGAAATCTGGGTGGCTGAGGCTTTGTTCCAGTGATGACCTTTCACCCAACCGGTGAAGGTCGCCGTCACCCCTGGGGTATCCCCTTTTCCGGTGGAAGAAGGGTTGATACCCCCCCTTAAGGTAGACTATTTTCTCCTCAGCTCGTTCGTCCGTCAGCTCCGAGAGGGAATCATCGTGTCCGGGTCCGACTGAAGAGTTCCAGGTCCGTTGAAGGTTCCGGTACCTGAAGGTGAGAGAGTGCGGCGCCTGGTAAGTGGTGAACCTACACCTGCACGGCAGCAGGCACTACACGCACCGCCGCCACCCTCTTACAAGAACGTAGGCAACTTGCCAGCTTCTTTTTTAATTTCACCAACTCCATTTGTGTGATCAACATATACAAGGAAAGAGCCAGATGGGTTGATGTACTAAGCAGTAATAAGAGTGGAGAAGTGCTCTCAAATAAAATCTTCCCAATTTGATAACCCGCTATTGTCTTCCACTATTAAGGCGTGGAAAATGGCTAGGAAAGCCCTTGGTCTCAAATATTATTACTCAGTATCTCTACCTTTGCTTGGAAACCTGGAGTTCCAAAATGGTACTGCCTCTTTGCCTTTTGGTGCTTGGTGCTCCTCTGGTTTAAAGACTCTACGTAATCTGATGACACCTACTCACACTCCTTTGCCATTCCAGGAGGCTATTGAGAAATATGCAATTTCACCCCTGCATGGATTTTACTACTCCCAGGCTATACATTATCTTACATCCGTTCTCCCTCACCTCACGGGAAAAGACTTTGTTAACCCCTTAGACTCCCTTTTACGCTCCAACACATACTCCATATCTTCTATCTATGCGCGCATCCGCACTGAACTGGACCCCCACACTGATTTTCCTGATCTGGCTAAATGGATCTCCCAAGTTCCTACACTCACAGTAGACACCCTACTAGATACTTTTTTTATGACCCTTAAACTAATACCGGCTAGTATATATCAGGAAATGGCCTATAAACTGCTACACAGGGCATATATTTCGCCCAAACAAGGTTTTTTGATGGGTATATCAGATAGGGCCGGATGTAATAAATGCTCAACGGTAGAAGCTGACCTTTTCCATTGTCTCTGGGCCTGCCCTGTCATCCAAAAATTCTGGCATACCTTACACCACTATGGCACCTCAACGCTAGGCATCCCCTTTCAATGCACTGCTCCCTGGGCCCTCTTTGGTCATCTGTCGGACCAACCTGGAATTCCACGCACTGATAAAAAAATTGATAGTGCTACTTTCAGCAGTGGGGAAAAAATAAGATTTTACTTACCGATAAATCTATTTCTCGTAGTCCGTAGTGGATGCTGGGGACTCCGTCAGGACCATGGGGAATAGCGGCTCCGCAGGAGACAGGGCACAAAAGCAAGCTTTTAGGATCACATGGTGTGTACTGGCTCCTCCCCCTATGACCCTCCTCCAAGCCTCAGTTAGGTAATGTGCCCGGACGAGCGTACACAATAAGGAAGGATCTTGAATCCCGGGTAAGACCCAAACCAGCCACACCAATCACACCGTACAACTTGTGATCTGAACCCAGTTAACAGTATGATAACAATGAAGTAGCCTCTAAAAAAGATGGCTCACAACAATAATAACCCGATTTTTGTAACAATAACTATGTACAAGTAATGCAGACAATCCGCACTTGGGATGGGCGCCCAGCATCCACTACGGACTACGAGAAATAGATTTATCGGTAAGTAAAATCTTATTTTCTCTAACGTCCTAGTGGATGCTGGGGACTCCGTCAGGACCATGGGGATTATACCAAAGCTCCCAAACGGGCGGGAGAGTGCGGATGACTCTGCAGCACCGAATGAGAGAACTCCAGGTCCTCCTCAGCCAGGGTATCAAATTTGTAGAATTTTACAAACGTGTTCCCCCCTGACCACGTAGCTGCTCGGCAAAATTTTAAAGCCGAGACCCCCTCGGGCATCCGCCCAAGATGAGCCCACCTTCCTTGTGGAATGGGCATTTACAGATTTTGGCTGTGGCAGGCCTGCCACAGAATGTGCAAGCTGAATTGTACTACAAATCCAACGAGCAATAGTCTGCTTAGAAGCAGGAGCACCCAGTTTTTGGGGTGCATACAATATAAACAGCAAGTCAGACTTTCTGACTCCAGCCGTCCTGGAAATATATATATATATATATATATATACCAAAGTAAGTGAAGTGGCACTCACTATAAAGTACAATGTCATCTGCTGGGGTGTCCAAATTCCAGGGAAAATCTTGTTTTCACAAGGTCCCATAACACATCCAATAGTAAAGAAGGCACTCACCAGACTGATATTGAAATGCAAAAAGGGCGTTTATCAAGTTTCACATCAGTGATTAAATCATGGTTGGTCGACGTTTCGGTCCTAGCCGGACCTTCTTCCAGACCAGTATGTACAACCGTCAAAATCACATATCTAATGACCATCAATGTGGAGCTATAAATACCCAAACACAGCCCGCCCTTCAATCTGTTAGTCAATAGTAGTGTCGCACAGATAGGTGGATCAGTAATTAACTAAATACACATGAATCGAACACTATATAAATTAATACACAATTAATGCCAACAATGCCGCATATAGTAACTGTAGCTACAAGAATTCAGAGCGCTCACCCTGTCCTTGTAAGTGTCAGCGCCATCGGTGAAACGCACGCCATCCGTGACCCGCACAGCACTTCCGCCTAAGTGAAATGACCATCAGCTTCCGGGATCGCGATCGCACACTGAAAATACAGTGGAACGCATCGCGTAGTTGACACGCAAGGCGCTTCCGCCTTCAAGCGTGCACTACTGACAGAGGGCATAGAGCGCAACATCACTGTGCTAATATAGAAAAACTGGCAACATAGATAAATGGATTGAAATAAAGTGACGAAAATAGTGTGTAATTCTATGGAATAAAAGGCACTACCAATTATAAATGGGGCGGCTTAGATAGGTATTTAGAGCCCCACAACAGGAAAGTACAACAATAAAGACTGGTGAAAATATTGATAATGGTAAGATAGATACTAACACAACGAATAACATCTAATTATGACTGACATAACAATACATTTAAAAACATATACTTTTACTTAATTAAACGGACTGAAAAGCTAGGTGACCATGATGGATACCCATGAACGCGGATAATATAAAAATAAATAAATTATCCTCACAAAAAATTATATCCACATTAACTCGTATTCAGAGAAAAACACTAAGATGGTTTTGTTCGTTCAGCCCCCTTGGGGATACGGTACCCAGATGATGTATCCAATATGCCTCTCTTTTTAATAGTAATGCCCCACTGTATTTTCAGTGTGCGATCGCGATCCCGGAAGCTGATGGTCATTTCACTTAGGCGGAAGTGCTGTGCGGGTCACGGATGGCGTGCGTTTCACCGATGGCGCTGACACTTACAAGGACAGGGTGAGCGCTCTGAATTCTTGTAGCTACAGTTACTATATGCGGCATTGTTGGCATTAATTGTGTATTAATTTATATAGTGTTCGATTCATGTGTATTTAGTTAATTACTGATCCACCTATCTGTGCGGCACTACTATTGGCTAACAGATTGAAGGGCGGGCTGTGTTTGGGTATTTATAGCTCCACATTGATGGTCATTAGATATGTGATTTTGACGGTTGTACATACTGGTCTGGAAGAAGGTCCGGCTAGGACCGAAACGTCGACCAACCATGATTTAATCACTGATGTGAAACTTGATAAACGCCCTTTTTGCATTTCAATATCAGTCTGGTGAGTGCCTTCTTTACTATTGGATGTGTTATGGGACCTTGTGAAAACAAGATTTTCCCTGGAATTTGGACACCCCAGCAGATGACATTGTACTTTATAGTGAGTGCCACTTCACTTACTTTGGAATATTGGATGGTATCTATATGGTACACTTCTAAGTGAGCACCCTCCATGAATATTGGGACAATTTTTTTCGATTTTTTCTTTTTGTGACATTTTTTGTACATTTTTTTGTTTAATTATTTTTGAGTCAATCTGTCAATAATCTCTATCTATTTGACCAAACATTGGTTATTTTAATTATTTTTTTCTTTTATGTGGACTGAATCGCTTGGTGTACTAGTGTTCATACTTTATCCTGGTATAGAATGTCTCTTAGTGTAGGCATATTGGATGAGAACTCTTTAAGTGAAGCAGAGACTGCCTTTGTTAGTTATACTGATGATGATATTGAGAAAGTCCTGTTTAATCAGACAGACTTTGATCAATTACCAGCTCGGACACCACTTGATCTTTTCCATAAGCTTAACAAATTGAAAAAGAGGGAAATTGATTTAACTCTGCACGGACAGTTCCTATCCGAATATTATCGGAAAAAAAGAATCCCTAGGGGATTTAGAATTGCCAACACTCCCACTATTGGTAGAAAAAATCCATCTTTCTGTGTAAAATGGTGTGGAATATTGAACAAATGTTCCTCTGATCTTCTTATACTTGTTGTAGAGGAGGTGGGGGTAGAACTTAAAAAAGTAAAAAGTGACATTGAATTGTTTGAACGGGAACATTCCTCCAGCTTGAAGGCTGACAAGTCAGAGAATTGGTTAGATAAAATCAAAACACAAATTGATAAATATCGATCTGACCTGTTAGCATTCAAGAGAAAAAAATGGGAAACTGTGGAAACTGATTATCAGCAACATTCGGTATACAAGTGGTTATCTGGGGATGATCAATCCACCAGGTGGCGACGTAACCGACAAAACAGATATAACCACAGGCAACAAAGATTCAATTATCCACAGGGATATTCCTCCTCTGACTCTGAATTTACAGATAGTGTACCACCATCCGGGTCTGGTGCCTCATCCTCTTTTTTAGGACCGGGCACCAGAGCTCGGAGAGCCAAAACTGCCACAGGCGACCCCACCCGCGGAGGGGGAGGTTCAAAACCACGAGGACGAGGAGGGAGAGGTTCCCGAACCTAATATTCAATCTTTCTACCCACGTGCTAACAGATGCTGAAACTTCCTTGTTAAGGAAGGGTCTGTCCTTTATTCCCACTTGTCACTTTAAGTCCTTTGATTGGTCTATCCAGAGATACAAAATGGGACGCCAGTTACGCCTCAGGGAGTTTTTTGATAATAAATTTATCAACAATCAACCACAGCCCGAAATACGTCCGCTTGGCATGTTTAGAAATACCAGTAAATTTGATCCTATTTCTAATAATGCCAGTTTAAAAACTTTTTTACAAGTTATTGACAGTGAGGTGTTATTGAATAGTAATAACAACAAAGGATACTCTAACCTATCCAAAAGTGAGTGGCAAGCGTTGAGAGATCTTAAACGCAACACCAATCTGGTTATTAGAAATGCGGACAAGGGGGGAGCAGTGGTTCTCCAGGATTTTGCTGATTATGACGTTGAAATCAGAAAACAATTATCTGATAACAATACTTACCTCAAAATCCCCTATAATCCAACCCCTAGATTTAAGAAAGAGGTAGATGACCTGTTGATACAGGCACTACAATGCGCATGGATCAATGATGAGGTTTTTGAATATCTATCTGTGGCCTACCCCATCTGTCCCATTATCTACACCTTGCCCAAGGTACATAAATCCTTGACTACACCACCAGGTAGGCCGATAATATCGGCACAAGGATCACTGCTACAACCGTTGGCTAAGTTTGTTGACCATTTCCTCCAACCTTGTGTGAGGGCGATGGATAGTTATATCCGTGACACTAGTGACCTCCTGAGTGCATTGGCCCTCATTACTGATGACTTATCGACCTGTATACTAGCTACCCTAGATGTAACATCTTTGTATACGGTTATCCCTCATGAGGAGGGGATTGTTGCTGTGAGGGAGGCGCTCGTTAAGGGACCGTATGAGGGTCCGCCCATTGAATTTATTTTGAGTTTGATCAGATTGGTTCTTAAATGTAACTATTTCCAATACCAGGATGAATACTATGTGCAATTGGCGGGCACCGCTATGGGCTCGAATTTAGCCCCGGGGTTCGCCAATTTGTACATGGCGAAGTATGAACACGAAAATATCTTGTACAACTATGCAGAGCACATTGTGTGTTATAAAAGATACATTGATGATCTCTTTATTGTTTGGCGGGGTTCCGTTGAACTGTTTTTTGCCATGGTGGATACCCTGAATGCCCTCACTAGTCCAATTAAATTAACTGCCACAGTGAGTGAGTCCAATATTAATTTTTTGGACACTACAATATACAAAAACCCGGATTTACCATCAGTACTAGAGTATACCCTATACCGTAAGCCCACGGACCGGAACACTTTGTTATGGGCGTCCAGCCATCACCCGGATAGTTTAAAATCAAATCTACCTGTTTCTCAATTTCTTAGAGTACTAAGAAACAATTCTAATGAGACTAATGCCAATACACAACTGCTTGAGTGCAGACAGCGATTTATCGAACGCGGTTACACAGCCGCAGTGGTTGACAGATGCTTGATCAAAGCTCGTAATCTACATAAGCACAAGACCAGTAACAAAAACAAGATCCGCGACCGCATCATATTCAAAACCAGTTGCAATACTGGCCTACATAATGTGGAAAGATCGATCAAGAAAAATTGGTCCATGATCAGCACTGACCCGAAGTTCAAAAAGGTTGGCGCCCGACCACCTCTGCTAAGTGTGCAAAGAGGTGCCAATCTGAAGGACATGTTGATGAGACCAACTATGCGACCGTTGGCGACTCCTGGCACTACTTGGCTAAATGTGAATCCAGGTTGCTTCAAGTGCTTGAAATGCATGACTTGCAGAGCCATGATAACCGGACGTTTTTTCAATCATCCACTGCATGGTACCAAGATTGAATTACGACACCATCTAACATGTCTGATGGATCATGTGGTCTATTATCTCACATGCCCCTGTGGGAAAATGTACGTGGGGAAAACCATTAGGACATACCGTGAACGGATCAACCAACACAGATCCTCAATACAGTTGGCACTCACCAGCGGTAAGACGGACAAACCTGTAGCACTTCATTTTTTGCAGTTTAAACACCAAGTAGCCACATTGCGGCATATGATTATCGACTGGATTCCACCACCACCACGAGGAGGTGATAGAGGGGCATTACTATTAAAAAGAGAGGCATATTGGATACATCATCTGGGTACCGTATCCCCAAGGGGGCTGAACGAACAAAACCATCTTAGTGTTTTTCTCTGAATACGAGTTAATGTGGATATAATTTTTTGTGAGGATAATTTATTTATTTTTATATTATCCGCGTTCATGGGTATCCATCATGGTCACCTAGCTTTTCAGTCCGTTTAATTAAGTAAAAGTATATGTTTTTAAATGTATTGTTATGTCAGTCATAATTAGATGTTATTCGTTGTGTTAGTATCTATCTTACCATTATCAATATTTTCACCAGTCTTTATTGTTGTACTTTCCTGTTGTGGGGCTCTAAATACCTATCTAAGCCGCCCCATTTATAATTGGTAGTGCCTTTTATTCCATAGAATTACACACTATTTTCGTCACTTTATTTCAATCCATTTATCTATGTTGCCAGTTTTTCTATATTAGCACAGTGATGTTGCGCTCTATGCCCTCTGTCAGTAGTGCACGCTTGAAGGCGGAAGCGCCTTGCGTGTCAACTACGCGATGCGTTCCACTGTATTTTCAGTGTGCGATCGCGATCCCGGAAGCTGATGGTCATTTCACTTAGGCGGAAGTGCTGCGTGGGTCACGGATGGCGTGCGTTTCACCGATGGCGCTGACACTTACAAGGACAGGGTGAGCGCTCTGAATTCTTGTAGCTACAGTTACTATATGCGGCATTGTTGGCATTAATTGTGTATTAATTTATATAGTGTTCGATTCATGTGTATTTAGTTAATTACTGATCCACCTATCTGTGCGGCACTACTATTGGCTAACAGATTGAAGGGCGGGCTGTGTTTGGGTATTTATAGCTCCACATTGATGGTCATTAGATATGTGATTTTGACGGTTGTACATACTGGTCTGGAAGAAGGTCCGGCTAGGACCGAAACGTCGACCAACCATGATTTAATCACTGATGTGAAACTTGATAAACGCCCTTTTTGCATTTCAATATCAGTCTGGTGAGTGCCTTCTTTACTATTGGATATATATATATATATATATATATATATATATATATATATATTTTTAGGGCCCCGACAACGTCTAGCAACTTGGAGTCCTCCAAGTCCCTAGTAGCCGCAGGCACCACAATATGTTGTTTCAGGTGAAACGCTGACACCACCTTAGGCAGAAACTGGGGACGAGTCCGCAGTTCTGCCCTGTCCGAATGGAAAAACAAATATTGGCTTTTTTAAGACAAAGCCCCCAATTCTGACAATCGCCTGGCCGAGGCCAGGGCCACAACATGGTCCCTTTCCATGTGAGATATTTCAAATCCACAGATTTGATCGGTTCAAACCAATATGATTTGAGGAATCCCAACACTACGTTGAGATCCCCCGGTGCCACTGGAGGCACACAAGGGGCTGTATATGCAATACTCCCTTGACAAACGTCTGGACTTCAGGAATTGAAGCCAATTTTTTCTGGAAGAAAATCTACAGGGCCGAAACTTGAACCTTAATGGACCCCAATTTGAGGCTTATAGACACTCCTGTTTTCAGGAAGTGCAGAAATCGACCTAGTTGAAATTTTTTCGTGGGGCCTTTCTGGCCTCACCCACAAAACACATTTTCACCACATGTGGTGATAACGTTGTGCGGTCACCACCTTCCTGGCTTTGACCAGGGTAGGTATGACCTCTTCCGGAATGCCTTTTCCCTTAGGATCCGGCGTTCAACCGCCATGCCGTCAAACGCAGTCGCGGTAAGTCTTGGAACAGACAAGGTCCCTGCTGGAGCAGGTCCTTTCTTAGAGGCAGATGCCACGGTTCCTCTTGGAACAGACATGGTTCTTGCTGAAATCAAATCCCATCTTAGCTCCCGAGGCCATTAGTCCTCTGTGAGCATCTCTTGAAGTTCCGGGTACCAAGTCCCTCTTGGCCAATCCGGAGCCACGAGTATAGTTCTTACTCCTCTACGTCTTATAATTCTCAATACCTTGGTTATGAGAAGCAGAAGAGGGAACACATACACCGACTGTTACACCCACGGTGTTACCAGGACGTCCACAGCTATGGCGCAATACCTGTCCCGATTTTTGTTCGGGCGGGACGCCATCATTTCCACCTTTGGTCTTTCCCAACGGTTCACAATCATGCGGAAAACTTCCCGATGAAGTTCCCACTCTCCCGGGTGGAGGTCGTGCCTGCTGAGGAAGTCTGCTTCCCAGTCGTCCACTCCCGGAATGAACACTGCTGACAGTGCTATCACATGATTTTCCGCCTAGCGAAAAATCCTTGCAGTTTTGACCACTGCCCTCCTGCTTCTTGTGCCGCCCTTTCTGTTTACGTGGGCGACTGCCGTGATGTTATCCCACTGGATCAATACCGACTGACCTTGAAGCAGAGGCCTTGCTAAGCTTATAGCATTACAAATTTGCTCTTAGCTCCAGTATATTTATGTGGAGAGAATTCTCCAGACTTGATCACATTCTCTGGAAATTTTTTCCCTGTGTGACTGCTCCCCAGCCTCTCAGGCTGGCCTCCGTGGTTACCAGCATCCAATCCTGAATGCCGAATCCGCGGCCCTCTAGAAGATGAGCACTCTGTAATCACCACAGGAGAGACACCCTTGTCCTTGGATATAGGGTTATCCGCTGATGCATCTGAAGATGCGATCCGGACCATTTGTCCAGCAGATCCCACTGAAGAGTTCTTGCGTGAAGTCTGCCGAATGGAAGCGCTTCGTAATAAGCCACCATTTTTAACAGGACTCTTGTGCAATGATGCACTGACACTTTTCCTGGTTTTAGGAGGATCCCGATTAGCTCGGATAACTCCCTGGCTTTCTCCTCTGGGAGAAACACCCTTTTCCTGGACTGTGTCCAGAATCATCCCTAGGACCAGCAGACGTGTCGTCGGAACAACTGCGGTTTTGGAATATTTAGAATCCACCCGTGCTGTCGTAGAACTACTTGAGATAGTGCTACTCCGACCTCCAACTGTTCTCTGGACCTTGTTCTTATCAGGAGGTCGTCCATTTTCTTTGAAGACGAATCCTCCTTTCGGTCATTACCTTGGTAAGGACCCGGGGTGCCTTGGACACTCCAACGGCATCGTCTGAAACTGATAGTGACAGTTCTGTACCACGAACCTGAGGTACCCTTGGTGAGAAAAGCAAATTTTGGGACATGGAGGTAAGCATCCCTGATGTCCCGGGACACCATATAGTCCCCTTGTTCCCAGTTCGCTATCACTGCTCTGAGTGACTCCATCTGGATTTGAACCCTTGTAAGTGTTCAAATTTTTCAGATTTAGAATCGGTCTCACCTAGCCTTCTGGCTTCAGTACCACCCTATAGTGTGGAACAATACCCCTTTCCTTGTTGTAGGAGGGGTAATTTTATTATCACCTGCTGGGAATACAGCTTGTGAATTGTTTTCAATACTGCCTCCCTGTCGGAGGGAGACATTGGTACAGCAGACTACAGGAACCTGCGAGGGGGGAAACGCCTCGACATTCCAATCTGTGCCCCTTTGATACTACTTGTAGGATCCAGGGGTCCTGTACGGTCCCAGCGTCATGCTGAGAACTTAGTAGAAGCGGTGGAGGGCTTCTTTTACTGGGAATGGGCTGCCTGCTGCAGTCTTCTTCCCTTTCCTCTATCCCTGGGCAGATATGACTGTTATAGGGACGAAAAGACTGAGGCTGAAAAGACGGTGTCTTTTTCTGCAGAGATGTGACTTAGGGTAAAAAACGGTGGATCTTCCAGCAGTTGCCGTGGCCACCAGGTCCCATGGACCGACCCCAAATAACTCCTCCCCTTTATACGGCAATACATCTTTGTGCCGTTTGGAATCTGCATCCCCTGACCACTGTCGTGTCCATAAACATCTTCTTGCAGATATGGACATCGCATTTACTCTTGATGCCAGAGTGCAAATATCCCTCTGCGCATCTCGCATATATAGAAATGCATCCTTTAAATGCTCTATAGTCAATAAAATACTGTCCCTGTCAAGGGTATCAATATTTTTAGTCAGGGAAACCGACCAAGCCACCTCAGCTCTGCACATCCAGGCTGAGGCGATCGCTGGTCACAGTATAACACCAGCCTTTGTGTGTATACTTTTTAGGATATTTTTCAGCCTCCTATCAGCTGGCTCCTTAAGTACGGCCCTATCTGTAGATGGTACCGCCACTTGTTCTGATAAGCGTGTGAGCGCCTTATCCACCCTGAGGGGTGTTTCCCAACGCGCCTTAACTTCTGGCGGGAAAGGGTATACCGCCAATAATTTTCTATCGGGGGAAACCCACGCATCATCACACACTTCATTTAATTTATCTGATTCAGGAAAACTACAGGTAGTTTTTTCACCTCACACATAATACCCTTCTTTGTGGTACTTGGAGTATCAGAAATATGTAACACCTCCTTCATTGCCCTTAACGTGTGGCCCTAAAGGAAAATACGTTTGTTTCTTCACCGTCGACACTGAAATCAGTGTCCGTGTCTGGGTCTATGTCGACCGACTGAGGTAAATGGGCGTTTTTACAAGCCCCTGACGGTGTCTGAGACGCCTGGACCGGTACTAATATGTTCGCCGGCCGTCTCATGTCGTCAACCGACTTGCAGCGTGTTGACATTATCACGTAATTCCATAAGTAAGCCATCCATTCCGGTGTCGACTCCCTAGAGAGTGACATCACCATTACAGGCAATTTGCTCCGCCTCCTCACCAACATTTTCCTCATACATGTCGACACACACGTACCGACATACAGCACACACATAGGGAATGCTCTGATAGAGGACAGGACCCACTAGCCCTTTGGGGAGACAGAGGGAGAGTTTGCCAGCACACACCAAAATGCTATAATTATACAGGGACAACCTTTATATAAGTGTTCCTCCCATATAGCATTTAATATATATGTATATCGCCAAATCAGTGCCCCCCCTCTCTGTTTTAACCCTGTTTCTGTAGTGCAGTGCAGGGGAGAGCATGGGAGCCTTCCCCTCAGCCTTTCTGTGAGGGAAAATGGCGCTGTGTGCTGAGGAGAATAGGCCCCGCCCCCTTTTCGGCGGGCTTCTTCTCCGGAGATTGTGAAGTCTGGCAGGGGTTAAATACATCCATATAGCCTCAAGGGCTATATGTGATGTATTTTTCGCCATACAGGTATTCTACATTGCTGCCAGGGCGCCCCCCCCCCCGCGCCCTGCACCCTCCGTGATCGCTGTGTGAAGTGTGCTGACAGACAATGGCGCACAGCTGCAGTGCTGTGCGCTACCTGAGGAAGACTGAAAAGTCTTCTGCCGCCTGGTTCCGGACCTCTTCAATCTTCAGCATCTGCAAGGGGGTCGGCGGCGCGGCTTCGGGACGAACCCCAGGGCGAGACCTGTGTTCCGACTCCCTCTGAAGCTAATGGTGTCCAGTAGCCTAAGAATCCAATCCATCCTGCACGCAGGTGAGTTGAAATTCTCTCCCCTAAGTCCCTCGATGCAGTGAGCCTGTTGCCAGCAGGACTCACTGAAAATAAAGAACCTAAAAACTTTTTCTAAGCAACTCTTTAAGAGAGCCACCTAGATTGCACCCTTCACGGACGGGCACAAAAACCTAACTGAGGCTTGGAGGAGGGTCATAGGGGGAGGAGCCAGTACACACCATGTGATCCTAAAAGCTTGCTTTTGTGCCCTGTCTCCTGCGGAGCCGCTATTCCCCATGGTCCTGACGGAGTCCCCAACATCCACTAGGACGTTAGAGAAAAGCTATATTGCAACAGTGGATCCATCCTACCTCTCCTACTCTCCCTATGGCTACTTCTAGGTTACTCTTCTTATTTAATATGGACTGGCTGGAGGCCTCTATCCACAAGGAAACCCTGACTCCTGCACTCTTTAAGTGCTGGGATAAATACATTTGTACTCTCCCTCCCCACACTAAACTAGCAATACATAAATGTTTCCAATCTAACTTTTGGTACTCTCTCCGACAACTTGATAGCCAAGTTTCTCTAACTGACTGAGCCTCCTATCTTCCCCTCCCCCTCTTCTTCTTCATCCGTACTTCCCTCTCCACACACTTCTTCTTTTCTTTCCCCTCTCTTCTTATTTCTTATGTTTCTTCCCTGGCGGATTGGATGGACACTTCTATGGACGGATCGGTGGCCTGTGGCTCTTGGTAGGTGTTTTTGCCTATTTTTGTTCTAACGTTTTTGTGATGTTCTTTTTTACCTCCCCCTTTTTTTTTTTTTTTGTTATTTGAACTGCCGGAATTGAGTGTCAGTTTTTAGTCAGTCATATTCAGTCCCATTCTCAATATGTTATAGCCTGACCGCCGCTCTTCTGGTGGTTTACAGTTTGTTCTTGTTGATTGTTTTGGAAAATTTCCTCCACCTACTCATATATGCTGTGTACTTTTACCTTTCTTATTTGCCTACTTTGATGTAGATATGTTTGATATGTATGCGGTTTTTTCCTTACTTCTGTACCATGTTTTGGAGGTATTTAATAAACATATTTGGAAAAAAAAAAAAGAGTGGAGAAGTGACCAAGTGTAGAAATTGCACCTGGCACCAATCAGTATTGATGTAACAGTTATAATTTGTATATTATAAAATTATACAGAGCAGCTGATTGGTTGCAATGGGCAACATCTCGACTCTTATCACTGCTTATTACATCTACGCCAGATAAACATAAACCCTAAGAACTCGAATGGCATTCAGGTAATGAGTAGGGCACTAGTCTTCCTCTTGAGAAGCTTGAACCACTAGTGGACATATACATTTAGGGTTTAGAACATTAAAAATAATCTAACCTACATTATTTCTCACGTTATTTTTGATACTCAATTTGGTATGATTTTTTAACTTTTCTAGAGCATACCATGTTTTTTTCCCACAGCCACAGAGCATGACCAATTTTTGTATATAGGCCCTGATCCAGTATAGTTATTCAAACAAAAAAGTACACTAATGTGCAAAATCATGCAGCACTGCAGGTGGGGTTGATGTAACGTGCAGAAATTTGGGTGGGGTATGTTCAAACTGAAATCTAAATTGCAGCGTAAAAAAATAATGCATAAAACCAGAGCCTTAAGAGGAGCTTAATGTTTTAAAAAATATATATTTAATTTTCAAGTAATCAAAAATACTTTTTTTAAGTAGTCCCTTTTTTAGTTTAACAGGATAACCAAGGTGTACAATCCAGGGATTGTGATCATCAGGATCACGGTATTCTATGGCAAAAATGTTGACATTTGAATTTCATGATTGAAGCCTCCAATCCTGAGATTCATTGGATTAAGCGGTGCGTGTGTAAGTTTATTTTTTGTTTTGGCTGTGCAACGCCACTGAGCACTAGCGATCTCCTCAGCTTCAGATGCTGCCCTGGCTACTCATTCAGCTGTGTGCAGCATGATCTGGCTGACATCACGCTGCACACAGCTGGCAAAGTACAGCGCCTGAGGCTGAGCCAGGCAGCGTTTGAAGATGTACCGAGCCTTAGTGCTCAGCGGTGCTGCGCAGCCAAAACAATAAATACTTACACACGCACTGCTTAATATCTGACTGCCCCCTTGCCCTCCCTCCCTTTAATTATTTTTTTTAAATATTATTTCAAATGTGGTAAATTAAAGTGTAACACAATTCCAAATCCTGGGACAGAAAAAATGTGCCAGAATTGCCCAGCCTAATAAAGATACTTAATGTTGAGATGATTATTTTTACTTACTAGTGAAATAGTTTATATTTTTGGAATGTATTAATTATAGATACACCCTTCATTTAAATGCCACATGTGTAAAATTCCTTTGCGTTAACAAAAGACTATAGTTTACCACTTTTTACCCAACTCCACTGATTGTGTCAGGAATCAGCGTTCAGTGGCATCTAACTTACTGGCGCGCTGGTGTGCTGGCCTCCGGAGGTCACAGCCCCAGTTTGAGGCTGTGTGAATGCTCTGTCCGCGTTGCCCATCGTCATTGTGTACCCCTGAAGTTCATCTAGTGTGTACCCACCATCTATGCAGCATGTGCGCCACCATGACACTTGCGGTCAGCTGACCTGTAACATCCAATCCTGTGCTTTTTCTGCACACATGATTCAAGCATCCAATGCCTGCTGGCCATGGGGTATAAATCCAGAACATCGGCTCAGTCTCATCGCCTTGAACAATACATCACATCCAGTGTACAGCGTCTCCTTGCTCCAGTCTTCGGTCTCCAGTGATTTCTTTGCTCAAGTGTCTCCGTGGAACTACAGGTTCCAGCCATCCTGCTCTGCTACAACTCCTTCCACCTCTGCATGCAGTAAGAGACTCTCTCCAGGTGCTACTTACCATTCTCACCTGTGTGTTGTTTATCTGCGTTCGGCACTGTGCTATTCCATCTGGCACTTAAAACAACCAGCTTGCAATTACAAACTGTCTCCTGCTTTGGCCTTTCTTGGCTTAGTGGACTGGTGTGTATATATTAGTGATGTGCACCGAAAATTTTTCGGGTTTTGTGTTCGGTTCCGCGGCCGTGTTTTGGATTCGGACGCGTTTTGGCAAAACCTCACCGAAATTTTTTTGTCGGATTCGGGTGTTTTTTTCCAAAAACCCTAAAAAACAGCTTAAATCATAGAATTTGGGGGTCATTTTGATCCCATAGTATTATTATCCTCAATAACCATAATTTCCACTCATTTACAGTCTATTCTGAACACCTCACAATATTATTTTTAGTCCTAAAATTAGCACCGAGGTCGCTGGATGGCTAAGCTAAGCGACACAAGTGGCCGACACAAACACCTGGCCCATGTAGGAGTGGCACTGCAGTGTCAGGCAGGATGGCACTTCAAAAAAATACTCCCCAAACAGCACATGACGCAAAGAAAAAAAGAGGCGCAATGAGGTAGCTGTATGACTAAGATAAGCGACCCAAGTGGCCGACACAAACACCTGGCCCATCTAGGAGTGGCACTGCAGTGTCAGACAGGATGGCACTTCAAAAAAATTGTCCCCAAACAGCACATGATGCAAAGAAAAATGAAAGAAAAAAGAGGTGCAAGATGGAATTGTCCTTGGGCCCTCCCACCCACCCTTATGTTGTATAAACAGGACATGCACACTTTAACAAACCCATCATTTCAGCGACAGGGTCTGCCACATGACTGTGACTGAAATGACTGGTTGGTTTGGGCCCCCACCAAAAAAGAAGCAATCAATCTCTCCTTGCACAAACTGGCTCTACAGAGGCAAGATGTCCACCTCATCATCATCGTCCGATTCATCACCCCTTTCACTGTGTACATCCCCCTCCTCACAGATTATTAATTCATCCCCACTGAAATCCACCATCTCAGGTCCCCGTGCACTTTCTGGAGGCAATTGCTGCTGGTGAATGTCTCCACGGAGGAATTGATTATAATTCATTTTAATGAACATCATCTTCTCCACATTTTCTGGAAGTAAATTTGTATGCCGATTGCTGACAAGATGAGCGGCGGCACTAAACACTCTTTCGGAGTACACACTGGAGGGAGGGCAACTTAGGTAGAATAAAGCCAGTTTCTGCAAGGGCCTCCAAATTGCCTCTTTTTCCTGCCAGTTTACGTACGGACTGTCTGATGTGCCTACTTGGATGCGGTCACTCATATAATCCTCCACCATTCTTTCAATGATGAGAGAATCATATGCAGTGACAGTAGACATGTCAGTAATCGTTGGCAGGTCCTTCAGTCCGGACCAGATGTCAGCACTCGCTCCAGACTGCCCTGCATCACCGCCAGCAGGTGGGCTTGGAATTCTGAGCCTTTTCCTCGCACCCCCAGTTGCCGGAGAATTTGAAGGAGGAGCTGTTGACGGGTCACGTTCCGCTTGACTTGACAATTTTCTCACCAGCAGGTCTTTGAACCCCTGCAGACTTGTGTCTGCCGGAAAGAGAGATACAACGTAGGTTTTAAATTTAGGATCGAGCACGGTGGGCAAAATGTAGTGCTCTGATTTCAACAGATAGACCACCCGTGAAACCTGGTTAAGCGAATTAAGGGCTCCATCCACAAGTCCCACATGCCTAGCGGAATCGCTCTGTTTTAGCTCCTCCTTCAATGTCTCCAGCTTCTTCTGCAAAAGCCTGATGAGGGGAATGACCTGACTCAGGCTGGCAGTGTCTGAACTGACTTCACGTGTGGCAAGTTCAAAGGGTTGCAGAACCTTGCACAACGTTGAAATCATTCTCCACTGCGCTTGAGACAGGTGCATTCCACCTCCTTTGCCTATATCGTGGCCAGATGTATAGGCTTGAATGGCCTTTTGCTGCTCCTCCATCCTCTGAAACATATAGAGGGTTGAATTCCACCTCGTTACCACCTCCTGCTTCAGATGATGGCAGGGCAGGTTCAGGTATTTTTGGTGGTGCTCCAGTCTTCTGTACGCGGTGCATGAACGCCGAAAGTGGCCCGCAATTCTTCGGGCCACCGACAGCATCTCTTGCATGCCCCTGTCGTTTTATAAATAATTCTGCACCACCAAATTCAAGGTATGTGCAAAACATGGGACGTGCAGGAATTTGCCCAGATGTAATGCACGCACAATATTGCTGGCGTTGTCCGATGTCACAAATCCCCAGGAGAGTCCAATTGGGGTAAGCCATTCTGCGATGATCTTCCTCAGTTGCCGTAAGAGGTTTTCAGCTGAGTGCGTATTCTGGAAAGCAGTGATACAAAGCGTAGCCTGCCTAGGAACGAGTTGGCGTTTGCGAGATGCTGCTACTGGTGCCGCCGCTGCTGTTCTTGCAGCGGGAGGCAATACATCTACCCAGTGGGCTGTCACAGTCATATAGTCCTGAGTCTGCCCTGCTCCACTTGTCCACATGTCCGTGGTTAAGTGGACATTGGGTACAACTGCATTTTTTTAGAAACTGGCGAGTCTTTTTCTGAGGTCTGTGTACATTTTCGGTATCGCCTGCCTAGAGAAATGGAACCTAGATGGTATTTGGTACCGAGGACACAGTACCTCAATCAAGTCTATAGTTGGCTCTGAAGTAACGATGGATACCGGAACCACGTTTCTCACCGCCCAGGCTGCCAAGGCCTCAGTTATCCGCTTTGCAGCAGGATGACTGCTGTGATATTTCATCTTCCTCGCAAAGGACTGTTGGACAGTCAATTGCTTGGTGGAAGTAGTAAAAGTGGTCTTACGACTTCCCCTCTGGGATGACCATCGACTCCCAGCAGCAACAACAGCAGCGCCAGCAGCAGTAGGTGTTACACTCTTGGATGCATCGGAGGAATCCCAGGCAGGAGAGGACTCGTCAGTGACATGGCCTACAGGACTTTTGGCTTTCCTGGGTAAGGAGGAAATTGACACTGAGGGAGTTGGTGGTGTGGTTTGCAGGAGCTTGGTTACAAGAGGAAGGGATTTACTGGTCAGTGGACTGCTTCCGCTGTCGCCCAAAGTTTTTGAACTTGTCAATGACTTATGATGAATGCGCTGCAGGTGACGTATAAGGGAGGATGTTCCGAGGTGATTAACGTCCTTACCCCTACTTATTACAGCTTGACAAAGGCAACACACGGCTTGACACCTGTTGTCCGCATTTGTGTTGAAATAATTCCACACCGAAGAGCTGATTTTTTTTGTATTTTGACCAATGGCCATATTCCTCCCACGGACAACAGGTGTCTCCCCGGGTGCCTGACTTAAACAAACCACCTCACCATCAGAATCCTCCTGGTCAATTTCCTCCCCAGCGCCAGCAACACCCATATCCTCATCCTGGTGTACTTCAACAGTGTCTTCAATTTGACTATCAGTTTTTTTGGTTTACAAATCATCACCTGTGAATCTCGTCATTGGTGCCAAGAGAGGGGGGGGGGGGGGGTACAAATTACCCGGGCCCAGGTGAGATGGAGTGGCCCAGTGATTGTCCAGTAGGGGCCCAGGCCCTCTCCCTCTTACCTAGCAACAGTAGCTGCAGCCCTTTTCCTCAGCCCAGCACATGCTGCTGTGTACTGGGTTGCAGCATGGCCATGGAGGTGCTTAAAATACAATTTTTTCAAGTATTTTTTTCTAGAGGTACATGACCACACCTCATGTGATTAGGCCACGCCCCTTGAAAAGTACCTAGGCCCATGCAGCTCTTGACTGCACTGACTGTTATATCTCCATCATCTTCTTTGCTCAAACTATCAGTATTGTATTGTGCTTCATTGACTGTTCATATCCCTGTGCTAAATAAATATAATTGCACACATGCGCAGGAATCTTCTACAGCCTCCTTGTTTCCTCCACCGCACCCACTGACCCACTAGTGCCCCCTCCGTGAACAGACACAATTACAGACCTGACAGATTGGCAATATTCATCTTGTATTTGAGAAATATTCCTGAAGTGGTTTTTTTTGTTTCAGTAATTATAATTGATAAAATACAAGGACAACAAGTGCTCGAAAATGTATTTTATTTTCAATCAATTTTACTAACCATGAAAATGTTTCATATGAATTAAAATTACATGGTAGTTTAACATTTATTGTGACAATGTGACATTTTATCAAAAACATAAAAACACTGTTTTTTTTATAAACAATTACTATTAATAAACATCTATATGGGTATATTCAATTAGCGTCGATGGTCGGAATGGATCCGACAACCCCTATTCAAATCTTATCTCAATTCGACTTTTTCAAGTCGAATTGAGAT
This sequence comes from Pseudophryne corroboree, assembly GCF_028390025.1. Classification (NCBI taxonomy): domain Eukaryota; kingdom Metazoa; phylum Chordata; class Amphibia; order Anura; family Myobatrachidae; genus Pseudophryne; species Pseudophryne corroboree. The sequence goes on along the minus strand of NC_086453.1, from coordinate 210,064,746 downwards.
GAGGGACCCAGAGGAGGAGGGGAGACCTGTGGGGACATCCGCCGGCAGACGGAGATCAGCGCTACAGTAGCATGTCACACAGCTGCCCGACCTCACGGCAGTGTCAACCTGGCTCCAGCAAGCGTGACCTCACTTGCTGGAGCTGGGTGGAAGCTGCCGTGAGCGGCACGTCTGTGTGACATCCTGCTGTAGCGCTGATCTCTACATGCTCGCGTCTGTCCCCCGTCTCCCTGCGGCTCGCCCCCCTCTCCTGCTCTAATCCCTCATCTCGGTCTGACATTTTTTTGTCGGACTGAGATGGTCGAAAAGGGGGCCAAAACCGGTCTGTTTTGGCCCTGTTTTCGACATAAGCACGTGGATCGGCAGCTATTCCACCGATCCACGTGCTTTTCGACAAGTCGAATTCATCGACTTGTGGAAAAATCAGGATTTTGGTACTTACCGATAAATCCCTTTCTCAGATTCCACAGGGGCCACTGGAGTGCAAATACAATGGGGAAATAGTAGGCAGTAACTGGGAGCTGGCACTTTAAATTTATAACCATGTGACTAGCTCCTCCCCTACTATGTTCCCCCTCCAAGCCAGTCCAGTTAAAACTGTGCCCGAGAGCTGGAAAAGACCAACCTCAAAATAGAGGAGGTTCGCTAAGCTAACTAAAGCAAGATAATCCCCAGGAAACCTGGAAACATAGTGATAGGGTAATAGGAACAAAACGCGCAGTCACACAGTGACATGCAACCCGATAAGTGTAGAAGGAGGAAACAGCGCTTGGTGGGCGTCCAGTGGCCCCTATGGAATCGGAGAAAGGGATTTATCGGTAAGTACCAAAATCCTGATTTCTCCTTCATCCACTAGGGACCACTGGAGTGCAGATACAATGGGGACGTCCCAGAGCTCCCAAAACGGGAGGGAGAGCGCTTAGAGTCCTGCAACACCGCTCGGCCAAACTGTGATGCAGACGCCCCAAAAATGTAAATCCGTAAAACTGACAAACGTATGACGTCCCGACTAAGCGGCATCGCAACATAAAGCATTCATGGAAACCCCGTGGGCGTCCGCCCCCGAAGGTCCCCCAGAGCATGCCGTCATGGAAAACGGAGGCTACCGAGCAACCGCCAGATAAGATTGTCTGATGGTCAGACGTATTCCAATGGCCCAATGTCGACTCTGACCCCGGTCATTTAGGACGGGAGCATCGTACAGAACAAGTAGAAATAAAGTTGTCGAATAGCCGAGGACCGCTGTAAAGTCGGCGAACCCTGACAACCTCCAAAAAAGGCCGAAAACACAAGTGTCAGATTTATATGAAAAGCGGACATCACCCCAGGAAGAAACGACAGCCGAGTATGAACCCCAGCCGTAACCGTATTTGAAAGGTGGGTTGCCGGTAGAGTACTCCCTACAAGAGCGCCCGAACTTCCGGCAGCCAGGCTAATTTCCTTTGGAAGAAAACTGAAATAGCAGAGACCTGAAACTCAGGTCAACCTAGTTGAAGCGCAGCCGAGCCAACCACCTGGATAAACCAAAGGCGGCGGCTAAAATTAAAAAACGAAGCGAAAAACACTCGTCATCCACACCAGGCCACCTAAAGTTTCCAAAAGTGGCAAAAGCGAGACAAGGTAACCGACGTCCAAAATCGGGGCCCAGTAGGTATAACCAAACTAGGGAACTCCTTCCTTCTGAGAAGGTCTCGTGAACAGCCATTCCGTTAAACAAAACCTGTGTAAGACCGAACAAAGAAAAGGACCTTGTTGAAGTAGACATTCCCGCAGAGGTAGGAGCCAAGACTCCTCTACTGACAACAGGTGCAGGGTGGATTTTCAAGTCATGAGCGGTCAAACTGGAGACACTGGGAGGACCAACGAGAAGCTCCAAGGGCATCCTCGGCTACTGCCGCCAGAGCTCACATCCGACAGTAATAAAGGGTTGAAGAGTAAGTCTGAACACCAAGAGGTCGATCCGAATTCTCGCCAAGAGGAGAATGTAGGCGACCTCTCTCAGTGCTGCAACCTGGCTGAAGAGAGAGAGAGAGAGAGAGGGGAACTGGTCCCGAGGAAGGTAAAAATCATCTGACGGACCGAGTTGGGAACCATCTCTAAACACAAAAAAACAGTACGAGGAGCATAAATGGGACCCGTGTCGGATCATAAGATCCTGGATTCTCCGGGTATTCAGAAGCAACCTATTCTGCAGAGTGGGATTCCCGCAGTAGATTGTCCAGTTAGGGAACAAACCTCACTCCCTGCGTTTGAAGTAGGGCCATCCTGTGACCTTCATAAACACAGTGAGAGCACAGCGCCGCCTCCTCTATAACCCCGCCTCCAGGCCAGGGAGCTCAGTTTTGTTAGCCAGCCCAATGCAGTAGCAGGTACCAGACACGACAACCAATCGTAGCCAAATACACCACACACTCATCGCAGGAGAGGGTGTCAGCAGCTATGTCAATACCAACCCAAAAAAGCTAAGTGCGTCAGGGTGGGCGCCTTGTAGAGCCCAGTGTACTTTGCAGATAGATTTAACAATGGTAAGTTCTTACCATAAATCTCGTTTTCTGCTGCAGGTACCCTGCTGGGCTCCACAGGGAATAATATCGGGGATGTCCAAAAGCAGTTCCTCACGGGAGGGGACACACTGTAGCGGGCACAAGAACTCGGCGTCCAAAGGAAGCATCCTGGGAAGCGGTGGTATCGAAGCCATAGAACCTAATAAACGTGTTCCCTGAGGACCACGTAGCCTCCTTGAACAATTGTTCAAGGGTCGCAACACGTTGTGCCACCCAGGAAGGTCCAACCGACCGAGTAGAATGGGCTTTGATAGTAGCAGGAGCCAGACGACCAGCCTAATCCATCTGGCAAGAGTCTGCTTGGAAGCAGGCCAGCCACGTTCTCTTCACATATATACGGAGAGCCCGTACCACATCCAAAGACCGCTCTTTGGGAGACAAATCAGTAGAATTAAAGGGCGAAACAACAATCTACTGGTTAAGGTGGAAAGACACGACCTTAGAAAAATAACCTGGCCGCGTTCTAAGAACAGCCCGGTCACGGTGAAAAATCATATAGGGAGACTTGCAGGACAAGGCACCCAAGTCCAAAAGCCTTCAAGCTGAAGGAATAGCCAGCAAGAAAAGGACCTTAAGGGAAAGCCACTTAAGGTCAGCAGAGGCAAGAAGCTCAAACGGAGATACTTGCAAGGCCTCCAAAATCAACGACAAGTACCAAGGGGCCACAGGTTGCACATAAGGAGGCTGAATCCACAACACACCCTGAGTGAATGTATGGATATCAGGAAGGGTGGCAATCTTTCTCTGAAACCAAAATGACGAGGCAGAAATGTGAACCTTGAGGAAGGCCTAAGTACAGGCCCTGTTGTAGGAAGGCAAACAGTTTAGCACGGCCAATACGTCATGATTGTGAGACGCAAACCAAGTAAAGTAAGCATTCCAGACCCGATGGTAAATCCGAGCAGAAGCCAGCTTACGGGCCTTCAACATAGTTTGAGTGACCGCATCATAAAAACCCTTGGCCCTAAGGACGGAAGCTTCAAGAGCCATGCCGTCAAAGCCAGACGGGCCAAGTCCTGGTAAATAAAAGGGCCCTGAACGAGGAGGTCTGGTCGTTGTGGAAGTAGAAGGGGACAATCTAGCGAGAAGCCCTGCAGATCAGAGAACCAGTGCCGTCTGGGCCACGCTGGAGCTAGCAGAAGTAGTTTTCCTCCTTCTTGCTTAAACTTCCGTATTACTCTGGGCAGGAGTGACACTTGAGGGAACATGTACGGCAGCCGAAAGTTCCATGGGATTGACAGAGCATCAACGAACGCAGCTTGAGGATCCCTTGTCCTTGCTCCAAAGACCAGAACCTTGTGATTGTGTCGAGACGCAATCAGGTCCACATCTGGGAGGCCCCACTTGTCCACAAGAATTTGAAACACCTCTGGATGTAGGCTCCATTCTCCGGTGTGCACATCCTGACGACTGAGATAGTCCGCCTCCCAGTTCAGAACGCCCGGAATGAACACTGCTGATATGGGAGGCAGATGGTGTTCTGCCCACTGAAGAATCCTTGATACTTGCCTCATTGCCATGCGCCTTCGAGTGCCGCCTTGATGATTTATGTACACCACCGTGGTGGCGTTGTCCGATTGTACTTGAACAGGTCTGTTCTTAATTAGATGCTGGGCCATTGTCAACGCGTTTAACACTGCCCGCAGTTCAAGAATATTGATTGGGAGCAGAGACTCCTCCTTGGTCTACCGACCCTGAAGAGAGTATTGTTCCAACATCGCGCCCCAACCTCTCAGACTGGCATCCGTCGTCAGAAGGACACAGTTAACCAACCAGTTACGCAACCAGTTAACAGTATGAACAAAACAGTATCAGCAAACGACTGATCTTAACTGTAACATAACCCTTATGTAAGCAACAACTATATAAAAGTCATGAAGAAATATGTCCGCACTGGGACGGGCGACCAGCATCCTCTACGGACTAGGAGAAAAAGATTTAAAGGTAGGTTTAAGATCTTATTTTCTCTTGCGTCCTAGAGGGGATTATACCAAAGCTCCAAAACGGGCGGGAGAGTGCGGATGACTCTGCAGCACCGATTGAGCAAACAAGAGGTCCTCATCAGCCAGGGTATCAAACTTGTAGAATTTTGAAAAAGTCTTTGAAACCGACCAAGTAGCCGCTCGGCATAGCTGTAAAGCCGAGACGCCTCGGGCAGCCGCCCAAGAAGAGCACACATTCCTAGTGGAATGGGCCTTTACCGAATTTGGTTACGGCAATCCAGACGTAGAATGAGCCTGCTGAATCGTGTTACAGATCCAGCGAACAATAGTCTGCTTAGAAGCAGGAGCGCCAACCTTATTGGCTGCATACAGGACAAACAGTGCCTCTGTTTTCCTAACCCTAGCCGTCCTGGCTACATAAATGTTTAAGGCCCTGACTACATCCAGGGACTTGGAATCCTCCAAGTCACCCGTAGCCACAGGCACCACAATAGGTTGGTTCATATGAAATGAAGAAACCACCTTAGGCAAAAATTGAGGACGAGTCCTCAACTCTGCTCTATCCACATGGAAAATCAAATAGGGGCTCTTGTGAGACAAGGCCGCCAATTCGGACACCCGCCTTGCAAAGGCCAACAACATGACCACCTTCCAAGTGAGAAATTTTATTTCAACCGTTTCAAGAGGTTCAAACAAGTGTGATTTTAGGAACTGTAACACCACGTTAAGGTTCCATGGTGCCACAAAAGGAGGCTGGATGTGTAGCACTCCCTTTACAAAAGTCTGCACTTTTGGGAGAGAAGCCAATTCCTTCTGGAAGAATATAGATAGGGCCGAAATTTAGGCCCATATCCACTTCTGTCTGCAGAAAATGGAGAAAACGGCCCAGATGGAAATCCTCCGTAGGAGCATTCTTGGCTTCACACCAAGATACATACTTCCTCCAGATACGGTGATAATGTTTCGCCTCACCTCCTTCCTAGCCTTTATCAGAGTAGGGATGACTTCCTCCGGAATACCTTTCCCAGTTAGGATTCGGTGTTCAACCGCCATGCCGTCAAACGTAACCGCGGTAAGTCTTGGAACATGCAGGGCGCCTGCTGCAACAGGTCCTCTATGAGAGGAAGAGGCCCATGGATCTTCTGTGAGCATCTCCTGAAAATCTGAATACCAGGCACTTCGCGGCCAATCTGGAACAATGAGTATTGTCTGCACTCTTTTTTTGTCTTATGATTCTCAATATTTTTGAGATGAGAGGAAGGAACACATAGAACGACTGAAACACCCATTGTGTCACCAGCGCGTCTACTGCTACTGCCTGAGGGTCCCTTGACCTGGCACAATACCTCCAAAGCTTCTTGTTGAGGCGTGACGCCATCATGTCTATTTGAGGAAGTCCCCAAAGACTTGTTATCTCTGCAAAAACTTCTTGTTGAAGTCCCCACTCTCCTGGATGGAGATCGTGTCTGCTGAGGAAGTCTGCTTCCCAGTTGTCCACTCCCGGAATGAAGATCGCTGCCAGAGCACTTACGTGATTTTCCGCACAGCGAAGAATCCTGGTGGCTTCCGCCATTGCCACTCTGCTCCTTGTCCCGCCTTGGCGGTTTACATGAGCCACGGCTGTGACGTTGTCTGATTGAATCAGAACCGGTAGGTCACGAAGAATATTCTCCGCTTGTCGTAGGCCGTTGTATATGGCCCTCAATTCCAGTACGTTGAGGTGTAGAAAAGCCTCCTGGCTTGACCACAGTCCCTGAAAATTTCTGCCTTGTGTGACTGCTCCCCATCCTCGGAGGCTCGCGTCCGTGGTCACCATAACCCAGTCTTGAATGCCGAACCTGCGACCCTATAGAAGGTGAGCACTCTGCAGCCACCACAGGAGAGACACCCTGGCCCTGGGGGACAGGCTTATTTTCGGATGTATTTGTAGATTGGACCCCGACCACTTGTCCAGAAGGTCCCACTGAAATGTCCTCGCATGGAACCTGCCGAAGGGGATGGCCTCGTAGGCCGCCACCATTTTTCCCAGAACTCGAGTGCATTGATGAACTGACACTCTTTTTGGTTTTAGCAGGTCTCTGACCATGTTCTGGAGTTCCTGGGCTTTTTCCATTGGGAGAAAAACCCTCTTCTGTTCCATGTCTAAAATCATGCCTAGGAATG